>NW_027362761.1:179405037-180027042 GCF_046119375.1 Phyllobates terribilis | reverse complement strand
GAGCTGATTGAGCCTATATCTTACTGATATTTTTTGTGAAAGCATGTATTTTATTTCAATTTGATAACTATCCTACTATAAATTAACAACATGACTTTAAGCAGTAAGTAATCAAGATACATTGTTATGCATACTTTAACATATCTGTGTTTAACCCCTTCACCCCTGGGCCATTTTCCGTTTTCGCGCTTTCGTTTTTTGCTCCCCTTCTTCTCAGAGCCATAATTTTTTTATTTTTCAGTGAATATGGCCATGTGAGGGCTTATTTTTTGTGTGACAAGTTGTACTTTTGAATGACACCATTGGTTTTACCATGTAGTGTACTGGAAAACAGGAAACAAATTCCTAGTGCAGTTAAATTGCAAAAAAAAAGTGCAATTCCACAGTTGTTGTTTTTTACCAGGTTCACTATATGGTAAAACTGACCACCATTATGATTCTCCAGGTTATCACGAGTTCGTAGATACCAAACATGTATAGTTTTTTTTTTATTTAAGTGGTGAAAAAAAAAATCCAAAGTTTGTTAAAAAAAAAAGTCGCCATTTTCTGAGACCCATAGCGTCTCAATTTTTTAGGATCGCGGGCTGGGTAACGGCTTATGTTTTGCGCACCGAGATATCGTTTTTTCATTTTGGGGTAGATATGATGTTTTGATCGCCCGTTATTGCATTTTATTGCAATGTTGCGGCAACCAAAAAAAAAAAATTCTGGTGTTTTATTTTTTCTCAGTATGCCGTTTACCGATCGGAATAATTATTTTTATATATTGGTAGATTGTGTTTCTGAATGCGGCGATACCAAATATGTGTATATTTTATTTTTTTTATTGTTTTATTTTCAATGAGGCAAAAAGGAGGTGATTTAAACTTTTATATTTTTTTCAGTTTTTTAAATATTTTTAAAAACATTTTTTTTTTACTTTTCACATGCTTTCATAGTCTCCATGGGAGACTAGAAGCTGCGATCACCAGATTGCCTATGTGTAGCAGAAATGCTCACTTGCTATGAGCACTGACCACTGGGCGGCGCTCAAAGCATCCCGGAAATGACAAGCGCAGGGGTCTCCTGCAGACCCCAGGTTGTCATGCCAACCCATCGGCGACCCGCGGTCATGTAACATGGGCGCAGATGGAGGGGACTAGTGACGTCCTTCCTCCGCAGCCATGTTAAATGCCAGTGTCAGAGATTGACAGCAGCATTTAACATGATCTCGATTCCACCCGCGGCTGTTAGAGGCACATGACAGCTGATCAGATCGTAGTGATGAGCGAGTATGTTTTGTTAACCCTTTCGCCGAGTATGCTCGGGCGAGCACCGAGTAGTTACAACTACTCGGTGATATGTTTGAATCACTTCCTCCATGTGCATGATTTGCGACTGTTTGACAGCTTTAATACATGTGAGGAATGTGTAAGAAATAGACATTCCTCACATGTAATAAAACTGTCAAACAGTTGCAAATCATGCACACGGGAGTGATTCAAACATATCACCGAGCAGCTGTAACTACTCAGTGCTCGCCCGAGCATACTCAGCGAAAGGGTTAGCAAAACATACTCGCTCATCACTACAGATCAGTTGTCATGTCCCCGGAAAGGTGCGGGCTCATCACCGGAGCCTGCGCCAAAGGGAGAGACAAGATATGTGCCGTACATGTATGGCACATGTCGGAAGAGGTTAAACACATACAGTACAGACCAAAAGTTTGGACACACCTTCTCATTTAAAGATTTTTCTGTATTTTCATGACTTTGAAAATTGTACATTCACACTGAAGGCATCAAAACTATGAATTAACACATGTGGAATTATATACTTAACAAAAAAGTGTGAAACAACTGAAAATATGTCTTATATTCTAGGTTCTTCAAAGTAGCCACCTTTTGCTTTGATGACTGATTTGCACACTCTTGGCATTCTCTTGATGAGCTTCAAGAGGTAGTCACCGGAAATGGTCTTCACTTCACAGGTGTGCCCTGTCAGGTTTAATAAGTGGGATTTCTTGCATGCCTGCGCTTCTCAGTGTTTGCGGCATGGCAAGCTGGATGGCAGCTTTCGGCTGCGATCCAGCCTGTCATGTCAATGTAGCAGAGCTGGAGCCATCCTGGGAACCATGGAAACGTAAGGATGATGTTGGTTTATTATTTTACTTTTATTGCAGAAGACATTGGCTTCAGCTGGAATGGGCATGATGGTAAGTATGGTTTAACTTAGAACAATAAAGAATTGTGTGTTTATTTCAATTAAAGGACTTTATTCTGGGTGTTTGTGTTTTTTTTTTAACTTTGACTATGGGGTTAGTAATGGGGGTGTCTTATAAACGCCTCTCCATTACTAACCTGCGCTTGATGTCAGCTGGCATTATAAGCTGACATCAACCCCAGCCCTATTACCCCACTGCCACCGCTACAGGGCAGTGGGAAGAGCGAGGCTAAGTGCCAGAATTGGCGCATCCTATGGATGCGCCATTTCTGGGGCGGCTGACGGCTGGTGTTTCTAGCCTGGGAGGGGGTCAATATTCATGGCACCCTTCCTGGGCTATTAATATCAGCCCCCAGCTGTCTGCCTAGCCTTTGCTAGCTATTAAAATAGGGGGGACCCCACGTCATTTTTTTGGGGGTCCCCCATTTTAATAGCTAGTGAAGGTTAGGTATTCATCTGGGGGCTGATATTAGTAGCCTGGGAAGCTCCGTGGGTATTACCCCCTTCCCAGGCTTCAAACATCAGCCCCAGCCGTCTGCTTAACCTCCGCTAGAGACTAAAATTACGAGGAACGCCACGCCAATTTTTTTTTTAATAAATCCTTTATTTTAACACTAAATGACAAGTACAGTAATCAACACTATCACTGTACTTCTTATATATGTGACTGACATGTTTCTATGTATCTAATCTATGTGTGATGCTCTATTCTTTCTATTCTAAATTGTCGGGTACCGATGCTGAAATGCCGGCCGGCTTTTTTAAAGAGACGGTGCATGAAAACACTATTATTTTTTTTAATAAATCCTTTAACACTAAATGACAAGTACAGTAAGCAACACTGTCACCGTACTTCTTATATATGTGACTAACATGTTTCTATCTATCTAATCTATGTGTGATGCTCTATTCTTTCTGTTCTAAATTGTCGGGAACCGGTGTATGCCGCTGCTGAACTGCCGATTTTCATGTAATACATTCTACATTATTCTTAGTTGTTTTCCTTCATGTAGAATTAACCTACAAGGAAAGAAAGGGGTTTTTTTTCATTCCGATACTTGTGTCCCATTGACTTGCATTGGTTTCCGGTATCGGAATCGGCGATATCCAATATTTTTTGGGTATCGGTCTGATCCAATCCGATCCGATATTTCCCGATATCAGAAGGTATCGCTCAACACTAACTACAGTCAAGGGCCAAATAAAACGCCAGCATGTTTCATGTAAGGGATGGGCAGGCGTAGCCATTTTGGTGGGGGTGATTCAAACTGATGTGAAAATGCCAAGTCACCAAATTTTTTGTGCAACTCAGCATTGCACAAAAATGTTATGACTTTTCAAAAGCTTTTACGCCACTTTTGAATGAATCGGCCCCTATGTATGTAAAACTGAATGCAGCAGATAGGTTGCTCGAGTTCAGTGCTGAGGTAACATGATGCTTAATCATTAACAGCGTTATCTGTCACATATGACACAGATTACTTAATTATTAATTGGTAAGTCTGTGAAAATAAATGTTGATCTGAGTTTACTTTTGAGGCTTGGCAAGGTTTATTATAACTGATCTGGGAGCTAAGAGATATTAGACCACATTGAACATATTTAAAGGGAATTATCAGAGTGCTCTTTTGCCCTTTGGAAGTTATGTCAGATGCAAAGTCTGCAGAACGTCTGTACTTGTTCAATGTCATGGAATAATAAAGCATGTTCTGCAATCCGATAATGAATGCAGCAAAAAAAATGTGCATGCTACCTTTCATTTAGTAACAATTACATTCAATATAAAAACACTTTTTGAAATGTATTAACGATGATCATTACTTTATACTAAAAGCCCTATTGATGACCAATCACTATAGACTATAGAGACACTAAAGCCAGAGGTAAATCTAGGTTTTCTAGCACCTAGGGCAAGATTTCAGTTTGGTGCCCCTTCCTTTACAAAGTTTATTCAGCTTGGCAGCCAGCTCAGAGAACAGCCAAATACCACTCCGAGGGGCGGAAAAATGCTTGTGGCTCGGAAACACCTCAGACTGCCACATCGGGCGGCCCAACAGCACCCCTGGGGCAAATTCCCCACCTGCCCCCTAGATATGCCCTTGACTAAAGCCATAATACACAATAGATTACTCTTTGTCGAATAATCTGTCTCTCTTGACTCCTCCATTCACAGGAGCACTTGGTTGGAAATCGGATGATCCTTTTCCCTCCCTACATCATCTATTGGGGGAAAGTTTGGAGGTCCCCATACATATTATATTGCCGGTTCATCACGCCAATATTTATGGAGTAAATCACCCCACAAAGATGCAGATAATTAATTTATTGTGAAGACATGTAGGAAAAATTGTAAGGAAGTAAGGACATATGCGACATAGATCATTAGATGTTTTGACCTTTCCTGGGTTTTTATCATGAAGTCGCTGGGTCTAAGAGGGAGAAAGTAAGTGCAACAGCGCCAATGCTCTTTCTTTCTCCCTCTTGGACCTATGTCGCATATATCCTTAAAACTCTACAATTTTTGCTTCATTGTCTGCTACATGTCTGCACAATATTTGGATCTTTGAAATTGGAGTGTGCGGTGATTTACCCCATAATTTAATTATGGGAATCAAATTCCGTTCTACCAGCACCTCCACACTTTACTGTGTGTACACCAATTTTCTCTCCATCACGCCAACAATGGTGGATTCAACCAACGTTAGTCTGATATGTATGGGAACCTTAAGCAATCTATAATGCCAAAGGAATACTGTAATTCTAACATTAATTACTATGTAAAATAGTTATCTTATTCTATATTATACTAAGAATAAAATGTAATATATAAATAAGTACTTCTTTTAAAATTATTTACAAATAATTCACAATTATTCATATTTTCTGGTATTTAAAGAGGACCTTTCAACAGTTTTAGCATGATAAACTGGCCACATCTTGGAACATGACTGTAAAGCTGAATATAACAGTTTTTATATTTTAATTCCTCCTCTCTGTTGCAGAGATATTAGTTTGTAAAGTTTAGGTTGTAACTTAATTTATGATATGACCAATTAAGAGTGACCAGAGATTCTTTTCTTGGGGTTTGTACTTGTTCCCCTGCATGAGGTTGACCAATCATAAGCAGACAGCAACATACCAGGGAAAAAAAGAGCAAGCTATCTCCTGTGTGAGACATGTGATGGCAAACTGTCCTACTCTCCTCATTGACTTCACTGTAGATCTGTGTGATTATGATATGTCATAAACAGAGCTGAGTATGATTACTAACACTTTTTATCTTATATCTAATGGCACTCACTAATATTTGAAATAAAGAAAACCTGTTTAGATCTAATAAATGAAATATAAACATATCAGGTGCATATTGGTAGTTTTAAATAAGGAGCCTACACTGTACATAAAGCCCACCTATACACACTATTATGATTGCATTAGAAAACAAATGTTCCTGTATTGTAATCATAATAGGCAACTACATTGTTACTGAAAAAAATATTTAAACATACTCATAAATTAAATATTGTTCTGGGACATACAATGCCTTGAAAAAGTATTTATACCCCGTGAACTGTTCCACATTTTTTCGTGTTACATCCACAATCTTCAATGTACTTTATTGGGATTTTATGTGATATGCCAACACAAAGTAGCAAGTATTTGTAAAGGAAATGATACATGGTTTTCAAAATATTTAAAAATTATCAATCTGAAAATTGTGACGTACATTTGTATTCGGCCCCCTGTAGTCTTGTACTAAATAAAATCCTTAGTTACCAATCGCCTCCAGAAGTCAAATAATTAGTAAATGGAGTCCACCTGTGTGTAATTTATTCTCAGTATAATTACAGCTATTCTGTGAAGGCCTCAGAGGTTTGTTTGAGAGCATTATGGATCAATCAGCATCATGAAAACCAAGGAACACACAAGGCAGGTCAGGGATAAAGTTGTGGAGAAGAGTAAAGCAGGGTTAGGTTATAAAAAAAATTAGCCCAATCTCTGAACATCTCATGGAGCACTGTTCAATCCATCATTCAAAAATAGAAGGAGTATGGCACAACTGCAAACCTACCAAGACATGGCCATCCACCTAAACTGACCTCCCAAGAAAAGAGAGCACTAATTAGAGAAGCAGCGAAGAGGCCCATGGTCACTCTGGAGGAGTTGCAGAGATCCACAGTTCAGGTAGGAGAACCTGTCCACAGGACAAATATTAGTTGTATACTCCACAAATCTTTATGTAAGAGAGGCAAGAAGAAAGCCATTTTTGAAAGCAAGCCATAAGAAGAATCATTTTAAGCTTGCAAAAAGTCATGTAGTGGATGTAGCTGTAGCATCGGCGTCTCTGCCCCCTGCCAGGCAGAGATGCCGTCCCTCTCACCTCCTCGCTCCCCGCGCTCCTCGCTCGGCGTCCTCCAGCGCTCCTCTTCCTGCTGCTGCCGGCGCGCGCAGCTTCCCGGGCACTGTGCTTAGGGCGCGCGCGCGCTCCCTCTCTCTTGAAGGGGCCGCGCGCGCCGTCCTAAGGAGTCCCCGGCCAATTGCCGGAGGACCTCCCATATATAAGGCACCTCCTCCAAAATGGAGGTGCCCAAGCAAAAGTTGTTGCACAGTGTTTCTTACCTCTGCTTCAGCCCTCAGGTCCCGCTGCTAGCCTGATTATCAGTCCTGCCTGTTACCTGCCTGTTACGTGCCGTGCCTGCCAGTCCGCTCACCTGGGAGCACTTGCCTGTTGCCTGCCTGTTACCTGCCGTGCCTGCCAGCCCGCTCACCTGGGAGCACTTACCTGTTGCCTGCCTGTTACCTGCCATGCCTGTCAGCCCACTCACCTGGGAGCACTTGCCTGTGACCTGCCTGTTACCCGCTTGTTACCTGCCGTGCCTACCCGGAGGCTCCTGCCGTCACTTGCCGTGACCGCCTGCCAGCCCACCTAGAGACTCCTGCCGTCACTTGCCGTGACCACCTGCCAGCCCACCTAGAGACTCCTGCCGTCACTTGCCGTGTCTACCTGATAGCCTACCTGGAGGCTTCTGCTCGCCAGCCTGCCTGCTGTGCCTACCTGCTATTCCAGTCAGTCCCTGCCATCTGTACCGTGGGAGTCACCTGCTCTCTTACAAGGTCGTCCCCAGAGTAGCACCTGGTCCCTCTGCTCAGTCCCTCCCTGGTCACGGAGTCGTTAGCCGCCGTACGACCAGGGTCGGTCCGAGTTGATACTTAGTTACGCCCCTCTGGGTCCCTCCTTGCACCGTAGCACAGAGGTTCCACCTCTCGGACCCGTAACAGTAGCTAGCATGTGGAAGAAGGTGCTCTGGTCAGATGAGATGAAAGTAGAAATTTTTGTTCTAAATAAAAAACTCTATGTGTGGCAGAAAACTAACACTGCACATCATTCTGAAAACACCATCCCTACCGTTAAACACGGTGGTGGTGGCAGCATCATGCTTTTGGGTTGATTTTTTTTTCAGTAGGGATAGGGAAGCTGGTCACAGTTGCTGTGAAGATGGATGGGGTGAAATATAGGGCAGTCCTGAAGGAAAACCTGTTAGAAGCTGCAAAAGACTTGTAGTTCACCTTTAAGCAAGACAACTACCCTCAACATACTGCCAGAGCTACAATAGAATGTTTTATATCAAAGCACATTCAAGTGAGTCAATGGCCCAGTCACAATCCAGACATAAATCCCATGGAGAATCTGTGGCAAGACTTGAAAATTGCTGTTCACAGACGCCTCCATCCAATCTCACGGACCTACATCTGGTTGCAAAGAAGAATGGGCAAAAATTTCAGCCCCCAGAAGTGCAAAGCTGGTAGAGACAAACCCCAAAAGAATTGCAGCAGTAATTGCAATGAAAGGTGGTCCTACAAAGTATTGACTCAGAGAGCTGAATGCAAATGAACATCACAATTTTCAGATTTCTATTTTTAAAATATTTAGAATACCAAGTGTCAATTCTTTTACACTACACAAATACTTGCTACTTTGTGTTGGTATATCACATAAAATCCAAATAAAAAAGATTTACTGTAAGTTTGTGAGTGTAACGTAAAAAAAATGTGGAAAAATTCACGGTGCATGGATACGTTTTTAAGACACTGTAGTCATTCAACATATAGTACAATTAGAAAAAGAATGTATTCGGCAGACAACAAATATAGTGACATACTAAAAATTATCTGGCAACCCGATGTCTTCTTTTTTTGAAGAATTAAAGGGAGTCCGTCACCCCCAAAATGTCTTTTAGACTACCTATACAGTGATATAGGAAACTTTACCCCTATTGAAATCTTACTAGCACAGTACGTGTTGCTGGAACAGTGCTCGGAAAATAACTTTTAAATCATATACAAATGAGGGGGCTGTTAGCTGGGTGCATCATTAGTCTGTTGGTTCCCCCTCAATTTGCATCTTTGGGTCTGGCCAAGCTTGTGATGGACAGCACTTACAGCTAGAGTGAATGCTGTTCTGCGTGTGTGCTTATGCGCCCTGATACTGAGTGTGCCGGCTGCGTGCACACTGTCTGGGTGTGTTCCCCTTCCTGGTTCCTCTCTGCTGATGCCAGTCATGCACCTGGAAGTGTAGCGAGCGGCGTCTGCAGGAATACACCGAAACACGCTGAAGTTTATTTATTTTCAACCCAGTATGTTCACAATGTATTCTGAATGCATTAAAAACAAGTCTAACAGCAACTGTTAGCTGGCTGGAGGTGTGGAATTACAGGCCACGATCTGGACTGCTAGCCTTACAACTGAATCAATATATGAAACATCATTTGGCATTTTACAGGCCCAACATATGGAAGCTATAAAGTCTCCGTTATACCAGTAAGGCCTCACATGTCTGTGTTGCACATATGAGTCATCCATATGTCATCCATGTGCTATACGTATTTAACCCCTTAGGAACCCTGGGATTTTCCGTTTTTGCATTTTTGCTTTTTGCTCCCCTTGTTCCCAGAGTCATAGCGTTTTTATTTTTTGGTCAATATGGCCGTGTGAGGGCTTATTTTTTGTGGGACGAGTTGTACTTTTGAACGACATTACTGGTTTTACCATATCGTGTACGGGAAAACAGGAAAAAAAAGTGGGGTGAAATTGCAACAAAAAGTGCAATACAATAGATGTTTCTTTTTATTTTTTTTACCACGTCCACTGACTGCTAAAACTGACCTGGCATTCTTATTCTCCAGGTCATTACGAGTTTGTAAATACCAAACATGTATAGGTTCTTTTTTATTTAAGTGGTAAAAAAAAAATCCAAAGTTTGTTTAAAAAAAAAAAATGGAGCCATTTTCCAAGACCCGTAGCGTCTCCATTTTTTGGGATCTGGGGCCGGATTAGGACTTATTTTTTGCGTGATGAGCTGAAGATTTTATTGATACCATTTTGGGGTAGATCTGATGTATTGACCGCCCGTTATTGCATTTTATTGCAATGTTGCGGCAACCAAAAAACATAATTCTGGCGTTTAGAATTTTTTTCTCATTACGCCGTTTACCAATCGGATTAATTCTTTTCTTATATTGATAAATCGGATGATTCTGAACGTGGCGATACCAAATATGTGTATGTGTTTTTTTTTATTATTATTTTATTTTGGAAGGGGCGAAAGGGGGGTGATTTAAACTTTTATATTTTTTTAATTTTTTTAATATTTTTAAAAACATTTTTTTACACTTTTTGCTTGCTTCTATAGTCTCCATAGGAGACTAGAAGCAGCAACTATCTGATCGCCTCTGCTACATAGAGGTGATGAGCAGATCACCTCTATGTAGCAGAAATGCTCTTGTACTATGAGCGCTGACCACTAGGTGGCGCTCATAGTAATTGTTACATGACAACCACTGGAGTCTTCTGCAGACCCCGGGTTGTCATGCTAACCTATCGGTGACCCGCGATCACATGACGGGATCACCGATGGGCGGGGTAAGTGACGTGCTTCGATGTTAAATGTTGATGTCAGAGATTGACAGCGGCATTTAACATGTTAACAGCTGCGGGTGGATCGCGATTCCACCCGTGGCTGTTGCGGGCACATGTCAGCTGTATAAATCAGCTGACATGTGCCCGGTTCAGTGTGGGCTTAGCGCCGGAGCCCGCGCTGAACAGGGGGTGACAGCCTGGTGCGTACTTATACGCCCCAGGCCAGTAAGGGATTAACATTACAAAGTATAGAAGTTTTGTCATATATTTATTTATCCATCCATCAGTTAAAAACACTGATGACACACTGATGACAAAAACAGACAAATCGATGACACACTGAGGCAAAATACTGATGACACCGATACCATTTTTTCACGTACGTGTTTAAATACAGATGTGTGAATGAGGCCTAATTGTAAGTAAAATCCTTTATCACAGTTGCATAATCCATCAAGCAACTAAACCCTTATTAGTATTCCTAGTTCAACTTAATGGGAATCCGACACCAGATATTTAGCAACCAATCTGAGATTCTGTAGAGACAGAGACCTTGATTCCAGTGATGTGTCATGTTTTGGGCTGCTTGCTGAAGTTTTGATACAATCATAGTTTTCTCAGCAGGAGATTACCATTAGAGGTCAAGTAAACCTGCTGCCAGGTAGCCCACCATATTTATGAGCTCAGTATAACCTTTCCACTGATTGGCAGCTTCCTGAGTATACTGTAAATGGGCAATGACAATCAGTGGTGTGGGTGGGGTTACACAGAGCTCAGTATTCAGAGAACTGGTAGATATGCAGCAGATAAAACTGTGATTTTACCAAAATAATAGCAAGCAGTCCAGTAAGTGACACATCGGTGTAATCAGGGACTATTTTCTTACATCATGCTGCTCTCAGATGGAATAGCAAAAAACTGGTGACAGATTCCCTTTAACTATTTGTGGACTATACTGCAAGCTAAATGCCTCTATGCTAATGTCAAACCACAAGATTATCAGCATTCAATTTGAATAGATTAACTGCAATAAAATATAATTGCCCATGAGTGCACCAAATTGCATCTCAGAGTGACAGTATGTGGGATTTATTTTATTTTTCAGCATTGCAAGAGCCCCGCAAAATCTGTGTACTGATCAGTAAGTATACCCCCTGGTCTGGCATTCCAATTACTTAATCAAGTTCACGTGTTATGTGGATATTTGATAGCGCTTATAATTTTTACACATATTTATGTGTGTGTATAGCACTAATAATCAATATACACATCAGAGTGTAACAATATTAATGGTGCTATTATTGGTGAAATAATTCATGTTTTCTCCTACTGTAATTTCTTTATAATTCTGTCTATAGAACAATTAATATTATTTTATTTGCAAATAATAAAATGTTGTTTTTTTTATCTAACACTTTGAGAGCCGCATAAAGTTTTCTTTTTAATTGTCATTGTATCACAACATAAAGCTTACTGTTTTACTGAATTAATCTGGTTCTTATTTTACAGTTTCTTTTTTTACAGAAGTGATCTGGCAGCTGAACCATCCACTAACTAGAAAAATGTTATATTTACAAAGTGGTAAGTAGCATTGCAATTACCAGTTCTATAAGGCTAAGTGCCCACGATGCAGAAATGCTGCAGATTTTTTCTGCATCTCCCTGGCAGGAAAAACGCATGCAGATTTTACATGCGTTTTTCCCGCCAGGTAGAAGCTTTTGTCAAGCGTTCTTCACTTGCATTTCTGCATGCGGGTTATCAAGCGCTTTCCAGGCGATTTTAGCATTACTTGGAAAGTGCTTGACAACTTGTTCACACTATATAAATCCATGCAAACGAAATGGATTTATATAGTGTGACCAAGTTAATAGTTAAAAAAAAGAATAAAAATGGTAAAAAATACTAAAAAAAAACATTATACTCACCTTCCGATGTCCCCCGGTCTCCTGTACGATGCGTCCTGGTTCCCCGGCAGCTCGCGGTGGTGTAAAACGATCTTCCATGACGTCATTTAGTCATGTGACAGGTCACGCGACCGCCTACATGACTAAATTACATCATGGAAGGTCCTTTTACAAGGTACAGCAATAGGGGTTCAAGAAAACCACACAGAAAAATGAGTATTAAAGCGAATGTAGTGCTACAAAGAGTTAAAACTTAACATTTATTACAACTGAATAAAAAAGTAATACACAAGTCCAAAGGACCTAAAAACAAGTATAAGCCTGTCTGTGATAGTGAGTGACCCTAACAATCAATAGCTCATTATGTCCAGGAATATAACCATATGTGATACCAACATAGTCTACCTGTAACATCACACAGAAAATGGCGGGAAAATAGTAACGGAGCTCTCAAGACAGTGTCTCAAACGTATCGTGTCTCAGCCCACAAGAACCTTAATACATTTACACAATTAATGGTGAGCCTTTAAACACCTATAAATATATTAATGGAACGACCTCACCAGATAGAATGTTGGTTCTTGCTCTCTGGCTTTAAGACAGCTCCATGTGATGGGGCATCCAAAACCTTATTCAGCCTCCAGCAACTCACAGCACACTGCCCCCAACGCGTTTCATTGCCTCAGCTAATCATCAAAGCACTGTCTAATGGATAAGCTGAGCGTTTGATGCCAGCTTCTATACCGCATGACACCCTCTTCTCCCCTGATGATTAGCTGAGGCAATGAAACGCGGAAATTCCTCTGCAAAATGCTTGAAAAGCGCATAGTGGGCACGCAACCTTACTGAACTAATAACTTGAATTTACATCTCTTTCTTATGATATACTGTACATACTGTATGTGTGCATTCATACATTTACTGTTAAGTAACATACAGCAGTGACAAAACTGCAAGGACGAATTTAGGAGCGCTGTAGGCATTGAATACAATTATAAATGATGTTATTCAGCTGTGAAATCGGTTCCTGGAAAATATAAAAATAAGTCCGTAAATATGACTTTTCCATCAAGCAAGCTTGTTTCCTCTTCTCTTATTCAGAGAGCTGAAGTTATTGCAGTTATAAATATTGGCCAATACTATTGCCCTCCCTTTATTACTTGTTCTATAGTTACTGTTTAAATATTGATAGTTATACAAACTTTATTAATGTAATTCTGCCTTTATAAAATGTAATTGCTTTTTCACTTCATCTCAGACATCTCTCCCATACTTACAGGCTCATTCGGTTGAGTGCTCTTGTGTTCAATATGCCAAAGCTGCCAACAGACATCCCTAGTGGCGGCTTATCTCCAGGAGAACAAAGCAATCGGCAGTCTGAAATCAGACATGCCCAATCTACATCTTCCCAGACAATCAGTTGGCCGGCGCCACATACACAGTTTGGGCCAAACCTGTTGATATTGACGGGTGTGGCCAACATTAGTCTATTGTGTATGGGGAGCTTTACTTATCAACTGCATCTCCAGTGATTCCTCTCTGCTGCTCACTGCCTGTCACGGGTGTGTCAGATGTGACAGACAGTCGCCCTGCAGTTGGTTGCAGGAAATCCCTTCGTTTGGCATTACAGACACCTTCTTAGCTGTCTCACTCTAGGACCTAGCAGCTACCACCCTCCTTCTCTAATTGATAATCAGGCCTGGGTGTTTAAATACTTCCTGGTTGCTGCACAGAGGTGCCGGTGATATTCACATGACCCCTTGTGAAGGCTTGGAGCAAGTGCAGTTCTTAGCTCTCTGGTGCTAAGAGGATGTGTGTGCCATCTCTCTTAAGTCGACTCAGGCTAAGCTACTTCCCCCATGTTTGTCTCCCCTTGCTGTCTTTAGTTGTCAGTGGGGATCAACAAGTGCTCATCTTCCCCTTCCCTATCCAGGGCCAAGTGCAAGGGAAATACAGGGATAGGTTCCTGTGTGGCGATTGGTGAGGAACCAATAAAGGGACGGTAGGGGGAGACAGGGTGATTGCAGATCAGCCTAGGAGGTCTCCTCTTCCCCCTTTCACTAGTGTCTGGGCTCCCTTCCCCTCATTCCTTTGTGTTTCACTTTGTCTTTCCTACATTGTGCGTGACACTGTCACTATTTGTTGACATGACTAGAGCAGTGATGTCAAATTTACAGCAAATAACCACTACAGTCAATCTCTTGGCTTAGCCTTCTTGTGCTATCTATCTTGGCATGACACCTGAGCCCGGTAATTGGATGCAGTGGCCATATGCTGTGGACAGGAAGTCACCATGTCAACAAGACCAACAGGACTACTGGGAGCAGTGAAGAGGGTACACAGGAGTGACATGACATTATACAAAATTAACTTATAACAACATTAAACTTCTCATAAATAACCACTCAGACACAGTGACTTTTGTGGAAATAAATTTGGCCACGGCCTTTGTTAGCTTAAATAACAGATGGCCAAAAAATATCCATAACTTAATAAATTAAAACTTTAACCAAACACCACAGCTTAGCCAAAAAGCTGAAGCCCGTTAATCCAAACTTACTGTCCATTCAGATCCCTGAACTACTAACCCCAAGGCCATGACAATTAAAAGGGGGAGGGAGAGCGGGGCAGCAGTTCCACAGGTAAATTTTTTCAAGAACTGACCCGTGCTGCCAGCGCTCCCCTCCTTTAACCCTTTCTGCATCCATATTTACTAAAAACACTAGCCAATCAGGGGGTGTTCACAGGGCAGAAAAGTTAACATTCCTCTGCTAACATCCTCTGATTGGCTAGCAGCCAAACCCAACCATATGCCTGGGACCCTGGTGTAAGTGCCACAGCAATTTCGGTGGGAAAGACACTTTCCCTCCAACTAACCCCTTCAGGAGAGGCACACATAGCTAAAATGGATAATGCCATGTGTTCTCCTCCTGAAGTTCTGGGGGTCACCATGGCATTATATACAATTAACTTCTAACAACATTAACTTTCTCATAAATAACCACTCAGGCACATTGACTTTTCTGGAAATAAATTTGGTCACGGCCTTTATTAGCTTAAAAAACAGATAGCCAAAAAATATCCATAACTTTGTAACTTAATAAATTCAAAATTGAACCAATCACCACAGCTTAGCCAAAAGGCTTAAGCTCGTTAACCCGAACTGTCCATTCAGATCCCTGAACAACTAACCCCATCCGGCTATCATGCCTAATCAGGCAAGCATGGCCCCACCCCACCAAGGGCTATTTACAATATCTCCTGCAGATTTAAATTGAAAATATCATTACCAATCTCTGATAAGTGCACCAAATCTTTTCAAAAAAGGCTGGGAACCCCACCTTCCAAGTCAATGTATCTAAACACAAAACCGCCAATTGACGATAAAACGTTCAAAGCGATCTGTTCAAACGCTTCCTTATTTTTTCGCAGAACTTCAGCTCTTCTGACCTAACCCATAATATTCTCTGTATGATCTCAGAAGAAAATATTTTAACACCCGGGAACAGCCCACAAATCTTTTGCTGATTCCTATTCATAATAAAAAGGAGATCGACTGTCCCCATTTTCCCAAAGTCATTACCTCCCAGATGTATTATAATGATGTCAGTCAAAGCAAAATTGTCACTACTCATTAGCACTTGATCAATCAAACTGTCCCATTTCTGCCGTCTGTTTCCAATCCAGCACACTCTTACTCGATCAGGTGGTACTGAGAGATTTGGTCAGTAGCACCTTTCCTGCGCTCTGTGCTCTACCCAGTGGATGAAGGAATGACCGAGAATCCAGACCGTAAAACCTGTAAAAACTATATAATAAAGGCACTTGGGACAATTACTTTCTAATATACAACTGATAGCAATATGACTCCCACCTTCCCAGCCTTTTTATAATTGACTCATTCAGTCCTAATCTTGAAGCCTCTGTTGCAGCTCCAATACGAAAGGAATGTGTAGAGAAGTATTTACCCGCCAAACCCAAATTAAACAAACATTTCCTTAGAATGCTTCTAAATTGAAACTGTTACAGAGGCATGCCAGACTGGTGTAACAACAGATGCTCACCCCCAACGGGACTCACATTCAAATAAACTTTAATCAAACAGACTGGACATATATTAGCATCTGGGAATCACATTAATTTTAAGCTAGCACCTTTACCAGTTTGATCTGTTTTTGACCTCGCTATGTGCACTACCATATAATTTTCTCCAAACGACACATGCTGCAACCTCAAACCTTCTCACCCTAGCTTAGCCCTCGGGACTTGGGAGCAGCTCCCCAATCCTCAGTGCACTGAAAAATAGTAAGGAAGCGGCTGCTGAAAAAACACAGACTCAAGAGTATTAAAACAACAAGATATTGACACCGAACATACATCCCTCAGAATGGCGGGGAAAATAGGAAACCTACATTGGGTACGGAAAGTATTCAGACCCCTTTAAATTTTTCACTCTTTGTTTCATTGCAGCCATTTGGTAAATTCTAAAAAGTTCATTTTTTTTCTCATTAAAGTACACTCTGCACCCCATCTTGACTGAAAAAAACAGAAATGTAAAACTTTTTGCAAATTTATTAAAAAAGAAAAACTGAAATATCACATGGTCATAAGTATTCAGACCCTTTGCTCAGCATTGAGTAGAAGCACCCTTTTGAGCTAGTACAGCCATGAGTCTTCTTGGGAATGATGCAACAAGTTTTTCACACCTGGATTTGGGGATCCTCTGCCATTCTTCCTTGCAGATCCTCTCTAGTTCTGTCAGGTTGGATGGTGAACGTTGGTGGACAGCCATTTTCAGGTCTCTCCAGAGATGCTCAATTGGGTGTAGGTCAGGGCTCTGGCTGGGCCAGTCAAGAATAGTCACAGAGTTGTTCTGAAGCCTTTTCTTCAGTCAAGATGGGGTGCAGAGTGTACATTAATGAGAAAAAAAATTAACTTTTTAGAATTTACCAAATGGCTGCAATTAAACAAAGAGTGAAAAATTTAAAGGGGTCTGAATCCCTTCCGTACCCACTGTACCATCCCAAACGCAATGATCCTTCTTATAACCCTTTCTTTAAAACTTGTTTCACTATAAAATAGCTATTTAATTGACGCACACCAAAAATTTTCAAGAAAAACGATATTCATGCTAAATGTTTTACTACCATGGTGTAGGCTAGCCCTCTTTCAAACAACAAAATACAAAACGCCGAAGCCAACTACTCTTAAGTCACAATTCCTATTACTGCACAATGATTTCCATTGCTCTCACGCTGCTAAATACCCTTTCCACTTTGAAACCGCCACTTAACGCTCCAATAGATTCATTACGAAGACCAAATTAAGCCCCGTAAGTACTCGGGACAGTCCACATCCCTCTTGTTGGCCTCCGAAGCAAAGTTAAAGAACTTGACAAGCTGAAATCGAGAAAGTGCCTTTAACCAAATATTCCACTGAAGACACACCAAAACCAAATGTCTCAGCAATTTTGCTTCTAAACTACAGTGGGACGACAATCAATTTATTGCAAAAACTATACCCTTGTTGTCTGATCTCAGTAAAGTACACTACCCCAAAGTACCAAAGAAACCACCACTGGGAAAAGCTCTAACAACACCAAATTTTTTGTTACTCCGTTAGCCACCCACGACTGATGCCATCTGGAACAGCTCCACTTACCATTCCAATAAGCACCAAAACCCACAGAACCAGATGCATCTGTGAAGAAATTCATATCCTCAGCCACCGCAAACAAGTCTCTCCACATTGCAATACCATTAAAGTCACTTATGAATTCCAACAAAATTTCTACATTTTCTTTAATTTCCCTAGAAATCCTGATATGAAAAGATGGATTCCTTACCCCCACTAAATGCATAGCTAATCTTCTGCAAACAACCCTTCACATTGGTATAACTCTAGATGCGAAAGTTAACATACCCAGCAAAGATTCAACTTCCTAAACAGTACCTTTCCTTCTTGTATATACAGATAACAACGCTTTCTTACATTTTTCCACTTTATGTAATGGCAACCTAAACTCTCCTCTCTCCGTATCAGTTACTATGCCCAAATATTCTATACAGCTGTAAGGAAAAACTATTTTATCATTAGCTACCGGAATTCCAAATTTGCTACAAACACCTACAAATGTACTTAACAGCTGTCCCCACACCACACTGTCCTTTGGGCCTACAAATAAAAAATCGTCCAAATAATGCGCAACTCAACCTTTCATGCATTGCATTGCTACTACCCATTCTAAGAAAGAAGAAGATGCCTTAAAGTATGAGCACGATAATGAACACCCATTGGTAAGCATTTATCTACATAAAAAAAACTTTAAGCTGGGAACCCAATGAGTTAAAACCATCTGGGTGTATAGCGAGTAATATAAATGCCACCTCTATATTTGCCTTTGCCATTAAAGCACCCCGGCCAAACCTTTTAACTACCTCTGCTGTCTGGTCAAAAGATGCATAACATACTGATTTTAAATTGTCGTCTATGCTGTCATTTAGTGATGAACAGTAAGAAAATGATAAAGGTATGTTAACTAGTGTTGAGCCACCCCCGTAGTGTTCGAGTTCGGTTCGGTTCGTCGAACACCCGTGTGTTCGCCGAACTGTTCGTCGAACTGTTCGTCGAACACCTTCGAACACCGTTAAAACCAATGGCAGGCAAACAAAAACACATAGAAACACATAGAAAACACCTTCAAAGGTGTCCAAAAGCTGACAAACTGCTCAGAAGACACAACTAACACATGGAAAAGTGACAAGTACATATAGTCATGCGAAAAGAAAAGAGGTGGAGGAGTAAAAGGAGGGGGAGACACAGATATAGGCATGTCATGCCCTTCTAAAATCCAAAAAGTGAGAAGCCGAGACGGCCAGTCCGCTCCTGCCCGTGCCACCTCCGTGTCGCCGGGTTTGTGCCAGAGCCGCGGTGAACCCTGACGGCCAGCCCCCCTCTCCCAATACTGGTGCCTGTCCGCTGGTGGGTCGAGAGAGCCCCCCTGTGGTGGAGGCAGCTCTAAGCTTTTTAATTTAAATTGTCCCTCTAATTTGAATGAATACACTTTAAATCCATTTACAAGGATCTATTGGAGGGCAAGTCTCATGCCAGCAGCCGCGTAATTCCAGCTCCAGTAGCGTCCACTAAAGCTGCTGCAGTTAAAAAGCTTTTATAAGGATCGAGCTCGGCTGTCCACTGCAAGGCATCCTAGTGCCAGTCCCAGCCCCTATGCCTTGGGGTGCCTCCTGATGCTCTTCACTAAGTATCCCGTGGTCCCGAAGCATTTCCTTTGAAAAAATTAAGTGTCCAAACTACAGGTGGTGTAGCTTGCTTAACAGCCGGGATAATCCGCTGACTAGCAGACACTGCTACTAGGCACAAAGTATTTCCTGGGCTAGATGCAGTTAAAAATTTGTAAGTAGATACTCTCGTTGGATGCTGAGAAAGCATTCCATAGAGTCTCCTGGCACGCCATATATGATTCTCTTAAAAAGCTTGGGGTAGGGGTCTAGGGGACCCTTTTATAGCCAAAATCACGGCCCTGTATCACAATACGTCACCTAGGCTGAAGATAAATGGAACTGTAGCACCGAGGGCTCGGTTGCTACAGACGTATTGCACCTCGCCCAGAGGTGTGATATCTCACTCTCAGATAAGGATGGAGTGTGGATCAGGACCCGACACCTGCATGCATTACACCACATTGCCGTGGGGCAGGGCGACCAATATGCCCCTGAGATGGGCACGACAGTCCCTGTCCCTGGCTGGAGTGGGGGGAGGGAACACTGAGGAAGGGGAACCCTGCAGTGCAGGAGCAGGGAGGAAGCAGTTCCTGGGTGCATTGAGAAGGGAGTATAAAAGGTGGGCACCATCTTAGTTCAGTGCAGAGAAGTCTGAGCAGAAGTGGCAGGGAGCAGGGGCTCTGCATGAGCTCTGCTCCGGAGGCGGGCCTAGTAACAGAGGCCCAGGCCTGCAAGAGGGAGAAGGAAGGAAGAGGAGCGGAGAAGGCTCCAGGAACGAGGAATGAAGGGATCCCAGGGGTGCGGACGGGCGAGTCGCCACCGCACGCCCGAATCCACCTGCGTGGAGGGGTCAGGCCAAAGGGGGAGACCGGTCCCCGAACTAGTGGAGGCAGGAAACGACCCTCAGCTAGAAACCGGAGGCTCTGACATTTTATGTGGCGCAGCCCCTTGCTCCACCCGCTAGGAAGGCACCACATAGGGTCAGGGAAACTGGCGCCAAGTTTACCAAGAGGAGGCCCGAGGCAGCCGGACAGAAGTGTTGGTAAGAAAGGCCAGACAAAGGACACACAAAGGGGGTCCTGTGAAGCGCTCCAAAGTTATCTGGGAGTTGTCTGAGCACAGTACGACGTGGGCAGCCGTTACCTGCAGACGTGGTCTGGATAATAAGAACTGTGAGTAAAGGCCCTGAACTGCATCACTGACTCCGTGTCGTTACTGCTGCTGCCCTGCACCATCACCCCCATCCTCCGCATACACTGCCCTGAGGCTATACTCCTCCCGTGGGGAGTTATGCTACGCTCTGCTGCACCCACAACACCAGCCTTAGCGGTCTGCCCTGTAGCGGCGGTTCACTCTGACCGCAATCCACGGGTGGCGTAGTCGGACATTTAAACATCAAAACCACATAAATAGTTCCGCCACTGGTTTGACCGCCCTGAGCCACGGAACCGGATCGCCGCCACGAAGACTACAACCACCAGCATCCACCAAAAAGTGTCCGGCTCCGGGTGTCCCAAGGCCCAGGGGGTGCGTCAGAACATTTTCATCACCTTTCACAATCACCAATGGGACAAGGCAGGGATGTCCTCTGTCCCCTCTCTTATACATCCTAGTGACGGAGCACCTGCTCTCATCAATTCGCCATAACCCCAATATTAGGTGGATTGAGGTGGGAGGCACCGAGTACAAGTGCTCTCTATTTGCTTATGATGTCCTAGTATATATCACTCAATCACATATATCCATCCCTGCTGTTATGGCTGAAATAGATCACTTTGTTACATGGTAAAATTTTAAAATCAATGCAGCGAAGTCTGAGGCCCTCGATGTCTCCCTCCCTAAATCCATATAGGATTCCATCCAGTCCAACTTTCCCTTTGCCTGGCCCTCACAGGGTATCAAATACTTAGGAATTCCTATTCATAGAGACCTCTCCCATCTATGTTATCTTAATTTTGGGCCCTTTATTGAACAATTCCATACAGACCACGGTTGGCAAGTTAGAACTGTAAGATTCACTACGTGAACCACTGGTGTTTTGTGGAAAAGCACATGTACACCGCGTTCCAAATTATTATGCAAAAAGTGTTTAGGAGTGATAAGGGAAGAATTTGTTTGTTTGTCAGTTAAACTCATTGATGGTGATGTGTGTCAGGGCTCTTTATATCACTGTAAGCAATTGCAGACACCTGTGCTAATTAGTTTGGCAGGTGTGTCCAATGAAAGGCAAGACTACTTAAGAAGGCTCTCTCACATTATTAAGCAGCCTACATTTTCTGCCAAAATGGGAAAGAAAAAGGATGTGTCGGCTGCTGAGAAGCAACAAATTGTGGAGTGTTTAGGTCAAGGCATGACTACAATCAACATTGTGCGATGATCAGGATGAAGTGTCTTGGCAATCAAGAAGTATGTAGCTGATTCACAGTACACACGTGTGCGTGCTGATAAGGGCAAATTGAGGACTCTTTCCTACAGGCAATTACGTCAGGTTGAAACAGCAGCGGCAAAAAAGCCTTGTCATAGCAGCAGACTAGTGTTGAGCCACCCCCGTAGTGTTCGGGTTCGGTTCGGTTCGTCGAACACCGGGATGTTCGAGGAACTGTTCGTCGAACTGTTCGTCGAACACCTTAGAACACCGTCGAACACCGTTAAAACCAATGGCAGGCAAACAAAAACACATAGAAACACATAGAAAACACCTGCAAAGGTGTCCAAAAGCTGACAAACTGCTCAGAAGACACTCTCTTTAAAAAAGCCGGCCGGCAAATTCAGCAGCGGCATACACCGGTACCCGACAATTTAGACAAGAAGGAATAGAGCATCACACATAGATTAGATAGATAGAAACATGTCAGTCACACATATAAGAAGCACAGTGACAGTGTTGGTTACTGCACTTGTCATTTAGTGTAAAGGATTTATTAAAAAAAATATTAGTGTTTTCATGCACCGTCTCTTTAAAAAAGCCGGCCGGCAATTCAGCATCTGTACCCGACAATTTAGAACAGAAAGAATAGAGCTTCACACATAGATTAGATAGATAGAAACATGTCAGTCACATATATAATAAGTACAGTGATAGTGTTGCTTACTGTACTTGTCATTTAGTGTAAAGGATTTATTTAAAAAAATAATAGTGTTTTCATGCACTGTCTCTTTAAAAAAGCCGGCCGGCAATTCAGCAGCGGTACCCGACAATTTAGAACAGAAAGATAGAGCATCACACATAGATTAGATAGATAGAAACATGTCAGTCACATATATATGAAGTACAGTGATAGTGTTGGTTACTGTACTTGTCATTTAGTATTAAAATAAAGGATTTATTATTAAAAAAATTGGCGTGGGGTTCCCCTTAATTTTAGGCTCTAGCGGAGGTTAAACAGACGGCTGGGGCAGATGTTTGAAGCCTGGGAAGGGGGTAATACCCACGGAGCTTCCCAGGCTACTAATATCAGCCCCCAGCTGAATACATAGCCTTTACTAGCTATTAAAATGGGGGACCCCCCAAAAAAAATGACGTGGGGTCCCCCCTAATTTAATAGCTAGCAAAGGCTAGGCAGACAGCTGGGGGCTGATATTAATAGCCCAGGAAGGGAGCCATGAATATTGGCCCCCTCCCAGGCTAGAAACACCAGCCGTCAGCCGTCCCAGAAATGGCGCATTCATAGGATGCGCCAATTCTGGCACTTAGCCTCGCTCTTCCACGCTGCCCTGGTGCGGTGGCAGGGGGTAATAGGGTTGGGGTTGATGTCAGCTTATAATGCCAGCTGACATCAAGCCCAGGTTAGTAATGGAGAGGCGTCTATAAGACACCCCCATTACTAACCCCATAGTCAAAGTTAAAAAAAACACAAACACCCAGAATAAAGTCCTTTAATTGAAATAAAGACACAATCCTTTATTGTTCTAAATTAAACCATACTTACCATCACGCCCATTCCAGCTGAAGCCAACGATCTCCTGCAATAAAAGAAAAATAATAAAGCAACCTCATCCTTACCTTTCCATGGTTCCCACGACAGCTTCAGCTCTGCTACATCGAGATGACAGGCTGGACCGCAGCAGAACGCTGCCATCCAGCCTGTCGTCCCGCAGACACTGAGAAGCGCAGGCTTGCTTGCGCTGCTCAGCGTCTCTCTGTGACAACATCCAGATGAGCCGAGTTCATGTCCAATGAACTCGGCTCACCTCATGCACGTCACTGACAGCGTGGGAAAATTCTCACGCTGAAGCGCTGATTGCAGGAGAATTTTCCCACGCTGTCAGTGACGTGCATGAGGTGAGCCGAGTTCATTGGACATGACCTCGGCTCATCTGGATGCCGTCACAGCGAGACAGTGAGGAGCGCAAGCATGCCTGCGCTTCTCAGTGTCTGCGGGATGACAGACTGGATGGCAGCGTTCTGCTGCGGTCCAGCCTGTCATCTCGATGTAGCAGAGCTGAAGCTGTCGTGGGAACCATGGAAAGGTAAGGATGAGGTTGGTTTATTATTTTTCTTTTATTGCAGGAGATCGTTGGCTTCAGCTGGAATGGGTGTGATGGTAAGTATGGTTTAATTTAGAACAATAAAGAATTGTGTCTTTATTTCAATTAAAGGACTTTATTCTGGGTGTTGTGTTTTTTTTAAATACTTTACTAGAAATTCATGGCGGTCATGTCTAATACTGGCGTGACCCCATGAATTTTGGGCTTGGGGCCAGCTGATAATACCAAGCTGGCCCTAACCCCTTTATTACCCAGTGAGCCACCGCACCAGGGCCCTGGATGAGTTGGGTACAGCGCCAGAACGCGCCATTTTCCGGGGTGGCTGCGGACTGCAATTTGTAGCGGGGGGGGGGCCCAGAAAGCTTGGGCCTCCCTGCGCTGCAGATTCCAGCCCCCAGCTGCCTAGTTGTACCTGGCTGGACACAAAAATAGGGCGAAGCCCCACGTACTTTTTTTTTAATTATTTCATGAAATTCATGAAATAATTAAGAAAAAAAGGCCTTCCCTATATTGTTGTGTCCGGCCAGGTACAAATAGGCAGCTGGTGGATGGGGGCAACCCGTTCCTGCCTGCTGTACCTGGCTGGACACAAATATAGTGCGAAGCCCCACTTCAATTTTTTTTAATTATTTCATGAAATTCATGAAATAATTAAGAAAAAAAGGGCTTCCCTATATTGTTGTGTCCGGCCAGGTACAAATAGGCAGCTGGTGGATGGGGGCAGCCCGTTCCTGCCTGTTGTACCTGGCTGGACACAAATATAGTGCGAAGCCCCACTTCAATTTTTTTAAATTATTTCAGGAAATTCATGAAATAATTTAAAAAAAATTGACGTGGGGCTTCGCACTATATTTGTGTCCAGCCAGGTACAGCAGGCAGGAACGGGCTGCCCCCAACCACCAGCTGCCTATTTGTACCTGGCCGGACACAACAATATAGGGAAGCCCTTTTTTTCTTAATTATTTCATGAAATAATTTAAAGAAAATTGACGTGGGGCTTCGCCCTGTTTTTGTGTCCAGCCAGGTACAACTAGGCAGCTGGGGGCTGGAATCCGCAGCGCAGGGAGGCCCAAGCTTTCTGGGCCACCCCCGCTGCAAATTGCAGTCCGCAGCCACCCCGGAAAATGGCGCGTTCATAGAAGCGCCATCTTCTGGCGCTGTACCCAACTCATCCAGGGCCCTGATGCGGTGGCTCACTGGGTAATAAAGGGGTTAGGGCCAGCTTGGCATTATCAGCTGGCCCTAAGCCCGAAATTCATGGGGTCACGCCAATATTAGACATGACCACCATGAATTTCTAGTAAAGTATTTAAAAAAACACAACACCCAGAAAAAAGTCCTTTAATTGAAATAAACACACAATTCTTTATTGTTCTAAATTAAACCATACTTACCATCACGCCCATTCCAGCTGAAGCCAACGATCTCCTGAAATAAAAGAAAAATAATAAAGCAACATCATCCTTACCTTTCCATGGTTCCCATGACAGCTTCAGCTCTGCTACATCGAGATGACAGGCTGGACCGCAGCAGAACGCTGCCATCCAGCCTGTCATCCCGCAGACTCTGAGAAGCGCAGGCTTGCTTGCGCTCCACAGTGTCTCTCTGTGAGGGCATCCAGATGAGCCGAGTTAATGTCCAATGAACTCGGCTCACCTCATGCACGTCACTGACAGCATGGGAAAATTCTCCTGCACTCAGCGCTTCAGCGTGGGAGAATTCTCACACTGAAGCGCTGAGTGCAGGAGAATTGTGTCTTTATTTCAATTAAAGGACTTTATTCTGGGTGTTTGTGTTTTTTTTAACTTTGACTATGGGGTTAGTAATGGGGGTGTCTTATAGACGCCTCTCCATTACTAACCTGGGCTTGATGTCAGCTGGCATTATAAGCTGACATCAACCCCAACCCTATTACCCCCTGCCACCGCACCAGGGCAGCGTGGAAGAGAGAGACTAAGTGCCAGAATTGGCGCATCCTATGAATGCGCCATTTCTGGGGCGGCTGACGGCTGGTGTTTCTAGCCTGGGAGGGGGCCAATATTCATGGCTCCCTTCCTGGGCTATTAATATCAGCCCCCAGCTGTCTGCCTAGCCTTTGCTAGCTATTAAATTAGGGGGGACCCCACGTCATTTTTTTGGGGGGGTCCCCCATTTTAATAGCTAGTAAAGGCTATGTATTCAGCTGGGGGCTGATATTAGTAGCCTGGGAAGCTCCGTGGGTATTACCCCCTTCCCAGGCTTCAAACATCTGCCCCAGCTGTCTGCTTAACCTCCGCTAGAGCCTAAAATTAAGGGGAACCCCACGCCAATTTTTTTAATAATAAATCCTTTATTTTAATACTAAATGACAAGTACAGTAACCAACACTATCACTGTACTTCATATATGTGTGACTGACATGTTTCTATCTATCTAATCTATGTATGATGCTCTATTCTGTCTGTTATAAATTGTCGGGTACCGCTGCTGAATTGCCGGCCGGCTTTTTTAAAGAGACAGTGCATGAAAACACTATTATTTTTTTAAATAAATCCTTTACACTAAATGACAAGTACAGTAATCAACACTGTCACTGCACTTCTTATATATGTGACTGACATGTTTCTATCTATCTAATCTATGTGTGATTCTCTATTCCTTCTATTCTAAATTGTCGGGTACCGCTGCTGAATTGCCGGCCGGCTTTTTTAAAGAGACGGTGCATGAAAACACTATTATTTTTTTTGATAAATCCTTTACGCTAAATGACAAGTACAGTAAGCAGCACTTTCACTGTACTTCGTATATATGTGGCTGACATGTTTATATCTATCTAATCTATGTGTGAAGCTCTATTCTTTCGGTTCTAAATTGTCGCGTACCGGTGTATGCCGCTGCTGAATTGCCGGCTTTTCATGTTTCACTGTTGGCACTGTTCCCATCGATTTGGGCAATCACTGTAATGCCACAACCACCATGGCTGTGGCATTACAGTGAGTGGCAGACAATCCCTGCATGATTGGTGCTCTAAATAGCGCCAGACATACAGGACAAGCTTTTGGTGCACGAACAGTTATCGAACATAACCTCGAACAGCCGAATTTTTTGCAAATCGTTCGGGTTCGTCGAACAACTCGAACACCGCCCAAAACAGCTCGAATTTGAGATTGGCGAACAGTTCTAGTCGAACACCGCTCATCTCTACAGCAGACAAGTTTTTGAAGCTGCTTGTGCCTCCAACGTCCCCCGAACAACAAGATGCAGGGTCCTTCAGAGGTTTGCAGCTGTGCATATGCCATCCTGTCGACCTCCTCTATCCACTGCACACAAGCAGAAACGGCTCCAGTGGGCCAAACATTACATGAAGACTGATTTCAAAACTGTTTTGTTCACGGATGAGTGCCGTGCAGCGCTCGATGGTCCAGATGAATGGAGTGGAGGATGGCTGGTTGATGGACACCCCACGCAAACACGGCTACAGCGCCAACAAGGAGGAGGTGGAGTAATGTTTTGGGCTGGAATCATGGGGAGAGAGATTGTCGGCCCCTTTAGGATCCCTGAAGGCGCTAAAGATGAACTCCATAATGTATGTGGATTTTCTCAAACAGCACTTCCTGCCATGGTTCAAGAAGAAGAACCGTGTATTTCACAGCAAGATCATTTTTCTGCATGATAATGCACCATCTCATGCTGCACATAAAACATCTGCATCTCTGGCTGATATGGGCATAAAAGGGGACAAACTTATGGTGTGACCCCCATGCTCCCCTGACCTCTACCCCATTCAGAACCTTTGGAGCATCATTAAAAGGAGTGTCTATGATGGCGGGAGGCAGTTCACATCTAAGCAACAGCTCTGGGAGGGTATTCTGTCCTCATGCAAAACAATTGAAGCAGAAACCATCCAAAACCTGACAAATTCAATGGACGAGAGAGTTCAGAAGCTCCTTTCGAACAAGGGGTCCTATGTGAAAATGTAACATCACCTAGAATAAAGTTTTGAGTTGAAAACTGTTTGATTTCAGTTTCTAACAACCTGCTAATGCTTATAATTTCAAAAATGACCATTTTTTTGGTCTTTATTAAAATGAAAAGGTTGATCGAAAAGTTTGGGGGATCTAAGAGTGTGGCAACCCAGTAGTCATGATTACTTCGAATTCTGGCAATATGAGGGTCATGCTGCAGGTAGTGCAGCAAGAAGGCACTTATGTGTCTTGCGCATCTCGGAGCCCCAAAATTATTTTCCGGGCTAGATGCAGCTAAAAATTATTTTTAATTTTAAATCTGGTGAAGCTTATTATAGATGGCCTAATAGGATCAGTGCTGCACACTGCTACAAAGCCCAAATTATTTTCCAGTCAAGATACAGATAAACATGATTAGTAATTTGAAAGCTTAAAATGGTTGGTAGGGTGATTTTAACCAATCATCAAGCTTTTACTCTCCCCAGGATGACACAGGGGTAGAAAAGTCGTTTCGGATCCATGATTTGTTCATCTTTATGAACGTGAGTCTGTCTACATTATCAGTGGAGAGGCGCGTGCGCTTATCTGTCAGCACACCACCAGCAGCGCTGAACACACGTTCAGACAGAACGCTGGCTGCGGGGCATGACAAGATCTCCAAGGCGTAAGTGGCTAGCTCCGGCCATTTATCCAGATTGGAAGCCCAAAAAGAGCAAGGGTCCAGAGACACAGTCGTGGCTTCAATGTTTACTTGGAGATACTCCTGTACCATCGTCTCTAGGCGTTGACTATGTGTCAGACTTCTTGTCTCCTGTGGCCTTGCAAAGGATGGGCTAAAAAAGTGGTGAAATGATTCCGCAAAATTGATGTTACCAGCAGATACTGTGGTTCTGTTACGGTTTGAGTGCTGAACACTTGACGGTCCCACGGTTGGCAAGTTGGAACTGTGAGATTCACTACGTGCACCACTGGTATTTTGTGGAAAAGCACATGTAAGATTCTGCAACAGTCTCTGCTGATACTGCTGCATGCGTGCATCCCTTTCTATGGCAGGAATAATTTCTGCAAATTTACTTTTGTACCGGGGATCTAACAGTGTGGCAACCCAGTAGTCAGGATTATTTCTAATTCTCACAATTCGAGGGTCATGTTGCAGGTAGTGCAGCAAGAAGGCACTCATGTGTGTTGCGCATCCAGGAGCACCAAGTCCCTGTTGTGTTGGTGGCGAGGTAACAATCATGCTTCCTTCCTCTGTCCTCTCCCCCCAACCTCGCACAACAGAAATGTGATCAAGGTCTCCCTCATCTGATGAGTCTTCCATCAGTTCGTCCTCCACTTCTTCCTGGGCTCCTGCACCTTCCTCACTAGTTTGGCTGCTACCATGCGCCCTGGTAAAACCATCTCCCCCACCCTCACATGCCTGCCGCCTTGGTGCTGCCGACCGTCTGGACCTTGCAGATGTTAGCCCTTCCGCATACAACTCCTCCTCCTCTACTTCCTCCACCTCCTCTTGTGCCACCACCTGACTCCGAATTCTGTTTAACATGTGCTCCAGCATGTAAATCACCGGAATAGTCATGCTGATAATGGCATCGTCAGCACTAAACATCTTCGTCGCCATTTCAAAACTGTGCAGAAGGGTGCATAGGTTCCTGATCTGAGACCACTCCTCCAGCGTGATTTGCCCCACCTCTGAATCTCGTTGGCCCAGGCTATACGTCAGAACGTATTGCACCAGGGCTTGTCGGTGCTGCCACAGTCGCTGCAACATGTGCAGAGTTGAATTCCACCGGGTAGGCACATCGCATTTTAGCCGGTGAAGTGGCAGGCCCAACGACTTCTGTAGAGATGTAAGTCGCTGAGCTGCGGGATGCGAACGGCGGAAGTGAGCACACAGCGACCGTGCCCTCTGCAGAAGGCCATCTAGTCTGGGATAGTGGGCTAAAAATTGCTGGACAACCAGGTTCAACACGTGAGCCATACAAGGCACGTGTGTGACATTGCCCCGGCGAAGGGCCGCACCCAGGTTTGCAGCATTGTCGCACACGGCCTTCCCTGGTTTCAGGTCCAGTGGAGACAACCATTCATGAAATTGGTTCTCCAGAGCTGACCACAACTCCTCAGCTGTGTGACTCACATTTCCCAGACATTTCAATGTAAAAACCGCCTGATGACGTTGAGCCCTACTGCCAGCATAGTAAGGAGGTGTGCAGGATCCCTTCTGCGCAGTTAGAAAGCTTGTGGCATGACCAGACAGGCTTTGGGTGCAGGTGGAAGACCGAGAGGAGGTTGAGGAGGCAGAAGCAGTGGAGGAACTTTGACATAAAGAGGATTGACGCACAACTCGTGGGGACGGCAAGACTTGGACAGCAGCCCCTTGTCCTGCTGTCACCATAGTTACCCAGTGCCCAGTCAGCGACATGTAACGCCCCTGTCCATGCCTACTCGTCCAAGTGTCTGTGGTGAAATGCACCCTGTCACACACAGAGTTTCTCAAAGAAGCGGTGATGTTGTGTGCGACATGCTGGTGGAGCGCAGGCACACCTTTCTTTGAGAAGTAGTGCCGACTGGGCATCTGGTACTGGGGCACTGCGACGGACATAAGGTCTCGAAAATCCTCTGTGTCCACCAGGCGGAAAGGCAGCATTTCTGTAGCCAAGAGCTTGCAGATGGTGAAATTCAACCTCTTAGCTTTCTCATGGCCAGGAGGAAATGGTCTTTTACTTGTCCACATCTGAGGGACCGAGGGCTGGCTATTGTGCTTAGACGGGGTTGATAAGGGTGTCCCCGGCAAACTGCCGGTCTGTGAGGAAGATGCAGGCGGACATGTTAGGTTGCCTTGATCCAAAGGTGGTGCTATCGATGTCGGACAGCGCTCAACACCAGCTGGTGTTACCACCTCCAAAGAAAATGATGACCTGCCAATCACGCTGGCTGTTGCGGGTAAAGAGGTGGCAGGTCTGCGCCCCAAAACAGGTGTGACTGCTGTCCCCCCAGTCACAGAGGATGAAGAGGCCGCGGATGCACAAGATATGGCAGACGGTGATTGGCCCGGCCGGCTAGGCCGCATTGTAGCACACTGAGCTTCCCACTGCAACTTATGCTTCATGTCCATGTGCCGGTTCATGCATGAAGTTCTCAAACTATGTATTTCTTGGCCTCTACTTAGCTTTTGCTGACAAATGTTACAGATAACACGAGTTGGGTCATCTTTATCGATCTGAAAAAATGCCCAGGCTATGCAAGGCTTAGCACCCATGCGACCTGAAGAGCCACCACGACTTGTGGTGAGAGGCAGAGTTGTGTTTGAGGATGCAGTTGTTGACGTGCTTCCAGTACTACGTCTCTGTCCAGGAAGGCGCAACCTGACCTCGTCGTCACTAGCATCTTCCTCCACCTCCTCTGCTGACCTCATCTCTTGGCTGACTGTGGGTTGACAGTAAGTGGGATCTCCGACCTCATCATCATCACCCTGTGCGTTATCACACCCGTCGTCCTCAGAGCCAACCTGTTCCTGCCCTGACAAAAAACTAAAGTTGTCGCTCCAATCAGGTATTTGAGTCTTATCATCATCTTCCTCATTGTCTCCACCAACAGGAGTTACAGTTTGGGAATGAGGGTCTACATTATGGTCAGAACCTTCTGCGTCTGGTCCTGGATCCGACTCATAAAGATTCTGGGCATCAGTGCAGATCATTTCCTCGTCTGGATTCACAGAAGCGCTGGAGTCGACCTCTGATTCCCAGGCTATAGTATGAGTAAACAGCTCTGCAGACTCAACCATCTGTTCTACCTCATACTCAGACGGGCAGCTGGAGATTTGGGAGCTGTGAGGAAGCAAGTGCGATTTGGGTGACACCTTTGAGGACTGGAGTTTTTGTGATGTTGAAGCTGATGTGGAGGAGAGCCCACTTAAAGGAGCACTTGATATCCGTTGAAGCACCTGCTGTTTTTGTGCCTCATCTGGAATTTGTAGCGATTGGCGTGGCCGTAAGAAAGGGATCTTATCACATTGTCCGCTAAAAGAAGTAGACATTTTAGTTTGGCTGGAAGATGGTCTTTCTTCTGCACCTACCCCACGGACACAACCTTTTTTCCCCTTCCCAACACGCCTATTCCCCTTTCCACCAGCAGCAGGCCTTTTTCCACTCATTTTGGTGGTTAACTAATTCACAACTCTGGAGTTGTTTGCACAAAAAAACAATGGATGGTAACCGAGCAGAGCTGAGTGGCCAAACTGTGGTATTAGGCCAAAACTATTGGCTGGGCTAGATGCAGAAAAAAATTATTTTTAATTTGCAACCTGATGGAGGTCAGTATAGATGGACTAATAGAACAAGTCCCACACGCTGCTAGAAGCCCAAATATTTTTTCAGAGATAAATGAAGAAAAAAATTATTTTTAATTTGCAACCTGATGGAGGTCAGTATAGATGGACTAATAGACCAAGTCCCACACACTGCTAGAAGCCCAAATATTTTTTCAGAGCTAGATGCAGAAAAAAATTATTTTTAATTTGCAACCTGATGGAGGTCAGTATAGATGGACTAATAGACCAAGTCCCACACACTGCTAGAAGCCCAAATATTTTTTCAGAGCTAGATGCAGAAAAAAATTATTTTTAATTTGCAACCTGATGGAGGTCAGTATAGATGGACTAATAGACCAAGTCCCACACACCGCTAGAAGCCCAAATATTTTTTCAGAGCTAGATGCAGAAAAAAATTATTTTTAATTTGCAACCTGATGGAGGTCAGTATAGATGGACTAATAGAACAAGTCCCACACGCTGCTAGAAGCCCAAATATTTTTTCAGAGATAAATGAAGAAAAAAATTATTTTTAATTTGCAACCTGATGGAGGTCAGTATAGATGGACTAATAGACCAAGTCCCACACACTGCTAGAAGCCCAAATATTTTTTCAGAGCTAGATGCAGAAAAAAAATATTTTTAATTTGCAACCTGATGGAGGTCAGTATAGATGGACTAATAGACCAAGTCCCACACACTGCTAGAAGCCCAAATATTTTTTCAGAGCTAGATGCAGAAAATTTTTTTATTCAATTTTCAACCTGATGGAGGTCAGTATAGATGGACTAATAGACCAAGTCCCACACACTGCTAGAAGCCCAAATATTTTTTCAGAGCTAGATGCAGAAAAAAATTATTTTTAATTTGCAACCTGATGGAGGTCAGTATAGATGGACTAATAGACCAAGTCCCACACTCTGCTAGAAGCCCAAATATTTTTTCAGAGCTAGATGCAGAAAAAAATTATTTTTAATTTGCAACCTGATGGAGGTCAGTATAGATGGACTAATAGAACAAGTCCCACACGCTGCTAGAAGCCCAAATATTTTTTCAGAGATAAATGAAGAAAAAAATTATTTTTAATTTGCAACCTGATGGAGGTCAGTATAGATGGACTAATAGACCAAGTCCCACACACTGCTAGAAGCCCAAATATTTTTTCAGAGCTAGATGCAGAAAAAAATTATTTTTAATTTGCAACCTGATGGAGGTCAGTATAGATGGACTAATAGACCAAGTCCCACACACTGCTAGAAGCCCAAATATTTTTTCAGAGCTAGATGCAGAAAAAATTATTTTTAATTTGCAACCTGATGGAGGTCAGTATAGATGGACTAATAGACCAAGTCCCACACACCGCTAGAAGCCCAAATATTTTTTCAGAGCTAGATGCAGAAAAAAATTATATTCAGTTTGCAACCTGATGGAGGTCAGTATAGATGGACTAATAGAATGATGCTATGCCCAAAAGATTTTACTTCACTAGGTGCAGTAAAAAAATTGGTATTCTATACACAGGTGGTATATCTTGCAACACAGATAGGCTACTCCACTGACTAACACACTCTGCAATAGGCCAAAAAGGATTAGCTTTGCTAGATTCAGCCAAATGCTGTGAAAAAAACTTGCACAGCACTGGCACAGACCTGCCTGGCAAAAACTGATAGGAACTGATGTAACCTAGTCCTGAAAAGGACTCCAATTACAATTAGTCTTTACTCCCACAATCTATCTATTTAAGAGCACAGACCTGCCTGATAAAAGTCGTAGGAAATGCTGTAACCTAGTCCTTAAAAGGACTGCAATCACAACTATTCCCTACTCCCAAGCTATCTGTAGATTTGTGCGAAAATTGGCTTGAAATTAACAAGGTATAGCGCACACAGCAACAGCGGTGCCGTCTAACACGCAGCTGCAGCAGTGAGAAAATGGTGGCGACGGGGAAAATGGCTTGGTCTTATAGGGCAAGGACATGTGACATACACTGCCAATCACACATGCCCTTGCTTGTGTGAAAAAAAGCACTTCGCTCCGTGTGTGCGCTGCTGATAGGCTGACAGATTGCACCTCCCCACTGCAAATGCGGGAAAGAGAAAAAAAAATGGAGATCTTCATTGTTCCTGCAGAGATCCATCCCCTGCCCCTCCCCCCGCCCCGCTGTACACTCAAACTGCGTATTAACATTAATTTTCATCATTACTGAGAAAAAATCCAGTTATGATTTTGGTGCACGAACAGTTATCGAACATAACCTCGAACAGCCGAATTTTTCTCAAATTGTTCGTGTTCGCCGACCGGCTCGAACACCGCCCAAAACAGCTCGAATTTGAGATTGGCGAACAGTTCGAGTAGAACAACGCTCATCTCTAATGTTAACCTGAAAGCATTTTGTTCTTTTTTCGAACCACACCCAGGGGTGATAGGCGAAAGTTAGCAAATGACACTTCTGCGAAGGGCCCGGCAATTCTACCGGCCTTAATTTCTTTATCCACCTGTGCCACTACCAACCCAGGATGCAACTCCACAGATTTCTTACCCAACTACAACCTGTGCCAGTAAAAGAAGGAACAACAAAATCTTCAGAGAAACCATCAATTAACAGCTTGGCTTTCTTGCAATTTGGATACCGCTCTAGCCATGTTAACATATTCTCCAGTTTTACCGGCGTCAATACTTTTGTTAAGATATTCCTCTGTGGAAGACTGAACCAGCAAGTTGGCTTTTTTAAAACATCTTGTAATTGGATGCGCTCCTCCACAAAAAGGAACATTTGTGCCTATACTTACACAAATTAGGCCATTTGCACTGAGCTTCGTTAAATGCAAAACTGGTACCTTTTCTAATTACTGTTTGGGATGTGGGCCTCTGCAATCAGCCCGATCTTGTCATCAGCATTAAATTCAGCCAAAGGCCCACATCCTTGACTCCCCACTTAAGTTACGGGTACACTGCCATTTTCTGTCTGAAATTTTAATTGTAGAAATACCAGCTAAACCCACTAAAGTTTTTATATGCATCCAAGATTATATCCACATGCTGGAATAAACCTGAACATTTTTTTGGAAACCTTTCCCCCATGATGCTGGCATATATACAAAGTGCCTGCAGACAGTTGTTAAAAGACCTAGGGATAGGTCTGCGCCTATCCTCGTCCTCTTTTTTTTTTTTTCAATTTTGGCAAAAAATTATTTTGATGCTGGTAGTAATGATAGTAAATCAACATATTCATTGTGCCAGATCTTTTCCTTTACAGACAATGCTAAATGGTAGCCTGTTGGGGAAACTATACATGTCATGACTTCCTTATAGCACACCCCGCCACCCCTTTCCAGAACCTCATCAAGGTGCTTCCATACCTCCGCCACTTTGGGAGCATGGGAGGATTGACTGACAGAAGCTGACTGGTCTGATCAGGTGGGGGGGGGCATACCCTTAAAGACACTAACAGTTTTGCTGTGACAAGGCAGTGGGGAGTTGCATATGGGATGAGTTGTACTCACCACCTGATGCAAGCTCATCCAGTTAGTAGTTCTGCCCGAAGGGTTGGCTCCTGTCCAGACCTCCGGCATGCATGCCATCTAGCCCAGGAGCAGTAATGGCTTCAAGAAGCCGGTGGTTGACCGAGCCCTGACTGGAACGCTGACCTGGCGTGCTTCCATCACTCGTGCTCCGTCTTCTTCGTCTTCTAGCCGCTGTCCTGGCCCCTCTCACTGGTGAAGGAGAAAAGATTATTCTTCTTCTTTTCATGCGTGCCCCACTGTGCATGTCCGCACCTCCCGATGACGCAATCTCTCCTGGTGTCACTCTGGCCGCATCATCACTCCCCACGTCCTAGTCACCGTTCACTCTGGCGCCGACCTCCGGGCCGCTCACATCTCCCGGCAGTGACTCCAGGACCTTCTGCAGGCATGCCATGGCTCTGTCGTCTCCCATCCTCTTCTTCAGCTCCTCCAGGAGGGCGTCCATCGCGACCAGTCACAGCGACAGTACAGCAGCAGGTCCTCAGGAAAAATTTTTCAAGAACTGACACTTTCTGTCTGCTCCCCTCCTTTATCCCTTTCTGAATCCATATTTACTAATAACATTAGCCAATCAGGGGGTGTTCACAGGGCAGGAAAGTTAACCTTCCCCTGATTGGCCAGCACCCATACTCAACCATATGCCGGGCACCCAGGTGTATGTACCACAGCAATTTTGGCGGAAAAGACACTTTCCCTCCAATTAACCCCTTCAGGAGAGGCACACATAGCTAAAATGGATAATGCTATGTGTTCCCCTCCGGAAGGTCCGGGAATCACCGTTAGGTTAGACCTATTTTCTTATTTTAAAGAAAATAAAATATTTGGGCTTTTTTTTCTATTTATTCAGGTATGAAAGTGAGTACACACAATTCTTCATGCATCAAACCATCACTGATAAGCAGAGTTGCCCATAGCAACGAGTTTAAAGAGGAAATAACCAGAGTACATTGGAGTACAAATTAATTAAGACTGGGTTCATATAGGATCAGCTCTGTGTACTTGTTTTCATCTGGCATTTAACAAAAGTCAATTAGGTTTTTTGTGCCGGACAGGTGCAGGTGCCAGTCCTTTGGCTTTCTCACAAAGTTTCACCCAACATTGGGATCCATTACACAGAACCAGCCCCATGTGGGGAAATATTATTACAGCCTGATGCCAAATGATGTGTTTTGTGCATCAGTTTTTTCCATCAGTTCTGATTAGTTGCATTGCACTAGGATCAAAAAAAGACCGTGATACAACATAAATGTGAATGCAGACTAAGAGAAGCATACCTCTTAATCCAATTTATTGCATGCCCATTCTTGATATGTGGCAGGAGAAAATGTAAACAGGAGCGTTACAATCGTGGCTGCAAGGATTGCAATCATACCCAGGCCTTGGAGCCTAGGGCGGCCCAAAAGGTTCCTTTGGGCACATATGAAAAGACCAATACTATTAATTACCCATAATAGTTGAAGATTTTGCTTTTGGGCTCATAGTTTTCAAGTTTGTGGAAATTAATTAGTAAATTTCCCCAAAGTTTATTTATAATTTGCACTGAAGAGAACAATAGCTTAACTTTGAATTGTCCTAGGAGACAATAATAATCAGTGTGGCCCTAAGGGTTCACTCACATCTGCGTATACAAACTCACTGAGATTCTCAGCCAGAAAAGTTGGTGAGTGTCAGGCGAGTGTCATGCGTTTTTTTCGTCACCTAGCATCCGTATGAAATCCGTATGACATGCGTATGCAATGCATTTTGAACTTCAGCTTTTACATACAGTAATTCTCTCTGTCATTTCAAGCTAGTTTTCTAACTAATAAAACAATCTTATATACAGATATAGATTGATAAATAGATGTCAGTGATATATGTAATCAGTGCTTTGCGTGTGTAGTTTGCTTTCTTTACTTGCTTTTAGCTAATAAATAAAAGAAAAAAATGGTATAGGGTCCCCCTTATTTTTAATAACCAGCTAAGAAAAAGCAGACAGCTGTGAACTAGTCTAAATCGTATGGGAAGGGGCCAATATCCATGCATCTTCCCAATCTATTAATATCAGCTCACAGCTGTCTGCTTAGCCTTTATTGATTATTAAAAAGGGGTACCCAAAAAAAATTACATGGGTCCCCTCTATTTTCAATAACCAGCAAAGGCTAAGCAGACAGCTGCAGGTTGATATTAATAGGCTGGGAATGGGCCATGGAAATTGGCCCCTTCCTACACTAATAACACCATCCCTCAACCATCCCAATTCTGGCACTTAACCTTGGCTCTTTCCGATTGCCCTGGTGCAGTGGCAATCAGGGTAATAGTTTTAGGGTTGATGTCAGCTTTGTAATGTCCGCTGACATCAAGCCCAGAGGTTAGTAATGGAGAGGCATCTGTCAGACGCCCCCCCATTACTAACCCGATCAAAAGTCAAAAGAAATAAACATACACACCCAGAAAAGTCTTTAATTTGTAAAAAGCACTCCCCAACAATTATCCTCTTTAACCATTTAATATCATAAAAAAAAGTAATCCAAAGAGTTGGCCGTAATCCATAATATGGACGTCCCACAATGATCCTCGACTCTGCTACATCAGGAGTGATGAGCAGTGACATCAGCAGCAATACCGTTCACCACAACAGCCAGAACATACAGAGAGTAGCATGTGAATCCGGCTTCTGTGACGAGAGGTGACGTCAGTAAGGTTATCGCAGTTCACAGCCGATGAACTGTGGTAACCTTACTGACGTTAACACTCACAGCGTGAGAACCAGCAGTAAGTTGTCATCTTTAACTTTAGCCCTTATAGAGATCATTTCATCTTCAACTTGCTTAACTGTTCACAATAACAGTAATTTTGACCAGGGGTGCCCAAACTTTTACATGGCACTGTATAAGTGCACTCCACAAGGACAGACACTCCAGTTTCCCTGGAGGCAGTGTTTGCCTAGTATTTAGTAATGTAAATGCACATGGATAAAGGCTTGTACAGGGCACGAATCATACTCCTATTTATTTGTGACATGTCCATGTATAATTAATGAATTCATTGTCTGTTTAAAAAAAATATCACTCTAGAATTATCTGTTGTAGTATGATCTTGTATTTCCCAGACAAAAATAAATACATTTTGAAACTCTGTATTAGGTCACGTTCACACATTCAGTATTTGGTCAGTATTTTACCTCAGTATTTTTAAGTCAAAATCAGGAGTGCGTTAAAAATGCAGAAGTGGTGACGTGTTTCTATTATACTTTTCCTCTCATTGTTCCATTTCTGGTTTTGGCTTTTACAAATACTGAGGTAAATTACTGACCAAATATTGAACGTGTGAATGTGGTCTTATACAGTTCCTCTGCAACTTTTCTTGAAAAAATATGAAAAAAAATCTACAATTAGGTAATTCCTTATCAATGGCCGCATGTTCCTTGTCAGGGATTTCCACACAGCGACGACACCAGGGAGATCACACGATATCTCACCGTGCGGTCAAGCTGTCAGTATTTTGTCTGGAATCGTGAGCACGTGATCCAGACTACTCGCTACGTGGATATCGGCAAGCGACCAGGGAGAGTATGGCGTCACACCTCTGGGTTCCAAAGCCTGGAATCTGTGTTTACGCCCTCCGTACTGTTACTGTCAGCTTCACGATAGCCCTATTATTATTATTCTCTGCCACCACCGGATGAGTTTGAAATATAATACAGGCCTGGCCGGACGCCTGCGTTTTGGTAGCATATATGGCTTTGGGGAAGGGAACGATTACAGGACAAAAGAAACAGAACTATTAAATTTTATATTTAATCCAAAAGGGAGGCAGTGTTTAGGAAAAATATATACAAGGATGTTACAAAGGAGACATTAAAATACATAAGCAGTTACATAAAATAAACAGGATAAAAGAAGAAAAGCTTAGGATGATTATGCTGTTATCGAACAGGACCCGTTGCTAATAATCTTTATACACCCCTGGCAATGAGTGCTCCTCTAATGTCCATAGGTTCTCTTATACCTAAGGGGAGATTTACCCATACGCCCCTTATGGTGACATCATGTGGGCCGGTCTCCAGCCTGTACATTTTTATTAAAAACGCTAGCTTCTGCAATAACACATTGCTCGTTGATCGCAGAAGCTTGCAAACGAAGCCATTTTTTCCCTTATGATTTTATCTTCATTTAGAGACCACACATCGCATAGCTGCAGTCTGCTATTCTGGTGTTTTTGCGCTACAGCTCTATGCAGCGTTTTCCAGTGCCAGAAAAATATCCCTATCATTCCCTAGTTGATTCTCTCTCTGAAGATATAGATACCGTTATTGTCGGACGCATGGACCTTACAATATTTCATATTTCGTTTCGGAGTCAGCGTGTCTGCAAATTTTCCTTTGAGGCTCGGGAAGCAGCCTCACGGTTGCAAATTAGTGCAAGCCTGTGTTTTAGTTACCTCCTGCGTCTTTCATGGACAAGATGCTTGCTTCCTAACGAAGTTATAACAGTCCTTGGCTGCCATTTGTTTGTATAAACTATTTCTCAGGCGTGTGTTAATTGGGGCTTTTGTGCTGAGCAAAACGTAACAGCTTGGTAACGCCAAGTGGTGAGGGGAATAAGGGAGGGGGGTGAATATCTATGTCAGGCAAATATGGAAGAACATTTTCCTGACAATATTTCCCTGAAATTCCTATACAGTCTGACCTTGTCCAAATAATGTGCAATACATTTGAAAAATAACAGAGAACAGCACAATGCATAGTTGGAAAATAAGAGACTCCAAATCTTGCACTTTTTATTATATTTTATGCTAAAACAAGCAAATTAGGAGAGTTAATAGATCCTGTTTAAACCATATCTCCATTTTAAAAGCTCAAGTTGTCATTCATGTAATCCAGGGAGGTCAAACTCAAACAGACAGAGGGCCAAAATAAAAAACTTGGACAAAGTCACGGGCCAACCAGTGTACAGTATAATGGGCCCCACATAATCCTCCATACAGAATAATGGGCCCCACATAGTCCTCCATACTGTATTATGGGCACCACATAATCCTCCATTCAGTATTATGGGCACCAGATGATCTTCCACACATAATAATGGCCCCACATAGTCCTCCATACGGTATTATGGGCACCACATAATCCTCCATACTGAATAATAGCCCCACATAGTCCTCTATACAGAATAATGGCCTCACATAGCCATCCATACAGTATAATGGCCTCACATAGTCCCCCATACAGTATAGTAACATAGTAACATAGTAACATAGTTTGTAAAGCCGAATAAAGACTTGCGTCCATCAAGTTCGACCTGTTAGTTCTGTAATTGCTAAAGTTGATCCAGAGGAGGGCAAAAACCCCAAATGATTTAGCCAATCTTCACCTGAGGAAAAATTCCCTCCCGACTCTGAAACCAGCAGTCAGAATAAATCCCTGTATCAACCTACTATTTTATTTTATTTTTAAGTATACGCTGAAATCTGCCTGGTGTCTAGAAATGCATCCAGTCCCCGCTTGAACTGGTGTAGCGAATCCGACATTACCGTCTCCTCACTCAGTGAATTCCATATTCTCACTGCTCTTACCGTAAAGAACCCCTTCCTATGCTGGTGCTGAAACCTTTTCTCTTCCAGTCTTAGTGAATGCCCTCTTGTTACCATAATATTCCTCCTTTTGAACAAATCCCGGGCAAGATCTCTATACTGTCCCCTAACATATTTGTACACATTTATTATGTCCCCCCTCAACCTTCTCTTTTCCAGGCTGAATAGTCCTAGTTTTGCCAACCTCTCTGGGTATTGTAGTCCCTCCATTCCCTTTATTAATTTTGTTGCCCTCCTTTGCACCTTTTCAAGCTCATTTATATCCTTTCTATATATTGGGGCCCATAACTGAGCACAGTATTCCAAGTGTGGTCTGACCAGTGCTTTGTACAGTGGAAGAACAATGTTCTCATCCTTTGCAGCTATACCTCTTCTGATACATCACATTACCCTGTTTGCCCTTACAGCAGCGGCCTGACTTTGGGCACTCCAATTTAGTTTGCTATCAATCAAGATGCCCAAGTCCTTCTCCATCTCTGAATTCCCCAATGATTTCCCATTCAGTGAGTACTGGTGACTTCCATTTTTCCTTCCCATATGTATGACCTTACATTTCTCCTCGTTAAACCTCATTTGCCATTTAATGCTCCACCTACCCAGCTTATCCAAATCCCTCTGTAGGTCTGCACTGTCCTCTTTTGTATTAATTGTTTTACATAACTTTGTGTCATCTGCAAATATTGATATTTTACTATTTATCCCGTTGACTATGTCGTTAATAAAGATATTAAATAACATTGGGCCTAGTACAGACCCCTGTGGTACCCCACTAGTGACGCTTACCCAATCTGAGTATATTCCATTTATAACCACCCTCTGCCTTCTATCCCTTAGCCAGTTTGCTACCCACTTGCAAACATTTTCCCCCAGCCCCATCATTCTCATTTTGTATACCAACCTATTATGTGGCACGCTATCGAACGCTTTTGAGAAGTCGAGATACACGACATCCACTGGTTCCCCCTGATCTACTCGAGAGCTAACCTCCTCGTAGAAGTCAATCAGGTTTGTTTGGCAGGAGCGATTCCTCATGAATCCATGTTGGTTCGGGATTAAAAGATTATTAGCATCAAGATGCTCCGTAATTGCCTCTTTAATGAAGCTTTCAAAAATTTTGCCCACAACGGACGTCAGACTCACCGGCCGAAAGTTTCCGGCGTCACTTTTTGCTCCCTTTTTGAATATTGGCACTACATTCGCCTGTCGCCAATCAAGTGGTACAGACCCAGTCTCAACAGAGTCCTTAAATATAAGATATAACGGTCTGTCTATCACATTACTTAGTTCCCTTAGTACCCGTGGGTGTATGCCATCAGGTTCTGGTTATTTGTTTATTTTAATGTTACTGAGGCGTTTCTGTACCTCAATTTGGGTTACATTAGTCATACTTCGTGGAGGATTAAGCTTGTCACTTCTCATTTCTCCTGTTAGCTCTATTTCCTTTGTGAAAGTTGTCGAAAAAAAATTATTTAATAGATTAGCTTTATCCTCATCTTTCTCTATGATTTTGCCTTCCTCACTTTTTATCGGTCCAATATTATCCGATTTAATCCTTTTACTATTTATATACGTAAAGAACAGTTTGGGATTTGATCTACTTTCCCTAGCAATACGTTTCTCTGTTTCCTCCTTCGCTATTTTTATTCGTTTTTTACAGGTTCTCGTTTTTTCCTTGTAACACATTAGTGCCTCCTTACTGTTTTCCTGTGTTAATCTCTTGAATGCCTCTTTTTTGCTATTTAACGCCCCTTTTACGTTCTTGTTCAACCATATTGGTTTCCTCTTATTTCTGGCCCTTTTATTCCCATACGGTATATACCTGTCGCACTGAGTATTCAGAATTCTTTTGAAGGTTTCCCATTTACTATTCGTATTCCTTTGATTAAGAACTTTGTCCCAGTCAATAAGTTGAAGGTTTTCTATCAACTGATCAAACTTCGCTCTCCTAAAGTTTAATGTTTTTGTTGTTCCCTTATTGATAACCCTACTGAAGGGCATTTTGAAGTCGATAATATTATGATCGCTATTACCTAGGTGCCCCCCTATCTGTACCTCAGTTATTCTATCAGGCCTATTAGTCAATATTAAGTCCAACACGGCCTTCCCTCTCGTTGGTTTCTGCACTAGTTGGGAGAGATAATTATCCTTAATATTTGTCAAGAACCATTTTCCTTTCTGAGATCTACAGGTTTCTGTTTCCCAGTCAATATCCGGGTAGTTGAAATCCCCCATTACAATCACTTCATTATGTTTTGCTACTTTGTCTATTTGTCCTAATAGCAGATTCTCATTCTCCTCTGTTATATTTGGTGGCTTATAGCAGACCCCCAGTAATATTTTATTATTATTTTTTGCCCCCTCTATCTCAACCCACATGGACTCGACCCCCTCTTCTCCCTCTCCTATATCTTCCCTTAGTCTGGGCTTTAGACATGACTTTACATATAAGCAGACTCCTCCGCCTTTCCCCTGTTTCCGGTCCCTTCTAAATAAACTATAATCTAATAAATTTACCGCCCAGTCGTAGCTATCATCTAGCCAAGTCTCTGTTATACCTACAATGTCATACCTCTCCTCCGATATAAGCGCCCGCAGCTCATCCACCTTATTGGTCATGCTTCTTGCGTTGGTCAGCATGCAAGATAAAACTTTGGGGTTATTTAGCATCCTATTCTTCTCTAACGATCTAACTGTACTATCCCCACCCCCCTCTCCACCCTCATTATATTCACTTCTCCCCTTCCCCCTTGCTTGCCTCACATCCCACCTATCTCCTTGGTTTCCCCCCCCCCCGTCTCTAGTTTAAAAACTCCTCCAACCTATTAGCCATCTTCTTCCCCAGCACCGCTGCACCCTCCCCATTGAGGTGCAGCCCGTCCCTACGGTAGATCCTGTAGCCGACCGTGAAGTCGGCCCAGTTCTCCATGAACCCAAACCCTTCTGCCTTGCACCAACTCTTTAGCCACTTATTCACCTCCCTAACTTCCCGTTGGCGCTCCTGTGTGGCTCGCGGGATTGGTAGTATTTCTGAGAAAACTACCTTGGAGGTCCTTGCCCTAAGCTTCCTACCTAGGTCCCTGAAATCATTTTTAAGGACCCTCCATCTACCACTCACTTTGTCATTGGTGCCGATGTGGACCATGACCGCTGGGTCTTCGCCAGCCCCACCCAGTAACTTGTCAACCCGATCCGCGATGTGCCGGACTCGAGCGCCAGGGAGGCAGCACACCGTTCGGCGATCCCGGTCTTTGTGACAGATTGCCCTGTCTGTCCCCCTAATAATAGAGTCACCCACTATCAGGACCTGTCTTGCCTGCCCTACACTTCCCCCCTCCCCCTCATTACTGGAGCATACACTCCCCCGGCGGTCAGAGGATCTGTCGTGCTCCAATAATGCCGGTTCTGAACCAGCCTTCCTATACTTCTTCCCTCTATCCCTCCTAACTGTTATCCAGCTCCCTGCCTGTTCAGCCTGCACTTCCCCTCTATGCTCCACCCCCAGTATTGACCCATTGAGTGTCTGCTCGGTGAGCAGCAAACTCCGTTCCATGTTGTCGATGCTCCTCAGTATCGCTATCTGAGCACTTAGATCCAGAATTTGGGCTTCCAAGTGCACGATATGCTCACATCTCTCGCAGCAGTATGGATCCTCGAGCGGTTGCTCACGGAATGCATACATTGCGCAAGATGTACACTGCATGGCTCCGGCCAACATGGACGTCATTCTAAATATGGGGATACAGTCAGTATATATGTACAAGTCCAAAACACAATTATTTATATATAGGTGTATGGACGGGGATCAATTAGGGATGTGCAAGGGGATCAATTAAGTATCAAGTATGGACGGGGGAATCAGCTAAGTAGGTCAGGTGGATTAATTAAGTATGGACGGTGTGTCAATTAACTATGGACTGGGGATCAATAAATATGGACTGGGGAAATAAATAATTGTGGACTGGGGAATCAATCAATTAATTATAGACAGGGGGTTAATTAAATATGGATGGGGATAAGGCAAATAAATAGGGACTGGGGATCAGTAAAAGTGGACAGGGGGAATCTATTAAATATGGACAAGGGGGATCAATTGATTATGGGCTGGGGGGGGTCGATCAGTTAAATGTGGTCGGGGGGATCAATTTAATATGCACGGGGGTGGTTGGGGGATCAATTAAATGAGGACGGGGGGGTCAATTTAAATGTGGTCAGGGGGATCAGTTAAATATGGACGGGGGGTGATCAGGGGATCAATTTAAATATGGACGGGGGGTGATCAATTAAATATGGACTGGGGGATCACTAAAGATGGCCGGGGGAGTTGTATTAAATATGGATAGGTGGGAGATCGATCAAGTATGGACAGGGGATTAATTTAAATAAGGCCGGGGGGGAGCACTTAAATATAATACAATTACAATACAAATACAATACAGTACAGTACAGTACACACTCGGGTTCAGTAGGGCCTCTTATCGCTGCCTCCTGCCCCTCACTCACCTCCTCTAGGGACACTGCACGCTATCACAGCGTGCTCGCCCCTCCGGTCGCCTCTTACCGGTTCTCCAGGTCACCTCCTGGTCACCACCACCTGGCGCCCTCCGCCGGCCGGCGCTGCACGCTATCACAGCGCTCTCTTGCGCTCGTTCCTCCGGTCGCCTCCTACCGGTCCACCCGGTCACCTCCGCCTGGCTCCCTTGCCGGAGGGCCGAGAGCAGAGTCGGACCTCGCCGTACGCCGCTCACCACAGCCACACCACAGCCCACGTGCTCACACCCCACGCGTGCTCTCACTTCCGGTCACGTGCTCTCCTCACTTCCGGTCATAGTCCTCCATACTGTATAATGGACTCCACCTAGTCCTCCATATATAATAATGGCCCCACATAGTCCTCTATACAGAATAATGGCCTCATATAGACATCCATACAGTATAATGGCCTCACATAGTCCTCCATATAGAATAATGGCCCCACATAGTCCTCTATACAGAATAATGGCCTCACATAGTCATCCATACAGTATAATGGCCTCACATAGTCCTCCATACAGAATAATGGGCCCCACATAGTCCTCCATACAGTATAATGGGCCCCACATTGTTCTCCATACATAATAATGGCCCCACATAGTCCTCCATACAGAATAACGGGCCCCACATAGTCCTCCATACAGAATAATGGGTCTCATATAGTCCTCTATACAGTATAATGGGCCCCACATAGTCCTCCATACAGTATAATGGGCCACACATAGTTCTCCATACATAATAATGGCCCCACATAGTCCTCCATACAGAATAACTGTTAGAACCCTCCTGTTAGTTCTTTTTCTATTTTGTTGGTCACATGACTTTCTGCCTATATAATCCAGCTCCGCCCTTCTGGCCTTGCTGGACTTCAGTGTTACATTTACTCTTAAGCTAGCCAGGTGCCTTGTACCTAACTTTGTAGTTTGCTTGGTCTTTTGACCACTAGTACTTTTTGTTTGTTTGTCTTTGCTCTGCTACAATTTCTGCTAGGAGGTGTCCAACTATATCCCAGTCCTTAGTTCTTGTAGGGACCCCTCCCTTATATCTATAGGTCTGCGTTCAGACTAGCCGAGGACTTAGGCAGGTCTGTTCACAAGGAACAGGTCCCCCGCTGCATCGTAGGGAATCAGCTTAGTCCTATTGTAGGGACTGTTTTCCTATCTTTCCTTAGTGCCTGTAGCAGTTCATAACAATAACGGGTCTGATTAGTCCTCCAAACAAAATAATGGCCTCACATAGGGGTGGTGTTTCTGGTGTTGCGGGCCAAATAAAACCACCCTGCGGGCCAGTTCATAACAGTAAGTCCAGCCCAAAATAAAACACTCTAAGGAAAGTAATCCAGAATTCAGCATGGTGTCGGTTCAGGAGTTGGCTCAACGCCTGCAGGGACTGTCTTTGGAGGTGGCCGAGCTCCAGCAACACGTGAGTAGCTGTCCTGGAGCGCATTTTGTCGAACCGAAGGTAGGACTGGCAGATTTTTTTTATGGTAAACAGCAAGATTTTTTTTCCTTTAAAAACGCTTGTTTATTATATTTTCGTTTAAGACCCAGATCCTCGGGGAATGAATCACAGCGCATTGGGTTTATAATGTCACTTTTGCGTAAAGAACCACAGGGATGGGCCTTTTCTCTACAACCTAATGATCCGTGTTTTAGATCTGTGGAAGATTTTTGTTCTGCTATGGGGTTGTTGTATGATGATCCTGATCGAGTCTCATCTGCTGAAACGGAATTAAGACGTTTGAAGCAGGGATCAGGTGATGTGGAAAATTATTGTACATACTTCAGAAGATGGTCAGCCGAAGTGGAATGGAATGACTCAGCATTAAAATGTTTGTTTCTTGCTGGTCTAGGTGAAAGGGTTTTTTGGAAGGTTTTTTCTGAGGAGGAGTCGCAAGTTTTGCCTCCTCATAGGGACTATGATTGCACCATTGAGTTTGTTCCTAGAGCTACTCTTCCCAAGAGTCGCTTATTTAATCTGACTATCCCTGAGAGAAAGGCCTTGGAGGAATACATACAGACAAGCTTGGCCGCCGGTCACATTAGACCTTCTAAGTCTCTTGTGGCTGTTGGATTTTTTTTTTGTAAAAAAAAGGACGGCGGTTTACGTCCATGTCTGGACTTTCGCGAAATTAATAAAATTACCGTACGCAATTCCTACCCACTGCCATTAATTCCTGACTTGTTCAACCAGTAAGTGGGGGCCAAGTGGTTCTCTAAAATTGATCTCCGGGGGGCATACAATTTGTTACGTATGAAGGAAGGTGATGAAGGGAAAACTGCTTTTAACACTCCGGTGGGTCATTTTGAGAATCTGGTTATGCCTTTTGGTCTTACCAATGCACCAGCGTTTTTTCAGAACCTTATTAATGACATCCTAAGACTGTTGATTGGTAAGAATGTGGTGGTGTATTTGGATGACATTTTGATTTATTCGCCGGATCTGGAGTCTCATTGGCAGAGCGTACGTGAGGTATTGCAGTTGTTAAGTGACAATTCGCTTTTTGCTAAGCTGGAGAAATGTGAGTTCGCTGTGCAGAGAATTAGTTTTTTGGGCTACATTATCTCCAGCGAGGGCTTTGAGATGGACCCGGTGAAGGTTCAGGCGGTGCAGGAATGGCCTAGGCCTATCGGTTTGAAATCGATACAGAGATTTTTGGGTTTCGCCTATTATTACAGAAAATTCATTAAGAATTTTTCTATAATTGTTAAGCCGCTGACCGATCTCACCAGGAAAAGTGCGAATACGGTTCAGTGGACTACGGAGGCCATTGAAGCTTTTGTGTATCTCAAGGAGAGGTTCAGTTCTGCCCCTATCCTTATGCAGCCTGATGAGACCAAGCCTTTTTTGGTCGAGGTTGATGCTTCTTCGGTGGGGGTCGGGGCTGTTTTGTCTCAGGAAAACAAGGATGGAGTACATCCCTGTGCCTTTTTTTCAAAAAAAATTTCTGAGACTGAACTTAATTACGATGTTGGTAATCGGGAATTGCTGGCTATTAAACTCGCATTTGAACATTGGCGTCATCTCTTGGAAGGTGCTAAATTTCCCATTCAGTCTTCACATGCTCCTGCTGCGGGGTTGCTTTGCCCTCTGGAGGTTCCTAGTGCACCTTGGACGCATCTTGCTATGGATTTTATTACTGACCTTCCTGCCTCTGAGGGTTTCACTGTCATCTGGGTGGTCGTGGACCGTTTTAGCAAGATGTGTCACTTGGTTCCTTTCATCAAACTGCACTGCACTAAGACACTCGCTAAGGCTTTTGTTAAGGAAATTGTCAGACTCCATGGCGTTCCTACCGACTTTGTTTCCGATAGGGTACCTCAGTTCGTGGCTCGTTTTTGGCGTGCCTTTTGTGACAGGTTGGGAGTTCATTTGTCATTTTTATCTGGATATCATCCTGAGTCTAATGGACAGACAGAAAGAAAGAACCAGGATGTTGAACAGTTTTTGCGTTGTTTTGTGGCTGACAATCAAGAGGGGTGGTCTGAGTTTCTGCCACTTGCTGAATTTGCTCTTAACAACCATACATCCTCTTCTGCTGGGTGTTCTCCTTTTTTTTGTTGTACTGGGAGACATCCGTCGTTTGGGTCATTCTCCAAATTGGTATCGGCTGTGCCGGAGGAGGAGAATTTTTCCGGTGATTTGGAGAGAGTTTGGACTGATGTACATTGTAACCTTCAAGAGGCTAACAAAAAATCTAAGAGGTACTTTGACAGGAAACGTCAAGAGGTTTTGTTTATGGTTGGTGACATGGTTTGGTTGTCCTCTAAGAATCTGCGGTTGAGGATTCCTTCTAAGAAATTGGGCCCGAAATTTGTAGGGTCGTTTAAGGTACTTCAGGTAGTTAACCAATCTGCTGTTAGGTTGGAGGTTCCCACCTCCTGGAAGATTAATCCGGTGTTTCATGTTTCCTTATTGAAAAAAGATGAGGTTTCGGATAGGGACGCCACTGTCTCTGTTCCTCCGGTGGTGGAAGACTGTGAATATGAAATTTCTCGCATTCTTAATTCTAGATGGCATAGAGGGAGATTGCAGTATCTCGTCGCTTGGAAAGATTTCGGTCCCGAGGATAACTCCTGGGTAAAGGCGGATGATGTCTCTGCTCCTAGACTTATCAGAGCGTTTCACAGGAGGTTTCCTGATAGACCTGGGCCTGGAGGATCCGGAGGATCCTCATAGAAGAGGGGGTACTGTTAGAACCCTCCTGTTAGTTCTTTTTCTATTTTGTTGGTCACATGACTTTCTGCCTATATAATCCAGCTCCGCCCTTCTGGCCTTGCTGGACTTCAGTGTTACATTTACTCTTAAGCTAGCCAGGTGCCTTGTACCTAACTCTGTAGTTTGCTTGGTCTTTTGACCACTAGTACTTTTTGTTTGTTTGTCTTTGCTCTGCTACAATTTCTGCTAGGAGGTGTCCAACTATATCCCAGTCCTTAGTTCTTGTAGGGACCCCTCCCTTATATCTATAGGTCTGCGTTCAGACTAGTCGAGGACTTAGGCAGGTCTGTTCACAAGGAACAGGTCCCCCGCTGCATCGTAGGGAATCAGCTTAGTCCTATTGTAGGCCCCACATAGGGGTGGTGTTTCTGGTGTTGCGGACCAAATAAAACCACCCTGCGGGCCAGATTTTGACATGTAGTATGTAATCGTTGTGGTTCCAAGTTCATGAAATCTGTCAGGTTTTGTTTGGTGTTTTATGTCAAAGGTAAATTGTGTTTTTATACTGTGAAAGCATTCTCCTACTTCTGAGCTATACTGGATTTTCACATACATGAAGAGGAACTTAGAAACACTTGAATCAAGGGATCCGCTTCTGACCAGTTTGGCAATACATCCTCTACCTTATCCCTTCTTGTGACACAACTGTGAATTGCAACACGTCATTGTGACATTGACTTAACGTTGGTTAACATTTCAGATAGTTATAAGGGTACATATTTTAGACTAACAAAATAATTTAGATAAAGGCATTGTGTGCAAAGCCATATTACAGCTCTGCATATCCTCTGACATGTGACAAAATAAAGTGCGGCTTCCTATGGCTGTCAATCAATATACACTACCATTCAAAAGTTTGGGGTCATTTAGAAATTTCATCATTTTTGAAAGAAAAACACATTTTTTTGTCAATGAAGCTAACATTAATTAAAATCAGAAATACACTCTATACATTGTTAATGTGGTAAATGACTATTCTAGTTGCAAACATCTTGTTTTTATTGCAATTTCTACATAGGTGTATAGAGGCCCATTTCCAACAACCACCACTCCAGTGTTTTAATGGTACATTGTGTTTGCTAACTGTGTAAGAAGGCTAATGGATGTTTAGAAAACCCTAGAAAACCCTTGCACAAGTATGTTAGCCCAGCTGAAAACAGTTTGGCTGATTTGAGAAGCTATAAAATTGACCTTCCTTTGAGCTAGTTGAGAATCTGGAGCATTAAATTTGTTTGTTCTATGAAACTCTCAAAATGGCCAGAAAAAGAGAACTTTCACGTGAAACTCGACAGTCTATTCTTGTTCTTAGAAATGAAGGCTATTCCATGCGAGAAATTGCCAAGAAACTGAAGATTTCCTACAACAGTGTGTACTACTCCCTTCAGAGGAGAGCACAAACAGGCTCTAACCAGAGTAGAAAGAGAAGTAGGAGACCCCACTGCACAACTGAGCAACAAGACAAGTACATTAGAGTCTCTAGTTTGAGAAATCGACGCCTCACAGCTCCTCAACTGGCAGCTTCATTAAATAGTACATGCAAAACGCCAGTGTCAATGTCTACAGTGAAGATGCAACTCCGGGATGCTGGCCTTCAGGGCAAAGAGCCAAAGAAAAAGCGATATCTGAGACTGGCTAATAAAAGGAAAAGATTAATATGGGCAAAAGAACACAGACATTGGACAAAGGAAGATTGGAAAAAAGTTTTATGAACAGATGGATAAAAGTTTGAGGTGTTTGGATCACACAGAAGAACATTTGTGAGACGCAGAACAACTGAAAAGATGCTGGAAGAGTGCCTGACGCAATCTGTCAAGCATGGTAGAGGTAATGTAATGGTCTGGGGTTGCTTTGGTGCTGGTAAAGTGGGAGATTTGTACAAGGTAAATGGGATTTTGAATAAAGAAGGCTATCACTCGATTTTGCAACGCCATGCCATACCCTGTGGACAGCGCGTGATTGGAGCCAATTTCATCCTACAACAGGACAATGACCCAAAGCACACCTCCAAATTATGCATGAACTATTTAGGTAAGAAGCAGGCAGCTGGTATTCTATCTGTAATGGAGTGGCCAGCGCAGTCACCAGATCTCAATCCAATTGAGCTGTTGTGGGAGCAGCTTGACCGTATGGTACGCAAAAAGTGCCCATCAAGCCAATCCAACTTGTGGGAGGGGCTTCAGGAAGCATGGGGGGAAATTTCTCAAGATTACCTCAGCAAATTAACAGCTAGAATGCCAAAGGTCTGCAATGCTGGAATTGCTGCAAAGGGAGCATTCTGTGACGAAAGCAAAGTTTGAAGGAGAAAATTATTCTTTCTAATAAAAATCATTATTTCTAACCTTGTCAATGTCTAATCTATGTTTTCTGATAATTTTGCAACTCATTTGATAAATAAAAGCATACGTTTTCATGGAAAACACAGAATTGTCTAGGTGACCCCAAACTTTTGAACGGTAGTGTATCCCCTACCTATGTAAGTTTTCACAAAGTCTCATGTTCTAACAGACAAGGTCACAGACACAACCCATTAAAAAGACACTAATCATAGAAAATGCTCAGTAACGTAAAAACAAAATCACAGCCTTTTCTCCTTTTTGGCCCCATCTATTTTTAACTTATTTTTTTTATATTACAATTTAAATTGAGAAATATGCAATACTGTCCTGTGTGGCCATAAGATAACTGGCTGCAGCAGGAGCCCCCCCCCCCAATGTTATTTGCCATAGGACACAAATATACAGTGTCCATTTTAGGACATGATCAGATATCAAAATCAAACATCAGAATGATGTCAGTTTGAGGCTAAATACCCTGTCTGAGAACTGATTCTGACGAGTGATCCTGACGAGTGATTCTGACAAGTGATCCTGACTAGTATTGAGCCACCCCGGTAGTGTTCGGGTTTGGTTCGTCGAACACCGGCATGTTCGTTGAACGGTTCGTCGAACAACGTTGAACACATTCAAACACCGTTAAAACCAATGGCAGGCAAACAAAAACACATAGAAACACATAGAAAACACCTTCAAAGGTGTCTAAAAGCTGACAAACTGCTCATAATAGAATAGAATAAAATAGAGCATCACATATAGATTAGATAGATAGAAACATGTCAGTCACATATATAATAAGTACAGTCACAGTGTTGGTTACTGTACTTGTCATTTAGTGTTAAAATAAAGGATTTATTAAAAAAAAAATTGGCGTGGGGTTCCCCTTAATTTTAGTCTCTAGCGGAGGTTAAGCAGATGACTGGGGCAGATGTTTGAAGCCTGGGAAGGGGGTAATACCCACGGAGCTCCCCAGGCTACTAGTATCAGCCCCCAGCTGAATACCTAGCCTTTACTAGCTATTAAAATGGGGGACCCCCAAAAAAATGACGTAGGGTCCCCCCTATTTTAATAGCTAGAAAAGGCTAGGCAGACAGCTGGGGGCTGATATTAATAGCCCAGGAAGGGTGCCATGAATATTGGCCGCCTCCCAGGCTAGAAACACCAGCTGTCAGCCGCCCCAGAAATGGCGCATCCATAGGATGCGCCAATTCTGGCACTTAGCCTCGCTCTTCCCACTGCCCTGTAGCGGTGGCAGTGGGGTAATAGGGCTGGGGTTGATGTCAGCTTATAATGCCAGCTGACATCAAGCCCAGGTTAGTAATGGAGAGGCGTCTATAAGACGCCCCCATTACTAACCCCATAGTGAAAGTTAAAAAAAACACAAACACCCAGAATAAAATCATTTAATTGAAATAAAGACACAATTCTTTAATGTTCTAAATTAAACTCTACTTACCGTCACGCACATTCCAGCTGAAGCCAATGTCTTCTGCAATAAAAGTAAAATAATAAACCAACCTCATCCTTACCTTTCCATGGTTCCCAGGATGGCTTCAGCTCTGCTACATTGACATGACAGGCTGGATGGCAGCAGAAAGCTGCCATCCAGCTTGCCATGCCGCAGACACTGAGAAGCTCCTCAGTGAAGCTCCTCAGTGTCTCGCTGTGACGGCATCCAGATGAGCCGAGTTCATGTCCTATGAACTCAACTCACCTCATGCACGTCACTGACAGCGTGGGAGAATTTTCCTGCGCATGCGGTGCCAGCAAATGACGTCACCGCTTGAGCAGGAGAATTTTCCCATGCTGGGACAGCATTGAGATGGCAGGCTGGATGGTAGCAGAACACTGCCATCCAGCTTGTCATCCTTCAGAGACATTGCCTGTGCCCCGCAATGTCTCTGAAGTATGGCATGCTGACATCAACCCCAGCACTATTACCCCACTGCCACCGCTACAGGGCAGAGGGAAGAGCGAGGCTAAGTGCCAGAATTGGCGCATCCTATGGATGCGCCATTTCTGGGGCGGCTGACAGCTAGTGTTTCTAGCCTGGGAGGCGGCCAATATTCATGGCACCCTTCCTGGGCTATTAATATCAGTACCCAGCTGTCTGCCTAGCCTTTGCTAGCTATTAAAATAGGGGGAACCCCACGTCATTTTTTTTTGGGGTCCCCCAATTTAATAGCTAGTAAAGGCTAGGTATTCAGCTGGGGGCTGATATTAGTAGCCTGGGAAGCTCCATGGGTATTACCCCCTTCCCAGGCTTCAAACATCTGCCCCAGCCGTCTGCTTAACCTCCGCTAGAGACTAAAATTATGGGGAACCCCACGATAATTTTTTTTTTAATAAATCTTTATTTTAACACTAAATGACAAGTACAGTAACCAACACTGTCACTGTACTTATTATATATGTGACTGACTAGTTTCTATCTATCTAATCTATGTGTGATGCTCTATTCTTTCTGTTCTAAATTGTCAGTACCGGTTTATGCCGCTGCTGAATTGCCGGCTTTTCATGTTTCACTGTGAGCACTGTTCCCATCGATTTGGCCAACCACTGTAATGCCACAACCACCATGGCTGTGGCATTACAGTGAGTGGCAGACAATCCCTCCATGATTGGTGCTCTAAATAGCGCCAGACATGCAGGACGGGGACCCGAGCTCCCGCCCGAGCATCTCGAAAGTACTCGGCGAGCTCCGAGCATCTCAAGTACTGAGATGTTCGGGCGAGTACCGAACAGTGGCGAGCATGCTCGCTCATCACTAATTAACAGTATTACTGTGAAAAAAATACAGTTACGCTTTTGGTGCACGAACAGTTATGGAACATAACCTCGAACAGCCGAATTTTTTGAAAATCGTTCGAGTTCGTCGAACAACTCGAACACTGCCCAAAACAGCTCGAATTTGAGATTAGCGAACAGTTCGAGTCGAACACCGCTCATCTCTAATTCTGACGAGTGATTCTGACGAGTGATCCTGACGAGTGATTTTGACGAGTAATTTTGATGAGTGATTCTGACAAGTGATTCTGCAGAGCGATTTTGACGAGTGACTTTACAACTGTAATAATAATAAAAAAAATAAGTAACTGTTCGCTGACGGGACTTGAACCACAAAATTCTGCATCCCAAAGCCAGTGCACTAACCACTGAGCTATAGCCTCAGCTGTAAAAGTGTAGGAGTTCTATTTGGTTATATGATTTTCAGTACTGTAGTTTCAGAGGCTGATGCCTTACCATTAAGCTATCCAGTCAAGTAATACTAACTGATAGCTTTTCTTGTCTTATGACATCAACCATGAAAATACTCAGGGTGACTAAAAGTCATTGTGATTCTGATTCTGATGTTTGAAGAAAGTCACACATCAGACTTGCACATCAAAATCAAACATCATTTGAATTTGGTTTGCTAGCAGTCTGTGCATAAGTCCCAATGAGTTATAGACAAGTTTGCACTGAAAATCATATAACCAAATAGAACTCCTAAATTTTAGCAACTGAGTTAATAGGTTAGTGCACTGGATTTGGAACACAGAATTTTGGGTTCAAGTCCCATCAGCGAAGAGTTACTTTTTTTTTTTATTATTATTATAGTTGTAAAAGTCACTTGTCAAAGTCACTTGTCAAAATCACTTGTCAGAATCACTCATCAAAATCACTCATTAAAATCACTCGTCAGAATCACTCGTCAAAATAACTCGTCAGAATCACTTGTCAGAATCACTTGTCAGAATCACTCATCAAAATCACTTATCAAAATCAGTTCTCAGACAGGGTATTTAGCCTCAAACTGACATCATTCTGATGTTAGATTTTGATATCTGATCATGTCCTAAAATGGACACTGTACACCAAATAGCATAAAGTCATGCCTCATTAACAAAGCAAACCCTCAGCCATCTTCAGATAAAAATAAAAAAGGTCAGCAGATTTATTCATGGGAGGATTTTTACAAGGATAATATGCAGAAAATCCTGTGGAGGCAAAATTCTCCTTGGTTTTCGGTTATCAATCTTGATTCCAGCGATGCCTCACTTATAATGAAAGGGCAGGGATTCTGATTCCAGTGATGTATCACTTATAATGAAGTGGTAGAGATCTTGATTCCAGTGATGTATCACTTATAATGAAGGGGCAGAGATCCTAATTCCAGTGATGTATCACAACTGCTTTCTGTAGTTTTGATAAAATTACTGTTTTATCTGCTGACGATCTATCAGAATGGTCAGATCTGTATAAGCCTGCTAAGTGATCTATCAAAAATATAAAATGAATCAATCCAATAAGTAAACGTTGTAAGAGACATGAGAGATTTCTGCTCTTCTATCTCTATATAGCTCCCTGTGGTCAGTAGTGTTGAGCCACCCCCGTAGTGTTCGAGTTCGGTTCGGTTCGTCGAACACCCGTGTGTTCGCCGAACTGTTCGTCGAACACCTTCGAACACCGTTAAAACCAATGGCAGGCAAACAAAAACACATAGAAACACATAGAAAACACCTTCAAAGGTGTCCAAAAGCTGACAAACTGCTCAGAAGACACAACTAACACATGGAAAAGTGACAAGTACATATAGTCATGCGAAAAGAAAAGAGGTGGAGGAGTAAAAGGAGGGGGAGACACAGATATAGGCATGTCATGCCCTTCTAAAATCCAAAAAGTGAGAAGCCGACACGTTCAGTCCGCTCCTGCCCGTGCCACCTCCGTGTCGCCGGGTTTGTGCCAGAGCCGCGGTGAACCCTGACGGCCAGCCCCCCTCTCCCAATACTGGTGCCTGTCCGCTGGTGGGTCGAGCGAGCCCCCCTGTGGTGGAGGCAGCTCTAAGCTTTTTAATTTAAATTGTCTCTCTAATTTGAATAAATACACTTTAAATCCATTTACAAGGATCTATTGGAGGGCAAGTCTCATGCCAGCAGCCGCGTAATTCCAGCTCCAGTAGCGTCCACTAAAGCTGCTGCAGTTAAAAAGCTTTTATAAGGATCGAGCTCGGCTGTCCACCGCAAGGCATCCTACTGCCAGTCCGAGCCCCTATGCCTTGGGGTGCCTCCTGATGCTCTTCACTGAGTATCCCGTGGTCCCAAAGCATTTCCTTTGAAAAAATTAAGTGTCCAAACTACAGGTGGTGTAGCTTGCTTAACAGCCGGGATAATCCGCTGACTAGCAGACACTGCTACTAGGCGCAAAGTATTTCCTGGGCTAGATGCAGTTAAAAATTTGTAATTAGATACTCTCGTTGGATGCTGAGAAAGCATTCCATAGAGTCTCCTGGCACGCCATATATGATTCTCTTAAAAAGCTTGGGGTAGGGGTCTAGGGGACCCTTTTATAGCCAAAATCACGGCCCTGTATCGCAATACGTCACCTAGGCTGAAGATAAATGGAACTGTAGCACCCTGAGGGCTCGGTTGCTACAGAGGTATTGCACCTCACCCAGAGGTGTGATATCTCACTCTCAGGTAAGGATGTAGTGTGGATCAGGACCCGACACCTGCATGCATTACACCACATTGCCGTGGGGCAGGGCGACCAATATGCCCCTGAGATGGGCACGACAGTCCCTGTCCCTGGCTGGAGTGGGGGGAGGGAACACTGAGGAAGGGGAACCCTGTAGTGCAGGAGCAGGGAGGAAGCAGTTCCTGGGTGCATTGAGAAGGGAGTATAAAAGGTGGGCACCATCTTAGTTCAGTGCAGAGAAGTCTGAGCAGAAGTGGCAGGGAGCAGGGGCTCTGCATGAGCTCTGCTCCGGAGGCGGGCCTAGTAACAGAGGCCCAGGCCTGGAAGAGGGAGAAGGAAGGAAGAGGAGCGGAGAAGGCTCCAGGAACGAGGAACGAAGGGATCTCAGGGGTGCGGACGGGCGAGTCACCACCGCACGCCCGAATCCACCTGCGTGGAGGGGTCAGGCCAAAGGGGGAGACCGGTCCCCGAAACTAGTGGAGGCAGGAAACGACCCTCAGCTAGAAACAGGAGGCTGTGACATTTTATGTGGCGCAGCCCCTCGCTACACCCGCTAGGAAGGCACCACATAGGGTCAGGGAAACTGGCGCCAAGTTTACCAAGAGTGTTAGAACCTTGCTCTTAGGTTTTTTTTCCTTTGCTGGTCACATGACCTTGTTGGCCTATTTAATCCTGCTCCGCCCTTCTGGCTTTGCTGGACTTCATTGTATATCTACTTTCTAGCTAGCCTGTGCTCTGTGTCTTGCTCTGTTAGTTTGCTTGGTCTACTGACCTCTATGTTCTATATATCTTGTTTGTTCGTCTGTCTGCTACTATTTCTGTTAGGAGGTGTCCCATATTCCTCCCAGTCCTTAGTACTTGTAGGGATTCCTTCCCCACATCTATAGGTCTCCGTACAGACTAGCTTAGGACTTTAGCAGGTCTGATCGCAGGATCAGGTCCCCTGTTACATCGTAGGGATTAAGCTGAGTTCTATCGTAGGTACAGATCTCCTCTCTTTCCTTAGCTCTGGTAGCAGAACATAACAGTAAGTCCAGCCAGCAAATTCTCTAAGGAAAGATTTTTCTGTTCCATCATGGTGTCGGTTCAGGATTTGGCTCATCGCCTGCAGGGACTCTCTCTGGAGGTGGCCGAGCTCCGTCAGCACGTGAGTAGCTGTCCTGGAGCACATTTCTTGGAGCCTAAGGTATGTTTGCCGGATTTATTTTTTGGTGAACACCGAGAATTTTTTTCATTTAAAAATGCTTGCTTATTGTATTTTCGTTTGAGACCTAAGTCCTCTGGGGATGAATCCCAGCGCGTAGGGTTCATAATGTCACTTTTGCGCAAAGAGCCTCAGGAGTGGGGCTTTTCTTTGCAACCTAGTGATACATGCTTCAGATCAGTGGATAGTTTTTTTTCTGCTTTGGGACTATTATATGATGATCCTGACCGTGTCGCATCAGCTGAGACTGAGTTGAGACGTTTAAAACAGGGATCAGGTAATGTCGAAAAATATTGTACTCATTTCCGTCGTTGGTCTACTCAAACAGGGTGGAACGATTCTGCTCTGAAAAGTCTATTTCTTGCTGGGCTCAGTGAAAGGGTTAAAGACCTGCTAATTGCTTATCCTACACCTGAAGATTTGCAACAGGCTATGCAATTAGCTATACGGGTGGATAGAAGACTGCGTGCAAGGGTTAATGAGAGCAAATCCTCTGCTATGTCAGTTTCTGGTTATGAGAATGTGTGTACTAACAGTGGTGAACCGATGGAGATTGGATCGGTGGCACCTCGCTCTCAAGAAAAAGACCGTCGATTTTCTGAAGGCTTGTGTTTCTATTGCGGAAAATCTGGTCATTTGATTAAAGGCTGTGAGCTTCGTATGAAGAAAGAAAAAAAAAAAGGTCAGTCACGCCCGTATTGCCTGTTTAAATTCCAAGGGTATATTTTTAGCTGCTTCCACGATTGCTCAGAAAAAATTAATGGAATTTCGGGTGTTTGTTGATTGCGGGTCTACTCTGAATGTAATTGATGGGGGATTCGTGGAAAGACTCAATTTAAAACCTGAACCTTTATCATCCCCCATTGCTGTGGTTTCTGTGGATGGTTCCCCTTTGAAGAATATTACTCTCAAGGTCTGTGAATTTCCTCTCACTATTAATGGTGTTCACCATGAGAAATTGGATTTGGTAGTGTTGAATAACTTGCCTTCTCCAGTAATATTGGGATTGCCCTGGTTAAAATTTCACAATCCTGTACTGGATTGGTCTACCAGTGAAATTAAATCCTGGAGCCATAAATGTTATGACAAGTGTTGTAACGGGCGTATTGCAGCTTTGGATAGGGGAGAATTGCCTGTTCCTATTCAGGATTTTTGGAGAGTATTTTCTGAGAAGGAATCGCAGGTTTTGCCTCCCCATAGAGACTATGATTGTTCTATTGAATTTGTCCCTGGAGCGACTCTTCCTAAAAGTCGTTTATTTAACCTTACTATTCCTGAGAGGAAGGCTTTGGAGGAATACATACAGACAAGTTTGGCCGCCGGTCACATTAGGCCCTCTAAGTCTCCTGTGGCGGTTGGATTTTTTTTTGTAAAAAAAAAGGACGGCGGTTTACGTCCTTGTCTGGATTTTCGTGAGATTAACAAAATTACTGTACGCAATCCTTACCCACTGCCATTGATTCCTGATCTGTTTAACCAGTTAATGGGGGCCAAGTGGTTCTCTAAAATTGACCTTAAGGGGGCATACAATCTGTTGCGCATGAAGGAGGGTGACGAATGGAAGACTGCTTTTAACACTCCTGTGGGTCATTTTGAGAATCTGGTTATGCCTTTTGGTCTTACTAATGCTCCTGCATTTTTTCAGAATCTGATTAATGACATCCTTAGACTTTTGATCGGTAAAAATGTGGTTGTGTATTTGGATGACATTTTGATTTATTCGCCGGATCTGGAGTCTCATTGGCGGAGCGTGCGTGAGGTATTACAGTTATTAATGGACAATTCGCTTTTTGCTAAGCTGGAGAAATGTGAGTTCGCTGTACAGAGAATTAGTTTTTTGGGCTACATTATCTCCAGCAAAGGTTTTGAGATGGATCCGGTTAAGGTTCAGGCTGTGCAGGAATGGCCTAGGCCTATTGGTTTGAAATCGATACAGAGGTTTTTGGGTTTCGCCAATTACTACAGAAAATTCATAAAAAATTTTTCTAGTATTGTCAAACCTCTGACTGATCTCACCAGGAAAGGTGCTGATGCGGTTCAGTGGTCTTCTGAGGCCATTGAAGCTTTTGCGTATCTCAAGGAGAGGTTCACCTCTGCTCCCATCCTTATGCAGCCTGATGTTACTAGGCCGTTTTTGGTTGAGGTTGATGCTTCCTCTGTGGGGGTTGGCGCAGTATTGTCTCAGGATAACGGGGATGGATTACATCCCTGTGCCTTTTTTTCAAAAAAATTTTCGGAGACTGAACTGAATTACGATATTGGTAATCGGGAATTATTGGCTATTAAACTCGCATTTGAACACTGGCGCCACTTCTTGGAAGGTGCGGAATTTCCCGTTCAGGTTCTTACGGATCATAAAAATCTGATATATCTTGATGCTGCCAAGCGCCTGAATGCCCGTCAGGCTAGGTGGGCACTGTTTTTCTCGCGGTTTAATTTCTCCGTTACTTACATCCCTGGTACTAAGAATGTTAAGGCGGATGCCTTGTCTCGCAGTTTTTCTCCCATAGTCGGTGCTGAGAAAGAGGAGAAAATTTTACAAGAAGGTGTTGTGATAGCTGCTTTGGACTCCGTTTTGGAAAATGAGATTCTTAAAGCACAGGAGAATGCCCCTTCTAACACTCCTCATGGGAGGTTGTTTGTGCCTGGGACCTTTAGGAGAGATTTGTTTGTTGAGTGTCACGAATCTCGGTTGGCAGGTCATCCCGGAATCTCTGAGACCAAGAGACTGGTGGGTCGCAGTTTTTGGTGGCCTGGATGGCAGAAGGAAGTCATTAAGTGGGTGCGTCAATGTACTATATGTGCTAGATCTAAGTCCTCACATACTCCTGCTGCGGGGTTGCTTTGTCCTTTGGAGGTTCCCAGTGCTCCTTGGACACATTTGGCTATGGACTTTATAACTGACCTTCCCCCCTCTGAGGGTTTTACTGTCATCTGGGTGGTCGTGGACCGTTTTAGCAAGATGTGTCACTTGGTTCCTTTCGTCAAACTGCCCTGCGCTAAAACTCTCGCTAAGGCCTTTGTCAAGGAAATTGTCAGACTTCATGGCGTTCCTACTGACATTGTTTCTGATAGGGGTCCTCAGTTCGTGGCTCGTTTTTGGCGTGCCTTTTGTGATAGGTTGGGAGTTCATTTGTCGTTCTCGTCCGGATATCATCCTGAATCTAATGGCCAGACAGAAAGGAAAAACCAGGATGTTGAGCAGTTCTTGCGTTGTTTTGTGGCAGACAATCATGAGGGGTGGTCTGAGTTTCTGCCACTTGCTGAATTTGCTCTGAACAATCATACATCTTCTTCTGCTGGTTGTTCGCCTTTTTTTTGTTGTTCTGGGAGACATCCGTCGTTTGGGTCGTTCTCCAAGTTGGGATCTGCCGTGCCTGAGGAGGAGAATTTTTCCGGTGATTTGGAGAGAGTTTGGACGGATGTGCGTGGTAATCTTCAGGAGGCCAACAGAAAATCTAAAGACTACTTTGATAGGAAACGACAGGAGTTTTGTTCGCTGTTGGTGACATGGTTTGGTTGTCCTCTAGGAATCTGCGGTTGAGGATTCCTTCAAAGAAATTGGGTCCCAAGTTTGTAGGGCCCTTTAAGGTGCTTCAGGTTGTCAACCAATCTGCTGTTAGGTTGGAGGTTCCTACCTCCTGGAGAATTAATCCGGTATTTCATGTCTCTCTGTTGAAAAAAGCTGTTGTATCGGATTGTGACGCCTCTGCCTCTGTTCCTCCGGTGGTGGAGGACGGGGAATATGAAATTTCTCGCATCCTTAACTCTAGACGGTATAGAGGTAGTTTGCAGTATCTTGTGGCCTGGAAAGGTTTCGGTCCCGAGGATAACTCTTGGGTGAGGTCGGATGATGTTTCCGCGTCCAGACTTATCAGAGCGTTTCACAGGAGATTTCCTGATAAGCCTGGTCCTAGGGGATCCGGAGGATCCTCTTAGAAGGGGGGGTACTGTTAGAACCTTGCTCTTAGGTTTTTTTTCCTTTGCTGGTCACATGACCTTGTTGGCCTATTTAATCCTGCTCCGCCCTTCTGGCTTTGCTGGACTTCATTGTATATCTACTTTCTAGCTAGCCTGTGCTCTGTGTCTTGCTCTGTTAGTTTGCTTGGTCTACTGACCTCTATGTTCTATATATCTTGTTTGTTCGTCTGTCTGCTACTATTTCTGTTAGGAGGTGTCCCATATTCCTCCCAGTCCTTAGTACTTGTAGGGATTCCTTCCCCACATCTATAGGTCTCCATACAGACTAGCTTAGGACTTTAGCAGGTCTGATCGCAGGATCAGGTCCCCTGTTACATCGTAGGGATTAAGCTGAGTTCTATCGTAGGGACAGATCTCCTCTCTTTCCTTAGCTCTGGTAGCAGAACATAACAAAGAGGAGGCCCGAGGCAGCCGGACAGAAGGGTTGGTAAGAAAGGCCAGACAAAGGACACACAAAGGGGGTCCTGTGAAGCACTCCAAAGTTATCTGGGAGTTGTCTGAGCCCCTCACCTGGTGAGCACAGTACGACGTGGGCAGCCGTTACCTGCAGACGTGGTCTAGATAATAAGAACTGTGAGTAAAGGCCCTGGACTGCATCACTGACTCCGTGTCATTACTGCTGCTGCCCTGCACCATCACCCCCATCCTCCGCATACACTGCCCTGAGGCTATACTCCTCCCGTGGGGAGTTATGCTACGCTCTGCTGCACCCACAACACCAGCCTCAGCGGTCTGCCCTGGAGCGGCGGTTCACTCTGACCGCAATCCACGGGTGGCGTAGTCGGACATTTAAACATCAAAACCACATAAATAGTTCCGCCACTGGTTTGACCGCCCTGAGCCACGGAACCGGGTTGCCGCCACGGAGACTACAACCACCAGCATCCACCAAAAAGGGTCCGGCTCCGGGTGTCCCAAGGCCCAGGGGGCGCGTCAGAACATTTTCATCACCTTTCACAATCACCAATGGGACAAGGCAGGGATGTTCTCTGTCCCCTCTCTTATACATCCTAGTGACGGAGCACCTGCTCTCATCAATTCGCCATAACCCCAATATTAGGTGGATTGAGGTGGGAGGCACCGAGTACAAGTGCTCTCTATTTGCTGATGATGTCCTAGTATATATCACTCAATCACATATATCCATCCATGCTGTTATGGCTGAAATAGATCACTTTGTTACATGGTCAAATTTTAAAATCAATGCAGCGAAGTCTGAGGCCCTCAATGTCTCCCTCCCCAAATCCATATAGGATTCCATCCAGTCCAACTTTCCCTTTGCCTGGCCCTCACAGGGTATCAAATACTTAGGAATTCCTATTCATAGAGACCTCTCCCATCTATGTTATCTTAATTTTGGGCCCTTTATTGAACAACTCCATACAGACCACGGTTGGCAAGTTAGAACTGTAAGATTCACTACGTGAACCACTGGTGTTTTGTGGAAAAGCACATGTACACTGTGTTCCAAATTATTATGCAAAAATTGTTTAGGAGTGATAAGGGAAGAATTTGTTTGTTTGTCAGTTAAACTCATTGATGGTGATGTGTGTCAGGGCTCTTTATATCACTGTAAGCAATTGCAGACACCTGTGCTAATTAGTTTGGCAGGTGTGTCCAATGAAAGGCAAGACTACTTAAGAAGGCTGTCTCACATTATTAAGCAGCCTACATTTTCTGCCAAAATGGGAAAGAAAAAGGATGTGTCGGCTGCTGAGAAGCAACAAATTGTGGAGTGTTTAGGTCAAGGCATGACTACAATCAACATTGTGCGATGATCAGGATGAAGTGTCTTGGCAATCAAGAAGTATGTAGCTGATTCACAGTACACACGTGTGCGTGCTGATAAGGGCAAATTGAGGACTCTTTCCTACAGGCAATTACGTCAGGTTGAAAGAGCAGCGGCAAAAAAGCCTTGTCATAGCAGCAGACAAGTTTTTGAAGCTGCTTGTGCCTCCAACGTCCCCCGAACAACAAGATGCAGGGTCCTTCAGATGTTTGCAGCTGTGCATATGTAGCGCCCCGAGGGCTCGGCCGCTACAGGGGTATTGCACCTCTGCCAGAGGTGGGATATTCCACTCCCGGGTAAGGATGGAGTATGGACCAGGGCTCAGTTAGCTGCATGCAGCACACACACCCCATTTCCCGGGGACAGCTCAACGGTGCTCCCACTAGACATAAGTGCAGGCACGACCGACCATGTCCCTGCTGGAGTGGGGAGGGAGGAGTGGAACACCTAGTGCTGTAGGGGCAGATAGGGGGCGGTTTCTGAGCGTAGGAAGGAGCCCATTGGTTGCTGGTCACCTGGGCTCATGGCTAGAAGGAGGTATAAAAGGTGGGCACCATCTTAGTTCTGGGTCAGTTCAGCCAGAGGAGAAGACAGGGAGTAGAGGCTCTGTAGGAGCTCTACTCCAGGAGGGCCTAGTGAGAGGCCGAGGAGGAGGTGAAGGGGAGCTGAGATTCTGGCTCATCTCAGCTCCAAGAGAAAGGAACAGAAAGGAACAGAACAGGAACTGCAAAGAAGGAGAGACAGAGAAACAGAAGGGCTCAGGAACAAGAAGGTGGAAGGGACCCTAAGAACCCACGAGAATCCAGGGTGCAGGGTCAGGCAGATTAAGGGTACCGGATCCCAAGTTGGTGGAGGAGAAACAACCCTCAGCCAAAGACCGGTCGTCGTGATCATCTATTGGTGCGACACCTCATCAAACCTGCTAGGAAGGCACCATATAGGACAGCGGAGGACGGGGCCCACGTTTAACCGCACAAGTCCGCGGCAGCTGGACAAAAGTGGGTCACTGGTGAGGCAGGCCAGAGAAAGGATTAAAGGGGGTCCTGTGCCATGCTCCTGAGCTGCCTGGGAGTTGACCGAGCCCCTCACCTAGTGGACGCAGCACGGCTCGGGCGGTCACTGCTGACAGAAGTGACCCGGAACAAATGAACTGTGAGTAAAGACCCTGGACTGTAACTTGTCTGTGTGCTCCTTCGCGCCTCCAGCACTATCAGCACCGGGACTCGCACTACCATCACTCCCTCCATCCACTACACTGCCCTGGGGCTGCACTCTTCCCGTGGGGAGTCACATCACCTCAGCTGCACCCATCATCAGCCCCAGCGGACTGCCTTGCAGCGGCGGTTCCTAATAACCGCAATCCACGGGTGGCGTAGTCGGACATTATCTCAAGTACGTAGCAGACTACCAATGGCCTGACCACCCTGAGCCGCGGGACCGGGCCGCCACTACTACTACCCCCAGCGTCTCCCTATCGCCTGGATCCGCGTGCCCCACGGCCCAGGGGGCGAGTCAGCTTTGGCGTAGTCGGCAGGATCGTGACCAACCCGCCACAAACGGGTATTGCGTGCCTGAAGAAAATTGCACATGTACCTTAAAAAGAAGTTTCCCGCCATCCGGAGTCGTTTCCCGCCATCCGGAGCCGATTCCCGCCATCAGACGCCATCTTGGACCGTTTCCCGCCATCTTCATCCGTCTTTCCCGCCCTGGCAGAGCGGACGCCATTATGTGTGCACCAAAAGACAGCAGGAAGCCACCTCCCATCGTGGGCCAGGTCCCAGAATGGCGCCAAAGAAGGGGCCCATCCCCACCAGCCATGAATGCAGCAGTGGAGATGTCTATCAACATGGGGGGGCTGCCCCTGAAAGTGATTGTCACCAAGTTGCCCCGGGGCCGCCCCCAATGGGGGTGGGAAGAGAAGAAAACTGCGGGGCAGGGGGTGGTCTGGATCAGTCCAGACAGACCGCACCCGGGAATGGACGCCCTGAGCAGCACCAGTCTCCTGGCCCGAAGCCTGCTGCAGGCCGAACCGCTCTGCAGCCTGGCAGAAGTCCTGGCGCAGCTCCCCAGAGATCCGGAGCGTGCGCAAGCTGCACTGGAGGACCTGGAGCGGAGGATGGTCCGGGCGCAGCAAGATGCACTCACAGAGTGGAGAAAAGAACTGGCCCGGCAGGCCGAGACCCACCAGCGACAGACTTCAGCCGCACCCCGCGGTTTGCCTGCCTCGGAGGACGGCGCAAGAGGAGAGAGGACCGGAGGCGACGTCGCGGAGGGAGCCGCGAGGACTGAGGCAAGTGAAGGGGACGTCACCACCCCAAGCCCAGCAACCGCAAGCCTGCCCCAGCCCCCAGTCGCGGCACCTGAAGCCCCACTCACTGCGCCTGTTGCCACGCCGCCACTACTTCCAGCTAGGCCTCAAGCGGTGAGCGCCGCGGCCACGCCCCGCCCGTCGCCACGCCCCTTGACCCCGGGCGCCGTAAAGCGAGAAGCGTCATCGGCCTGGTCGCAAGGCCTGGATGACCCGGGCGCCATCGCTGAGCCTGCGCCCCTGTCCCGGACGGGACTACCACCTAGCGCGACCGAGAGACCCCTGGCCTGGTCGCAAGGCCGAGTGCCCCCGGGCGCTGCCCCCAGATCAAGTCCCTCCACCATACCACGACTGGGTGTGGACTTGATTGCCCATCATACCGGTCCGGATGGACTGCCCGAAGTCATCAGCAATCAGCCATGGAAGACCCAGCCCCCGTGCGAGCCTCTGTTACCGGCTCCAGAACCCGTGGAGGTCCCCCTACCCCCACTGGAGGACATCCAATTTGCGTGGGACCCCACCGGCGAGAACTTGATGGGGTTCTCCCAAGAGACCCGGGCAGACGCGGTCCGTCGTCTGGAGGCCTGTCACCAGCAACTGGCGACCTTTGAGCGGGAGCGACGAGAGAGGCGCGTCAGGGAGGAACGGCTCCAAGCCCAGAGTGCTGAACAAAAACATAAGGCCCGCCAAGACCCCAAAGCTGCCCGTGGTCCCCGAATCACCGGGACCAAAGTCAAGTTCCACATGGAGAACGGCTGGGGCTTCATCAGGGGCCCAGAAACAGCAGGCGACGTCTTTGTGACCCGCAGGGACGTCGAAAGTCATCTACCTGAGGGGCATCGTGGCCGTGACCTGTACCCTGGTGATGTGGTCACCTTTACCCGCCACGTAGGTGCAAAAGGACCATACGCCCTACATGTCCATCGGCTCACCGAGGAGGAGCTACAATACCGCGGCTATGAGGAGAGCCAAGAGGACCCGGACGGGTCTGAAGAACCATATGAGAAGGAAGAAGGAGCATATGGAGGACACCGCTAATAGTAAGTAGCAAAGTACCCGTGTACATAGTTACCCGTCAGGGTATCAGAACTGTTTATGGGACTGTTCCCGTCTTGAAAGTGTGGTCCCCGTTGGGACAAAGATTGAACTGTTACCTGTGTGCCCCTCATCCCCTACCAGGCTGAGGACTGTGAGCAGCCATTCCCTTCCCAAAACTGGCCGAGGACTGAGAGCGGCCACCCCTTGTATATAGTTGCGCTTCCTAAAGCGCCCCCTACTGGTTTTATACAAAAACCGCAACGTCTACCTCAAGATTTACTGGACTGTTGCACCTTTACCTGATTGCAAGTTGCACCGCAGCCAAGAATCCAAGAATGTGCTTTACTTAAAAATATGTTACATGAGAAAGTTTTATATGCTGCTAGAAAATGTTTTACATAATTTTGAGACCGTTTTATATGATAAGTGACAAAAGAGTTCCAGAGGCATTAGCAAAGTGTTTTGTGGTAGTGGCAAGAGAAGAGGAGTGTTTCCCATAAAGGGAATTGAACCATGTTACCTGTTTTCTGATGTGAAAAGTTATTGAAAAAGTTTTTGCATGTCCTGTGTAACGGGTCTGGGAGGCGGAACCTCTGAGCTACTATACAAGGGGGCGGTCCTTGTAAGGGAGCGGGTGGCGACCAGGGTAGACGGGCAGGCAGTCACAGCAGGTGAGCGGGACAGTCTCTGAATGAACGGGCAGGAGGTCACGGCAAGTGACCGGGGCAGTCTCTGGATGAACGGGCAGGAGGTCACGGCAAGTGACCGGGGCAGTCTCTGGATGAACGGGCAGGAGGTCACGGCAAGTGACCGGGGCAGTCTCTGGATGAACGGGCAGGAGGTCACGGCAAGTGACCGGGGCAGTCTCTGGGTAAAGGATTGGTACGACCTGTGGCGGCAGATGATAGACTTGAGCTCCCAGGTGAGCAGGCGAGAGTCTCTGGATGAACGGGTGGTCACAGCATGTGACGGCGGAGCCTCCAGGAGAACCAACAGACAGGTAGCAGATGAGCGCTCCCAGGTGAGCGGGCAGGAGTCTCTGGACAGGCGGGTGGTCACAGCACGTGACGGCGGAGCCTCCAGGTAGGCTAGCAGGCAGATAGCAGATGTGCGCTCCCAGGTGAGCGGGCAAGCTGGTCCTTAGACAGACTGACAGGAGTTGGAAGGCAGACCGTCGGACCTCAGGCAAGCAGGCAGGTAGAAGATGTGCGCTCCCAGGTGAGCGGGCAAGCTGGCCCTTAGACAGACTGACAGGAGTTGGAAGGCAGACCGTCGGACCTCAGGCTAGCAGGCAGGTAGCAGGATATCAGGCAGGAATTAGACAGCAGACTGGCAGGTATCTGGCAGGTAACTGGCAACGGGACCTGAGGGCTGAAGCAGAGTAGTGAACAGTGCTACAACATTGCTCGGGCACCTCCATTTTGGAGGAGGTGCCTTTTATATGGGAGGTCCTCCGGCAATTGGCCGGGGACTCCTTAGGACGACGCGCGCGGTCCCTTTAAGAGAGGGGGAGCGCGCGCGCCCTAAGCACACTGCCGGGGAAGGAGCGCGTGCCGGAAGCAGCGGGGAGAGCAGCGCTGGAGGACGCCGCGCCAGGAGCGGGGAGGTGAGAGGGACGGCGTCTCTGCCTAGAACGGGGCAGAGACGCCGATGCTACATCCTGTAATTATCTGTTTTTGCTCTTTTCCAGCCCGAGGACGTGCTGTGCTTTACCAGGGGGGAATGCAGCGCCCCGAGGGCTCGGCCGCTACAGGGGTATTGCACCTCTGCCAAAGGTGTGATATTCCACTCCCGGGTAAGGATGGAGTATGGACCAGGGCTCAGTTAGCTGCATGCAGCACACACACCCCATTTCCCGGGGACAGCTCAACGGTGCTCCCACTAGACATAAGTGCAGGCACGACCGACCATGTCCCTGCTGGAGTGGGGAGGGAGGGGTGGAACACCCAGTGCTGTAGGGGCAGATAGGGGGCGGTTTCTGAGCGTAGGAAGGAGCCCATTGGTTGCTGGTCACCTGGGCTCATGGCTAGAAGGAGGTATAAAAGGTGGGCACCATCTTAGTTCTGGGTCAGTTCAGCCAGAGGAGAAGACAGGGAGTAGAGGCTCTGTAGGAGCTCTACTCCAGGAGGGCCTAGTGAGAGGCCGAGGAGGAGGTGAAGGGGAGCTGAGATTCTGGCTCATCTCAGCTCCAAGAGAAAGGAACAGAAAGGAACAGAACAGGAACTGCAAAGAAGGAGAGACAGAGAAACAGAAGGGCTCAGGAACAAGAAGGTGGAAGGGACCCTAAGAACCCACGAGAATCCAGGGTGCAGGGTCAGGCAGATTAAGGGTACCGGATCCCAAGTTGGTGGAGGAGAAACAACCCTCAGCCAAAGACCGATCGTCGTGATCATCTATTGGTGCGACACCTCATCAAACCTGCTAGGAAGGCACCATATAGGACAGCGGAGGATGGGGGGCACGTTTAACCGCACAAGTCCGCGGCAGCTGGACAAAAGTGGGTCACTGGTGAGGCAGGCCAGAGAAAGGATTAAAGGGGGTCCTGTACCATGCTCCTGAGCTGCCTGGGAGTTGACCGAGCCCCTCACCTGGTGGACGCAGCACGGCTCGGGCGGTCACTGCTGACAGAAGTGACCCGGAACAAATGAACTGTGAGTAAAGACCCTGGACTGTAACTTGTTGTCTGTGTGCTCCTTCGCGCCTCCAGCACTATCAGCACCGGGACTCGCACTACCATCACTCCCTCCATCCACTACACTGCCCTGGGGCTGCACTCTTCCCGTGGGGAGTCACATCACCTCAGCTGCACCCATCATCAGCCCCAGCGGACTGCCTTGCAGCGGCGGTTCCTAATAACCGCAATCCACGGGTGGCGTAGTCGGACATTATCTCAAGTACGTAGCAGACTACCAATGGCCTGACCACCCTGAGCCGCGGGACCGGGCCGCCACTACTACTACCCCCAGCGTCTCCCTATCGCCCGGATCCGCGTGCCCCATGGCCCAGGGGGCGAGTCACATACGCCATTCTGTCGACCTCCTCTATCCACTTCACACAAGCAGAAACGGCTCCAGTGGGCCAAACATTACATGAAGACTGATTTCAAAACTGTTTTGTTCACGGATGAGTGCCGTGCAGCGCTCGATGGTTCAGATGGATGGAGTGGAGGATGGCTGGTTGATGGACACCCCACGCAAACACGGCTACAGCGCCAACAAGGAGGAGGTGGAGTAATGTTTTGGGCTGGAATCATGGGGAGAGAGATTGTCGGCCCCTTTAGGATCGCTGAAGGCGCTAAAGATGAACTCCATAATGTATGTGGATTTTCTCAAACAGCACTTCCTGCCATGGTTCAAGAAGAAGAACCGTGTATTTCACAGCAAGATCATTTTTCTGCATGATAATGCACCATCTCATGCTGCACATAAAACATCTGCATCTCTGGCTGATATGGGCATAAAAGGGGACAAACTTATGGTGTGACCCCCATGCTCCCCTGACCTCTACCCCATTCAGAACCTTTGGAGCATCATTAAAAGGAGTGTCTATGATGGCGGGAGGCAGTTCACATCTAAGCAACAGCTCTGGGAGGGTATTCTGTCCTCATGCAAAACAATTGAAGCAGAAACCATCCAAAACCTGACAAATTCAATGGACGAGAGAGTTCAGAAGCTCCTTTCGAACAAGGGGTCCTATGTGAAAATGTAACATCACCTAGAATAAAGTTTTGAGTTGAAAACTGTTTGATTTCAGTTTCTAACAACCTGCTAATGCTTATAATTTCAAAAATGTCCATTTTTTTGGTCTTTATTAAAATGAAAAGGTTGATCGAAAAGTTTGGGGGATCTAAGAGTGTGGCAACCCAGTAGTCATGATTACTTCGAATTCGGACAATATGAGGGTCATGCTGCAGGTAGTGCAGCAAGAAGGCACTTATGTGTCTTGCGCATCTCGGAGCCCCAAAATTATTTTCCGGGCTAGATGCAGCTAAAAATTATTATTAATTTTAAATCTGGTGAAGCTTTAGTATAGATGGCCTAATAGGATCAGTGCTGCACACTGCTACAAAGCCCAAATTATTTTCCAGTCAAGATACAGATAAACATGATTAGTAATTTTAAATCTGGTGGAGCTTATTATAGATGGCCTAATAGAATCAGTGCTGCACACTGCTACAAAGCCCAAATTATTTTCCAGCCAAGATACAGATAAACATGATTAGTAATTTGAAAGCTTAAAACGGTTGGTAGGGTGATTTTAACCAATCATCAAGCTTTTACTCTCCCCAGGATGACACAGGGGTAGAAAAGTCGTTTCGGATCCATGATTTGTTCATCTTTATGAACGTGAGTCTGTCTACATTATCAGTGGAGAGCCGCGTGCGCTTATCTGTCAGCACACCACCAGCAGCGCTGAACAGACGTTCAGACAGAACGCTGGCTGCGGGGCATGACAAGATCTCCAAGGCGTAAGTGGCTAGCTCCGGCCATTTATCCAGATTGGAAGCCCAAAAAGAGCAAGGGTCCAGTGACACAGTCGTGGCTTCAATGTTTACTTGGAGATACTCCTGTACCATCGTCTCTAGGCGTTGACTATGTGTCAGACTTCTTGTCTCCTGTGGCCTTGCAAAGGATGGGCTAAAAAAGTGGTGAAATGATTCCGCAAAATTGATGTTACCAGCAGATACTGTGGTTCTGTTACGGTTTGAGTGCTGAACACTTGACGGTCCCACGGTTGGCAAGTTGGAACTGTGAGATTCACTACGTGCACCACTGGTATTTTGTGGAAAAGCACATGTAAGATTCTGCAACAGTCTCTGCTGATACTCCTGCATGCGTGCATCCCTTTCTATGGCAGGAATAATTTCTGCAAATTTACTTTTGTACCGGGGATCTAACAGTGTGGCAACCCAGTAGTCAGGATTATTTCTAATTCTCACAATTCGAGAGTCATGTTGCAGGTAGTGCAGCAAGAAGGCACTCATGTGTGTTGCGCATCCAGGAGCACCAAGTCCCTGTTGTGTTGGTGGCGAGGTAACAATCATGCTTCCTTCCTCTGTCCTCTCCCCCCAACCTCGCACAACAGAAATGTGATCAAGGTCTCCCTCATCTGATGAGTCTTCCATCAGTTCGTCCTCCACTTCTTCCTGGGCTCCTGCACCTTCCTCACTAGTTTGGCTGCTACCATGCGCCCTGGTAAAACCATCTCCCCCACCCTCACATGCCTGCCGCCTTGGTGCTGCCGACCGTCTGGACCTTGCAGATGTTAGCCCTTCCGCATACAACTCCTCCTCCTCTACTTCCTCCACCTCCTCTTGTGCCACCACCTGACTCCGAATTCTGTTTAACATGTGCTCCAGCATGTAAATCATCGGAATAGTCATGCTGATAATGGCATCGTCAGCACTAAACATCTTCGTCGCCATTTCAAAACTGTGCAGAAGGGTGCATAGGTCCCTGATCTGAGACCACTCCTCCAGCGTGATTTGCCCCACCTCTGGATCTCGTTGGCCCAGGCTATACGTCAGAACGTATTGCACCAGGGCTTCTCGGTGCTGCCACAGTCGCTGCAACATGTGCAGAGTTGAATTCCACCGGGTAGGCACATCGCATTTTAGCCGGTGAAGTGGCAGGCCCAACGACTTCTGTAGAGATGTAAGTCGCTGAGCTGCGGGATGCGAACGGCGAAAGTGAGCACACAGCCACCGTGCCCTCTGCAGAAGGCCATCTAGTCTGGGATAGTGGGCTAAAAATTGCTGGACAACCAGGTTCAACACGTGAGCCATACAAGGCACGTGTGTGACATTGCCCCGGCGAAGGGCCGCACCCAGGTTTGCAGCATTGTCGCACACGGCCTTCCCTGGTTTCAGGTCCAGTGGAGACAACCATTCATGAAATTGGTTCTCCAGAGCTGACCACAACTCCTCAGCTGTGTGACTCACATTTCCCAGACATTTCAATGTAAAAACTGCCTGATGACGTTGAGCCCTACTGCCAGCATAGTAAGGAGGTGTGCAGGATCCCTTCTGCGCAGTTAGAAAGCTTGTGGCATGACCAGACAGGCTTTGGGTGCAGGTGGAAGACCGAGAGGAGGTTGAGGAGGCAGAAGCAGTGGAGGAACTTTGACATAAAGAGGATTGACGCACAACTCATGGGGACGGCAAGACTTGGACAGCAGCCCCTTCTCCTGCTGTCACCATAGTTACCCAGTGCCCAGTCAGCGACATGTAACGCCCCTGTCCATGCCTACTCGTCCAAGTGTCTGTGGTGAAATGCACCCTGTCACACACAGAGTTTCTCAAAGAAGCGGTGATGTTGTGTGCGACATGCTGGTGGAGCGCAGGCACACCTTTCTTTGAGAAGTAGTGCCGACTGGGCATCTGGTACTGGGGCACTGCGACGGACATAAGGTCTCGAAAATCCTCTGTGTCCACCAGGCGGAAAGGCAGCATTTCTGTAGTCAAGAACTTGCAGATGGTGAAATTCAACCTCTTAGCTTTCTCATGGCTAGGAGGAAATGGTCTTTTACTTGTCCACATCTGAGGGACCGAGGGCTGGCTATTGTGCTTAGACGGGGTTGATAAGGGTGTCCCCGGCAAACTGCCGGTCTGTGAGGAAGATGCAGGCGGACATGTTAGGTTGCCTTGATCCAAAGGTGGTGCTATCGATGTCGGACAGCGCTCAACACCAGCTGGTGTTACCACCTCCAAAGAAAATGATGACCTGCCAATCACGCTGGCTGTTGCGGGTAAAGAGGTGGCAGGTCTGCGCCCCAAAACAGGTGTGACTGCTGTCCCCCCAGTCACAGAGGATGAAGAGGCCGCGGATGCACAAGATATGGCAGACGGTGGTTGGCCCGGCCGGCTAGGCCGCATTGTAGCACACTGAGCTTCCCACTGCAACTTATGCTTCATGTCCATGTGCCGGTTCATGCATGAAGTACTCAAACTATGTATTTTTTGGCCTCTACTTAGCTTTTGCTGACAAATGTTACAGATAACACGAGTTGGGTCATCTTTATCGATCTGAAAAAATGCCCAGGCTATGCAAGGCTTAGCACGCATGCGACCTGAAGAGCCACCACGACTTGTGGTGAGAGGCAGAGTTGTGTTTGAGGATGCAGTTGTTGACGTGCTTCCAGTACTACGTCTCTGTCCAGGAAGGCGCAACCTGACCTCGTCGTCACTAGCATCTTCCTCCACCTCCTCTGCTGACCTCATCTCTTGGCTGACTGTGGGTTGACAGTAAGTGGGATCTCCAACCTCATCATCATCACCCTGTGCGTTATCACACCCGTCGTCCTCAGAGCCAACCTGTTCCTGCCCTGACAAAAAACTAAAGTTGTCGCTCCAATCAGGTATTTGAGTCTTATCATCGTCTTCCTCATTGTCTCCACCAACAGGAGTTACAGTTTGGGAATGAGGGTCTACATTATGGTCAGAACCTTCTGCGTCTGGTCCTGGATCCGACTCATAAAGATTCTGGGCATCAGTGCAGATCATTTCCTCGTCTGGATTCACAGAAGCGCTGGAGTCGACCTCTGATTCCCAGGCTATAGTATGAGTAAACAGCTCTGCAGACTCAACCATCTGTTCTACCTCATACTCAGACGGGCAGCTGGAGATTTGGGAGCTGTGAGGAAGCAAGTGCGATTGGGGTGACACCTTTGAGGACTGGAGTATTTGTGATGTTGAAGTTGATGTGGAGGAGAGCCCACTTAAAGGAGCACTTGATATCCGTTGAAGCACCTGCTGTTTTTGTGCCTCATCTGGAATTTGTAGCGATTGGCGTGGCCGTAAGAAAGGGATCTTATCACATTGTCCGCTAAAAGAAGTAGACATTTTAGTTTGGCTGGAAGATGGTCTTTCTTCTGCAGATGTTACTGTTGCTTTAACACCTACCCCACGGACACAACCTTTTTTCCCCTTCCCAACACACCTATTCCCCTTTCCACCAGCAGCAGGCCTTTTTCCACTCATTTTGGTGGTTAACTAATTAACAACTCTGGAGTTGTTTGCACAAAAAAACAATGGATGGGAACCGAGCAGAGCTGAGTGGCCAAACTGTGGTATTAGGCCAAAACTATTGGCTGGGTTAGATGCAGAAAAAAATTATATTCAATTTGCAACCTGATGGAGGTCAGTATAGATGGACTAATAGAAAAAGTCCCACACACTGCTAGAAGGCCAAATATTTTTTCAGAGCTAGATGCAGAAAAAAATATATTCAGTTTGCAACCTGATGGAGGTCTGTATAGATGGATTAATAGAACAAGTCCCACACACAGCTAGAAGCCCAATATTTTTTCAGAGGTAGATGCAGAAAAAAATATATTCAGTTTGCAACCTGATGGAGGTCAGTATAGATGGACTAATACAACAAGTCCCACACACAGCTAGAAGCCCAATATTTTTTCAGAGGTAGATGCAGAAAAAAATATATTCAGTTTGCAACCTGATGGAGGTCTGTATAGATGGATTAATAGAACAAGTCCCACACACAGCTAGAAGCCCAATATTTTTTCAGAGGTAGATGCAGAAAAAAATATATTCAGTTTGCAACCTGATGGAGGTCAGTATAGATGGACTAATACAACAAGTCCCACACACAGCTAGAAGCCCAATATTTTTTCAGAGGTAGATGCAGAAAAAAATATATTCAGTTTGCAACCTGATGGAGGTCTGTATAGATGGACTAATACAACAAGTCCCACACACAGCTAGAAGCCCAATATTTTTTCAGAGGTAGATGCAGAAAAAAATATATTCAGTTTGCAACCTGATGGAGGTCAGTATAGATGGACTAATACAACAAGTCCCACACACAGCTAGAAGCCCAATATTTTTTCAGAGGTAGATGCAGAAAAAAATATATTCAGTTTGCAACCTGATGGAGGTCTCTATAGATGGATTAATAGAACAAGTCCCACACACAGCTAGAAGCCCAATATTTTTTCAGAGGTAGATGCAGAAAAAAATATATTCAGTTTGCAACCTGATGGAGGTCAGTATAGATGGACTAATACAACAAGTCCCACACACAGCTAGAAGCCCAATATTTTTTCAGAGGTAGATGCAGAAAAAAATCTATTCAGTTTGCAACCTGATGGAGGTCTGTATAGATGGATTAATAGAACAAGTCCCACACACAGCTAGAAGCCCAATATTTTTTCAGAGGTAGATGCAGAAAAAAATCTATTCAGTTTGCAACCTGATGGAGGTCTGTATAGATGGATTAATAGAACAAGTCCCACACACAGCTAGAAGCCCAATATTTTTTCAGAGGTAGATGAAGAAAAAAATATATGCAGTTTGCAACCTGATGGAGGTCAGTATAGATGGACTAATACAACAAGTCCCACACACAGCTAGAAGCCCAATATTTTTTCAGAGCTATATGCAGAAAAAAATTATATTCAATTTGCAACCTGATGGAGGTCAGTATAGATGGACTAATAGAATGATGCTATGCCCAAAAGATTTTACTTCACTAGGTGCAGTAAAAAAATTGGTATTCTATACACAGGTGGTATATCTTGCAACACAGATAGGCTACTCCACTGACTAACACACTCTGCAATAGGCCAAAAAGGATTAGCTTTGCTAGATTCAGCCAAATGCTGTGAAAAAAACTTGCACAGCACTGGCACAGACCTGCCTGGCAAAAACTGATAGGAACTGATGTAACCTAGTCCTGAAAAGGACTCCAATTACAATTAGTCTTTACTCCCACAATCTATCTATTTAAGAGCACAGACCTGCCTGATAAAAGTCGTAGGAAATGCTGTAACCTAGTCCTTAAAAGGACTGCAATCACAACTATTCCCTACTCCCAAGCTATCTGTATATTTGTGCGAAAATTGGTTTGAAATTAACAAGGTATAGCGCACACAGCAACAGCGGTGCCGTCTAACACGCAGCTGCAGCAGTGAGAAAATGGTGGCGACGGGGAAAATGGCTTGGTCTTATAGGGCAAGGACATGTGACATACACTGCCAATGACACATGCCCTTGCTTGTGTGAAAAAAAGCACTTCGCTCCGTGTGTGCGCTGCTGATAGGCTGACAGATTGCATCTCCCCACTGTAAATGCGGGAAAGAGAAAAAAAAAATGGAGATCTTCATTGTTCCTGCAGAGATCCATCCCCTGCCCCTCCCCCCACCCCGCTGTACACTCAAACTGCGTATTAACATTAATTTTCATCATTACTGAGAAAAAATCCAGTTATGATTTTGGTGCACGAACAGTTATCGAACATAACCTCGAACAGCCGAATTTTTCTCAAATTGTTCGTGTTCGCCGAACGGCTCGAACACCGCCCAAAACAGCTCGAATTTGAGATTGGCGAACAGTTCGAGTAGAACAACGCTCATCTCTAGTGGTCAGTAATTTTTGTAATTCTGCAATCTAAAGAGCCACAAGTTCATATATAGTTATTTAGCTTTGTCTTCTTAATGATTGTGTCAAGAGCACACGTCCGGGCTTTGATTAGAGTATTTGTACATTCGTATAGGACTATTTTTTACCGTACCATATTGCCTTCTCGTTCCCGCTATTTGATTTTTTTTTCTGTGAAACTTTTGCTATTGTTTCTGTAAATAAGGAAACATAGACTGCAATTATGTATATAAAAGTACATTTTGTCTTTTTTTCTGTCAAATTTCACACAGAAACATTAAAAATGCATGTTCTGCCAAACTATAAGCAAGGAGATAATGTCTGCAGTGTGTCTAGAGGAAAGTAACTCCGTGCACAGTCTTACAGAGCCAGGCTCCATGCACTGCTATGTAGGATTTGTGTGCAGGAATGTGCCGAGTCTCAGAGCCCTGCAATAACTCATTGTGTCAGTGATGAACCGCACACCATTGTGATCATCCTGAGAATACAGACATAGTTGGATACATGAGGACATTGGACAGGCCTCTCTTAGTCTCCTGTTGCATAATTTCATATGTAGTTAGTGTGCTACCAATGGAGCTCTGCAGAGACATCTTTCCAAATTCCTTGGCTATTTTTATGACCATTTGTATTCAGTAAGTCTGATTAAGGCTTACTATTGCCAATGCTGGAAAATGTCCCTGACTTTTCTGAGTGGGTAGGAGTTGCAATGTAAGGAGCCTGATGATGCTTCTATGGCCACAGCTGGAGTCTGACTGCTCATTAAATATAATGTGTCAATTGAATCAATGCTCCTAAGCAGTCTATATGAGCTTACAAGTCATAGGAAGTGAAAAAGTGATAATTTCCCACACCCCCTTAAAACATAAATTAACTGTGGTTTATCACATCTTTGGGAAGCTGAGTTCAATTTCCCTAGCCACACACAGGCCTGATTACTGACACAACTGTTCTCAATCAAGAAATCACTTAAATAGGACCTGCCTGACAAAGTGAAGTAGACCAAAACATCCTCAAAAGCTAGACATCATGTTGTGATCCAAAGAAATCCAGGAACAAATGAGAAACAAAGTAATTGAGATCTATCAGTCTGGAAAGGGTTACGAAGCCATTTCTATAGCTTTGGGACTCCAGCGAACCACAGTGAGAGCCATTATCCACAAATGCTGAAAATATGGAACAGTGGTGACTCTTCCCAGGAGTGGCCGGCACACCAAAATTACCCCAAGAGCGCAGTGACAACTCATCCAAGAGGTCACAAAAGATCCTGCAACAACATCCAAAGAACTGCAGGCCTCACTTGCCTCAGTTACGGTCAGTGTTCATGACTCCACAATAAAAAAGAGACTGGGTAAAATGGCATGCATGGCAGAGTTCCAAGACGAAAATCACTTCTGAGCAAAAAGAACATTAAGGCTCATCTCATTTTTGCCAGAAAACATCTTGATGATCACCAAGAGTTTTGGGAGAATACTCTGTGGACTGACGAGACAAAAGTTTAACTTTTTGGAAGGTGTATGTCCCATTACATCTGATGTAGAAGTAATACGTATACGAAAGAAAGCACAGCACTTCTGGGTATACGGTGCCCAAGTAGAACCCCAATCCGTAAGTAGTATACAAGAAACACTTGGCACGCATTGACTTCATTCAAATAAATGAATTTTAATTGCTTATAGAATATCCAGAATAAATGAGACTTTTCAGTCAATCAGACTTTCTTCAGTCTTACCGGCAAAAAAACATAAATATATACAAAATTGAAAACACAATCAAAACAATACATATATTTACACAAACAATATATACATAAGAAAGTCGTCGAGAAAATGGCATTAGAGGAAAATCATGTAGTAACATGATCTGATCAGAAGGAAATCCTCATCATAATAACCAATCTAGGTAGGATCAAGATATAAAGGTAGAGTTGCAACAGAAAGGGAAGAAAAGAAGAAAAAAGAAAAGATAAACAGAAAAAGAAAAGAATAAAAGGAAGACAACAAGAGGAGATGAGAAGAGAAAAAAGGGAAATGAAAACAAGAAAAAGAAAAAAGAAAGAGAAAAAGAGGGGGAAATAAAAAGAAAAAGAAAAAGAAGAGAAAAAAGAAGAAAAAAGAAACTGAAAAAGAAAGAAAAGAAAAATGAAAAAAAGAATAAACAGGGAAAGAAATAGTGAAAAAGAAAAAAAGAAGAAGAGGAATGAAGGGAGAAGGAAAGGAGGAAAAAGGAAAAAAAAGAATGGAAAGAAAAAGAAAGGGTAAGCAGAAGAAAATAAAAAAACAGAAAAGAGAAAGAAAAAGACAAAGAAAGAGGGGAGGGGGAGGAAAGGGCAGGGGGAGAAATGAAGAACCAGGACCAACAATTAAGAATGGAAAGATAATAAAAAAGGAAGGGAGGATTCCAGGTGACCGGGTAGAGGAAAGTGTGTGCATTATGATGAATGCACCTGCAATTAAGTGTACCAGTTTCCATCAGTCAGATAGCATGATGGATGACAGTGCATACTGTAGTATATACTACATCCAGCAGGGTGTAAAGAACGATAGGCATGAGAACAGTATTAAAAATCACTAAGCGGATAGAAGACATGAATTCAAATAACCCGGGTACATACCCTCTGGAACGTGCTGAAACTGCTTGCTGTAGTGCTATAGGGATATCTGCGGTATCCACCACTTAGATATGTGGCGCTGCAGTACAATACCAGTTTAAGGAGACCGGGAATGTGGAGAGGTGTGCAGCCAGCCGGCCAATCAGACACCAGTAGGCGAGTCCGGTCAGGAACACGAGGGAAGAAGGTGTGTCGGCAACCAACCAATCAGATCAGATGTTGTAGAAGTAACACAGCATCTCGGAAAAGGAACATCATATCAACAGTAAAATGTGGTGTTGGTAGTGTGATGGTCTAAGGCTGTTTTGCTGCTTCAGGACCTGGAAGACTTACTGTGGTAAATTGAACCATGAATTCTGCTGTCTACCAAAAAACCTGAAGGAGAATGTCCGGCCATCTGTTCGTGACCTGAAGCTGAAGTGACGCGCCCCCTGGGACATATTCCTTTTTGAGGGGAATACCCGGCACCGGATCAGATGGGGGGTTGTAGTCTCCGAGCGGCTGTGACCCGGTCCCGTGCCCAGGGCGTCAAGCTCAGTGTGATGTGGCAGTTCTACAGATGTTATTAAGAGTTCTTTTGTGTCGACTACGCCACCCGTTGTGATGCGGTCACTGTGGCCGCCGCTGCAGCAGGGTCCGCTGAGGCTGATGGTGGGTGCGCAGCTTGGTGAAATAACCCCCAACGGGAGGGGTATAGCCTCAGAGGGGACAGGCGCAGAGGATGGGGGTTGTGGTGGTGTAGTGCAGACGGCAGTGAAGACAGAGTCGGGTTGTGCAGTTAAGGGTGTTTACTTACTGCAGATGTTGTACTGGTCACTCCAGCTGCTAGTGACCACCCGAGCCGTGCTGCGTCCACCAGGTCCTGGATCCAGCCAACCCCCAAACAAGTCCGGAGCGTGGCCCTGAGCTCTCCCTCTGTCCTTTCTTCAGCCGTCCCCACCAGTGATCCACCTAGGTCCAGCTCCCTCGGGCCTTCTGTTGGGACACCCTTGGCCCTGGGTTCCCTGACCCTTCATGTGGTGTGCCTTCGGGGTGAATGTGGTGGGTGACCGTGGCAGACACTGCCCACGGTCTCCGGTCTCTGGCTGGGGATTGTTTTTACCCCCACCAGTTTGGGTTCCGGTACCCTTTTGCTGACTCCTCACCCGGTGCTCTGATTTGGGTTCTTGGGTCCCTTCTCTTCTGTGCTCTGGGTCTTTCTCTTTTCTCCTCTCTCACTCTGGGTCTTGGTCTTTCTTCTCTCCTCTCCTGACTTGTTCTCTGCAGCTGATCCTTTCTGCATCTGACTCTCTGCGTCTGACCCTGATTCTAGTTGGTGCCCACCTTATATATCCCTCTATGTGTGAGCTCAGGTGACCAGCACCCAATGAGCTCCTATCTTTACCCAGGCTGCTCCCCCTATCTGCCCCTACACTACTTGGGATGTACCACCCCCCTCCCACTCCAGCCAGGAACAGACTCGGTCGTACCTGCACATTTCTAAGTGGGAGTACCGTCGGTCTGCTCCTCGGAAATGGGATGTGTGTAGTGCATGCAGCCTACCGAGCTCAGATCCACTCTCCATCCTTACCCGGGAGTGGAATATCACACCTCTGGGTTGAGGTGCAATACCCCTGTAGCAGCCGAATCCTCAGGGTGCTACATTCCCCCCTGGTAAATCACAGCACGTCCTCGGGCTGTAAAGACAAAAACACCAAAACATACAAATTTTTCATATAAACATAATAAAACATATAAAACATTATATATATAAAACTTTTCATATAACATTCTCGTCGTCTCTTGTTTCAGGTTCCTCCTCCGGACACTGTGCAACGTGTGTCCGGGAAAAGTGCGACAGTCTCTTAGAAAAACTGGTTTTCTATAAAACCGGTAGGGGGCGCTTTAGGACGCGCAACTATATACAGGGGAAGTTGGCCGCTCTCAGTCCTCGGCCAGGTAGAGGGAAGGGAATGGCTGCTCACAGTCCTCAGCCTGTAGGATGAAGGGGTTAACGGGTAAACAGTTCACTGGTCCCAACGGGGACTATTTTAGCAGCAACGGTTCACTGTGCCCCGACGGGCAACTATATACAGTCTCTACTCCCGTCCTCAACGACGACTCCCTCCTGCTTTTTCTTGGTATGGTGTTGCTTCAGACCCGTCCGGGTCCTCTGGCTCCTCCTCCTCGCACTGCAACTCCTCCTCCGTCAGGCGGTGTACGTGGAGGGCATAAGGTCCTTTGGCACACTTGTGCCGGGTGAAGGTGACCTCGTCTCCGATGTAGAGGTCACGACCTCTGTGCCCCTCCGGCAGATGGGACTCCACGTCTCTGCGCGTTACAAAGACGTCGCCGGGGGTGTTGTGGTCTCTGATAAAGCCCCACCCATGCTGCAGGTTAAACTTTATTACAGTCCCGGTGGTACGGGGACTGTGCGCTGCACAGGGGTCCCTCCTGGCCCGGCTCTTCTGCTCCGCGCTCCTTACTTGAGCTTGCTGTTCCCGGACCCGCCTCTCTCTCCGCTCCCTCGCAAACTCTTCAAGCTGCTGTCGGCAACACTCAGCACGCTCTGCTGCAGCTGCCCTGGTTTCCTGAGTGAACCCCATTAGATCTTCTCCGGTGGGGTCCCACTCAAACTGTGCTTCCGCTAGCGGGGGCGAGATCCTTATTACGGGCTTCGGAGCCGGAATCAGGGGTGCACACATGGCCCCAACCCTCCTCTGGTGCTCCAGTTCGTAATACTTCTGGGGCCAGATGAAAGGCTGCCCGTCCGGCCACGTGTGCTGGGCAAACAAGTCCTCTCCCAGACGCGGCACCCTTGGTTTTACGGGTGCGGGCGCGGTGGTGGTGGCGCCCGGGTTGCCCAGGCCTTGCGGCCAGGCCTGGGGCACCTGGAAGGTGAAGGGCACCGTTAGGACGGCGGCACCCTGGGCTACCTGGCCTTGCGGCCAGGCCGGAGGCTCCGCGGAGGTAGGGGGCGCTGTTGGTGATGCGGCTCCCGGGGGTACTAGGCCTTGCGACCAGGCTGGTGGTACTTCCTGCTTGGTCACGCTCGGGGTCGAGGCGTGTGACGTCACAGGGGTCGCGGCGGCGGCTTCCGGTTGGGGCCTAGTCTGCGTCGGTGACATGGCGTTTTCGGGCACAGCAGGGGGACTTTCGGGCTCTGCGACGGGGAGCTGGGGCAGGTAAGCGGTGTCACGGCTTGGGGTATAGGCGTCCCCTTTACCTGCCTCCATGCGTTCGGCTCCCTCCTCGGCGCCGTCTCCGGCCTTGGGTCCTCCCGCGCCATCCTCAGAGGCGGTCTCCTTCCTCATCTCGGCTGGCGTGCTCCGGGTCTTGGTTTCAGCTTGCGTCTTGGTTTCAGCTTGCTGGGCCATCTCCCGGCTCCATTCCGCCAATATCTCGCGCTGTACCCGGGCCATCCTCCGTGCGAGGCCCTCCAGGGCTGTCTGCGCACACTCCCGGTCTCGGGGGAGCTGTGCAAGGACCTCCACTAGGCCTAGTGGGGTCGTGGTGTCCAGCAGGCTCCTGACCAACGGGTCGGTGCTGCTCTGCTCTTCTTCCAGCAGGCTCCTGGCCAGCGGGCCGGTGCTGCTCTGCTCTCTGGACATCTCCGGGTGAGCTTTTCTGCTGCTCCTCTCCAGGCTTCCTGCCTCCGGGTGCGCTCGCTCCAGACCGCTCCAAGCGACACCCATCTTTTCTCTTCTCTTTCGTCTCCTCCCACTTCGAGGGCGGTCCCGGGGCAACTCGGTGACTGTCAGCTCCAGGGGTAGTTCTTTCACGCTGACAGACACCTCCAGCATCACAGTCTCTGTTGGTGGGGGCGGTTTCCACTTTTGGCGCCATTTTCTGTCCCGGCCCACGATGGGAGGTGGCCTCTTGCCCTCCTTTGGCACGCCCATAATGGCGTCCGCTGCTCTTCCAAGGCGGGAAATCTGCGGTTTTGGCGGGAAGCGTCGCCCAGTGGCGGGAAACTCTGCAGATGGCGGGAACAAGTTGGAAATGGCGGACAATCGGCGGGAAACGACTGGTGATGGAGTCCGATGGCGTGGACCCTCCGGAACCGGCGGGAGACTTCTTTCTGAGGTAAACTTGCACTTTTCTTCAGGCACGCAGTACCCGGTTGTTGCGGGCACGTAATCCTGCCGACTACGCCAAAGTTGACGCGCCCCCTGGGACATATTCCTTTTTGAGGGGAATACCCGGCACCGGATCAGATGGGGGGTTGTAGTCTCCGAGCGGCTGTGACCCGGTCCCGTGCCCAGGGCGTCAAGCTCAGTGTGATGTGGCAGTTCTACAGATGTTATTAAGAGTTCTTTTGTGTCGACTACGCCACCCGTTGTGATGCGGTCACTGTGGCCGCCGCTGCAGCAGGGTCCGCTGAGGCTGATGGTGGGTGCGCAGCTTGGTGAAATAACCCCCAACGGGAGGGGTATAGCCTCAGAGGGGACAGGCGCAGAGGATGGGGGTTGTGGTGGTGTAGTGCAGACGGCAGTGAAGACAGAGTCGGGTTGTGCAGTTAAGGGTGTTTACTTACTGCAGATGTTGTACTGGTCACTCCAGCTGCTAGTGACCACCCGAGCCGTGCTGCGTCCACCAGGTCCTGGATCCAGCCAACCCCCAAACAAGTCCGGAGCGTGGCCCTGAGCTCTCCCTCTGTCCTTTCTTCAGCCGTCCCCACCAGTGATCCACCTAGGTCCAGCTCCCTCGGGCCTTCTGTTGGGACACCCTTGGCCCTGGGTTCCCTGACCCTTCATGTGGTGTGCCTTCGGGGTGAATGTGGTGGGTGACCGTGGCAGACACTGCCCACGGTCTCCGGTCTCTGGCTGGGGATTGTTTTTACCCCCACCAGTTTGGGTTCCGGTACCCTTTTGCTGACTCCTCACCCGGTGCTCTGATTTGGGTTCTTGGGTCCCTTCTCTTCTGTGCTCTGGGTCTTTCTCTTTTCTCCTCTCTCACTCTGGGTCTTGGTCTTTCTTCTCTCCTCTCCTGACTTGTTCTCTGCAGCTGATCCTTTCTGCATCTGACTCTCTGCGTCTGACCCTGATTCTAGTTGGTGCCCACCTTATATATCCCTCTATGTGTGAGCTCAGGTGACCAGCACCCAATGAGCTCCTATCTTTACCCAGGCTGCTCCCCCTATCTGCCCCTACACTACTTGGGATGTACCACCCCCCTCCCACTCCAGCCAGGAACAGACTCGGTCGTACCTGCACATTTCTAAGTGGGAGTACCGTCGGTCTGCTCCTCGGAAATGGGATGTGTGTAGTGCATGCAGCCTACCGAGCTCAGATCCACTCTCCATCCTTACCCGGGAGTGGAATATCACACCTCTGGGTTGAGGTGCAATACCCCTGTAGCAGCCGAATCCTCAGGGTGCTACAGAAGCATACTTGGGTTATGCAGCAGGACAATGATCCAAAATACAGCAGCAAGTCCACCTCTGAATGGCTTAAGAAAAATAAAATTAAGACTTTGGAGTGGCCTAGTCAAAGTCCTGACCTTAATCCAATTGAGATGCTCTTGCCTGACCTTAAAAAGGCGGTTCATGCTCGGAAACCCTTTACAATTACAACAATTTTGTAAAGATGAGTGGACCAAAATTCCTCCAGAGTGTTGTAAAAGACTCATTGCCAGTTATCGCAAACGCTTGATTGCAGTTGTTGCTGCTAAGGGTGGGCCAACCAGGTATTAGGTTTAGGGGGCAATCACTTTTTCACACAGGGCCATGTAGGTTTGGATTGCTTTTTCCTTTAATAATAAAGACCTTCATTTAAAAACTGCAATTTATGTTTACTTGTGTTATCATTGTCTAATAGTTAAATTTGTTTTGTGATCTTTGATGTTTAAGTGTGACAAACATGCAAACGAATAAGAAATCAGGAAGAGGGCAAATACTTTTTCACACCACTCTATATTAAAGTTAAACGGCATACTAGAATATGCCTATAAATGAAGGTACAAAGTGGAAAAATTGGGCAATTCTTGTGAGCCCATAAGTCATGACATGGAGGCATTTGTTTGGTGGGACCCCAAACCTAACACTTATAAAACATGCCTCTCCTAGGCTAAAAGCCTAGAAATTTTAAGGGCAGGTGGATTCAGCACTTATTAAAAACAGCCCAAGGGCTCGTTCACATGACTGTATTTTTGGTCTGATTGCTGTCAGTGGAAAAAATAGATGGCCTGTGCACTAATTTTATTCAATGGGGCAGTGCAGATGAGCAATTTTTTTTTCACTGACTGAATCTGTGTGTGAAAAAAAATCGCAGCATGCACTAATTTCTTCCATATATTGGATGAGGCACACTCATTCAAGTTTATGGGTGCGTAAAAAAAATCAGATGCCATGCAGAGCCACAATGTACTGTAGCATCTGATTTTTACGGATTCATTGCAATTCTGTAACAGAGGAAACTGCAAATGATTAATAGCTGTTGCTGTAAAAAAAAAATACGGATTGTATACGGACAACACACAGATGACAAGTGAGAAAAAAAATCATCCCACTTTCTGGATGAAATTCCGAATGATTTTTCATACTGTCATGTGAATTTCCCCTTAGGGCCCATGCTCACAACCATATTTTCGGTCGCAGTGCTATCTGTTAACAGATCGCACTCAGGCCAATGTTATTCAGTGAGGCGGTATGGTTGAACATTTTTTCCAATGAACGAATTGGAAAAAAATCGCAGCATTCACAATTTTCCTCTGTAAATCGGATGAGACTCACCCATTCACGTCGATGGGTGCACAAAATAAATCCGATGCCACAGTAAAGCATCCCAATTTTCCAGATACATTGCAATTATGTAACATAGGAAATTGTAAATGGTCTTATAAATGACTAATAGCTGCAAAAATATATACAGATTATATACGGATGATAAGTGAGAAAAAAATTGTCACACGTTTCTAGATGAAACTCAGATTTTTTTATACGCTCGCGTGAACTTACTGTTAGACTGATGGGAAGAAAGCTCCATCTTATCCATCTTTCTATCTACCTACAAGAATAAGGTAGTATGTAGCACTATACAAGTATCAAACTATGCTTAAAAGAAGAGCGGAAACCAATTAATCTTGTATCACACTTTACAAATGAAAAATTAGGAGTAGAAATGTTAAAAGTTCGCTTATCATGCCTTTTTTTAACTTTTTTGTGCCTTAACCTTTAAACTCTAATAAAAAGTTATACAAAATCTATTACAGTCTTAGAAATAAAGCAAAATATACCATACATATGAAAAAAAACAACTTTTATAGCTAAAAAATAATAGATTTTTAGCAATTTAACAATCAGGTATTATCAGATGCCAAGATCTAAAGACTCTAGATCTTATTTTACTGCCCATTTCCGGAGGTTGTTCGAGATACCCACATGGTATGAGAAGACGGCTTGTACATGTCACTGGAGTATGCATGCTGCCTACCCACAGCAAGGACTTGACATTCTGTAATTGGATGTGTGGGATGCTGATTGTGTTTTGGTAAATGTTAGTAACCTATACTCTCATATATCGTCTGCATTGTTTGTGGAAGAAAAAAGAATTCTTTCTATTTTGATGATTGGTGGAAACGTTTAGTAACTCTGGGATTAGATGCCATGTTAGTCATAGAAATCTGGTTATTTAGTGCAATTATATTCATTACTGTAAATAAGACATGTTTCTACAGAGTACAGGCAATTCAGCCATTTATTTACTGATGTTTTTCATAAACATATTTGTATAGTTTAATTATGTTGTTTGATTGCATAGTGGTTGTGCTGTCAGATCCCAACATGAGCAGCTGCCTGCAGGCTATTTCTCCAGATGAGCACTGCGTATTCTGCAAGAGCAGATGAGGAGAAAACATCCCAATTAACTAATCCGACAGTCTCCTAGACTCTCTTAGTGTGTCTATATTCCCAGCACAGGGTGAGCGCTATTTGTAACGCATAGTCAACTACACATGTCAATTGTGATCCAACAAAATGAAAAAAATATTTACTGCAAGGTTTGGGTCTTTTGATGATGCAAATTAAAAAAACAACAGAGTGAAGTATGGTATAGATACAAACATTAGAAAGTAATTTCACAGATACCTAGAAAGAGGTATATTATAATTTCTCAAAGTTCCAAAGTTAATGTAGACCAAAGTAACTCAGATAAATGACATCCAAGTAACCTGAAGGCTATGATCGTACACCTAGCTACCCAATAAAAGCACATGATTTAGGGAAATGCAATACCCTCTATAGAATTGATAGGTACCCCCAGGTTTACTCACCACATGGGGAGGCAAATTGATATTTAGATAAAAGGTAGGTACTATAAGAAGATAGTTAGATAGATAGATATGGATAGATAGATAGATAAATAGATATGGATAGATAGATAGATAGATAGATAGATAGATAGATAGATAGATAGATAAAAAGATGGTACTTAGAGCACAAATTGGCAAAGTCATGTGAGCCCACGAGCCACAACAAGGTGACCTTTCTCTCGTAGAACCCAAACCTAATATTTACAAAACATGCCTCTCCCAGGCTAAAAGCCTATAAATGGGGAGGGGCAGGAAAGATGCAGCACTAAGTTAAAACAGCCTTAGACTGATGGGGGGAGAATGAGTGCTAAGCCAAATATCAAGGCAGTCACCACCTCCAAAATAACTGACCAGCACCTCCAAACAGAATAAAGCAAGATTAGACAAATTTATGCTTAGCTTAAAGATAGGTACTGTAGGAAGGAATATTCATAGACAAATCAATATGAGTTGATAGACATATTCTTTAGATAGAGAGATAGATAGAGAGATAGATAGATAGATAGATAGATAGGAAATAGATATATAGATAGATAGATAGATAGATAGATAGATAGGAAATAGATATATAGATAGATAGATGACACCCTACCCTCTCCCACCAACATTAAAAGGTTTCAATTAAACCTATAGTCCCCTAGAATCATTTAAAGAGGTTATGTACCCACACCAGAAGAATAAGTTAATTCAGGCATTTTGTGTCTTCAGGTACTGAACAGTTTATTCACCCATTATATTTCTAAGTACATTTGAATCAGTTTAAAGGGAACCTATCACCATAAAATATGCTATTATCCTGCAGATATCGGATTAATCTGTAGGTTAATCGTGTTATTAACCTGCCTGGCACCAGCCCTTAGACAAACGCTACGGGGAGAAAATTAACTCTATTCCCCCTGCCAGCGTTGCGATTTCAGTCACTGGGGCGGCGCAGTCATAGGTTCAGTAACTGCACTGAGTATACAGAGCAGCAGTTGTAACCGCGCCCCTAGCCCTGACTGACAGTCGGCCACAATGTACAGCCAGTGTGAGTCAGGCCCGGGGGTGCGGTTACAGCGGCCACACTGTATTCCCAGAGCGGTGGCTGAACCCGTGCCAGCACCTCCCTCGTAACTGCAACCAAATGCAAATCTGCAGGTTAATAGCATTCATTTCGGGGACAGGTTCACTTTAACATTATTTCATTCTTTCCTCTATGTGTTCATAGGATATATGACATGGACGGATGGATACACACATATATATATATATATATATATATATATATATATAGTAATAAATAGATAAAGCCAAAAAAGCAGGAAGCACACTAAAAAAATGTCAGTGCAAAAACTTAACTTAAATGGCCCATGTGAAATGTGACAATGATTTGGCTCAGCAGAGATTTTGTCACACCAAAATGGTTCCACTGTTCACATGGGCCATTAAATTCTGTGCTGTAGTGCTGCCTGGCTTTTCAGATTTACGACTGTTGCTGATTAAATTTATTATTGTGATATAAATAGATAGATACATTTGCAACCAGAAGTTTACATACACTATATAAAAAGACGCATACTGTATGTATGTTTTTCTCAATATCTGACATGAAATCAGAATAAACCTTTCCCATTTTAGGTCAGTTGGGATTACCATCATTTTTCATATTTGCCAAATGCCAGAATAATAAGAGAGAGATAATGTTTTAAGGCATTTTTATTTCTTACTGCAAAGTCAAAAGTTTACATACACTAAGATTACTATGCCTTTAAACAATTCTGGACCGCCCATATGATGATGTCATGTGTTTGGGAGCTTCTGTTAGTTTTTTTGGCAACATCTGAGTTAACTAAAGACACACCTGTGGATGTATTTTAATGCACACCTGAAACACACTATTCCTTTGTGCAGCATCATGGGAAAGTCTAAAGAAATCAGCCAAGATATCAGGAAGAGAATTGTGGACTTGCACAAGTCTGGCTCATCCTTGGGTACAATTTCAAGATACCTGAAGGTGCCTCGTTCATCTGTACAAACAATTATACGCAAGTACAAACAAGATGGGAATGTCCAGCCATCATACCGCTCAGAAAGGAGACAGGTTCTGTGTCCCAGAGATGAATGTGCTTTAGTCTGACATGTGCATATCAACCCAAGGACAAAAGCAAAAGACCGTGTGAACATGATGGCGGAGGCTGGTAAGATTGTGTCAATATTCACAGTGAAACGAGTATTGTATCAACATGGGCTGAAAGGACACTCTGCCAGAAAGAAGCCATTACTCCAAAATAAACAAAAAAAAGCCAGATTAATGTTTGAAAATACACACAGGAGCAAAGACCTTCATTTTTGGAGACATGTCCTGTGGTCTGATGAAACTGAAATGTAACTTTTTGGGCATAATGATCATCGTTACATTTGGAGGAAAAGGGAGAAGCTAGGAAGCCTAAGAACACCATCCCAACTGTGAATCAAGGGGCAGCATCATGTTGTGGGGTTGTTTTGCCACAGGAGGGACTGGTGGACTTCACAAAATAGATGGCATCATGAGAAAAGAAGATTATGTGGCAGTATGTAATAGTGAAGCAACATCTCAAGACATCAGCCAGGAAGATAAAGCTTGGGTGGAAATGGGTCTTCCAAATGGACAATGACCCGAAGCATACTGCCAAAACGGTAACAAAGTGGCTTAGGAATAACAAAGTCAATGTTTTGGAGTGGCCATCATAAAGCCCTGATCTCAATCCTATTGAAAATTTATGGGCAAAGCAGAAAAGGCAGGTGCGAGCAAAGCGAGCAAAGGAGACTTAATAGCTGTCTACAAATATCTCAAGGGCTGTCACATTGAAGAAGGATCATCTTTATTCTCATTTGCACAAGGAAAGACTAGAAGCAATGGGATGAAACTGAATGGGAGGAGACACAGATTAGATATTAGAAAAAACTTTTTGACAGTTAGGGTGATTAATGAGTGGAACAGGCTGCCACGAGAGGTGGTGAGTTCCCCTTCAATGGGTGTCTTCAAACAGAGGCTGGACAGACATCTCTCTGAGATGATCTAGTGAATCCTGCTTTGAGCAGGGGGTTGGACCAGATGACCCAGGAGGTCCCTTCCAACTCTACCATTCTATGATTCTATGATTCTATGACCTACAAACCTGGATCAGTTACACCAATTTTGTCAGGAGGAATGGGCCCAACTTCTGACCAACTATTGTGAGAAGCTTGTGGAAGGATATCCCAAACACATGACATCATCATATGGGCAGTCCAGAATTGTTGCATAGTAATCTTAGCGTATGTAAACTTTTGACTTTGCAGTAAGTAATAAAAATGCCTTAAAATATTATCTCTCTCTCATTATTCTGGCATTTGGCAAATATTAAAAATTATTGTAATCCTAATTGACCTACAATGGGAAAGGTTTATTCTGATTTTCATGTCAGATATTGAGAAAAACATGCATATGTGTCTTTTTATATAGTGTATGTAACCTTCTGGTTTCAACTGTAGATAGATAGATAGATATTGGACAGATAGATAGATAGATAGATAGATAGATAGATAGATAGATAGATAATGGATAGATAGATAGATAGATAGATATGGATAGATAGGTAGATATGTGATAGATAGATAGATAGATAGATAGATAGATAGATAGATAGATAGAGATATATGATTGATAGATAGAGATAGGTAGATATCAGATAGATAGATAGATAGATATATAGATAGATAGATAGAAATGAGATAGATAGATAGATAGATATGAGATAGATAGATGGATAGATAGATATGGGATAGATAGATGGATAGATATAGATAGATATATGGATAGATACATATAAAAATAGATAATAGATAGATCGATATAGATAGATAGATGGATAGATATAGATAGATAGATATGAGATAGATAGATGGATAGATATAGATAGATATATGGATAGATACATAGAAAAATAGATAATAGATAGATATATAAATAGATAGATATGGGATAAATATAGATAGAGATAGGTAGATATGAGATAGATAGATAGATAGATAGATAGATAGATAGATAGATAGATAGATATGGATAGATAGATATGGGATAGATAGATATAGATATATGATAGATAGATATAGCTAGATAGATAGATAGATAGATAGATAGATATATGGATAGATACATAGAAAAATAGATAATAGATAGATAGATAGATAGGAAATAGATAGATATATAGATAGATAGATAGAGATAGATAGATATGGGATAGATAGATATAGATATATGATAGATAGATAGATATGGGATATATGGATAGATAGATAGATAGATAGATAGATAGATATGAGATAGATAGATGGATAGATAGATAGATAGATATGAGATAGATAGATGGATAGATAGATAGATAGATATAGATATATGATAGATAGATAGATAGATAGATAGATATGGGATATATGGATAGATAGATAGATAGATAGATAGATAGATAGATAGATATGAGATAGATAGATGGATAGATAGATAGATAGATATATGGATAGATACATAGAAAAATAGATAATAGATAGATATGAGATAGATAGATGGATAGATATAGATAGATATATGGATAGATACATAGAAAAATAGATAATAGATAGATATATAAATAGATAGATATGGGATAAATATAGATAGATAGATAGATAGATAGATAGATAGACGGCATAGAATAGCCATGAGTGTGAATGTGAAGCCAGTGAGAGCATGTTGGGGGTGGTGCTACTTGTGGTAGTAGTCCTCGTTCCTGACTATAAATGGCTTTGTCCAATCCGTGCTTTGTATGCTAATCCTCATGTAACCAATGTGAAATAAAAGCCAGCCAGGAGAGGCAGTCCGCAGTCAGGATTCCAGCCCTCAGCCTGACTAACGCTCTACTTTATTTCACCTGTGTTGCAGAACATAAGCTAAACATGTCATCTGAAAGCAAGGAGAAAGCTGGCGACAAGCCTGCCCAGATCACTATGCCTTCTCCACTCAGCAACTTGGAAGTCAAATACACCAAGGTAAGGGGCAACAAGCCAGATCTGTTCTGTAATGTTCCTTTCAGGCTGTCACTGTACAATTACAGAATGACCTAAAACTAATGCCATATCTTTTCAGTAGTATCTGAATATAGCAGTAAACTTCTGCGCAAAGCGCTGACATTCAGCGAGGAAGGGGTTAATCGCTGTAGTGCCTGGGCGGTTATGTAAGTGACCTTTTTAACATAAGCAAACTAGGAATAACACTTTACCAAACATTCCCAGGCTTGGGAGCGGGCTCTCGGTTCACATTGGGACACATTCACTTGTAAACAGGCCAGGATGCTATATACAACCTTCTATCTGACCGGATACGATGTAGCAGAGCTAAGTTTGTCATCTGGCATAACTCCTGCATTATGCTACCTGCGGGTGCAGATAAAGCGGTGACTAAAAGTACTGCTCTAACATCTGTATAGAGTAAATAATGCTAAAAGAATACATAGAATGTAAGATAAATATGCCCTATTGCTCCGAAAAGTAGACTTTATATTTAAGTACATATCAACTATTGACTTTCAGTACGTTAGACGATGTCAGATAGCTCTACCATGCAGGCCGGATCTATTTTTTTGCAGATTCCATAATGTAAAACGATCCAAAAACTACTGCATGGTAAAAAAAAGTATAAAGTCAACCAAGTGCATTTGTAGCACGCTGCTAATTCAGCTCCTTATTTTATTCTTCTGTTTGTCCCATAGCGCGCAGCTTGCACAATCACTGCTACTTCTGCCAATTCGCTTAAAGCAGAACACCACAAGTATGGAGTTTGCCTTCAACGACGGTTTTGCTGACAGTAGAGCTTAGATCAGTCTTCATATATACACTAGATCTACTATATTGTATTCATTTCTGGCGTTTGGTTATAATAAATATGCCTCCTTTAACCCCTTTGAAAAAAATTGCAAAGAAATGTTAATTCAGATGTAGTCATATTTTCTAGAGCAGACTGTAAGTTGTCCAGGGAAAATACACTTCTGCCATTACTATAGTATATGTCTCTGCGGGGAGGTATAAAACAACTGTCAGGGCAGCAGACTATGATAGCAGAATGTTTCACAACGTCACGGATAACTACACTCTATGCAGAAACTGAATTGTAGATAGCATTGATAATCTGATGAGTGTACGTTGATAAAATAAGTATTCCAAGGGTCAAGGATAACATTTTGGTGATTATAAAACATGTGCATTAAGAAGTTATTATGTCCCCTGTGTATACTAAACAGAAGGGATGTCCTAGTTTTAATCATTGTGGAATAAGTTCTGCAACTTTCATATATACTTTGTATACCAAGTCCTGCTTGCTGCCAGTGAATGGAAACATACATTATGCTTAGATCCCAAATCTGACTGCTTGTTCTTAGTATGAGTACTCACCAGAACAAAGCTTCTTAAGGAGTGATAGTATCAAAGCACTTGTGAAGCCTTCTTCAGATGTCCGGGATTTTCTTGCCATTCTTGCATGTTAAAAAACTGACGGAATTTCATCAGTGTTTTGGATCAGATTGTGTCAGTGTTTGGTCATTCTATATGTTTTATTATAAAAAAAAAATGGACCTCACACAGACAGAACCATAGACTATTATGGTTACCAATTCTATCAGTGAAAAACACAAAAAACATATGTGAAAAACGGACATCTGTGTTTGCCCTAGGGTTGATGATTCAACAGTCTTTCAACTGATTTGTGAAACTGTTGTTGCAACAGTTTCACAAATCTACTTGTCTTTATATGTGTTTTTTTCTGATAATCAGGGTAAAACCACAAAAAAAACACTATAGGGATGTGTACACATCCAAATTTTCCTCTTCATATCTTCCACTGCTGATTTTACTGCAGCTCTGTAGAACTTCACTCCAAAGCTTGCAACAAAATCAGTTTGTGTTACATGCAGATATTTTGTGGGTGCTGCTGCAGATTTACCCAGAATTTCACAACCATGTACTTCTAGTAGTAAATGAACTGATGTACACTAAAAGGAGGACAAAGTATTGAAGGGGACTTGGGAAAAGAGGGGAAACAGTATGTAAGAAAGGAAAGGGACATGAGGAGCAGCCTGTGCAAGAAGAAGAAGAAGCTGGAGGGGTAGTCAATAAAGAATGGGGGACATGAGGAGCAGTGTGTGCAAGAAGAAGCATGGGGGTCAGCTTGTAAAGAAGGGGGGACATGAGGAGCAGTCTGTGCAATAGGACGAAGCATGAGGAACAGTCCATAAGGAAGAGAAGAGATGAGAAGCAGTCGGTTCAAGAACAAGAAGCACGAAGAGCAGTCTGTAAGGAAGAGGAGAGTGCAAGAAAAAGAAGAATGAGGAGCAACCTGTAAGGAAGGGGGGGACATGGGGAGCAGTCTGTGGGAGAGGAGAGTGCAAGAAGAAGAAGAATGAGGAGCAACCTGTAAGGAAGGGGGGGGGGACATGAGGGAAAGTCTATGGGAGAGGAGAGTGCTAGAAGAAGAATGAGGAGCAGCCTGCAAGGAAGGGGGGGGGACACGAGGAGCAGTCTGTGGGAGAGGAGAGTGCAAGAAGAAGAAGAATGAGGAGCAGTCTGTAAGGAAAGGGGGACATGAGGAGCAGTCTGTGGGAGAGTAGAGTGCAAGAAGAAGAATGAGGAGCTGTCTGTATGGAACGGGGGACATGAGGAGCAGTCTGAGGGAGAGAGAATGAGTTGTAAACTATAAGAACAGAATGGACATGATGAGATTTCTGTGGGAGAGGAAGGAGAGAGCTATGGGGAGCAGCCTGTGACAGAAGAGAGGGTATGAAGAGCAGTCTGGAAGACAGGAGAGGGCCATGGGGAGCAGTCTGTGGGAGAGGAGGTGGTCATGTAAAGTAGTCTGGGAGAGAGGAGGGGTATAAGAAGCAATCACCGGTTGCTGGGAACATGTAAGTTGCATGTCCAACTTTACATTTTTTACATGTGTAATTTTTTTTACCAAGAATTGAATGCTATAAACTAATTGTGATTTACATGCTATACACTGGGGGCAGGTCCTATATAATTGGAATGCTCACAAGGAAAAAAATGTGCGTGGAGTGCTACATGTGCCACTTTTTCTTACCTTTTCATAATCTCCCTGATTTCCCTTTTTAAAAGTTGGCAAGTTTGGATATTTGCCAAACCACCATCAAAGCATGGTCTAATACATTACATGTTAGTGTAGTGTAAAAAGAAAAAGTATGCGAGCAATGTAATAATGAAAACATTGCTTCTATTTATACACCAGACCAGTTTGATACCTTACATTGCACGCATTGCTTGTCACAAATGCCAGGATCCCCCTCAGGTTAAAATGAGTTTCTGAAGGATTATATTATTAGCATTGTCTGTGTTACTAAAAACGCTGATGATAATCTGCTGCTTTGGGCAGAATATCTAGCATTCGTACTTTAAGACTTTTGCCTGACATTAGTAGTAATCACTTCAGTTATGACATTTTGAATATATTTTCTTGTGGTCGATTTGTTGCAGGAATTTTTGTCTGAAATTTCGTTCCATACATGTAAATGGGGATGTTTCTGTAGCTTTTTCAATGGATTTTAACAAAATGTTCCAAAATAATGAAAATAACTCCAGTAATGCAGATAAGAAATGAAAGGTTTGTGTTCACTGCTTGTTAAATCCTTCTAATACATATTGTTGAAATTAGAGGTCATGTTTTCATATCGTGGAAGAATAATATTGAAGTGTCCACCAGGAGAATTCTTTGGCATTTTTCATTTACAAAGTTAATGTCTCATTAGGATTCTGTTTGATCTGAACCTCTGAACTGTGCCGTAGAAGAATCATTGTCAAGGAGTCAATTTATAGCACTGGTAACTGTGCAGGACAAAGGTGTTCATTGACAGAGGCTAGGTGTGGCAGCCTTCGGCACACAATATCCAGTGCCCCCCAGACGTGTAGTTCTGAATTCATCCTAAAAGTTCCCTTCACTTTCTAGCAATGCAATGGGCATTAATATATTGTCTTCTCAGATTGATTGATGGAGTGAATATGATGGCCTTAAACTTCTAACATAAACAGCTACATCGGCTAACATTAGTTCTGTATTTGAGTCTTCGAACGAATATGGATTGATTTGAACGGCTGAGCTTTTCCGTGAATCATTGATCAGAGTGACGTATATGCTGTATATAGAAAAAAAATTAAAATTTTCAAAACATCTGAATTGTTGCTCCACAGAACATAGCTCCTATTGACTTGCAGAATATAATATGTAGAGAAACTAGTGCAGACATTCAGTGCCCCTCTCCTTTAAGGGAGTCTGTAAGTACAAAATGACAGTTCAAACTAAGCATACCACCTTATAAAGGACATAGCCCTATTAAAAGTCATACCTTTAGTGTCCAAAACTGTTGCTGCTTCTGACACAAATTCTTTCTTATTTCTTATATGCAAAGGACTTAAAGCACCCTTGGTGTGACCGAGCAATTCATTACACCTTCTTGACTAATTGCTTTTACATTTATCTCTGCCCTCTTCTTCCTTGATTGACAGCTCTGGCTTGAAACTACATTGACACCGAAATATTAACGTGAACGAGTGTCTTAAGAACGCTCAATCGCGATAATATTTCAGTGTAAACAGGCTGTTGATCACCCAATGAACAAGCGAAACATTTGTTCATCGGCTGAAATGATCTTTTGTGCAGCGCAAAGGGTCATCATTCTTGGCAGGAATCGCGCAGATCTATTACAGATCGCTCCGTGCGCATTGTCTACTGCTATATAAACAGGCTATTAAACGACTGTCGATCAATGGTTGCTTAGTCCCGCTGGTTGGTCTGTATAAATGGACCCTTACAGAAGCCAGGGTCAAGATAGATGGAAAACATATAGATGGGAAGGTGCACTGAACCTCTCAGCCATGCCAAGGGTGCTCCAAGCATCTCATTAGCATATTTTAATTCAGGACAATTTTTGGCAGGCACAGCAATGGATTTGGATACTAAATGTACAATTTGTATTAGGGCTATTCTCCTATAAGGTGCTGTACTTGGTTTGAACAGTTATTTTGCGCTTACAGACTACCTTTCAGAAAAAAACTGTATGCCATGATTACCACCCTCTATGTTGCTGATGTTAACAGGATGTAGTAGTTACCCCTGTAAGGCAGGATTGCCAGCCAAAGCTAAAATTAATTAACCTGAATACCTGAACGTGTCTCCTGGCATCCCTTAGCCTCTTAAATATGAAGCCATTTTACAAATAACAATATTGCATTATGCAAAGGCTGCCACTTTTGAAAGAAAAATCTAATTCTTCCTATCATCTACGACTTTGCATATTAGGGATGTTAATGACTCCCGTAGCTCACAATTTCTAATAAATTCCATAGTGTTAACAGTCTTAATGGGGAATGTGAGATGCACCATATTTTAGAAAATTAACAAAATGTGATCATACAGGGCTCCACAAAAGGCTACATTTTTATCCATTTTTTCATATAAAAAATGCATTTTACAAATCTATATTTAATGCATGATGCCCATGTACAATATGTGATTGTAACCTATAAACTAAGAAAAGAAAATTCTTTCATTGACGTAATGGTCATATTATCAGCCCATTGTGGTGGAGCTTTCAGATGATCTGATGGACACAAATCAATTCATCAATACAATGTACCTTTGGCTATAGCTACATTTCCAGTACTATTCTGGTATCAGGTGCGGACATACCATTGCTACAACCTGGGTCCCAAGATGTAAGGGGGCCCATTTCCATTTCCAAAGCAGGTGGAATTCTGCATTACGATGAGCAATTGGATGGCAAAGGACCCATATATTGTTCTTGCCCAAGGGCTCTCTTCTGTTCGCCAGTGTTTAGTATAGTGGGTCATTGCTGAGGATTGGATGCAGGACCTAGACTGTGGTACAACGTATTGTCAAATATACATAATATTAGAAATCAGTAGACCAGGGATGATGGGTCAGTCTAGACAATACTGTCATTCACCCTCCGCCGATACTAGCAAACAGAGATGCTTCTGTGTAAGACAAAGCGACGGCCCTTCTTCTACGCGGCCCAGGCAGGTCACTTTAGGGGTCCAGTAGCTGAGTGTGGAATGAAATGAGCACAGTGTGTGTTTGATATCCAGTCACAACGACTGTACAACTCGCTTCACTGTGCCATACACATTGTTTCTGAATGCACTGAAAATAATAAAAAGAAATGTAACTTAAGTCTGTGACCCGGCATTTCTCACTAATCAAGGCAACGCTTCCTGTGGTTTTTCAAATAATTTCCTTTGAAATGAAGAAGTAACTTGCCATGCATGGAAGAGTCAATATGTGACCATATACAGATGATCACAGCATGGAGGCCGCATAATGAGGCAAAGAAAACCCAGCCTACTCACATCTGAGGGTAATATGTGACTTCTGGCAAGACTCCTTCAGTATCACAGCCAAGAAGGTTTTTTGTTTTTTTTCAATACTCACTCAAGGAAAAAAAAAAAGTTCACATTAATCGTTTGAGAATTTAACACCCTGTCTGATTCAATTTTCACTACCACGGAATTAAATCACACAGAATTATCCTCTAATAATATAGACTTAGCAGGTATTTATGTGCAGATTAAAGATATCAACATTTCACAATTAATATTTCAGTTAAATATTTTGAAAAAGAAAAAGATCTTTGAGCTCCAGTTTCTTAAGATTCTTATGTTAAGCAGACCATCCACATGAGCTCCATGCTTGTGGTCGTACTAGATCTCAGTGCAGAAGTCAATGATGTGAAGCATACTTTGAAAAACACGTTCCCTGATCTCGTGTGACAAAATCTTATCCCATATTTGACTTTAAATGTACAGTATGGGTCTGACATAATAACACAGCCACACCCATGAACCCAAAGTTGGCTCTAATTACAATTATTTAGCTGGCCGCCATTTTTTCTTACCTTCACAAAGCCATGACTGAGCTTATGTTGGTGGACTATAAACACTTCCGCATGAAAGCACTGGTGGACAAAGATCGAAGGAGGCCCCTGTGCAAGATCTATATATGTGCCCTTTTTAGTCCAATAGCTCCTCATAATGCACAATTCCAGCTGCTTTGGGCCTCCTTATCTCTTCGGCTCCTGTGCGACCGCAACAGGTTGCGTCAATGATACGTCCACTCCTGGAAAAAAGCTGGAAGAATCCACCAATTTCAGTAGCATCACATAACCATCTAAGGTGTGTGATGGCTTCTTGACTCTCCCCACAGTAGATGATGCTAGCGGAAAGAAGACTCAGCCTTCAACCGGGAGATAATCCCTCTGACAGAGGCATACTTACCTCTCCTAATTAAAAACACATGCATGCTTGGCTGAACCAAGTGTGCATGTGTTCAGAAAGTATGGAAGGAGTAGCTGTCTGCTAAACTGAAGTTGCTTGCTATCAGGGAAGTTGGGAAAGATAGGTGTATGGGCACCACCAGTGGCCGCTAGATACCTTCTCATGAAGGGACAATACGGTTGTTTTGTAAACATCAGGTCGATAATCATGTCAATATGCAGAAAATATGATTAGATATATTCATTTATTCATATATTAATTTGTAATTGAAAACATTACAAGAAACGACCCGGACCCGGCATTTTACTATAGAATGAAACATGCGTCAGAAATCCAGCCAATGATAGAGAAAAAGTTTACTTTGTGCATCGAAACTGTAATGGATATACTGGCTTATATGTAATTATAGTGGCGCATATATTGTCTTGTAACTCTTAGTAGGGATATATTACAGTAAATTACAGTGCTAATGCAGTACCTCAGTGTAATATATGGGATGGCTTTCTTCCACACAGATCTTTATTAACAATGAATGGCACAATTCAGTCAGTGGTAAGAAATTCCCCGTCTTCAACCCAGCCACAGGAGAAAAGATATGCGAGATAGAAGAAGGGGATAAGGTAAGGAACATGTGGATTCTACTTTGTGGTGATTACCTTTAAACTTAAAGTGCAATTCTAGTTGAATTTGTACATTACATTATTTTTACGTCAATGATCTGACATAATTTTGGTAGAATTAGTCAAACTTCACCTTTTGCTTCTGTAGCTTCACTTGCAGGGGCTAAAGGCTGACTCTTTGTATTTAAAAAACAGATAAAAACTTCCAATAAGGGAAATATTTTTGCAGTTTTTTGAGCTTTTTAGTCTGTACTTCTAGTTGTGCATAACATTAATCGGTGGCTTCCAACTCGTTGCTCCTCGGCTATTACAAAACTACAAGTCCAAGGATGCACTGACAACCTACAGGTTGGTTTTACTAGTGACAGAACCACAGGTCGGAGAAAGCTATAATAGAGAAATTATTTTTCTTCATAACAAAAAACAAAAAAGTATAATATATAGTTATGTGATGCAGAAGAAATTATTTTCACCTACATTATATACGGTAATTACAGACTATACATAGACAATAATACAGACTACTGCTTGGCATTGGTACAAGCGTCTGTTCACCTTTGGACGCCAATGTACAGAGCATATCTGAGGATAAACTGCACAATAGTGGTCAAAGGTGAATAGTCTTTGATTATAAACTTTCACCAACTTCTCCAATACCAGCCTTAGTGATGAAGTTAAAAATGCTGCTGATGCAATGCAGGCTGTTTAAAATGTATTCTTTGGATTATCCAGTTCACTTGTTATCCTTTCCCACCACTGCCAGTTTTCTTTCTTGGACTTTGATGTTTCATCCCCTTTTTTCCAAGATTTAAAACTTTTTTTACGTTTTCATCAACATAGTCATATGAGGGCTTCTTTTTTTGTGGGATGTGTGGTAGTTTTCAATGACACTATTGTTCTTACTATACAATTTACTGGAGAATGGGAAAAAAATCCTGGTGCAGTGAAATATTAAAAGAAACTCGATTCTGCCATTGTTTTTAATAGGTTTTGTTTTTAAAATGTTCATAGTGCTGTAAAAATGACTTGGCAACTTGATTTTTCAGGTCAGTACGATTATGGCAATACCAGACTTGTAAAGTTTTCTTATAGTTATATTGTTAAAAAAATTTAGAAATTTGAAAAAAAAAAATTGGCTTGTGTTGCTATTTTCTGTGATCCATAACTTTATTTTTTTTTGTCGATGGAGCTATGTAAGGGCTAATATTTTTATTGATACCAGCGCGGCAACATTCTTATGAAAAAGGATGCCTCATTACTGATTGGATCAGTTGAACCCTAGGGGTCTGCTCCCAACACCTTCTGCTACTAGGTGATTTTATGAAGAAAAGCCCAAGCCAGATAAACAATTGCTGTAAGGAAACTGTAATGTTACCTAATGGCCTTTTGGATGTATGGCCATCCATGTTAAATATTCATGGCTTCAATTCCCCAGTGCGTGAGCCTTTAATACAGAACAGCCCACCATTCTCATTTGAAGAAGGTGTCCTTAGCATGGAAACTCCTATGATATCCATATGCTCTTAGCAAGTGTATGGGCAGGATTGTCTTCACGACAACTCATTTTCTTTAATAAGAAAATAGATGTTACGCAGAAAAAAAGACAATCAATCTGTGAAAAGAGTCAATATTCTCCAGCTCTTCCTTGTGAGCCACCTGCCAAATGAAACCCTCATACTGTATCGTGGATTCTCAGCCCCCTTGGAGTGTGACATATGGGGTCTAGGTTTTAAGTTGAGTCATGTTGGAAAGGATTTTCATGTGTTAACTTAATCACCCTTTGCTTCTAGGCAGATGTAGATATTGCTGTGAAAGCAGCAAGAGAAGCATTCCAGTTTGGGTCACCATGGCGTAGGACGGATGCTTCTCAGAGGGGTAAACTCTTGAATAAGTTGGCAGACCTCATAGAACGTGACATCCTGATTCTAAGCGTAAGTGGTTTTCATGTGACAACATGACACTATTATTCTGTATGAAATGGTCTTTATGGTACATTTACATGTAGGACTATATAATATTAATTGGACTATTTTCAGACCCTGGAATCCATTGATGCTGGAAAGGCATTTACCTACTCCTACTTTGCTGACATACCAGGAGCTCTTAAATCCCTGCGCTACTGTGCAGGCTGGGCAGACAAAAACCATGGTCGCACAATCCCTATGGGTAGGTTGTTTTAAAGCTATGTGTTGTCTGCAAGAACAAAGAATAATGTAATTTCAGTAACAGGCTTTATCTTCTTTTACTTATAGATGGAGATTTCTTTACTTTCACAAGACATGAACCTGTTGGAGTTTGTGGTCAAATAATCCCCGTAAGTAATCAATACAAGCGACAGACTTTGGTTACATACGATAATTTTCAAAAACTGCAAAATGCGTTTAAGATTCCCAAATATCTATTGAAGACATTCTTAGCTTTCATTCATAGCTTTTACGTTCCAGATATTGATTTTGAAAATGTTTCTTTGTGCTGATTTTATATAAATTGAGTCTGTCTCTGCAGTTATGTGTCACTCTAATAGCCTATCTAGATGAACCAAAAATTGGGGAAAAATACTTCATAGGAACGCTCGCTCCTGACTATCGGGCCAGCTAAATGGGCCAGCAATCACCCGAAAAACAAGCACTCTTTCATTGGATACAATCATTTCTAATCATGATTATTATCGGCAGCAGATCGCCCCATATGTACATGTAATATGCTGCCGTTAACATGATATTCTAAGGGCACAGATGATCAAATTACGATTGTTTTGCGCACAATCAATGCTTGTTGGCCCCTTTATACAGGCCAGTAAATGACTTGAATATAACCAACAGCAGTCAATGAATGGCCTGGATTGGCTGTCTAAAGGGGCCATAACCTACAGAAACCAAGTACAAACTAAAAGTTTACATCCACCCCAGATCAAATATTTTCATAAGATTATAAAAATGAACATGAAAACAATAAAGACCAATTACTACATTTCAAACACAGACAGACAATACTGCAATCTATAACTTCTTATTCTGGTAGAAGGTATAGGAAGCTCGATTCTCTACACAGCAGTAGTAAACTAGTGTTTGGTAATCTTGATTTGCTGTAAAAATAAAATATTTAAAAAGAATTTTATCTGCAATAATAATGATATCAAATATCTTTTTTGTTTCACAGTGGAATTTTCCACTTGTAATGTTTTCATGGAAAATCGCACCTGCACTCTGCTGTGGCAATACAGTTGTCATCAAGCCCGCCGAGCAAACACCACTGACGGCTCTGTACATGGGATCATTAATAAAAGAGGTGTGTGCTACTTGTGCAAAAGCAAATAGAAAGGCTGATCAAGTATGAGGTTTAGCTTTACAAACAGTAGTCGAGCAACAATGATATAATGTGCCTGCCTATACTGCCTTCTTCTACATGAACATGCTATAATACTTGTTGCAAATATCTCACTTTCGTATTATTGGTTATAGAAAAAATTGTTTTTTGCAGTCTTTTTTTCAGTCTGCTCTGAACCAGATAGTCCGGGGGTTCACCAAATTTGTCACTCATGGTGCAAAATACATTTGGTTCTTCTTGCTAGAAGTTGGACACTATCTCTTATTTTTGCCAATAATAGGCTGACTTTAGACCAATAATTGGCAATCAAAGACTGATACCTGCAAATAATATATTTGGCGCCTTTATATTCTTACCAAATCCTTTTTTTATTCACTATTAAAAAGTGGCGCAAGAACAACAGTAAATGTAAGCCAGAGTTTTTGAAGTGCTATCTAATATGTCAATATCTCACTCCAGAAGGAGTCTTAGCATAAAGTCTTGTAGCAAACTTAAATCAGGTCTATTAACAGATGTCCCAATAAAAACTGCAAACAAATATTTAATAGGTGTGCTAGACCTGATGAAGGTAGTGCACTTACTTTGAAAATCCACGTCAGAATGGCTGTATAATCATATATAGAGTGAGAGGTTCACGAGCCCAAGAGTATTCAGTTTGCTCTCACTGCAGCTTGTACATAGCAGTGTGAGATCTCAGCAGCAGTGAGGAGGGATACGGAGGAGTTGTCAATCAAGATGGTGAAATTAAGATGATACTTTCAAAAGGAATTGTACAGTCATTCTGAAATGAATTTTCAAATAAAATATAGCAGAATCTATTAGATAATATAGTTTGTATAGTGAAACCTGGTAAAAGATCCATATTAAAGGAGTTCACCAGAATTAGAAAAACATGTATGCTATTCTCAAAAACAGCTCTTCCCCTGTCTACAATCTGGAATTGAAGCTCAGCTCCATTGAATTAAATGGTGCAGAGCTGTAGTATTACATAAAACCTGTAGACCGGGATGGTGCTGGACAATTCCTTTAAGATCCCTTCTATCAAATCAAATCAGCTTTGCTTTGAATCTACCTGCTTGTGATTAAGTATTCACATACTGTAGTATCTTATTTTACTTTCCAGATCCAACATCCATTAAGCTAAATATTGCACAGATTTTTTTTTTGCAAGATGACATTCAACTGCAAATGTATTAATTACCGTAATTGGCAATATATGGAAATCTTTACATTTTGTAGTGATCTTCAAACTGGTTTATTTTGTGATGATAGCGACATATTATTGGTGAATGTGAAGTAATTTTGCCTCCTCTTTACTTTTTGTCTTGTAGGCAGGTTTTCCACCAGGTGTAGTGAATATTGTTCCAGGATATGGACCCACCGCTGGAGCAGCCATATCACATCACATGGACATTGATAAGGTTGCATTTACTGGATCAACTGAGGTATTACTCCTATTTTACTTTTTTTTAAAAAATCTCAAAGTTTATAGTTTAAATGGAACTGTCATTCGATTTATGCTGCCCAAACCACGGGCAGCATGAATCAGAGCCTGGCAGGAAGATTGCTACCAGGTATATTTTTATCTGAGACGCTCTTTCAGAGAAAACATAGTTTAAAATGTGTGCTATAGATAGAGATGAGCAAACCTGAACTCTAAAGTTTGAAGTTCGTACCTGTCCAGTGCTGAACTCCGAACACAGACTTCTCCTGGAAGTCCGTTTTATAGTCCGGGAGTCCGGAGAGGAGAGAAAGAGATTTTCCAGCTTCAAAGTTTGGGTCTCCATTGATTTCAATGGCGTTCTGGTTGGATACAGTTCTGGTACTCTAACCAAACTTTAGCGTAAAGTTCAGTCAGGTACCAGAACCAGGACTTCCACTGGTCCGCTCATCCCTAGCTATGGACTATAGGAAGAGACTACACTAGTCCGTTGCCGCTTCCGGTCTCTCCCTATATACTCACATGGGAGAGATCTGTCAATCAACTGGAACCAAGTTTATTTTGTTTCATACAGGCCCATAATAGTCTGATAAGGGCCACGACTTCCGGGAGCTTGTAGGCGTTATCAGATATTCCATTGCATTATGGATATAGCAGTACTGGTTCTACGGTGCCTCCAAAATACAGGCCATAAATGCCACCCTCCAGTATGACCTAAAAATTAAATATTATCAAGGGAATTTTCCTGTTCTCTTCTTTCACTCATTGAACTACAGAGCCCCTCTTTTTCCCCCAACATAGCTGCAGTGCTCATGAGTATCCACTGTGCATAATGCTTAGATAGTCTAAAACACGCCTCCTGCTCTTGGATTTGACATTCTGAGTACAGGGGGAGTGTCTATGACTACCATTGCTCACTGAGGAAATAAGAGGAGCCCAGAAATTAGTGGATCAGCAGCATAATGAATGAAAAGGAGGGCACTTGGTAAATTTGCAAATCATTCTCTTGCAATTGGTACATTTTTTTTATCAGATTGGAAGGCCACATTAAGGACTGGTGTCTGTAGCAGTGCATGGTCTGTGTATGCAGCAAATGCATGTTCATGGACCCTGATGTAAAACAAAAAGTAAAACTGATAGTGTATAGTGCTGTCAAAAGATATGTAAACAGACTGGATGAAAAAAGGTAGAAATGTTTTGTAGATTTCATAAAGCTAAGTATGGGTAAGGTAAGATTATCAGAATTGCAATGGAGAAGAAAGCTTCTGGTTCCAAATCCATAGGCCATATTGTATGTAAAGCTGCCTATAACAATAAGGAAGCATTCATATCTACCATCATGTTTAGCAGACATGCATTTACTATCTGCAAATCTGAGTAAGGTAAAGTGAACTTACAACAACTTTTTTTCATGTGCAAAAAAAAATTGTGTCATATAAGTTCCTCCTGGGAGAATCAAATGGAATAATTCCCCATAGATCTTCGTTTTAATTGCTGTTTCCTATACAATTGGCTAGTCGGCTAGTTGTGTGTAAGGTATATAGACTGTTAACCAAAAGTTTTAGCAAGATACACAGGGAGAAATATCTAGTTTAACTTCGAAAAACATCAAAAAATATATAAAAACCCGAAAATAGCAATGACCTGTGTATGTGAATAATAGTCATATTTTAGTTTGAATTTAATGAAATTTGAAATAAACTTTCTAAACATTACTTAATACATCTGCTTTTTAAATGTATTTAGGTTGGAAAGCTAATAAAAGAAGCTGCTGGGAAGAGTAACCTTAAGAGAGTTACACTGGAGCTTGGAGGAAAAAGTCCAGTTATCATTTTTGCTGATGCGGACTGTTAGTATATTATTTCTGTTAATTACTTAATGTTTTCATATCACAAAGCTAAGATGGTCACTATGTTAAACATTTAAAATGCCACTATCGTAAATAAAGAGAGTTTAAACAAGAATATCCTTAAAGGAAAGCTGTCAGCAGTAATTCATCCCACAAACTATTTATATGTACATTTAGCTATTTCAAAGATAAGTCCAGCCATACCTTAACATAGTCACACTGTCGCTCTGCTACTGAGAAATTAGTGTTTAAATTTATATGCAAATGAGGCTGAAGAGCTATTGTAGATATGAAGCCTCTGTCACTCCAGCTCTATTCTCCACCCAGTGCTGCCTTCTAGCACTTGACTGACAGCTTCTATGCTGTGTGACTTCAGGCAAATGCTGCGTGGGGAATAGAGCCGGAGTGACAGAGGCTTCAGATCTAATCAAACGCTGATTTCTTAGTAACAGAGGAACAGACTGGCCATGTAAAGCTATTGCTGGATTTATCTTTAAAAGAGCTAAATGCACATGTAAATAGTTTATGGGGTGCAATCCTGCTTACAGATTCACTTTAAAGGCATGCAGCATGTGCAGCTGTGAAGTAAGGCCATACGTACAATGTGCAGATCCATTTGTGCAATCTTGTACAGGCTCTGTTGGAGCCCGTGTGGTATGGAGATATTCTTCCTTAGTACTCTACTTCTAGGGGAGAATAACTCTATGTAGGATTGGACAGACCATATGTGTGACCTGGGCAGCTGCGTAGGTGCCCAGTAGGTCAAGGAGCCAAGTTCCATGTTTTACAACAGTCAGCAGCATCCCATTGAATGCAGGGGACATAGGGAATGAATTACCTTTCTCACAATTATTAGTGGGCACTGTAAGGTGAGATGTTGGAGTCCAAGAGGCTCATGTTTTTTTTTGCACAGGGGCCCTCTGCTGTTTGTGCCTTTCTCAGATATACAGTACAGACCAAAAGTTTGGACACACCTTCTCATTTAAAGATTTTTCTGTATTTTCATAACTATGAAAATTGTACATTCACACTGAAGGCATCAAAACTATGAATTAACACATGTGGAATTATATACTTAACAAAAAAGTGTGAAACAACTGAAAATATGTCTTATATTCTAGGTTCTTCAAAGTAGCCACCTTTTGCTTTGATGACTGCTTTGCACACTCTTGGCATTCTCTTGATGAGCTTCAAGAGGTAGTCACCGGAAATGGTTTTCACTTCACAGGTGTGCCCTGTCAGGTTTAACAAGTCGGATTTCTTGCCTTATAAATGGGGTTGGGACCATCAGCTGTGTTGTGCAGAAGTCAGGTGGATACACAGCTGATAGTCCTACTGAATAGACTGTTAGAATTTGTATTATGGCAAGAAAAAAGCAGCTAAGTAAAGAAAAACGAGTGGCCATCATTACTTTAAGAAATGAAGGTCAGTCAGTCCGAAAAATTGGGCAAACTTTGAAAGTGTCCCCAAGTGCAGTTGCAAAAACCATCAAGCGCTACAAAGAAACTGGCTCACATGAGGACCGCCCCAGGAAAGGAAGACCAAGAGTCACCTCAGGATAAGTTAATCCGAGTTGCCAGCCTCAGAAATCGCAGGTTAACAGCAGCTCAGATTAGAGACCAGGTCAATGCCACACAGAGTTCTAGCAGCAGACACATTTCTGCAACAACTGTTAAGAGGAGACTTTGTGCAGCAGGCCTTCATGGTAAAATAGCTGCTAGGAAACCACTGCTAAGGACAGGCAACAAGCAAAAGAGACTTGTTTGGGCTAAAGAACACAAGGAATGGACATTAGACCAGTGGAAATCTGTGCTTTGGTCTGATGAGTCCAAATTTGAGATCTTTGGTTCCAACCACCGTGTCTTTGTGCGACGCAGAAAAGGTGAACGGATGGACTCTACATGCCTGGTTCCCACCGTGAAGCATGGAGGAGGAGGTGTGATGGTGTGGGGGTGCTTTGCTGGTGATACTGTTGGGGATTTATTCAAAATTGAAGGCATACTAAACCAGCATGGCTACCACAGCATCATGCAGCGGCATGCTATTCCATCCGGTTTGAGTTTAGTTGGACCATCATTTATTTTTCAAAAGGACAATGACCCCAAACACACCTCCAGGCTGTGTAAGGAGAGTGATGGGGTGCTACGCCAGATGACCTGGCCTCCACAGTCACCAGACCTGAACCCAATAGAGATGGTTTGGGGTGAGCTGGACTGCAGAGTGAAGGCAAAAAGGCCAACAAGTGCTAAGCATCTCTGGGAACTCCTTCAAGTTTGTTGGAAGACCATTTCCGGTGACTACCTCTTGAAGCTCATCAAGAGAATGCCAAGAGTGTGCAAAGCAGTCATCAAAGCAAAGGGTGGCTACTTTGAAGAACCTAGAATATAAGACATATTTTCAGTTGTTTCACACTTTTTTTGTTAAGTATATAATTCCACATGTGTTAATTCATAGTTTTGATGCCTTCAGTGTGAATGTACAATTTTCAAAGTCATGAAAATACAGAAAAATATTTAAATGAGAAGGTGTGTCCAAACTTTTGGTCTGTACTGTACATGTAGTCATATAGAGGCATACAAGGGTACAGCAAAAGTTTTCTGAAACTCTGTAAATCACAAACTGGAGCCATAATACAGCTATGTGTATAAGCTCCAAAGTGTTTAAGAATCTACTGCTAAATTACTCACTGCGCCATTCCCCAGAATCTGTAATAGCTTATATCTAAATTAGGGATTTGGAAATAATGTCACCCAGAACTAAAATTTTACGTTTTGATGGGGTAACACAGCATTTACCCACCTTTTTTTGCACTTTTGTAGAATTTTAAGGGTCAATGATATTTCACGCAGATGCACTATGTTCTTTGCATGCAATTTTTCTGCTTCTTTAGTATTTTTTAAATTCATAAAATGTATTCCATTGAACCAATGCACAGTAAAAGGTATTATACCAGATGCTATTTTCTGTAGAAAGAGTTCCTAGATAAAAAAAATACAACTGCAAACAAAAAACATTACATTTTTGGTCGATTTTTTTATTTTATATTGGCCTCTGCACAATCTGGTGTACAAGCTTACAAGTTTCCAAGATATATAGGATCTAGATAATGGGGCTAGCAAGGAAAACTTTACCATGCAATGATACAATGCAACATATTGTTTCTCACATATTTAGGCTACATTCCCACAAAGCATATTTGCTGCAGACACCCGGCAGTGACAGCTACAGCTGTATACATCGCTGTAGATATCATTGTGAAAAATGTGCAGGGGACGCCACTCATTTGACCCTTTGCATGGAAAAAGGGTGAAACTTGCACATAGATTCACAGTATACATAGACATACTGTGGTTCCCAAACCTTTGCTAGCATTGTAAAACACAGAGGAAAATCCACTGTGTTTTTGAACCATGGAAACTCTGCCTCAGTATTAGTAATAATGTAACTCTTATATGTTTGAGGATGGTAAAAATACATTTAGACCTTTTGGCCATGTATATTAAAGGGATTGTCCACCACTTGGGCAACCCCTTCTCGATCCCTATGTTTCCCCCTTGTAAAATAATAACACCTATACTCACCTCTGGTGCTGGCGCTGTTCACATGATCCCTGCAGCCAATCAACGCTGGCTTAACGCTCCCTGACTTCGGACAAATCACATACATCCGGAGGAAGTGAGAGCTGTTGCTTTCTCGCTTCCAAGGATAAATCTGATACGTCCGATGGTAGGGAGAGTGAAGCCAGCGCTAATTGGCTGCCGAGATCACGTGACATAACATTGTCACTCAATCCCTGGGAAAGCCAATGCTGATACCGCTGGAACAGCGTTGGCACCAGAGCTGAGTATAGGTGTCCGAGTGGAGGACAATCCATTTCAACTTGAAAAAGCACTGTTCAGTTTCATCTATTTCTCAAATAATCTGTTATGTACGTTTTTTTCTCTTAGTGGACAATGCAGTAGAGCACGCTCACCAAGGGCTGTTCTATCACCAAGGGCAGTGTTGTATAGCTGGATCTCGAATATTTGTAGAAGAACCGATTTATGAAGAATTTGTGCGCAGAAGTGTTGAAAAAGCGAAAAAACGCGTTTTAGGAGATCCCCTCTTACCTTCAACACAGCAAGGTCCACAGGTAAAACTTCACAATTATATAATGGCTATGAGGAGTAGATTGAGCCAATAAGTAAATTATTCATAAACTGGGTGATTATAACAATCTTCTTGACATTTGTTATTTTGTAGTTCATAAATGGCTCATTGAGATGAGCAAATTATATGTACATGTGCTATTGGTTTGCACTGTCCACACATGGATCCATTATAGCCTGTTTTCCCATGCACTTTGCCGATTTTCCACTTGGACCAATGATCTGTATGGAAAAATTGCAGCATGCACTATTCTGATCCGATTTATAGAGCAGATTAGTGCATGTAAACAGCAAATGAGGACACGGAGCAATTTGCGACATGAGTGGCCTAAATTTTAGCACAACTTTCTAAACCCAGTCTTAATCTAGGGATATTATCTTCCTGAACTTGACAAACTCTTATATTTTTCCAATCTATGTGTTATTACACATCATTATAGTGATAGAAAGAATGTCCCAGTGTAATAACATTTTTTCACTGTCAAGTGTCCCACATTGTTTCCCAGTACGTCTAGAATTATTTGTTATGTACCTTAATAAAGGAGTGCTGAGCATAATCATACCATAGGATATTTTAATTATACATTGAATTAAGAGCTGATTTATTAATGCTATGTGAATTTGCCAGGTTCCCAGGCTTTCTATGCTTAGAGATCAAAATGTGGAAGAAAATAACTAGTCTAGCTCTTGGCAAGACTCCAAGGTGTTGTTTTCAGCCCTTGGCCTAGAATACGATTAACCATACTGGTTGAACTGCTATCAAGTTAAATTCTGATGGGCACATCCTTTACAAAAAAAGATAAGAAGCCTATATCTTCACAGAAAGAGATTACGCAGAAGAACTTTGAGCTTTTTGTTGATGAGATTGTGACAACCAGCCAGGCAATCTACCGTATAGTAATGCTCTTTTTTTGGCCCACTTTCCAATACATGTCTACAAAGACAATCATTTTCAACAGAAAAAGATCTAAAGCCTAAAGTAGCATGTGAATTGTGCACACGTAAGATTTTTAGTTCCCAGATACATAAGACTTATGTTAAGATGTGAAAACTAATCTGGGTGTTTGGTGTTAATATTTCTGTATAGGATTATGTCACACTATTGACTCAAGTTTCATACAGAAAGCAAGGATTTTATAGCTGTTATGTAAAATGAAGTGTTAGGAAATAAATATATTAAAGGGGTTTTCCCACGAACAAAGTACATTTTAATCAATATATCTTGGAATAATAATAAGTTCCACAATTGGATGTGTTTAAATAAAATGTTCCTGTGCTGAGATAATCTTATAAATGTGCCCCTGCTGTGTACTGTGTAATGGCTGTGTCTGACCGTGCAGGAACACTCAGCAGCTATTAATCTTTTACAGCAGTGGTCCCCAACCTTTTTTGCACCAGGGACCGGCTTGAAGCAAGATCATTTTTCCATGGCCCAGCAAGGAGGGGGTGGGGTGGGCGGGGCTTTGGTCATATGGGGGCGGGGTAATGGAGGGATTTGGAGTTTAGTGCATACTTATCATATAGTGTAGACCAGGTCCCCGCCAGGAGCTATGCCAGGAGCCCCACATAATGTGCTGTGCCAGGAGCCGCATCACTGAGGCCCCATCACGCCCTGCAGCAGGACAGGGCAGCTGTCCTGACAGCTGCTGTTCAGCTGCATTTACTTCATCCCAGGGGCGGACACAGACTGTAGTGGGCCCCTGTGCAAGAAATTTTTGGGGGCCCCCCCCGCCCTTCATAAGGCAACAAAGTTATGTAAACATAACCCCCCCATGTGCATCTCTCACCCCCCCATGTGCAGCTCACCCCCGTGCATCTCTCATCCCCCTCCGTGCATCTCTCATCCCCCTCCGTGCATCTCTCATCCACCCCCCGTGCATCTCTCATCCCCTCCGTGCATCTCTCATCCCCCCCGTGCATCTCTCACCCCCCCGTGCATCTCTCATCCACCCCCCGTGCATCTCTCATCCCCCCGTGCATCTCTCACCCCCCCGTGCATCTCTCATCCACCCCCCCGTGCATCTCTCATCCCCCCCGTGCATCTCTCATCCACCCCCCGTGCATCTCTCATTCCCCCGTGCATCTCTCATCCCCCCCGTGCATCTCTCACCCCCCCGTGCATCTCTCATCTCTCCCCTCCCTCCCATGTGCATCTCTCATCTCTCCCCTCCCCCCATGTGCATCTCTCATCTCTCCCCTCCCCCCATGTGCATCTCTCATCTCTCCCCTCCCCCCATGTGGATCTCTCATCTCTCCCCTCCCCCATGTGCATCTCTCATCTCTCCCCTCCCCCCCATGTGGATCTCTCATCTCTCCCCTCCCCCATGTGCATCTCTCATCTCTCCCCTCCCCCATGTGGATCTCTCATCTCTCCCCTCCCCCCCATGTGCATCTCTCATCTCTCCCCTCCCCCCCATGTGGATCTCTCATCTCTCCCCTCCCCATGTGCATCTCTCATCTCTCCCCTCCCCCCATGTGCATCTCCCATTCCCCCCACGTGGATCTCTCATCTCTCCCCTCCCCCATGTGCATCTCTCATCTCTCCCCTCCCCCCATGTGCATCTCTCATCTCTCCCCTCCCCCCATGTGCATCTCCCATTCCCCCCACTCCTAGTTAATTGTATTTAAAAAAAAATAAAACTTGTTATACTTACCCCCATGCGATCCCTGCAGAATCCTGGCGCTCGTCCAAATCGCTGACACCAGGTTCTCCTGACTTCCGGCCATGTGACGGCGCCGTCACATGACCGGAAGTCAGGGGAATCATGAAGGTGCTGCCGCAGCAGCGCAGCGCTAAGATGTCCCGGACCCGGCGCTTAGCATGCGGCCGGGGGCCCCATGAGGAGAGAGACGCACAAGAGGGGGGCTCCGAGGGGGCTCCTACAGGCCGGGCCCCATACTGGAGTCAGGGCAGTCATGCGCTGATGGTGGCCCTGCTGGAGGCTGGAGGGGCCCCCTCTCCCCGCGGACCGGCTGAAAAACCCAAACGGCCCGGTCCTGGTCCGCGGACCGGCGGTTGGGGACCTCTGTTTTACAGGACCATTTACAGTTTCTCATCTTACAGAATTGTAATGTATCCGTAAAAATCAGCTGTTATACTGATGGTGTGTTTTTTTTCTCACACCCATCCGATTTTACAGTCATATACTGCAATTGTTTTTCTCACGTTGAATACAGCTGAGAGAAAATACTCAGATCTCCACTGCCTCATTGAATAACATTGTTCTGAGTACAATCCCTTTTTTTATCGGATTGCACTCATCGATTTATACGCTCGTGTGAGCGTACCCTCAAAGCTTATGCTTGATCATTATCCTGGGAAGACAGATGTACCATATACAGTGGGTATGGAAAGTATTCAGACCCCTTTAAATTTTTTACTCTTTGTTTCATTGCAGCCATTTGGTAAATTCTAAAAAATTCATTTATTTTCTCATTAAAGTACACTCTGCACCCCATCTTGACTGAAAAAAAACAGAAATGTAGAGATTTTTGCAAATTTATTAAAAAAGAAAAACTGAAATATCACATGGTCACATGTTTCAATGAAACAAAAAGTGAAAAATTTAAAGGGGTCTGAATACTTTCCGCACCCACTGTAAATTTACCTTCCCTTATGGGTCATAAAAAAGGCATATAGGGACTGCATGCATCTTTGAGTTATCACAAGGGTGATATCAGCTGGGAAAGACATATCCTTCAAATGGGTTTATCATGATCAAAAAATAGGTACTCAGATACTTGTATACTTTTAATACAAGAAAAACAGATAGTACTCACCCTCTCCACTTCTAATATTGTCTCACTGCCGCTAATCTAGACTACTTTTTACTGTCTGCAGTGGTGATGTCACCACTATAGTGAATCTCACTGTTGCATCCAATCACTTAGCTCAATCATTCATGACATTGACTGCTCGACTCATTGATTGGCTGAAGCAGTGATAGCGACTGTTGTCCTGATGTCACCATGGCAGACAGTTACAATACCGGATCGGTAGAGAGAGCTGGACCTGGGGAACATGAGTACTGTCTTTGTTGTTTCAGAGGTGTACAAGAATTTGTACACATATTTTTTGATCATTAATAACCCTTTTATCAGTGAAGCTGTGGTCTAAAATTAGTTCAAAATCTTAAAGGTGTTAGGGCACCATATGTAAGGATATCCAGTTTATCCAATATCAATGAACTTTTCTTTCTACCGTAAGACACATTCAAATCTAGTTTTGAAATATCTGCCTAGGGTTCAGTCTAGGGAATCCAGGCGTCAGTATCTTTAGAAGTCCACCTATGGGTAGCTGTCCTGTATAATGGTATTTGAACATCATATTTGAAATATTTTATTTCTACAGACATGTTGATAATGAAACACTAGACAACCGATATATTATGACTAATTTTCTGCTGTCAATTAGTATGCAATAGTGTAGTATTTCATTCTCATTAATTACATTGTGAAGCTACAGTCAGACAACACAAGTCCAGATAAAGTTTGTAAGGAATTGGCTACCGATGACACGTATGATTGAAGAAAGGCACAAGGACTACTAATTTCTTCCAGTGGGTAATTTCACATGTATTTCATTCAAGTGTAAAGCTTTTATAGCTATTCTCATTATCTTGGGTCTAGATTCTGCATAATGGAGTTTGGCTCAAGTTTCAAGTTAATCAAGTTAAAAAAAGGGAAAAAAGGAAATGTGAGATTGTGATGAAAAAGAATTATATGCTCTGTTAACTTTTGTGCTAAGCTGGCATGAATGTCATCACCGTAGGTATTGTGTTATTCTGAAGCAAATGTCATGCTCAGGACTCCTGCATTTAATACAATCTTTTGGCAATTACTTAAATAATTGTGTATGTGATATTGTAATCACATGCTCAGATTCCACAACAAAACAGATTTTTTAAAGTAACATCCATTTTTCATAATTCCACATTTCAGATTGATCAGGAACAATATGACCGAATTCTTTCATTAATTGAAAGTGGAAAGAAGGAAGGAGCAAAACTGGAATGTGGAGGTGGCCCATGGGGCGATAAAGGGTTCTTCATCCAACCTACTGTCTTCTCAGATGTTAAGGATCACATGCGCATTGCCAAAGAAGAGGTATGTTCATCAGTAAATTAGGTGAATCTGTTTATGCTTTCTACATGTTATTCAAACACCAGGACAATTATTTGTTTCCACGATTTCTTGACTTACCTATTACCTACTGAAATAATAATTTGAAGTTCTACTGGAGGTTCAAGAAGTGCAAAGCAGAAAAAGCCCTGTTCTAGATGGGACCCACATCTGTCAGGTACTTATGGCATATCCTGCTGATAGGCCATAAATGTCAAACAGGAATACCCATTAACTGGCATATCATTATAATATTAAAATGTGCAGAATTCTAATGGGACCTCCATTGACCTGATAAACAGTCATACTCATATGTTACAGAATAAATAGTCATTACATAATTTTTTTTTTTTTTTGCTAGTATTCAAAGGTTTTGTTTATGTAAAGCTATTCTTTACTATATTTTATCTATGTAATCATATTATTATTATTTATTATTATTATTATTATTATTATTATTATAGCACCATTTATTCCATGGCTCTTTATATATCTTCTACTTTTCATTGTATATGAACTGTTGAGAGAAAAACAACATAATGATCCCCAAAGGAGAGTCAACCAGTTTTCCTAGATGCAAAATCTGCATAATTACTATCGTTATGGATGTTAAGAGAGATACATATTTTTGGATAGTTTCCTTGTTATCCTCTAAAAGTTTTCTATACCACTCATGCTTCTTGCTGATATATAAATATATCAAATCAATATTTTATGTCAATAGATATTTGGGCCTGTACAGCAAATTATGAAGTTCACAAATATTGATGACGTACTTAAGAGGGCAAACAACACCACATATGGACTGGCGGCAGGTGTTTTCACCAAAGACCTTGACAAAGCAATGACTGTTTCTGCCGCTCTTCAAGCTGGAACTGTCTGGTAAGTAAGATTCTAAATGCACCTACTATAAATTTGTATATTACTAGGAAAGCAAATTTGGAAGTATGTGTATGGTGTTAAGATAAAATTCAGTTGTGAAGAATATTGAAGATATAATCCCATGTCAATCATTGTGCCCTGTTTGGGGGGATATTATAGAGCTTTACAGTGTAATTGGAAACTTCTGAAGCTAAAGAAGAAGGGAGGGGGCTGAGGGACAGTGAGTGACAAAACCCCCACCTTTTGCTGTGGAGCTGCCACACGAAAACCCCAGCCATGCGGCATGTCCTTTGTGTCAGACAAGTATAATTCAATACCAAATTATGGGAGTATGATACATCCCAGCGATACACCAAATAGATTTTTGGAATCACACAAACAGGAGGAATGTCACCCTAGCTTTCAGCACAGTCTAGCGCATAGGGATGGGTAGATACATGGCACAGCCTTTCGCAAACCCCTAGGGCCACAGTGTTTGGTCTCCCCGCATAGCAGGGGCCTGTCTGGATCCAATGACACCAGAACCAGCTCCCTAGGACCATCCATTAAAGAAGCATAGCTCATTTTATTTTTTGGAGTTTGTAGCTGAGAGAGACCAGGGGTGGAGATTTAGGTCCAGCCAGGGGGCAAGAGGGGGAATAATCCAGAGGGCTTAAGAGCTCCAGAAGCTATAGCCCAGTGTCTTTTTCCCTGGGAGGTGTCGTGACGACACATCTTGTGGGAGAAGTCCTGCAACAAAGGGGACCACAAGTCTCCCATGTAAAAGCCTCTCCCCCGCAAGCCAGGCCTTCCATCTGACTGGTAACTGACTCTCAATAACTGCTTATATCTTTTGTACCTCTGCTATTGTGTTTGCATCTGTGACCATTATGTATGTATAACCCTTATGTATATAGTGTATTGTCTAGTGTGCCTTTAAGGTGATTAAATATATAATTTAACCTTGGGCTGCTCTTTTATCTCGATCCATAAACTCTCACATCCGTTGTTCGGTCCCACGAGCACTCTACCGGGGCTGTTTCCTGGCCCAATATAATCCCCCGGTTCACTAGCGGAATTATATTTAATAGGAACTGGTGGCAGCTCTACAAAGTTGACAAGGTTCTGCTTTACTGGGGCTAGTGAAGGTACCTCTCAGACTGTCAGGGGCGTGAGCGAGTGTGGTTCCACGTCAGTGACTGAGTGGGCCACCTTTTCTCACTCCTGGTGCCTTTCTGTACACGTGTGGACAGGGTGTGTCTGTGTAGAACGGTACCAATCTGACCTTATGCATCCCCGAGGGTGTGTGGAAAGTCACATTGGTGCAAAGGGCAGATCTGTATCACGTGATCTGTCTGACATAATTGTGACGTCAGGTGGGTGGCGAGATGTGGATCCTTCACATGTGATGGCAGCAGTGGGATTCTGTGGGATCTCTCTGGTGCAATTCATCACAAGTGGTGGCAGCAGTGGGATTCTGCGGGATCCCTCTAGTGCCATTCATCACAGCAATCAATTCCTTGTAGGTGGCTCTGCACAACAACATTGTCACATCTCCTCTGGGACCAGCTTCTGTGATGTCTGATCCTTTCATCAAGTACCATAGCATTCATTCTGCTAGCGGTGCTGGTGACTGTGGAGATTTCAGGACCAGAAGCTCTGGGCGGCCCATGCTCCATCCAGTCACTGAGACTATTGTAGTTGTGACCTTTAGCGCCATCCAGTCTGGCTGTATGGAATGTGTGCTGTCCAGTTGGATTAATCAGCTCCCTGCTTTGGCCAAAAGGACAACACCATACCTAAAGCTCCTATGTTACTGCTGGGAGCTGCCAGATATAGTTTGGTTGCCTGGTTTACATCCCAAGATGTCAACTCTTTTGTTCTTATGCTTTTCCCTGTTAAAAACCTAACCCTGATCTCTGAGATTTTGTACCTTGACTGCCCCCTGGTTCTGACATAGGTACACTATCACTCCTGCCAGCCTGCATCATCGGCCAGTAGCTGACTCCGTGGCCCAAACCCAGGGACTCCTGTGTAAGATGAGATTCCTTTATAGGGGTGAAGGGATGAAGGCCAGGGCATCCCCTGAGGTTTGGAAACAGAGTGACTTGTGCCACATTTGTCTGAGGTAGCAATTTTTAGAGCTGCAATGCGAAGCACTGACAGACCTCAATTATAAATATGCTATACAATAGGTATTGGATAAGATGGCAGTGAGCAAAGCCTTGACATTAAAGCATAGGAGTAAGTAACTCACAGTAACATGTGAACTTGTGGTGTGTAAGGCTCTGTTCACACTACCAATAAATAATATACTGTATGTTAATGCGATATTTGGTTTAAAAAATATATTACCAGAACCTTTAATTGTTCTGTATGTCCTTTATCTGAAGCAAAAGAATGAAAAGTAACAGTTACAAAAATAATGAAAAGAATTCATATCAATTAATAAAACTGAATCAGAGTTAGCACAATGTGCCCTGACTTTAGAGGTTTCTGGATACTTTTTAGATTTTTTTTTCAACCCTTTGCTGTTATGAGATTTTACATGGTTAAGGAAGGGTGGTTAAAATGAATCCATCGAAAAACAATAGATTTCCTACCAAGAAATAATTTCCTACAGGAAATCCTTGATTTAGCCAACTCCGCTCATCTATGAGGACAGATAGAAGTCTTTTAGGTGTGCACAGGACAGTGAGCTATACATGGGCAAGCAGGCTACAATTTCATTCCAGGCTTGGCTTCTAATGTTACATTTCAGCATCTGCTAAAATAATCAATCCATATTCAGTCCATAATATATGTCAAGAAGGTTATCAAAGACAAGAATTCTGCCAAAAGCAGTGTCAGTCTTTCATGAATGCATAAGCGGCCTACCTTATTGATTGGGAATGGGTGAGGGAAAAATGTACATCTAACACTAGTTTGTAGGTACTAGGTCAGGTAAGATCTGAAGCAGTTAATGAGTTCTTGTCCACACTTGTACAAGTGCCATACCGCTTTGACTGACTATGCAAAGAAGAGCATGCACAGATGACCAGGGACAGGGCATGGCTGGATTGGGAGGGAGAGGAAGCATTAGTAAGGGGAAAAGAAAGCTGGTAAAGAAGTCAACAAGAAGGGCCTGTGAAAATAGCATAGGAGACTTGGAGAAAAGGGAAGGCTACAAGGAAGAAAAGATTTATGCCTCACACACACCATCTCCAGGACCTGAAAGCACACTGCCCACCTTCCCTATTGGTTTACTTTGGATGGAGGGGGGAAGTCTTCATGGGTTTATTTTGTAGACATTACCAACCAGAAGTATAGAGATTTTGATAAGAAATTATTAACTGGAGCTCCTATAGGAGGTATAATTATCCAGCCTTAAAGGGGTTTTCCACTACTTGGACAAACTTTTCTTAAGTGAAGCAGAGCCCAAAAGAAAATAAAAACAGCTTATACTCACCTCCTGGACTGGTGTCATTCCAGTGATGTTGGTGCCATATTATTATGTCACGTGAGTGCTGCAGACAATCCGTGACCGCTAATGGGCTGCAATGCTCACGATTTGCCTGGATGTCTGAATTTCATCTGAGGAAAGTCTGAGCAAATATGCACATAAGCAGCCACTGATTGACTGCAGCACTCTCATGACATAACACAATTCAAGAGGGGAGTATAATTTGTTTTTTGTTTTGAATCGGGTCTTGTTTAATTTAAAGTGGTTCTCTGAAAATGTGATAAAATGGCACCCGTGATATAATTCAAACAGCAGCCTAACCTAGTGATGTGTCAAGACAAGCTGTAGAATGAACGCACGCAGCTCCCAAGACCTGTGTCTCAAGTGACGGAAGAGCCAAATCACACATGACTTCAGTCAGCTGAGAGCAAGGTTGTAATATGTGAAGAATTATATCTTCTCCTTGCTAAGCACTATGGAAGGTTATCTCTAATTTCATCCTCCTCAACTTTTATTCATATTCCCCTTCTGCATAGTCAATTTCTGTACGCTTCTAGAAAGCTGTCTGACTGATGAAGGAGGAGGGGTGATGAGCTTCATCACCACATCCAGCTCAGCTAATTGATTTCCCTGTGTGCTAATGGACAACTACTGTAAAAATGAACTTTTTGGGGGAGGAGCCATTTCAAATTAATGGATTTGGTCTTTTCAGTTTCATGCCTGTTTTAGGAAATTCTTGAATTCCCCAACAATTTTAGAGCTTCTTTTTTCATAACTATGTGCTATGCTGTTCCTCCGTTATTTCATCTAGAAATTAGTTTTTTTTTGTTACATGATATGACACTATTAGCCATGACTGGACAGTGTTAGGGTGCATTCAGACATCCGTTCAAATCGGTCCAAGATTGGACCGCAATGCATGGACTGGCCGCGGGTCTCCTGACCCAAGCATGACAGCTTCATGTATTTCTATGAAACTGTCACGCTTGAGTTGGGAGACCCATGGCCAGTCCGTACATTGTGGTCCAATCTCAGACCGATTTGCACGGATATCTGAATGCACCCTTAGACTGTGTTTGGACACACCCCATTGGTAACACTCTAACACTCAACTGTCAGCTTATTCCTAAATTTCCAGGAGGAATAACAGAGGAATGACATAACATAAAGTGTCAAGAGAAGATGTTCCAGAATTGTTACATTATGGAGAACACAATTATTTCCTAAAAAGACATGTTGTAGGTATCTACTGTAGGATGATTTGTACCTACAGTCAGTATAATGTATAGGTATGCAATTGATAGCTGCCTACATTTTCAAGTTCTACCTAAAAAAAACATTGGTTTTGTATATACTAATTTTTCTTGTAGTTTTATTTGACATTATGAGGTGGGAACCTACATGAACCTGTATAGCTTGTTTAATTAGTTTGAAGCAGCCAAGAAATTTGAACTTTGATCATAACTTTAGGGCTAAACAACAACTTGTGTTGCCCGACACCAAACATCTCACGAGACCAATCTTGCTGCGGACTGATTATTTTAGAGCTGTGATTTGGCTGTAAAAAAAAAGAAACAGATTGCGTATAACAGTCAGATCTGTCTTACACTGAAGTCCACGGAGCAAAACCTTGTGTCGTAGTGTCATTAGGTTGTGGGTCACAGGGTCTTCAAGAGAATGCCAAGAGTGTGCAAAGCAGTCATCAAAGCAAAAGGTGGCTACTTTGAAGAACCTAGAATATAAGACATATTTTCAGTTGTTTCACACTTTTTTGTTAAGTATATAATTCCACATGTGTTAATTCATAGTTTTGATGCCTTCAGTGTGAATGTACCATTTTCAAAGTCATGAAAATACAGAAAAATATTTAAATGAGAAGGTGTGTCCAAACTTTTGGTCTGTACTGTATGTCATGCAACAAAGTTACTGTGTAGCCTTAGTCTAAAACTAGTGATATCTTATTTTTTGTATAAATTTCATTTTTCATTAACATAAAGTCATTACAACATAGCATTCATGATATATTGCATGTACTGGGAACCCAGAGATGAAATAGGTTGCAAAATTCAAATTGAGCTGCACTCTTCATGCAAGTTAGGCCGGTTTTACACTTTTTACGCAAGTTAGGCCAGCTTCTCAGTAATATACTGACTTAACTAACAGCCTCATATATGCTGCTAATTAGCATTAGAAGACCCATGTACAGTCTGGAAAATTTGGGTTCATTGATGTGAAAGTGTGTAGCCGGCCTTACACTTTCAAGTTACACTCCAAGTTAAGTCAGAAGAGTTAATAAAATTGCTGTCTTTACTTTTATTTGGCTACTATCGAGATCTGGGAACCTGAATTGTTTGCTTGATGCTAATGTTAGAAGGTCACATATTTTCCCAGAGTCATAAGAGTTGATTGAAGCTGCCAACAGATAGCTGCGAGGTTAAACATTGATATCACCAGGTCTCCCTGCAATTTTCAACCTTCATTAAAATACCGTGATAGCAGCCAATTATACCCTTCTAATATAAAACCTACCTTATACTATCCCCCGGTGTCATTCATCAGCTCACTGCTGGTCTTCCTACACCCATCTTATTACATGGTAGAGAATTCCTAATTGTCCGGGCCGTCCTCTGGGTTAAGAATTTTGTATTATGCTGACTTTTACTAAAAATTATGAAGCAAAGTTACACTCTTGACTGCATAAAATGCTTTTGATATTAATAGACACTATTTTAATTTTGTTTTTATCTAAATGGTGCATATTAAATATTCTGTGCTGATTCATTTGTTAATATTGGTAAAAAACAGAAAAATCTGCACTAGATAAAAATGGCCATATGTCTAGAATCGTACGGCAGATTTAATAAAAAATGGATTACTCAGGTGAACAGCAGGAACAAAACAGGAGCAAAAAGCGGCCACTTTTTACCTATTGATAGGTCTTCTTTAAATACATGCATTTTGGCAAAATGCCCTCTTGTCATAAGGCTTTTTTTTTCTTTTTTTAATTTAGGACCACGTAACTTCTACAGCCCCTGTGTATCAGAATTGAAGTCAAATCTGTCATTGAGGTTATCTGATCTGTAGGTCTGTAACATTTATCTCTCTTTTTCTGAGTGATCTTCTAAGCACTCTGGTCATAATGGAGCTTAGAAGAACCTTTGGGAGAGTGGAATTATAGGTTTTAGACTTTGCCTTCAGATGAGCTCATGGACAGATCTCACTTTTAACTCATTCTTCAAATGGCTATGTACTGAGATAAACAGAGGTTTTATAAGTCAAAAGGACCAACAAGTTTAATGAAACCAGTAAAAATGTGGAACCTCCTATCAAGTTTTATGAAGAAATTACATAGCACAGAATTTTGGACCAAAAATCACATGATGTTAAAAGTTGGACATTTACTATAAACTTGGCATCTACTCATCTTAACTATTGAGTTATACTCCCACAGGCCCCAAAGACCATTCCACTGGATAGGCCATGTGCGGCCGTTAATGTTTAGTATAGGATGTATGTTTTGTGAGTTAGGTGATCTACTAGGTTAGGTACAAGTCTAGCCTACCCTTAGGCCACATTCACTTGTTCAGTATTTGGTGAGTTTTTTACCTCATTATTTTTAAGCCAAAACCAGGAGTGGGTGATAAATACAGAAGTGGTGACGTGTTTCTTTATACTTTTCCTCTGATTGTTCCACTCCTGGTTTTGGCTTACAAATACTGATGTAAAAAACTGACCAAATACTGAACCTGCGAATGTGGTCTTAGAGGAAGGATCATGTACCAGTCTATCTTTTTTTTTCTAAATATAGTGTTTGATGTCCAGTCCAAATCCTTATCAAACAGGGAATACAAATCCAGAAAGGAAATGTTATTAAAATATCTGTTCTACGTTAACATGAAACTCATTTATCAGAAGAAAGATTCTTAATTAAATGCACAATGAGATGTTTTCGCCCCTTGACAATTCATGGCTGTCATATGATACAGTATGGCAGAACTTCAGAGAAGAAGACGATTAAAGATGGTTTTGAAGGTTGGCAATATCAGATATCTGAAACATAGCTAACCTATTCCTAGATAATTTCACAAACTGATTAAATAAAAATCTGAAGTATACAGTATTATGTTGATTCACAATGCTTGGAATGTAGCTCATTTATATTGACAAGGGTTTAAATTACCCACCCCAACCACTTTACTCCATGCTATCAATTGGTCCTTAAACACCAATCCTGGGTATCATGTCTGTGGACTGTTAACATATTGTGAAAATCACCCATAGACAAGTAGGCATGTTTTTATAGGGATGTATATGTATTATATATACTTAGCCCCTTTTTGCCCAACCACTCAGCCATATACCAAAGATTATCTTTAAATGGCTGTCAAATTGACTTTTTTTGTGATGCTTTGAACACAGAAGTCGACTCTATGAGAAAAACTTATCATTGTAGGGTGCCCAGAGAAAAATCAATGTGTGCCCTGCCCATCCTATTTTTCTGTTCCCCAATGTTTTTTTCTGAGGATAGGGTCACAACTTTAATGGATCTGGTCTCTAGCTGAAAAAGTTGAAATGGATTTATATAGTAGACATCCTCTTTTAAGCAGAATTCAGATGGCTGTGCGAAAACCTGGGCTAGTCACTTGTGAAAATTGCAGGGAAGCCGCTCACATTCAGTTATAGGGGCACACATGTAGGAATTACTCTACTGGGAGCGGAGGCTGTAATCACTCCCCAGCAGTTGGATAAGCATGTTCGCTCTGCTGCACATCTAGGAAGGTGGGCTGTCAATCAATGTGACAGGAAGTGATTACAGCTGCTGCTCGCAGTATATCGCTCTGTACACCCCCCTATAGTTAAAAGTGAGCTGCTTCCAGGAGCAGAAAAATAATTCATGTGAATACAAAAGTCAAATTTATTGAAATACCCTAACTCCATTAAAAAATGCTAAAAAAAAAGCCATGCAAAAAATGGATACATATGAAACTTACGCGTTTTGGACCAGTACTAGTCCTTATTCATACGACCTATGAAAATGATGTTGAGTAGAGATATGCTAAATACTTGTGCTTTTATTTTACAGGATAAATTGCTATAGTGCTATGTCCCCTCAGTGCCCATTTGGAGGGTTTAAGATGTCTGGAAATGGTCGTGAAATGTAAGTTATTAATTTATGATTTATAGACTGAGTAAATTGTGGTAGCTAACATTCTGAACCCTATTGAGAGATGCGTTGGAATTTATATTAGTCACCAACAAGCGCTATAATCGCAAAACCGAAAGCCACTTGATTTCATAATGGTTTTAGACATTTCAAGCCACAGTTGTACAATATCATTTAGTTTTTAAAGGCTTTCTAAACTGTAACCCTTTCACTACCCAGTGATTTTCCGTTTTTTCGTTTTTTCCTCCCCTTTTTCCAAGAGCCATTACTCATTTATTTTTCTGACCATATAGCCAAATGAGGGCTTGTTTTTGAGAGACTAGTTGTACTTTTGAACGACACCATTCCCTTTACCATATAATGTACTAGAAAACAGGAAAAATAATTCCAAGTGCATTGAAATTGCAAAAAAAAGTGCAATTCCACAATTGTTTTTTTATTTTTTTTATTTACCATGCTCATTATATGTTAGAACTGACCTGGCAATACGATTCTCCAGGTCAGTATGAATATACATGTATTTGTAAAAAAAATGTTGTTTTTGTCGCCATTTTCTGAGACCCATAACATTTAAATTTTTCGAGATATGGGGCTGTGTCAGGGCTCATTTTTTGCGCCCTGAGCTGACGTTTTTATTGATATCTATTATGGGGAAGATAAGTTGTTATGATCGCCTCTTATTGCATTTTATTGCAATATTGCGGTGGCCAAAAAAATGCAATTCTGGCGTTTTGATTTTTATTCTCATTACTCCATTAACCGATTAATTTATTTTATATTCTGATAGCTCAGACATTTCTGAACACAGCGATACCAAATATGTGTATTCTCTTTTTATTATTATTATTATTATTATTATTTTTAATTGGGTAAAAGGTGAGGATTTGAACTTTTGTGGGGGGGTTACATTTTTAAAAATTTTTCTTTTACTTTTTACTGTTTTCAATAGTCCTCTAAAGAGACTTGCAGCTGTTATCATTCAATCACTTGTGCCATTAGAGGCACATGATAACTGATTAAATCGACTCTCAATTGCAAGGAAAGATGTGGGCACAGCGAATGAGCCTAAACTAAAGGCAGGGACACAACCTTTGAGGTACATGTACACCAACAGTGGTGAAGGGGTTAACAGTATAGTCACTTCTGTATAGTTTACATGTAAAGATAATCTACAAAAATACATTACATTCATTACCTTTAACTAATCCTAGTTTTACAGCCTATATTAGGGTATGTGCACACGTTAAGTATTTGGTGCAAAAAATTTTGCGCCATTTTTGCATCTCTTGGCAGGAAAAACATTTTTGACGTGCGTTTTTGGCGCAGATTTTTCCCCACTCATTAGCATGGGTGAAATCTGCAGCAACAACTGTGAAAGAATTAACATGGCGCAGACTTAAGTCTGCACCAAATCTGGAAGTCATAAATAAGCAACATGCGCATGAGACTTCAGGATTCTCATTCACTCTACTGGAATCAGGAAACCCTTCAGGTTTTGTGACAAATCTGCACAGAATAAAGAGCTACAAATCTGCAACATGTGCACAGGCCCTAGTCCACAGTTGATTTCAGTATTCTAATGATGTCAGCAGACAGATACATCCTTAGCAGCTCAGTTGACGTTCTATAAGAAGGTGGGACAATCATTTCTCCTATTTAGTGCCAACAGGAGAATCCAATCTTTTATTCATTTTTAATAGTACATATTTTTTTAAGATCTATTCATACATTTTTCACTAATGAAAAAATATATATCAGAATCAGAAATAATATAGCAAAGTGACAACTACACAGGCTGATGATTCTTATGATGTGCTCTTTTCCATTATAATGATAATTGACCAATTAGTATGAGGAAGATCATATATAAAATTAGCATGCATCATTGACCTTGATTGAGTCTGTTGCCATAAAAATTACTGCTAAAGGATTGTCCATTTTCAGGTCAAATTAGCCCTTATCTGGTAGTGCTTTAAAATAAAATAATAAGCATTACATGCATGTTGAGGCCTCTGCTACTCTAGCACCTTATTTCCACCTCTCATTCCTTCCAATCCTTATATACAAGACTGCAACTAATCACTGGCCTCAGCTGTCCTGTGTGGTCTAAATTGGCATGACCACTGAGGCTAATGATTGTCAGCAGCTGTCCCGTCTTGTAGACTGAACATCACCGCTGGAGACCTGCAAACAAACATAGAAACGTAGAAACATAGAAAAGTAGAGTTGGAGGGGACCTCCAGGGTCATCTCGTCCAATCTCCTGCTCAATGCAGGATTCACTAAATCATCTCAGACAGATGTCTGTCCAGCCTCTGTTTGAAGTCTTTCATTGAAGGGGAACTCACCACCTCTCACATCAGCCTGTTCCACTCGTTAATCACCCTCGCTGTCAAAATTTTTTTTCTAATATCTAATCTGTGTCTTCTCCCTTTCAGTTTCATCCCATTGCTTTTAGTCTTTCTTTGTGCAAATGAGAATAAAGCTGATCCCTCTACAGTGTGACAGCCCTTCGGATATTTGTAGACAGCTATTAAGTCTTCACTCAAGCTAAACATTCCCAAATCCTCTAATCATTTTCATAGGACATTGTTTGCAAACCTGTCACCATTCTGGTCTCTCTTCTCTGAACTTTCTCCACTTTCTTTATGTCTTTTGTAAAATGTGGTGCCCAAAACTAGACACAGTATTCCAGATGAGGTCTCACCAAACAGGAGTAGAGGGGGATAATTACTTCACGTGATCTAGACTGTATGCTTCTGTTAATGCAACCCAAAATTGTATTTGACTTTTTTGCTGCTGCATCACCCTGTTGATTCATGTTCAGTCTGTGATCTATTAGTATACCCAAGTCTTTTTCACCTGTGCTGTTGTTTAGCCCTATTCCTCCCATTCTGTATATGCTTTTTTCATTTTTTTGCCCAGATGTAGAACTTTGCATTTCTCCCTGTTAAAAAAACATTGTGTTAGTTGCTGCCCACAGTTCCAATTTGTTTAGAATCCTCTCTCTCTCTTCTCTAGTAATAGATATCCCTTCTAGCTTTGTATCATCAGCAAATTTAATCAGTTTACCCTCAATTCTTTCATCTAAATAATTGATAAAGATGTTGAACAACACAGGGCCCAAACACTGGCGAGAAGACAAAGGTTGATAAGCAGGGGCTTCTACCAGTCAGAAATGTTGTTATTTGAAAGCATCATGAGCCCATGGGGCTATTTGGCCTGAAAACTAACAACCACTTTGACGCTCAGAGAGACATTTACAAGATGTTGCTGCTTTCCTTTTGGCTCCTGCGAGAACCAGACGACAGTGAAATACCTTGCCCTGCAGGATTGAGCTCTCTTCTCACTAGAAGCAAACATTGCTCTGATAAAAACATATTTCTGTATGTAGGGGCAAATTGGAACCAGCCATATAACTGGGAATATTTTTTATTCTAGGGGAGAATATGGCCTTCATGATTACACTGAAGTGAAAACAATTACCATGAAGATCCCACAGAAGAACTCTTAAAGATGTGAAGCACCATTTCCCCAACAGTTGTTTAAGCATCAATAATGTGTTCTTGTAAAATAACATCTTAAATGCCAGACTTTTCTGGTGCATATGAATAAGAAAAAAACTACCATTACCATGCTTATATGATGATCATTAGTTGTCTTTTGTTTCATGTAGGTTACTTTTACCTAGAAATTAGGGTGCTGTTCTATGTTAAAATGACATTGTATGAATCAACATGGCATAATGCTATAATGAATTTTGTAGGTCTTGGAAAATTATGCAATTTCCAGTAGATATTAGTGAAAGATAGTGGTATTTCCCACAAAAATATAATACTTTGCTGTATGTATCTGACAACTCAACTGGATTCTGAACAACAATAAAAAATGCTTTTGTTTTTGGATTAATATTATTAGTTTTTTCCTATTTATTTATTTGCAGTGTGAACACATTATTGGGAGTATTATATAAAATAAAAAAATAAATTTAAAGGGGGTTTTCCAGGTTATGTGACTCTATGTGACTGCAGAGTTTTGAATCCTCACATTGTGCACAGCTCGTGCTGCCATTATTCTCCAGTGCCGTCGGCAGTCACATGACCACAAGTATGTGATATGCATAGTTCCGTCCACATTCCAACTAGACATGCGTGGCGTTGCTCAATTCACTTGTATTGAGCGACACCGTACGCGTCACATGACCGCCCAGGACCGGAGAATCCTGACAGCGTGAGCTGTGCACAATCTAAGCACTCGCACGTCTGCAATCACATAGAGTAACGCCTAATTGGACAAATTATGGAACCATATTATTTCAGAAAGTTCTCTGCCATTTCAGTTTAGACTTCTATACAGGTACAATATATTTAGCAGAATAAGTGACAATCTTGTACGATTGAGTCTGGATTATCATCGTTTGCAGATAGATTTATACCATTTTTTATGTGGAAAAATTATCAGGCTAGGTAAAACGCTATCATGTACTACAACTGGTTTGTTTCATATACCCTACTAGAGAATTTTGAATTATCAGAGGGGAAGCGGATCTTCAATTAGGGGATCTATGTGATTGATTCATTAAAACTGGCATTTCATACGCCAGTCTTAATGAAGGGATTGCTGTAGTATGATGCTCCAAATTCATTGAGATGCTCCGATTTGTACACTTATAACGTGCATGCGGGACTCACCTTCAGCATCCTGTGTCTGTGTAGGATGTGTCTGACACTGTAATGTCAAATTTCACAAATTACAAGGCCACTGCTTTTTACATTGGGTTTCACAAGTTGCCTGGTGATCTTCAGTGACATCATCACCACCCAAGGTATTTTAAGAAGATTTAGACACTCATGTGTATCTGACTATTGAAGAAGCCTTGTGATTGGGAGTTTGCCACCATCAAGTAATCTCTGCTACAATCACTTCTGCAAACTCCTGTGATTCTACAATCTGCATCTACTTCCTGGCATAGACTGGCTGATTACCCCTTCATCTGCTGTAAGCATAACAAACTAATATCTAACCTTGCTCACACTTCAAACACTCCAGCGTCAGAATGTATCTTCTCTATAAACAAGGTTGCCTCTTTGTCTCTGCTGCCAACAGTTATCACTTTTTTGTTGATTTGTAAAGGAAAGGAGGAGCTGCCAACATGTCCCTTGAAGATTTATAGTAATATAATGCATTGCCTTGGTTTATATATTGTTTTATCTAGTTTGTGGCCTGCAGCACTTAGCTAACCAGTGGACAGGGTTAACTATTGGTGCCAGCCCATGGTGATAGGAGTTAAGTGGGCATAGGAAATTCAGTTTCCTGTTTGAGAGGCAGTTAGTGGAGAGTACTGAAAAGAGAAGGGCCTATGGTCCAGTAGACCAGCAATGAAAAAGATGTTGTGTCTGAAGAAGGGAGACCATACTGAAATAGCAAATTGTAGAGTGAACAAGTATTAAGTGGCTGAAGGATTCTTTATCTCAGGCAAGTGAGGGCCTACAGCAAGCATTATCTATACTAGATAAGAATTGTAAGTGCAGCTAGACCTAAGAGTCATAGAGAAGAATATTCAGGCTGGAACATATTTTTTTCCCAAGGGAAATTGAACAGGAAGATGCAATGGCACACTAAGGGGTGTGTAGCCCACATTAATTGGAAGTTGAGAATAGTCATGAGGGGTGGTAGCGACAGACGTTGGTACGTTTAGCCTTCATAAGGGAAGATCGAGGCTCCCATTGTAATCTGTTTATTGACTGTAACATGTAATGGAAGAAATGTACCGCTACGTGTAACCATAAAGTTCCTCCCTCTAAATTGGGCAGAACATTACGGGAACTCCATTATGGAGACAGAATGATCCTATGATGCAGAGTGTTTGACATAGCAGGTTGTGTTCTTTTAGTCACTGATTCCATACTTTGGCTTAGCCAAAGGATTAACTCTGTGGGACGTTATGACATTCAGTTCTGTACTCTGTTTATTAAATTGGCCAGGCCTGGAACAATGACACTCCCGTGGCCATCTTCTATGCTGGCCATCTTCCCTTGATAATTTAATTTAACCCATGATGGTTGCTATGAATATTTTGTTATGCCTTTTGGATAATTCAACACATTGGCTGTGTTTCAACACTACATTAATCATAACTTTTGTGGTGTCCTGTACGAGTACGTCCAGTCTAACTGAACAGCATATTAATCTTCTCCTAAACTCTCGCCATCTTGATATCCACTCCAAGAGACTCCAACTTATAGACTATGTGCCCAAGATGCAGAAATGCTGCATATTTTTTCCGCTTCTCCCTGGCAGGAAAAACGCATGCGGATTTTACATGCGTTTTTCCCGCCAGGTAGAAGCGTTTGTCAAGCGTTTTTGCATGCATTTCTGCATGCGGGTTATCAAGCGCTTTTCCAAGCGATTTTAGCATCACTTGGAAAAGTGCTTGACAACTTGGTCACACTATATAAATCCATGAAACTGGCATGGATTTATATAGTGTGACCAAGTAATAGTTTAAAAAAAGAATAAGAATGGTAAAAAATAAAAAATAAAGATTATACTTACCTTCCGATGGTCCCCGGTCTCCTTCTCCGCTCCGTCCGGTGGTGTGAAGGACCTGCGATGACGTCATTGAGTCATGTGACAGGTCACGCGACCGCCAACGTCAGCGGTTGCGTGACCTGTCCCATGACTCAATGACATCATGTCAGGTCCTCACACTACTGCGAGCCGCCCAACACAACGCACGCATCGCTGAGGAGGCCGGGGGACATCGGAAGGTAAGTATAATCTTTATTTTTTATTTTACTTTTTTTTTTACAGTTTCTATGGTACCCAGGTCTGGATGAGAGTCTCCTCTTCTCCAAGCCTGGGTACCATCTGCACATTGAATCGCTTCATATCCGCGTGTACACATGTAGTAATGCGGATATGAAGCGTTTCAATGCAAGTCAATGGCGCCAATTACATTGCGTGTCCGCAAAATTAATGGGCATGCTGCGTATTTTTCCACAATGATAATCCGCAGAGGAAATTTCCGCAGCATGTGCACAGCACATGGGGATTATCATTGGGGACCATGGGGCACGTATTACCAAGCATTTTTTAAGCGTTTTCGCTGTGGAAATTTTGCGGCAAAAACACTTGAAAGACGCATAGTGGGCACACAGCCATATGGCGATCTGATGTCTTAGACCACATAAATCCATGCTTTTATTATATGGAAATGAGCTGTTAAGAGCTATAGGCAGGACATAGATCTGCATGAGAATCTTCCTACAGAGTTTATTTTAAATGACAGAGTTAGTTACCAGTGTGAGACATGTAACTAATCCAGTACAGTAGAACTGAACTTTGTCTCCTTACAGACACATTTGCTGCAGTTCTCAGAGCTCTGCATGGGTGTGTGCGATCCGATTCTTGGAGGCACTTGCAGCATGCTGCGATTGTTTTCTAATGCCGAATCGACATGAGAAAATAATCGCAGATCTGAACTGCCCCATAGAATAACACTGGTTGGAGTATTATGCGATAAAACATCACATAGCACTTGGCCATGTTATACGCTTGTGTGAACGAGCCCTTATAATCATACGCAGCTCTGCAGTGAGATCAGGAGAAAAGTGAGAACCATTACATATCACATTGGTAACACCCCCTTTAATTTAAAATAATCTCAGTAAGCAGATTCTCATTCAAATCAGTGTCCGACTAGTGATGAGAGAACGTGCTCGCCACTGCTCAGTACTCGCCTGAGCATCACGGTGCTCGACAAGCTCAGCGCTCGGCGAGCATTTCTGGATTGCTTGGGTGGAAACTCGGGTCCCCACCCTGCATGTTTGGCTCTCTTTAGAGAGCCAATGAACATGCAGGCATTGCTTGCCACTCACTGTAATGCCATAGCCATGTTGGTTGTGGGCATTACAGTGATTGGCTGGCCACACAGCTTCATCAGGTGTATATAAGACTTGGCGCAGCTATGCTCATCACAGTCTACCCCGGAAACAGGCAGAGTAGGGAGAGATGCTGTTGAGTCAGGGAGAGATTTGCTTGTTTATAGTTAGTATAGGTATTCCACAACATACATATATATATATATATATATATATATATATGTACAGTATATCCATCTGAACTAACAGTCCTTCTGAGGACTAATCCAGCTGCATATATTCAGTGGTGACAGGAGGAGTTAGGCAGGAAGGCAGGGTATGTGACAGACTGCAGTGCATATAGTGCAAGATGGTCCATTGAACGTCCTGTCTACTGCTGCTGTAATTACAGATATTTGTAGACATAGCCCCATATATCAGGGGCCAGGGAAAATGTATTTATTTTTTCTTAATCCTGATTATTTGCTTAAAAAGCAATCCAGAGTACACCATTTTTCTGCTCCATTTGCTTATTAACACTGTAGAATACAGCCAGATCTGTTCCATATTTCAGTGATAAAAATCCAGAAATTTCAACTGAACCTGGAAAATATTGGCCTCCTTTTCCATTCTGTTGCAGTGTGTCGGTCAAGCTAGTCACACTAGGTCTCTGTGTAGAATAATATTAGTAAATTACAGGCCTGCTATTTAAAGCCGCGGTTCTCTGTCAGACATATCACATATAATAGCGTTCCAAAATCAGCCATTTCTGCCTTCCATTTCGTTGCAATGTGTCGGTCAAGCTATTCACACTAGGTATCTGTGAAGAATAATATTAGTAAATTACAGGCCTGCTATTTAAAAGCGTGGTTCTCTGTCAGACATATCACATTTAACAGCATTCCAAAATCAGACGTTTCTGTTAGGATCTGCAACATAAACTAAGGAAATAATGGGAAAAGCTGTCCCTACAGTAAGACTAAGCTGAATCCCTACGATGTAGCGGGCAGCCTGTTCCTTGTGAACAGACCCACCTTCGTCCTCGGCTAGTCTGAATGGAGACCTATAGAATAAAGGGAGGGGTTCCTAAAAGAACTAAGGACTGGAACAAAAATGGGACACCTACTAACAGAAGTTGTTGCAGAGCAAAAAGACAAACTGACAAAAAGTACTAGAGGTCCCAGAGGACCAAGCAAACTAGACAGAGATAGGCACCGAAGCACCTGGCTAGAGAGACAGGCAAAAAACACTGAAGTCCAGCAAAGCCAGAGGGGCGGAGCTGGAATATATAGGCAGCTGGTCACGTGACCGCAAAACACAAGATAGCAAAAACTAACAGGAGGGTTCTAACAGTACCCCCTCGTCTATGAGGATCCTCTAGATCCTCCAGGCCCAGGCCTATCTGGAAACCTCCTGTGGAAAGCTTTAACAAGCCTAGGAGCAGAGACATCATCCGTCCTTACCCAAGAGTTGTCTTCGGGACCGAAACCCTTCCAGGAGACAAGATACTGTAATATCCCTCTATGCCATCTTGAATTCAAAATACGAGAAATTTCATATTCAACGTCTTCCACCACAGGAGGAACTGTGACAGTGGCGTCCCTATTAGAAACGTCAGCCTTTTTCAACAAGGAAACATGAAACACAGAATTAATCTTCCAGGAAGTAGGGACATCCAACCTGACAGCAGATGGGTTAACAACCTGAAGCACTTTAAATGGACCCACAAACTTAGGACCCAGTTTTTTAGAGGGAATCCTCAACCGCAAGTTCTTCGAGGACAACCAAACCATGCCACCCACAGTAAACAAAACCTCTTTACGTTTCCTGTCAAAATACTTCTTGGACTTCTTCTTAGCCTCTTGCAGGTTGCAACGTACATTAGTCCAAACTCTCTCCAAATCACCGGAAAAATTCTCCTCCTCGGGCACCGCCGACCCCAATTTGGAGAACGAACCAAAAGACGGATGTCTCCCAGTGCAACAAAAAAAAGGAAAACACCAAGCAGAGGAGTATGTATGATTGTTAAGAGCAAATTCTGCGAGAGGCAGAAACTCAGACCATACCTCTTGATTGTCCGCCACAGAACAACGCAAAAACTGTTCAACATCCTGGTTCTTTCTTTCAGTCTGTCCATTAGACTCAGGATGATAACCAGACGAAAATGACAAATGAACTCCCAACCTGCCACAAAAAGCACGCCAAAAGCGAGCCACAAACTGAGGTCCTCTATCAGAAACAATATCCGTGGGAACGCCATGGAGCTTGACAATCTCCTTAACAAACGCCTTAGCGAGTGTCTTGGCGCAGGGCAACTTAATGAATGGAACCAAATGACACATCTTACTAAAACGGTCTACGACCACCCAGATGACAGTAAAACCCTCAGACACAGGAAGATCAGTAATAAAATCCATAGAGAGATGCGTCAAAGACGCACTAGGAACCTCCAGAGGTCAAAGCAACCCCGCAGCAGGAGTATGTGAAGCCTTTGACCTAGCACACACAGTACACTGACGCATCCACTTAATGACTTCCTTCTGCCATCCAGGCCACCAATAACTGCGACTGATAAGTCTCTTAGTCTCCGAAACTCCTGGATGACCTGCCAACCGAGACTCATGACACTCCACAAACAAATCTCTCCTAAAGGCTCTAGGCATGAACAACCTCGCATGGGGAGTGTTAGATGGAGCATCATCTTGAGCATTCAGAATCCCATTCTCCAAATCGGAGTCCAATACCACCACCACAACTCCTTTCTGCAAAATGCTCTCCTCCTCCTCGGTACCGACCGTAGGAGAGAAGCTGCGAGATAAAGCATCGGCTTTAACATTCTTAGTACCAGGGATATAGGTAACAGAAAAATGAAACCGAGAAAAAAAATGTGCCCACCCAGCTTGACGGGCATTCAAGCGCTTGGCAGCATCCAGATAGATCAAATTCTTATGAAAACCTGAATAGGAATCTAGCGCCTTCCAAAAAATGACGCCAGTGTTCAAACGCAAGTTTAATAGCCAGCAACTCCCGATTTCCAACATAATTCAATTCGGTTTCCGAAATTTTTTTCGAAAAGAAGGCACAAGGATGTACTCCACCCTTGTTCTCCTGAGACAAAACTGCTCCGACCCCCACCGATAAAGCATCGACCTCGACCAAAAATGGTTTGGTCTCATGAGGCTGTATAAGGATAGGGGCAGAACTGAACCTCTCTTTGAGATACTCAAATGCTTCAATGGCTTCAGTTGTCCACTGGGTCGTGTTCGCACCTTTCCTGGTGAGATCGGTTAGAGGTTTAACAATTACAGAAAAATTCTTAATGAATTTCCTGTAATAATTGGCAAAACCCAAAAACCTCTGTATAGATTTCAAACCAATAGGCCTAGGCCATTCCTGCACAGCCTGAACCTTCACAGGGTCCATCTCAAAGCTCTTGCTGGAGACAATGTAGCCCAAAAAACTAATTTTCTGCACAGCGAACTCACATTTCTCTAGCTTAGCAAAGAGTGAATTATCACTCAATAACTGCAAAACTTCACGTACACTCTGCCAATGAGACTCTAAATCTGGTGAATAAATCAAAATGTCATCCAAATACACAACCACATTCTTACGAATCAAAGGTCTCAGGATGTCATTAATAAGGTTCTGAAAAAAATGCAGGTGCATTGGTAAGACCGAAGGGCATCACCAGATTCTCAAAATGACCTACCGGAGTGTTAAAGGCAGTTTTCCATTCATCACCCTCCTTCACACGTAACAAATTGTATGCCCCTCGGAGATCAATTTTTGAGAACCACTTGGCTCCCACTAACTGGTTAAACACGTCAGGAATTAAAGGCAATGGGTAGGAATTGCGTATGGTAATCTTATTAATTTCACGAAAATCCAGACATGGACGTAAACCGCTGTCCTTTTTTTTAACAAAGAAGAATCTATCTGCCACAGGCGACTTAGAAGGTCTAATGTGACCAGCAGCCAGGCTAGTCTCTATGTACTCCTCCAAGGCCTTTCTTTCAGGGAGAGTAAGATCAAACAAGCGACTTTTGGGAAGAGTAGCACCTGGAACAAACTCAATGGCGCATTCATAATCCCTATGAGGAGGTAAAACTTGCGACTCCTCCTCCGAAAAAACCCTCCAAAAATCTTGAATAGGTACTTGTAATTCCCCTTTTTCCACAGCCGCAATGCGACCATTACAACATTTATCATAGCACTTCGGACTCCAAGACTTAATCACATTAGTAGACCAGTCCAACAAAGGATTGTGCAGTTTTAACCAAAGCAATCCTAGAACAACTGGAGAGTAGAGATGAGCGGTGTTCGACTTGAACTGTTCGCCAATCTCAAATTCGAGCTGTTTTGGGCGGTGTTCAAGCCGTTCGGCGAACACGAACGATTTGAAAAAAATTCGGCTGTTCGAGGTTATGTTCGATAACTGTTCGTGCACCAAAATCATAACTGGAGTTTTTCTCAGTAATGATGAAAATTAATGTTAATACGCAGTTTGAGTGTACAGCGGGGCGGGGGGAGGGGCAGGGGATGGATCTCAGCAGGAATAATGAAAATCTCCATTTTTTTTTCTCTTTCCTGCATTTACAGTGGGGAGGTGCAATCTGTCAGCCTATCAGCAGCGCACACACGGAGTGAAGTGCTTTTTTTCACACAAGCAAGGGCATGTGTCATTGGCAGTGTATGTCACATGTCCTTGCCCTATAAGACCCAGCCATTTTCCCCGTCGCCACCATTTTCTCACTGCTGCAGCTGCGTGTTAGACGGCACCGCTGTTGCTGTGTGCGCTATACCTTGTTAATTTCAAGCCAATTTTCGCACAAATCTACAGATAGCTTGGGAGTAGGGAATAGTTGTGATTGCAGTCCTTTTAAGGACTAGGTTACATCATTTCCTCCGACTTTTATCAGACTGGTCTGTGCTCTTAAATAGATAGGTTGGGAGTAAAGACTAATTGTAATTGCAGTCCTTTTCAGGACTAAGTTAGATCAGTTCCTATCAGTTTTTGCTAGGCAGGTCTGTGCCAGTGCTGTCCAAGTTTTTTTCACAGCATTTCGCTAAATCTAGCAAAGCTAATCCTTTTTGGCCTATTGCAGAGTGTGTTAGTCAGTGGAGTATAGAATACCAATTTTTTTACTGCACCTAGTGAAGTAAAACCTTTTGGGCATAGCATCATTCTATTAGTCCATCTATACTGACCTCCATAAGGTTGCAAATTGAATATAATTTTTTTCTGCATCTACCTCTGAAAAAATATTTGGGCTTCTAGCTGTGTGTGGGACTTGTTCTATTAGTCCATCTATACTGACCTCCATCAGGTTGCAAATTGAATATAATTTTTTTCTACATCTAGCTCTGAAAAAATATTTGGCCTTCTAGCAGTGTGTGGGACTTGTTCTATTAGTCCATCTATACTGACCTCCATCAGGTTGCAAATTGAATATAATATTTTTCTGCATCTAGCTCTGAAAAAATATTTGGCCTTCTAGCAGTGTGTGGGACTTGTTCTATTAGTCCATCTATACTGACCTCCATCACGTTGCAAATTGAATATAATTTTTTTCTGCATCTAGCTCTGAAAAAATATTTGGGCTTCTAGCTGTGTGTGGGACTTGTTCTATTAGTCCATCTATACTGACCTCCATCAGGTTGTAAACTGAATATAATTTTTTTCTGCATCTACCTCTGAAAAAATATTTGGGCTTCTAGCTGTGTGTGGGACTTGTTCTATTAGTCCATCTATACTGACCTCCATCAGGTTGCAAATTGAATATAATATTTTTCTGCATCTAGCTCTGAAAAAATATTTGGCCTTCTTGCAGTGTGTGGGACTTGTTCTATTAGTCCATCTATACTGACCTCCATCAGGTTGCAAACTGAATATAATATTTTTCTGCATCTAGCTCTGAAAAAATATTTGGCCTTCTAGCAGTGTGTGGGACTTGTTCTATTAGTCCATCTATACTGACCTCCATCAGGTTGCAAACTGAATATAATTTTTTTCTGCATCTAACCCAGACAATAGTTTTGGCCTAATACCACAGTTTGGCCACTCAGCTCTGCTCGGTTCCCATCCATTGTTTTTTTGTGCAAACAACTCCAGAGTTGTGAATTAGTTAACCACCAAAATGAGGCGTGTTGGGAAGGGGAAAAAAGGTTGTGTCAGTGGAGTAGGTGTTAAAGCAACAGTAACATCTGCAGAAGAAACACCATCTTCCAGCAAAACTAAAATGTCTACTTCTTTTAGCAGGCAATGTGATACGATCCCTTTCTTACGGCCTCGCCAATCGCTACAAATTCCAGATGAGGCACAAAAACAGCAGGTGCTTCAACGGATATCAAGTGCTCCTTTAAGTGGGCTCTCCTCCACATCAACTTCAACATCACAAATACTCCAGTCCTCAGAGGTGTCACCCCAATCGCACTTGCTTCCTCACAGCTCCCAAATCTCCAGCTGCCCGTCTGAGTATGAGGTAGAACAGATGGTTGAGTCTGCAGAGCTGTTTACTCATACTATAACCTGGGAATCAGAGGTCGGCTCCAGCGCTTCTGTGAATCCAGACGAGGAAATGATCTGCACGGATGCCCAGAATCTTTATGAGTCGGATCCAGGACCAGACGCAAAAGGTTCTGACCATAATGTAGACCCTCATTCCCAAACTGTAACTCCTGTTGGTGGAGACAATGAGGAAGACGATGATGAGACTCAAATACCTGATTGGAGCGACAACTTTAGTTTTTTGTCAGGGCAGGAACAGGTTGGCTCTGAGGACGACGGGTGTGATAACACACAGGGTGATGATGATGAGGTTGGAGATCCCACTTACTGTCAACCCACAGTCAGCCAAGAGATGAGGTCAGCAGAGGAGGTGGAGGAGGATGCTAGTGACGATGAGGTCAGGTTGCGCCTTCCTGGACAGAGACGTAGTACTGGAAGCACGTCAACAACTGCATCCTCAAACACAACTCTGCCTCTGACCACAAGTCGTGGTGGCTCTTCAGGTCGCATGGGTGCTAAGCCTTGCATAGCCTGGGCATTTTTTCAGATCGATAAAGAAGACCCAACTCGTGTTATCTGTAACATTTGTCGACAAAAGCTAAGTAGAGGCCAAAAAATACATAGTTTGAGTACTTCATGCATGAACCGGCACATGGACATGAAGCATAAGTTGCAGTGGGAAGCTCACTGTGCTACAATGCGGCCTAGCAAGCCGGGCCAACCACCGTCTGCCCCATCTTGTGCATCTGCGGCCTCTTCATCCTCTGTGACTGGGGGGACAGCAGGCACACCTGTTTTGGGACGCAGACCTGCCACCTCTTTACCCGCAACAGCCAGCGTGATTGGCAGGTCATCATTTTCTTTGGAGGTGGTAACACCAGCTGGTGTTGAGCGCTGTCCGACATCGATAGCACCACCTAACATGTCCGCCTGCATCTTCCTTACAGACCGGCAGTTTGCCGGGGACACCCTTATCAACCCCGTCTAAGCACAACAGCCAGCCCTCAGTCCCTCAGATGTGGACAAGTAAAAGACCATTTCCTCCTAGCCATGAGAAAGCTAAGAGGTTGAATTTCACCATCTGCAAGCTCTTGGCTACAGAAATGCTGCCTTTCCGCCTGGTGGACACAGAGGATTTTCGAGACCTTATGTCCGTCTCAGTGCCCCAGTACCAGATGCCCAGTCGGCACTACTTCTCAAAGAAAGGTGTGCCTGCGCTCCACCAGCATGTCGCACACAACATCACCGCTTCTTTGAGAAACTCTGTGTGTGACAGGGTGCATTTCACCACAGACACTTGGACGAGTAGGCATGGACAGGGGCGTTACATGTCGATGACTGGGCACTGGGTAACTATGGTGACAGCAGGACAAGGGGCTGTTGTCCAAGTCTTGCCGTCCCCACGAGTTGTGCGTCAATCCTCTTTATCTCAAAATTCCTCCACTGCTTCTGCCTCCTCAACCTCCTCTCGGTCCTCCACCTGCACCCAAAGCCTATCTGGTCATGCCACAAGCTTTCTAACTGCGCAGAAGGGATCCTGCACACCTCCTTACTATGCTGGCAGTAGGGCTCAACGTCATCAGGCGGTTTTTACTTTGAAATGTCTGGGAAATGTGAGTCACACAGCTGAGGAGTTGTGGTCAGCTCTGGAGAACCAATTTCATGAATGGTTGTCTCCACTGGACCTGAAACCAGGGAAGGCCGTGTACGACAATGTTTAGTGGTGACGATGCCATTATCAGCATGACTATTCCGGTGATTTACATGCTGGAGCACATGTTAAACAGAATTCGGAGTCAGGTGGTGGCACAAGAGGAGGTGGAGGAAGTAGAGGAGGAGGAGTTGAATGCGGAAGGGCTAACATCTGCAAGGTCCAGACGGTCGGCAGCACCAAGGCGGCAGGCATGTGAGGGTGGGGGAGATGGTTTTACCAGGGCACATGGTAGCAGCCAAACTAGTGAGGAAGGTGCAGGAGCCCAGGAAGAAGTGGAGGATGAACTGATGGAAGACTCATCAGATGAGGGAGACCTTGATCACATTTCTGTTGTGCGAGGTTGGGGGGAGAGGACAGAGGAAGGAAGCATGATTGTTACCTCGCCACCAACACAACAGGGACTTGGTGCTCCTGGATGCGCAAGACACATGAGTGCCTTCTTGCTGCACTACCTGCAACATGACCCTGACTACTGGGTTGCCACACTGTTAGATCCCCGGAACAAAAGTAAATTTGCAGAAATAATTCCTGCCATAGAAAGGGATGCACGCATGCAGGAGTATCAGCAGAGACTGTTGCAGAATCTTACATGCGCTTTTCCACAAAACACAAGTGGTGCACGTAGCGAATCTCACAGTTCCAACTTGCCAACCGTGGGACCGTCGAGTGTTCAGCACTCAAACCGTAACAGAAACACAGTATCTGCTGGTAACATCAATTTTGCGGAATCATTTCACCACTTTTTTAGCTCATCCTTTGCAAGGCCACAGGAGACAAGAAGTCTGACACATAGTCAACGCCTAGAGACGATGGTACAGGAGTATCTCCAAGTAAACATTGAAGCCATGACTGTGTCACTGGACCCTTGCTCTTTTTGGGCTTCCAATCTGGATAAATGGCCGGAGCTCGCCACTTACGCCTTGGAGATCTTGTCATGCCCCGCAGCCAGCGTTCTGTCTGAACGTGTGTTCAGCGCTGCTGGTGGTGTGCTGACAGATAAGCGCACGCGGCTCTCCACTGATAATGTAGACAGACTCACGTTCATAAAGATGAACAAATCATGGATCCGAAACGACTTTTCTACCCCTGTGTCATCCTGGGGAGAGTAAAAGCTTGATGATTGGTTAAAATCACCTTACCAACCGTTTTAAGCTTTCAAATTACAAATCATGTTTATCTGTATCTTGGCTGGAAAATAATTTGGGCTTTGTAGCAGTGTGCAGTACTGATTCTATTAGGCCATCTATACTAAGCTCCACCAGATTTAAAATTAATAATAATTTTTAGCTGCATCTAGCCTGGAAAATAATTTTGGGGCTCCGAGATGCGCAAGACACATAAGTGCCTTCTTGCTGCACTACCTGCAACATGACCCTCAGATTGTCAGAATTCGAAGTAATCCTGACTACTGGGTTGCCACACTCTTAGATTCCCCACACTCTTCGATCAACCTTTTCATTTTAATAAAGAACAAAAAAATGGTCATTTTTGAAATTATAAGCATTAGCAGGTTATTAGAAACTGAAATCAAACAGTTTTCAACTCAAAACTTTATTCTAGGTGATGTTACATTTGCACATAGGACCCCTTGTTCGAAAGGAGCTTCTGAACTCTCTCGTCCATTGAATTTGTCAGGTTTTGGATGGTTTCTGCTTCAATTGTTTTGCATGAGGACAGAATACCCTCCCAGAGCTGTTGCTTAGATGTGAACTGCCTTCCGCCATCATAGACACTCCTTTTGATGATGCTCCAGAGGTTCTGAATGGGGTAGAGGTCAGGGGAGCATGGGGGTCACACGATAAGTTTGTCCCCTTTTATGCCCCTATCAGCCAGAGATGCAGATGTGTTATGTGCAGCATGAGACGGTGCATTATCATGCATGAAAATGATCTTGCTGCGGAATACACGGTTCTTATTCTTGAACCATGGCAGGAAGTGCTGTTTGAGAAACTCCACATACATTATGGAGTTCATCTTTACCCCTTCAGGGATCCTAAAGGGGCTGACAATCTCTCTCCCCTTGATTCCAGCCCAAAACATTACTCCACCTCATCCTTGTTGGCGCTGTAGCCGTGTTTGCGTGGGGTGTTCATCAACCAGCCATCCTCCACTCCATCCATCTGGACCATCGAGCATTGCACGGCACTCATCCGTGAACAAAACAGTTTTGAAATCAGTCTTCATGTAATGTTTGGCCCACTGGAGCCGTTTCTGCTTGTGTGCAGTGAATAGAGGAGGTCGACAGGATGGCGTAGGCACAGCTGCAAACCTCTGAAGGACCCTGCATCTTGTTGTTCGGGGGACGTTGGAGGCACCAGCAGCTTCAAAAACTTGTCTGCTGCTATGACAAGGCTTTTTTGCCGCTGCTCTTTTAACCTGACGTAATTGCCTGTAGGAAAGAGTTCTCAATTTGCTCTTATCAGCACGCACACGTGTGTACTGTGAATCAGCTACATACTTCTTAATTGCCAAGACACTTCATCCTGATCATTGCACAATGTTGATTGTAGTCATGCCTTGACCTAAACACTCCACAATTTGTTGCTTCTCAGCAGCCGACACATCCTTTTTCTTTCCCATTTTGGCAGAAAATGTAGGCTGCTTAATAATGTGGGACAGCCTTCTTAAGTAGTCTTGCCGTTCATTGGACACACCTGCCAAACTAATTAGCACAGGTGTCTGCAATTGCTTAAAGTGATATAAAGAGCCCTGACACACATCACCATCAATGAGTTTAACTGACAAACAAACAAATTCTTCCCTTATCACTCCTAAACACTTTTTGCATAATAATTTGGAACACAGTGTACATGTGCTTTTCCACAAAACACCAGTGGTTCACGTAGTGAATCTTACAGTTCTAACTTGCCAACCGTGGTCTGTATGGAGTTGTTCAATAAAGAGCCCAAAATTAAGATAACATAGACGGGAGAGGTCTCTATGAATAGGAATTTCTAAGAATTTGATACCCTGTGAGGGCCAGGCAAAGGGAAAGTTGGACTGGATGGAATCCTGTATGGATTTGGGGAGGGAGACATCGAGGGCCTCAGACTTTGCTGTATTGATTTTAAAATTTGACCATGTAACAAAGTGATCTATTTCAGCCATAACAGCAGGGATGGATATATGTGATTGAGTGATATATACTAGGACATCATCAGCAAATAGAGAGCACTTGTACTCGGTGCCTCCCACCTCAATCCACCTAATATTGGGGTTATGGCGAATTGATGAGAGCAGGTGCTCCGTCACTAGGATGTATAAGAGAGGGGACAGAGGACATCCCTGCCTTGTCCCATTGGTGATTATGAAAGGTGATGAAAAAGTTCTGACGCGCCCCCTGGGCCTTGGGACATCCGGAGCCGGACCCTTTTTGGTGGATGCTGGTGGTTGTAGTCTCCTTGGCGGCGACCTGGTTCCGTGGCTCAGGGCGGTCAAACCAGTGGCGGAACTATTTATGTGGTTTTGATGTTTAAATGTCCGACTACGCCACCCGTGGATTGCGGTCAGAGTGAACCGCCGCTGCAGGGCAGACCGCTGAGGCTGGTGTCGTGGGTGCAGCAGAGCGTAGCATAACTCCCCACGGGAGGAGTATAGACTCAGGGCAGTGTATGCGGAGGATGGGGGTGATGGTGCAGGGCAGCAGCAGTAACGACACGGAGTCAGTGATGCAGTCCAGGGCCTTTACTCACAGTTCTTATTATCCAGACCACTTCTGCAGGTAACGGCTGCCCACGTCGTACTGTGCTCACCAGGTGAGGGGCTCAGACAACTCCCAGATAACTTTGGAGCGCTTCACAGGACCCCCTTTGTGTGTCCTTTGTCTGGCCTTTCTTACCAACCCTTCTGTCCGGCTGCCTCGGGCCTCCTCTTGGTAAACTTGGCGCCAGATACCCTGACCCTATGTGCTGCCCTCCTAGCGGGTGTAGCGAGGGGCTGCGCCACATAAAATGTCACAGCCTCCGGTTTCTAGCTGAGGGTCGTTTCCCGCCTCCACTAGTTTCGGGGACCGGTCTGCCCCTTTGGCCTGACCCCTCCACGCAGATGGATTTGGGCGTGCGGTGGCGACTCGCCCATCCACAGCCCTGGGATCCCTTCGTTCCTCGTTCCTGGAGCCGTCTCCGCTCCTCTTCCTTCCTTCTCCCTCTTCCAGGCCTGGGCCTCTGTTACTAGGCCCGCCTCTGGAGCAGAGCTCATGCAGAGCCCCTGCTCCCTGTCACTTCTGCTCAGACTTCTCTGCACTGAACTAAGATGGTGCCCACCTTTTATACTCACTTCTCAATGCACCCAGGAACTGCTTCCTCCCTGCTCCTGCACTACAGGGTTCCCCTTCCTCAGTGTTCCCTCCCCCCACTCCAGCCAGGGACAGGGACTGTCGTGCCCATCTCAGGGGCATATTGGTCGCCCTGCCCCACGGCAATGTGGTGTAATGCATGCAGGTGTCGGGGTCCTGATCCACACTCCATCCTTACCTGAGAGTGAGATATCACACCTCTGGGTGAGGTGCAATACCTCTGTAGCAACCGAGCCCTCAGGGTGCTACAGTTCCATTTATCTTCAGCCTAGGTGACGTATTGCGATACAGGGCCGTGATTTTGGCTATAAAAGGGTCCCCTAGACCCCTACCCCAAGCTTTTTAAGAGAATAATATATGGCGTGCCAGGAGACTCTATGGAATGCTTTCTCAGCATCCAACGAGAGTATCTAATTACAAATTTTTAACTGCATCTAGCCCAGGAAATACTTTGTGCCTAGTAGCAGTGTCTGCTAGTCAGCGGATTATCCCGGCTGTTAAGCAAGCTACACCACCTGTAGTTTGGACACTTAATTTTTTCAAAGGAAATGCTTCGGGACCACGGGATACTCAGTGAAGAGCATCAGGAGGCACCCCAAGGCATAGGGGCTGGGACTGGCGGTAGGATGCCTTGCGGTGGACAGCCGAGCTCGATCCTTATAAAAGCTTTTTAACTGCAGCAGCTTTAGTGGACGCTACTGGAGCTGGAATTACGCGGCTGCTGGCATGAGACTTGCCCTTCAATAGATCCTTGTAAAAGGATTTAAAGTGTATTCATTCAAATTAGAGAGACAATTTAAATTAAAAAGCTTAGAGCTGCCTCCACCACAGGGGGGCTCGCTCTACCCACCAGCGGACAGGCACCAGTATTGGGAGAGGGGGGCTGGCCGTCAGGGTCCACCGCGGCTCTGGCACAAACGGAGGTGGTACGGGCAGGAACGGACTGGCTGTGTCGGCTTCTCACTTTTTGGATTTTAGAAGGGCATGACATGCCTATATCTGTGTCTTCCCCTCCTTTTACTCCTCCACCTCTTTTCTTTTCGCATGACTATATGTACTTGTCACTTTTCCATGTGTTAGTTATGTCTTCTGAGCAGTTTGTCAGCTTTTGGACACCTTTGAAGGTGTTTTCTATGTGTTTCTATGTGTTTTTGTTTGCCTGCCATTGGTTTTAACGGTGTTCGAAGGTGTTCGACGAACAGTTCGACGAACAGTTCGGCGAACACAAGGGTGTTCGACGAACCGAACCGAACTCGAACACTACGGGGGTGGCTCAACACTACTGGAGAGGGCAAATTATCCAAAACAACCAAGTCCTAAATTTCTTGGTGAACACCATTGATAGTGAGAGGAAATGCAGCAGTCTTGTGAGTAATACATTTCAAAGGAGTGTTATCAATTGCAACCACAGAAATAGGAGATGACAAAGGTTTGGATTTCAATTTAAGTTTTTCCAAAAACCCTTTATCAATCACATTAAGTGTTGAACCACAATCCTCAAATACCTGAAATTCAATCAAATCTCCCTGCAGAGTAGTACACGCAGAAAGGAACACTCCTGCAGAGCGTAAACAAGCTATACGGGTGTAACTGGCCTTTTTTTTTTCTTTACTTAAACGACGCTCACAATACTTAATCAAATAATCAACTTTACCACAATAAAGACACAAACCTTCGGCGAATCTCCAATCTCTTTCTTGTGAGCGGACTGACATCGCCCCAGCTCCATTGGTTCTCAGCTGTCAGAGCAGATTTTCTGGAAAGTAGGACCTGAAGTTACAGGAGTTTTTACATCATTGACCCTGGACCTTATTCTCCTGTCCACACGAACAGCTAACTGCATAGCTTCCTGCAGTGTCTCAGGTGCAGGGAATGCAATTAGCAAATCCTTAACCCTTTCACTCAGACCAGCAAGAAATAAACTTTTCAGCGCCGAATCATTCCACTTAACTTCTGAAGCCCATCTCCTGAAGTGTGTGCAATAAATTTCAACATCATCTGACCCCTGATTCAAACGTCTAAGTTCTGATTCAGCAGATGAGATTCGATCAGGATCATCATATAATAGCCCCATAGCAGAAAAAAATTCCTCAACAGAACTTAAACATGGATCATTAGGTTGGAGAGAAAAGACCCACCCCTGTGGTTCTTTGTGCAAAAGTGACATAATAAAACCAATGCGCTGTTATTCATTCCCAGAGGACCTCGGTCTCAAACAAAAATATAACAAACAAGCATTTTTAAAGGAAAAAAAATCTTGCTGTTTACCATAAAAAATATCAGGCAGTCCCACCTTCAGTTCAACAAAATGCGCTCCAGGACAGCTACTCACGTGTTGCTGAAGCTCGGCCACCTCCAGAGACAATCCCTGCAGGCGTTGAGCCAACTCCTGGACGGAAACCATATTGATCCCCGAATTTCTTTCCTTTTAGTTTTCTTTTTTGGGCTGGACTTACTGTTAGGATCTGCAACATAAACTAAGGAAAGAATTGGAAAAGCTGTCCCTACAGTAAGACTAAGCTGAATCCTTACGATAGTAGGTTGATACAGGGATTTATTCTGACTGCTGGTTTCAGAGTCGGGAGGGAATTTTTCCTCAGGTGAAGATTGGCCAAATCATTTGGGGTTTTTGCCCTCCTCTGGATCAACTTTAGCAATTACAGAACTAACAGGTCGAACTTGATGGACGCAAGTCTTTATTCGGCTTTACAAACTATGTTACTATGTTACTATGTTACTATGTAGCGGGCAGCCTGTTCCTTGTGAACAGACCCGCCTTCGTCCTCGGCTAGTCTGAACGGAGACCTATAGAATAAAGGGAGGTGTCCCTAAAAGAACTAAGGACTGGGACAAAAATGGGACACCTCCTAACAGAAGTTGTTGCAGGGCAAAAAGACAAACTGACAAAAAGTACTAGAGGTCCCAGAGGACCAAGCAAACTAGACAGAGATAGGCACCGAAGCACCTGGCTAGAGAGACAGGCAAAAAACACTGAAGTCCAGCAAAGCCAGAAGGGTGGAGCTGGAATATATAGGCAGCTGGTCACGTGACCGCAAAACACAAGATAGCAAAAACTAACAGGAGAGTTCTAACAGTTTCTCGTGAACGTAGAAAATATTGTCCTCCATTTAAAATGGGCAAGGTGCGTGGCAAGGGACGGGGAATTGGAAGTGATGGTGATGGTACATGCAGAGGCCGAATCCAGAGCAGTGTCAAAAGGTTGTTGGTTGGATAGCAGATAATGCTTCCAGTCACTTTGCCACCACTACCACCACCACCCTGTCTTCCACACGGTCAAGTCTCAGTAGCCGTGAGTCTGGACCACATATTACTCACCCTGATCCTCCTTCCTCCCACCATGCCGAGTGCCCGGACACAACTGATCCCACACTTGTACACTCACAAGAGCTGTTCACTTTTCTATTTGTAGATTCGGGCCTCTCGCCCGGCCAGCTTCAAGCGAGTCAAGAGGAGAATGCGTGTAGTAATGCCCAAATATTGGAGCAGCCACAGTCACACAAAGGCAACAGTGGGAAAGTGCAATTACTGTCGCAAGAGCTGGATGATGATGATGAGACACAATTGCCAGAAAGTCAGGAGGAGGACCAGGGTGCGGAAGTGGAAGACAAGGCGGTGGATGATATAGTAACTGACCCAACCTGGCAAGGGGATAAATAGAGCGAGGACAGCAGCACACAGGGGGAGGGAGGAGTAGCACCACAACAGGCAGGAAGAAGCAGTGTGGTGGCCGCAGACACAAGGCGGGAAAGTCTTCCCCATAACATGACGGAAGTTGCCAGTACAACTGTTAGGTCTTCCCTAGTCTGGTTGTTTTTTAAAGACAGATAATTCCAAAAAGGTAATTTGCACCACCTGCCAAGCCACCATCAGCAGGGGTAGCAAAACTAGCAGCCTGACCACCACCAGCATGATAAGGTACATGGCAGCAAAGCACCCGACTAAGTGGGCCGAACCCCAGGGTCCAGAAACAGTGTCTGCGGATGACACCACTGCTTCTTCCGCTGTTGTGCGTGCACTCCAATCACCTGTCTATGGCGCATGCCAAGATGCCCTCCGCCCTGCATGTCTTGTTGCACACTCTCAACTAGCACTATCAGCAAGCACGTCCATGTCCTTGTCTCAGTGCAGCGTTCAGTTGTCCTTACCCAAGTCCTTGGAACGCAAGCGCAAATATGAAGCCAACGCCCCACGGGCCACACTACTAAATTCACACATTTTGCGAATGCTTGCTCTCAAAATGTTGCGTTTTAGGCTTGTGGAGACGCAAGCTTTCTGCAACTTGATGGTGGCGGCCGTCTCTCGGTCCTCGGTCCCCAGATTCCACTATTTGTCTCGGTGTGCCATCCCCGCATTACACGCGCACGTGTCCCACAACATTAGACATGTCCTCCCGACGTCGAGGATTGCGGGCCCTGGGTCAATCAGGGTTGCTCCCACATTCTACAGCTTCTGCACCTCCTCCTCCTCCTCTTCAGCCTCCATCTCCAAAATGACCACATCAGTCGCAAGCTGGAAGCACTGCAAAACTGCCTCGGCCAAGCGGCAACAGGTTGTGCTGAAGCTAATATGCTTAGGTGACAAATCGCACAATGCTGAAGAATTGTCGACAACTCTGAAACAGCAGGCAGATCTGTGGCTGACATCGCTGACTCTACAACCAGGCATGGTCTTGTGTGACCATGGCCAGAACCTGGTGGCAGCTCTGAGGCGAGGCAAGCTCACACACGTACCATGCCTGACCCATGTGGTTATCCTCGTGGTTCAGCGGTTTCTCAAAACCTACCCGGATCTGCCGGATCTGCTTGTCAAAGTACGCCGCGTGTGTGCCCATTTTAGAAAGTCACCTACAGCTTCCGCCATCCTTGCCGTACTTCAGTAATATTTGCAACTTCCAGCTCACCTAGTTATCTGCGATGTCCCCATGTGTTGGAAGTCTACATTGCAGATGTTGGGGGAAAGGATTAGTGAGCAGAAGAGGGCAGTTGTTGACTACCAGCATCAACAAGGCCATCGGTATTCAGGTAAGCCTCCACACATAAAACCTCAGGAGTGGACATGGATGTCAGACATCTGTACCATCCTCCAAAACTTTGAGGACTCCACCAAGATGGTGAGCGGCGATGACGCCATAATTAGCATCACCATCCTGCTTCTCTGTCTTCGGAAACGCTCTCTGCACACAATTAAAGAGGATGCATTGCAGGTGGAGCACGATGAGATGGAGCAAGGAACCATAGAGGGTGATTTCACACAGCCCAGCCTCATGTCATCCCAACGTGGATTGGGTGACAATGAGGAAGAGGAGGAGGAAAAACAGGAGCTAGTTTCCTGCGCTATAGATGGTACGGGAATTGGATTTTTCGCCCCCAGCAGTTCACCCCCAGCAGTTCACTCCAGGATGTTTTGCCCCCGCACATCTCACCCCCGCACATATCGCCCCCAGTTTGAAACGTCCGGGGGCGAAATGTGCGGGGGCGAAATGTGCGGGGGCGAATCTTCCTGGGGGCGAAATGATAGGGGCGAAATGTGCGGGGCCGAAATGTACCTGGGGGCGAACAGATGGGGGCGAATTGCTGGGGGCAAATTGCTGGGGGCGAACTGCTGGGGGCGAAACTTCCTATAACCGGACGCTACTACCTGCACAACTGTCATACTGTATGTTCAGCATGGATAGGCTGAGGACAGGGAGGAGGAGGATGAGGAGGAGAGCATGGTCAGTCGTCCTCTTGGTGAGGACACAGAAGTCTTGCCTGTTAGCAGTCTGGCACACTTGGCTGAGTTTATGTTACGCTGCCTTTCCCGTGACCCTCGCGTTGTCCAAATTTAAAGTGACAGTCATTACTGGTTGGTGACACTTCTAGACCCACATTACAAGGAGAACTTTCTGTCTCTTATTCTCTTGCAGGACAGGCCTAATAAAATGGTGCAGTATGAGAAGGCCCTTGTTGCAGAATTATTTAAAAAATTCCCATCTGAAAATGCTGGCGGCAGAGGTCACAGTTCGTTGGACAACCAAGGAGTACAGGCGAGTGAGACACAAATGCAATCTAGCAGAGGCAGGGGATCACTGTAAAAGTTCTGGGTCAGTTTTCTCAGACCCTACCATCACACTGGCCCGAAGGCGCAGGGCATTCTCAGAAAGAGGGAAAAGTTTCAGAAGATGGTGCGGGAATACCTTGCCGACCGTACCAATGTCCTCCGTGATTCCTCTGTGCCTAATAATCATTGGGTATCCAAGCTGGACACGTGGAATGTACTGGCCTTGAAGGTCCTGGTCTGCCCTGCCACTAACGTTTTGTCAGAGCGAGTTTTTAGTGCCGCCGGTGGATTGGGCCAGACTTCTCAAAACCACCGAATGATAGCAGCATAACATAAACTCAAATAGAGTGTCTTTATTCCCATGCACCTCTGTCTTCACACCCACACATGGGTATACGTTTCCGGATTTTGTCTATTTGCTCTTGTCCTCCTCCTTCTCCGCATCCTCATCCTCCACATCCTCCTCCATTTCACCACCATATCTACCATATCACCATATCTACGTCTCTTGCAAGGGGCATTGGAGTTCCTCCAAATTTTTGGCAGCCGTTGCTTCACTGCATAGGCAAACAGTATGGGAGACCCACTTCTTAATAATGGGAACATTGTTTTCAGGAGGCCCTCTGACCTCTACGTCTCTAGCAAGAGACATTAGAGTTCCTCCATATTTTTGGCAGCTATTGCATTCACTCCATAGGCAAACAGTATAGTAGACCCACTCATTTTTAATGGGAACATGTCGTACTCGTTACTGTAGCCGAGCTCGATGTATCTTTAAATTGTTAGTGGCGTTTTTCCTAAATTTTGGCAGCTGTTGTACTCACTGCATACCATATAACTGTATAGCAGACCCTCTCCTTTCTAATGGGAACATGTTGTTACTGTGGCCCACCTCTGTGTGTCTTTAAATTGTTTGTAGGGTTTTTCCTAAATTTTGGCAGACGTTGGACTCACTGCATACCCTATAACTTTATAGCAGACCCTCTCATTTCTAATGGGAACATGTCATATTCATTACTGTGGCCCAGCTCTATGTGTCTTTAAATTGTTATTAGAATTTTTATTAAATTTTGGCAGCCGTTGGACTCACTGCATACCCTATAACTGTATAGCAGACCCTCTCCTTTCTAATGGGAACATGTCTTTACTGTGGCCCAGCTCTATATGTCTTTAAATTGTTAGTGGGGTTTTCCTAAATTTTGGCAGCCGTTGGACTCACTGCATACCCTATAACTGTATAGCAGACCCTCTCCTTTCTAATGGGAACATGTCGTTACTGTGGCCCAGCTCCATGTGTCTTTAAATTGTTATTGTGGTTTTTCCCAATTTTTGACAGCCCTTGCAGTCACTGCATGGGCATTACCACTATAGCACACCCACTCCTTTATAATGGCAACATTTTTTTTACTGAGACCCTCCTCTATGTCTCTTCAAATGGGTATTGGGGTGCGTTCAAATTTTTGGCAGCCCTTGATGATATTTCACACACCACATGGCCAGATAAGGTTGTAAAATGTTAAAATTACATTTCCTTGTGAATGCATTTTTCACAGTTGAAAGCAATGCAAAAGTGCAAAAACGTATCATTTTTTATACGCTTTTGCACTTTTGCATTGCTATCAACTGTGAATAATACCTCTAACAACATTGTTGACAGCAGTGACCTGGGAGTCAGAAATGCTTCCAGGGGTCTTCTCCATGCTGTTTCCATGTCATTTGAGCACTGTTCGATTTGGGCAATTTTTAGGCCCTCTGCAGACCGCCCAGGGGTGGGGGCGCCGGAAAAATGCTCGAGTTTCCCATAGACTTACATTGGGCTCGTTACTCAGACCGAGCACTCGAGCATTCCAATTTGCTCGACCCAAGGAACGAGCACCCGAGCATTTTAGTGTTTGCTTATCACTCTGTCCGACCCATAGATTTTAACAGCTCATTTACATATTAAGAAAAACATGGATTTCTCTAGAATAATTTATCAGATCGCAGATATAAAGGCATAATTTTATTCAACTTCCTATTACCTGCATGTCTATATAGATGACTTAGGAGGTTTGATCCTACTGACAGATTCCCTTTAAGGCCTATAGCACATATTCGGAGGTTCCCAGAAAGGCAGATAGTAGACTGCATTAGCCCTGTGCATCAAATACATTGCATGTGCAACTGTGGAGGTCTGACTGGGTTCCATGCAAGTAGTATCCAACAGGACAGGTTTATATCTAGAGCTGGTGTAGCTGTAAGTAACTTGAAAATATCAGCTTATTTTTATATTGTGTCTGATTTCTACTTTATTCTTGAAATCTTGTTACTCAAGAAAATCATGATTACATGATTACATCACTCTGCATGTGTTTTATAGTAATAAAATCTTCTTAACACTTGTGTTTTTATTAGTAAAAAAAAATCACAAATTTTAGTTTAGCAAATCTTTATATCACTTTTATTTTTCAACATTACCAGGAATGAATGCAAAATAATATAATATGAAATACATGACCAAATATTTCAAGACATTTGTCCTCCACCTCTTCCTGGTTTTGGTTTTATAGTATTAAGTTGAAGCTTTTGAGTAGATGTGGTTTTAATCAGCTGAGATTGAATGGGTGGTTTTGTAACCATCAACCGGGGGCCATTTTTCAGAGGTAAAGTTGGATTACCAGGCTTAGTTTCATTATTTGCATTAGCTTTAAGAGACTTTTCATCTGATAGGAAAAAAAGAGTATGGGAGACATTAACAATAAAAGAGTTCCCAAGTCTCAAACATTATACAACTGCTCCACCACTCACTGCCTTTGCTCTCATCAGTAGTCACAATGAGACCAAAAATCACATGAATACTGCCACGAAAAAACAGCAATCATGAAAACATCAATATATTATCTCCTGTACCTCTAATGGACTATGGATTGGGCCCACTTTGAGGCTGCTGAGTTCGGGTCAGAAGACCTACAACCAGTCCACATACCATGGTCAGCACTTGGACCCTAATACACCGATGTGAGAAACTGGCCTAAGTCTTATGTTTTAAGAATCTTACCTTTTTGTTCAATTTCCTTATTTATTCCATATCTCACACTAGGAGGCAATAGGTCTACCAAATCTTTCAATAATTCATTTGTTGACTCAGTGTTGTTTCGTTTACTTTTTTCATCCTCCCGTTTCTTTATTAATTTTTATCATTAAAAAAACAAAGGAAAAAAAAAGCAGTCAAGATTTTTAATGTTAATTATTAAAAGACCTCAAAAAGTAGATTAATAACATTGTAACTGTCAACGATATAATTTGCATTTTTACCAAAAACTGGCACAGTAAGTACAGTTATATGAAAAAGTTTGGGCACCCCTATTAATCTTAAGCTTAATGTTTTATAAAAATTTGTGTTTTTGCAACAGCTATTTCAGTTTGATATATGTAATAACTGTTGGACACAGTAATGTTTCTGCCTTGAAATGAGGTTTATTGTACTAACAGAAAATGTGCAATCTGCATTCAAACAAAATTTGACAGGTGCATAAGTATGGGCACCTCACCAGAAAAGTGACATTAATATTTAGTAGATCCTCCTTTTGCAAAAATAACAGCCTCTAGTCGCTTCCTGTAGCTTTTAATGAGTTCCTGGATCCTGGATGAAGGTATTTTTGACCATTCCTCTTTACAAAACAATTCCAGTTCAGTTAAGTTTGATGGTCGCAGAGCATGGACAGCCCTCTTCAAATGATCCCACAGATGTTCAATGATATTCAGGTCTGGGGACTGGGATGGTCATTCCAGAACATTGTAATTGTTCCTCTGCATGAATGCCTGAGTAGATTTGGAGCGGTGTTTTGGATCATTGTCTTGCTGAAAGATCCATCCCCTGCGTAACTTCAACTTTGTCACTGATTCTTGAACATTATTGTCAAGAATCTGCTGATACTGAGTGGAATCCATGCGTCCCTCAACTTTAACAAGATTCCCGGTGCCGGCATTGGCCACACAGCCCCAAAGCATGATGGAACCTGCACCAAATTTTACTGTGGGTAGCAAGTGTTTTTCTTGGAATGCTGTGTTTTTTTGCCGCCATGCATAACGCCTTTTTGTATGACCAAACAACTCAATCTTGGTTTCGTCAGTCCACAGGACCTTCTTCCAAAAAGAAATTGGCTTCTCCAAATGTGCTTTGGCATACCTCAGCCGACTCTGTTTGTGGCGTGCTTGCAGAAACGGCTTCTTTCGCATCACTCTCCCATACAGCGTCTCCTTGTGCAAAGTGCGTTGTATAGTTGACCGATGCACAGTGACACCATCTGCAGCAAGTTGATGCTGCAGCTCTCTGGAGGTGGTCTGAGGATTGTCCTTGACTGATCTCACCATTCTTCTTCTCTGCCTTCTGATGTTTTTCTTGGCCTGCCACTTCTGGCCTTAACAAGAACTGTCCCTGTGTTCTTCCATTTCCTTACTATGTTCCTCACACTGGAAACTGACAGGTTAAATCTCTGAGACATCTTTTTGTATCCTTCCCCTGAACAACTATGTTGAATAATCTTTGTTTTCAGATCATTTGACAGTTGTTTTGAGGAGCCCATGATGCCACTCTTCAGAGGAGATTCAAACAGGAGAACAACTTGCAAGTGGCCACTTTAAGTAACTTTTCTCATGATTGCATACACCTGGCTATGAAGTTCAAAGCTCAATGAGGTTACAAAACTAAAAAAAGTGCTTTAGTAAGTCAGTAAAAAGTAGGTAGGAGTATTTAAAACAAGAAAATGATAAGGGTGCCCATACTTATGCCCCTGTAAAATTTTGTTTGAATGCAGATTGCACATTTTCTGTTAGTACAATAAACCTCATTTCAAGGCAGAAACATTACTGTGTCCAACAGTTATTACATATATCAAACTGAAATAGCTGTTGCAAAAACACCAATTTTTATAAAACATTAAGCTTAAGATTAATAGGGGTGCCCAAACTTTTTCATATAACTGTATGTAAGTAGTAACCTAATTTGAATAATTAGGTGCAGAAATAGGGCAGAAATTCTGCAGCATCAAAAGCTCACTACATACACTTTGTGGGAGCGTAACATAAGAGTCATAACTTTTTTATTTTAACATTAGCATAGCCACATGAGGGTGTTTTGTTTTTACAGGATTATATTTTTAAATTACAATATTCATTTTACCATATAGTGTATTGAAAAACAGGAAAAAAAAATCCTGGAATGGAAATGGAAAAAAAAAACAGCAATTCCGTCATTATTTTTTGGACTTTTTTTTATGACATTCACTGCAGTAAAAATGACCAGATAACTATTTTTTACAAGTCAGTACAATTATGATGATTCCAAATTTATATAGGGTTTCTATTACATAAAAACTTAAAGAAAAATGTTGCTATAGGTGCCATAAACTGAGAGCCATAAGTTTATTTAGTTTTTTAGGCAATGGAGTTGTAACTAGTGCTTACTTTTCACAAGTTGGGCTGCAGTTTTATTGGTATGATCTTCAGGCCCATACAACTTTTTCACACGTTTTTATTCTATTTATTATTAGTGATGAGCGAATATGTTCGAAATCCAATCTCAAATGTTAAGTTTGACTCGAATGTGGCACATTTGGATTCCTGATCGGAAAGGCGAGCAAAATTTGTTAAATTCGGGAAAATCGGTAATTGTGCTGTCAGGGCAACAAGAGGAGAAGGGTCACTCTGAGGGAGAGGAATGGGATAACATATTGGATGATGACAAGGGTTGAAGATCCTACTTGGTGTGAACCCAGAGTCACGCAGCCGAGTAGGTCATCTGAGGAGGTAGAGGAGGAAGACGAGGAGGTTACCTTCCGCCCTATGGCGCAGACACGGAGTGATGCAAGCACAAGGAGCACTGCATCCTTAGCCACAACTGTGGCTGTGGCCAGCAGCGGTCACGGGTCTGCAGCTCGCAGGGGTGGCAAGGGTTATGTAGCCTGGGCCTTTTTTGAGACCGCAAAGGATTAGTCAACTCATGTTATCTGCACACTTTGCAAGAAAAAACTCAGTAGAGGGAAAAAGTGCAATAATTTGACTACTACATGCATGAACCTTCACATGCGCAATCAACATGCATTACGCTGGGAATCTCACTGCGTTAAAATGCAGACCAGTGGACCTCAACAACAATCAGCTGCCCTATCAACCGCATCTGCTGCTTCTTCCTCCTCCTCCTTTACCGGGCCAAGTATTGGTACGCAGGTCTCCCACTGCACAACCTCTGCTTCTCTACCTGCTCCAGTCAGGCTGAGTGAGAGCCCGTCTGCTGAAACGGAGCAGACATGCATGCCGTGTTTGTTTCACCGAGCACACCACACGTTTCTCAATCTACAGTAACATGTCCCCCCATACCTCACTCACAGTCCAGCAGTTTGAGACCTACTGAATTTCTGCCAGCATGTTATATGCTGGGGGTTAACTCTTTTAAAGGGTGTGGTTTTATGTGAATGACATAGAGATGGGAGGGACGTCATTCACCATACCTCCCCCTAGGGTGTGGATGAGCATGGTTTAAATGTTCAGTCTTGTTTTTTTCTGTGTTGTGGTCTGGAGTGGCAAGGTCTCCAGATTGGGAAAGCTTCATCTCAGGGCAGAGCTGTAGGCTGGGACTACGCCCTGTGTGGGCGAATACCACATACTGTACATATGGACTGTGCTCTGGTTTATCTTTTGCTTTGTTGTTTTGCCAGTAAAGTCGTGTTTATTTCTGCTGGAGTTGCAAGGCCTTATGCCATATAATAAAGCCTGCAGAGAAAACCCGGTTCCTGAGTCTACTTCCGGAAACGGCCGAGTCGTCTTGCCACAGGAGTTAGCCCGTTGTCTAGGAGAACGACCACCGCTGTTGTCTACCTTGTGAACATTGTGTTGAAGCTTGCAGGGTGTCACAGGTTTACCATGGTAGAGAGGAGCCAGAAGACCGCAGCCTCTGATTCCTCCCACTCCTGAAGGCATTAAAAAGAAGCCTTACGCCTTCATATTAATCGGTGTAGGGGTTAATCTGCATGGTTGAAGCTTAACGTGGAAGCTTAACGTGATTTAGGCTCTCAACAGATTGTCCCGTGCATCTCCTCTACTGTGATAATGCTGTACCCTAACACATCAGACTGTCATCTACCGTGGAGACCTTGAAAAGGAAGCTGAAGACCCACTTCTTGTGACAAGCGTACAATCTGCAGCAACCCTCGCTCCAGCATACCGTTGCACGATTTGCTGTACCCTGACCTACTGTTTCCTCACCCATCCCTTGTAGATTGTTTGTGTGCCCTAGCAGGCAGGGGCCTCTCTCCTCTTGTACCAGTCGGTGACCCGTTTTGACATGTAACTCGCCACAAAATAAATGTCGCTGTAATAGTAGTAACAATAATAATAATATTACTTGTACTCTGGGTCAATTGATGACACTTTCCAGGTGTCTACCACTAACTTGATGTATTTTGGCAGCTTTTGGGCCCATTTTAAGGTGTTGCATATGCATTTTTTTTGTCCCCCCATTGAATCCTATGGCGTTCGGTAGCGTTCGACAAACATTCGGCGAATATCACAAATTCAGCAATCGTAATCCGAATCGAATATTGAAACATTCGCTCATCTCTATTTATTATAGGTGATATGACAAAAAAAAATTGGTTCAGCTGTTTTGATTTATTTTTCCATTTTTGCCATTCACCATATGAGAGATATTTTTAGATTTCATTCATTTAGACAATTACACACGCTGCAATATCGAATATTTTACTTTTGATTTTTAAGATTTTGCTATTTGTTTTATGGGAAATGTGGGTGATTTAAACTTTTAAATTTGCTGGGGAATGGGTTATTGTTAAAAAAATATATATATCCATTTTACATTTTTTTTTTAATAGTCTCCTTGGGGGACTTGAACCGGCTTGATCGCAAATACAATAAAAAGTAATACTGTAGATTTACAGTCTATTGGATAATTGCCAATCTCCGTTGAAGCCCAGCAATATATACATCAAATAGTTTACATACCCTCTGCATTTTCTTCTTGAAGTCTATATTAGCGTTCTTGTATGCCTTTGATATTGCATTAAGATAGTATATAGCTAGTCTACAAGAAAAGAGTTAATTTTAGTAATTATTAGTATGAAAAAACTACATAATTAATACTGGCTTCTTTCACCCCTAAAGTGAAATAGTAACATTCAAATAAATGGCTAACCAATGCGTGGACATGCCAGGTCGACCAGTGCAGAAGCCACTCATACGGAACTGGTGACTTTTTCTATATCAAGTACATATGCCCTTGATAAGGCAAATACACAATGGTTGTTTTCCTGAGAAAAACACTTTCAGTTAACGACCATTGGATATCAAAGTGGTTCTCCAGAAATGGAAAAAAAAACAAATAACTAAATCTGATTTGACACATCTGTTAAATACAGAATGCCCTCGCATCGGAAGATATGGCCCAACCACCAGGTGATGCAATTTGAGCTAACTGCTTTATACAGCATATGCCTATGAGACAGTTAACTCATGTTAGGAACTTGGCCTTCAGGCCGAGTCTTCCAATTCGAGCATGATCCATGACCATGTGAAAACAGCCTAAAGGAAATCTCATCATCAGTGCTTTGGACCCGATTTCATATTTTTGTTAAAAAACATGAAATAAATTACAAAGCTTCTCCGTGATTTTTTGCAGACACCTGGACTAAAATAATGGACATGTGAACAGCACCATAGACTAAAATGGGTATGTGTTCTATCCGTGAAAAACATGAATACAACACATACATGAAAAATGGACATCTGTGTAGGGGGGGTAGCCCCTGCCAAGAACTGAATTACACAGACTTTAAAAGACAATGCTCCCTTTTGATTTGCTTGCACTTGGACAATACATTTTTCCCCTGCAGCTTGCTGTGTGTTGGCTTGAACATGAAGCAGAAAGTGTCTGATCCGGAAGTGGAGACAGTGTGAGACTCTTGCCTGTGTTAGGCAGGTAGAACAATAAGGGCATGAGACTGTTAAACGAATTAGCTGCTTCAAGGGAGAAGATAGTGCTAGGTTACCGCAGGATCAGTCAGCAGGACCCTGTCAGAGGGAAAGGGTCGCATAACACAGTCAAGGTGGTTTTCCCCAAGCACCTGTAACCTGGAGAGAGAAAGCAATGCCGTGGTATCTGTAGCCCCTCAGCATTGAAAGTGGGATGAGACTTTCCCAGGCCCGGAAGAAGTCGGAACTGTTACCTGAAGAAGGAGTGCAACACAACAAACTTGGCACCACTACATCGGGACCAAGCAGAAGCTAGCAGACTCTCTCTCCTCAGCACTGCAGAATTGTGAGTGTGACACCAGTGTTCAACTGCATTAGGGTAAAGAGCAGGTTTCTCTAGTTAGGGCGCTTTAGCAGTACGGCCCAATTATCGAAAGCCAAATAGGAATTTAGAAGAGGGTATTCTGTACAAATTATTTATTCTGTTTGTATTGAACTTTGCATTGCCATAGTTGGAGCACAGCTTGTGTGACACGTTCCAGCTATCTCTCCTTGTTTCTATTATTGCTGTTATCATTAAAAAGAACCATTAGGCTAGGTGCACAAGAAGCATTTTTGATGCGTTTATACGGCGGGTTTCTCGTCGCGGAAACGCATCAAAAACGCTTGTAATTGGTCTGCCATGCATTGCAATGCAAATCCAAATGTGCATTGCGTTAAAAAACGGAGCACTACAATTGTTCGTGCATTTCCGCCGTGAATTTGCGCCCATTGACTTGAATTGAAACGCAGGAAAAACCGCAGGTAACCTGTGAATTTGCTGCATTTCAATTAAAGTCAATGACCACGAATTCGCAGCGGAAATGCACTGCGTGTGGTACCCAGGTCGGGAGAAGAGGCTACTACTCCTTTCATCTGATCGCTGCTCTCGCTGATAACAGCGAGAGCAGCGTGGCTGGAAGGAGCAGTAGTCTGCTCTGCCCAGCCTGCGTGCCCACAGTGTAAAAAAAAAAGAATTTATATTCTCGCTCCCCGCAGTGTACTGTACTGACAGGACTTTCAGTGACGTAGCGATCAGCTGATGCTTACGTCACCGCAGGTACTGTCAGTACAGTACCTGAGGTGACGTGAGCATCAGCTGATGCTCACGTGACCTCCACGTGGGAGAATTCTCAAGAATGCTCCCACGGTGGTTAGCTCACTGGGGCTCATCAGCTGATCTTCAGCTGATGAACCCCAGTGACCTCCTGCAGCAATGTATACTAACAGGAGTGATTTTACACTCCTTGTCAGTATACATTGCTGGCTTCTACAGCAGTGACATCAGTGATTGCTGATGTCAAAGCTGTAGAAGTGACAGGGATCATCGAGGGACGTGGGTGGTCGTGTGCTGCGTCGTTGACAGCGGACAGGTGAGGGATATGATTGTTTTTTTTTCAGAAGATCGATGGCTTCACGGAGGCGTACAATAAAGTTTTTTTTAAAAGACATGTGCTTTGTATTTAATTAAAATACTTTATTCTGGCCGTGTATTTATTGAAAAGCGCCGACAACTTTACTACGCAGTTAGTAATGGGGGCGTCTTATAGATGCCCTCCATTACTAACCTGGGCTTCACGTCAGCCACCAATACAAGGCTGATGTGAACCCCAGCCCCATTACCCCACTCGCCACCGCTACAGGGCACTGGGAAGATCGAGGCTAAGTGCCAGATTTGGCGCATCTTATGGATGTGCCATTTCTGGGACGGCTGGGGGGTGATATTAATAGCCGTGTAGGGGGAAAGTATCCGTGGCCCCTTCCCTGGCTATTAATATCAGCCCGCAGCTGTTTAGTTTAGCCTTTGCTGGTTAGATTTTATAGGGGGACCCTACGTCAATTTTTTTCTGGGGTCCACCTGGAATCTAGCTAGTAAAGGCTAAACAAACAGCTGTGGGCTGATATTAATATCCAGGGAACCTTGTTGGCTAATGGCCCCTTCCCCGGCTACTAATATCAGCCCCTAGCGGTCGACTTTTCTTCTGCTTGTTATAAAAATGACGTGGGAGCCCACACCATTTTTTTTAAATTTCAGGCGTAGCAGCGCTTTGGACGCATATTTTTTGGTGCGTCCAAAAATTCCATTCCATTGAACGCAGGTAAATCCACATGTGTTTACTGAACCATGTGTACTTACCACATTCTATACTTTCTAGTGGTCAAATTTCTGTTGCGGACACTAGCGACTCCCACCAAATAACTTTATTTAGCTCCAAAAAGCATTCATTGATGTACAAAAACACGTCAAAAACGCATGTGAAATCCGCATGCATTTTTTCTGCCAGGGAGAGGCATGGAAATTTCTGATTCAAATCCGCATTGTGCGCACATAGCATTAGTCTTATTTTTCGGCATTAAAATCCTCTGTCTTTCAATAAAGCCGGTGCATTGTTTCTACTTCCTCATCTATTGTACCATATTTGAGTCCTACCTGGCAGTGTCGTTCAGTCACTGCTTCATCTGAAAGAGGCCTAAATGAAATGGTAAATACCTTTGATGAGCAATTAATCTAATTAAAGGTATTTAGTAATTTATTTGGACCTCATTCAGACATTTATTTTTACATGTACAGTATGTGTTGTGGTGCAGACAGCCATCAGCCTATCAGAGTCCAGCAGCTGACGTCGGCATGCCTAGATTTTTGTGTGGCCCATGTTCTAGAACAATTTTCTGTCAATATAACAAGACTGTGGCCATTTAAATTCTATAATGATTATAGACTAATATCATTTGCTAATTAACCCCTTCCCTCCCTGGCAATTTTCTGTTTTTGTGCTTCTGTTTTTTGCTCCCCTTCTTCTACAAGGTATAACTCTTTTATTTTTCCATCGACACAGCCATATGTGGGATTGTTTTTTACAGGATGAGTTGTAATTTTAGAAGACATCATTCACTTTATTTTACAATGTCCTGGAAAATGGTAAAAATAATTAAGGAAATAATTATGTGTAAGGAAATGGTGAAATACAGTGGTGTGAAAAAGTTTTTGCTCCCTTTCTGATTTCTTATTCTTTTGCATGTTTGTCACATTTAAATGTTTCATATCACAAAACAAATTTAAATATTAGACAAAGATAACACAAGTAAACAAAAAATGCAGTTTTTAAATGAAGGTATTTTATTACTAAGTGAAAAAGAAATTCAAACCTACAGGGCCCTGTGTGAAAAAGTGATTGACCCCTAAACCTAATAACTGGTTAGGTCACCCTTAACAACTGCAAACAAGCATAACTAAGTCTTTTATAACACTCTCGCAGAATATTGGCCCACTCATCTTTGCAAAATTGTTGTAATTCAGCCACATTGGAGGGTTTCCAAGCATGAACCGCCTTTTTAAGGTTAAACCACAGCATCTCAATGAGATTAAGGTCAGGACTTTGACTAAGCCACTCTAAAGTCTTAGTTTTGTTTTTCTTAAACCATTCAGAGGTAGACTTGCTGGTATGTTTTGGATCATTGTCCTGCTGCATAACGCAAGTCCGTTTAAGCTTGAGGTCACGAACAGATGGCCGGACATTCTCCTTCGGAATTTTTTGTAGACAGCAAAATTCATGGTTTCATTTACCACAGCAAGTCTTCCAGGTCCTGAAGCATCAAAACAGCCCCATACCATCACACTACCAACACCACATTTTACTGTTGGTATGATGTTCCTTTTCTGAAATGCTGTGTTACTTATACACAAAGATGTAATTGGACATACAGTACAGACCAAAAGTTTGGACACACCTTCTCATTTAAAGATTTTTCTGTATTTTCATGACATTCACACTGAAGGCATCAAAACTATGAATTAACACATGTGGAATTATATACTTGACAAAAAAGTGTGAAACAACTGAAAATATGTCTTATATTCTAGGTTCTTCAAAGTAGCCACCTTTTGCTTTGATTACTGCTTTGCACACTCTTGGCATTCTTTTAATGAGCTTCAAGAGGTAGTCACCGGAAATGGTTTTCACTTCACAGGTGTGCCCTGTCAGGTTTAATAAGCGGGATTTCTTGCCTTATAAATGGGGTTGGGACCATCAGTTGTGTTGTGCAGAAGTCAGGTGGATACACAGCTGATAGTCATAGAATCATAGAATCATAGAATGGTAGAGTTGGAAGGGACCTCCTGGGTCATCTGGTCCAACCCCCTGCTCAAAGCAGGATTCACTAGATCATCTCAGACAGATGTCTGTCCAGCCTCTGTTTGAAGACGTCCATTGAAGGGGAACTCACCACCTCTCGTGGCAGCCTGTTCCACTCATTAATCACCCTAACTGTCAAAAAGTTTTTTCTAATATCTAATCTGTGTCTCCTCCCATTTAGTTTCATCCCATTGCTTCTAGTCTTTCCTTGTGCAAATGAGAATAAAGATGATCCTTCTACAATGTGACAGCCCTTGACATATTTGTAGACAGCTATTAAGTCTCCTCTCAGTCTTCTTTTTTGCAAGCTAAACATTCCCAAATCCTGCAACCGTTCCTCATAGGACATGGTTTGCAGACCAGTCACCATTCTGGTCGCTCTTCTCTGAACTTGCTCCAGTTTGTCTATGTCTTTTTTAAAATGTGGTGCCCAAAACTGTACACAGTATTCCAGATGAGGTCTGACCAAAGAGGAGTAAAGACCGATAATGACTTCACGTGATCTAGACTGTATGCTTCTGTTAATACATCCCAGAATTGTATTTGCCTTTTTTGCTGCTGCATCACACTGTTGACTCATGTTCAGTCTATGATCTATTAGTATACCTAAGTCTTTTTCACATGTACTGTTGCTTAGCTCTATTCCTCCCATTCTGTATATGTTTTTTTCATTTTTATTGCCCAGATGTAGTACTTTGCATTTTTCCCTGTTAAAAACCATTCTGTTGGTTGCTGCCCACTGCTCCAGTTTATTTAGGTCTTTTTGAATCCTCTCTCTCTCTTCTCTAGTATTAGCTATCCCTCCTAGCTTTGTGTCATCAGCAAATTTAATCAGTTTACCCTCAATTCCTTCATCTAAATCATTGATAAAGATGTTGAACAATACAGGTCCCAGGACGGAGCCCTGTGGTACCCCACTTGAGACATTCATCCAGCTGGATGTGAAGCCATTTACAACCACCCTTTGAGTCCGATCACTAAGCCAGTTATGAATCCACCTAACAGTTGCCTGGTCCATTGCATACTTGGTCATTTTTTCAATAAGGATGGTGTGAGATACTTTGTCAAATGCTTTGCTGAAGTCAAGATATACTATATCTACAGCATTTCCCTGATCCACCCAGTCAGTGATTCTGTCATAGAAGGAAATTAAGTTAGTCTGACATGACTTGTTAGTTACAAACCCATGCTGACTCTGGTTAATCACTTCATTCTTATCCATGTACTTACATACATGTTGTTTAATAATTTGTTCAAAGATCTTTCCTGGTATAGAAGTCAGACTCACCGGCCTATAGTTCCCTGGGTCCACCTTCTTCCCCTTTTTGAAGATAGGAACAACATTTGCTCTTCTCCAGTCTTCTGGGACTTCTCCTGTTCTCCAAGAATTTTCAAAGATTATGGAGAGTGGTTCTAAAATTTCTTCTACGATCTCCTTCAGTACTCTGGGGTGTAATTCATCTGGACCTGGAGACTTGAACTCATTTATGTTAGCTAAATATTCCCTCACAATCTTTCCGTTTACAGATAACTTGGATTCCTCTATTCCTTTAAAAGGACAGTGAAGATCAGTTGATGTTACATTTTCTTTCTGAGAGAAAACAGATGCAAAATAGGAATTAAAAAGTTCGGCCTTCTCAACATCCTCTCTTACCATTTCTCCATTTTCATCCTGTAAAAATCCTATAGCATCTTTGACTTTTCTTTTACTTCTGACATACCCCCAAAATCCTTTTTTATTGCTTTTGACATCTCTTGCAAGCCTTAATTCATTGTCAGCTTTAGCTAACCTGATACGTGCCCTGCAGGATCTGCAGACTGCATTATAATCTTCTTTAGATATGCCTCCCTCTTTCCATTTAATAAACATTTCTTTCTTTCTTTTTAGCATGTGTTTAAGTTCTGTGTTCATCCATCCTGGTTTCCTTAAATGCTTCCCATTCTTCCTACTTTTCGGGATTGTTAACGATTGTGCTTTGAGAATCTCATTTTTAAAAATTTCCCATCCTTCCTGGACATTTTTGTCCTTAAGGACATCCAGCCATTGGATCCCTCCTATTCTCTTTGAGTCTCTTAAAATCTGCCTTTCTAAAATCTAACCTTGAAGTTTGAGTCTTCACATGTCTTCCTCCTCTAGTTATCCAAAATTCTATAATAGCATGATCGCTGCTTCCTAGGGTCCCAGCCACCTTTACCTCCTCAACCATTTCCTCCCTGTTTATAAGGATTAGATCCAAAGTAGCAGATCCCCTTGTTTTCTCCCCTACCTTTTGGAAGATAAAGTTGTCAGCAAGAGAGGATAAGAATTTGCTTGACCTGTTAGTTTTACTTGAGAGAGATTCCCAACAAATGTCTGGATAGTTGAAATCTCCCATGACCACTACGTCATATTTTTTGGAGAACTTGGTCATTTGATACATAAAGAGTTCATCCATATCTTCAGCTTGCCCAGGTGGCCTGTAGTAAATGCCTACAATGGTGTCCTTTCCGTTGTTCTCTCCTTGTATTCTTACCCAAACAGTTTCCACAGAACTCCCAGTCTCTGAAGCTTCAATCTCTGTGCAGACATACGCTTTTCTAACATACAATGCAACACCTCCTCCTCGTTTATCAAGTCTGTTTCTTGCAAATAAGTTGTATCCTTTTAGCCTTTTATTCCAATCATGTGTATCGTCCCACCAAGTTTCAGTGATTCCAATGACATCATATTCCCTTTCCTGCATTAGTAGTTCCAATTCTCCTTGTTTGTTGCCCATGCTTTGTGCATTTGTATAAAAACATTTTAGTTTGTGATTGGTTTCTCTTCCTCCCATATTTTTATTATTTAAATTGTTTTGTCTTTGTTCTTCTTTTCCACTTCCAATAGCAGAGATCTCAATAGTATTTGTCAGCTGTATGGCTTTTTCTGGCCTTTTGCTTCCCTTCCCACATTGTTCTAGTTTAAAGCTCTTCTGATGAGTGTAGCAAGGCGACTTCCAAATACATGTTTTCCAGTCTTCGTAAGGTGCACCCCATCTCTAGCAAGTAGTCCATCGTATAGGTAATTCATTCCGTGATCCAGAAATCCAAATCCTTGTTGACGGCACCATCGACGTAGCCAGTTGTTCACCTGTAGAATCTTATTCCACCTCATTGTTCCATGGCCATCCACTGGGAGGATGGATGAGAAGACCACCTGCGCTCCCAATTCTTTCACTTTCTTGCCTAAGTCTTCAAAGTCACTGCAGATGGTTTCCAGGTCCTTTCTTGCGGTGTCATTTGTCCCCACATGTATTAGCAGGAATGGGTAGTGATCTGTAGGTCTGAACAGTCTTGATATCCTACTGAATAGACTGTTAGAATTTGTATTATGGCAAGAAAAAAGCAGCTAAGTAAAGAAAAACGAGTGGCCATCAGTACTTTAAGAAATGAAGGTCAGTCAGTCCGAAAAATTGGGCAAATTTTGAAAGTGTCCCCAAGTGCAGTTGCAAAAACCATCAAGCGCTACAAAGAAACTGGCTCACATGAGGACCGCTCCAGGAAAGGAAGACCAAGAGTCACCTCTGCTTCTGAGGATAAGTTTATTTGAGTCACCAGCCTCAGAAATCGCAGGTTAACAGCAGCTCAGATTAGAGACCACGTCAATGCCACACAGAGTTCTAGCAGCAGACACATCTCTTCAACAACTGTTAAGAGGAGACTTTGTGCAGCAGGCCTTCATGGTAAAATAGCTGCTAGGAAACCACTGCTAAGGACAGGCAACAAGCAGAAGAGACTTGTTTGGGCTAAAGAACACAAGGAATGTACATTAGACCAGTAGAAATCTGTGCTTTGGTCTGATGAATCCAAATTTGAGATCTTTGGTTCCAACCACCGTGTCTTTGTGCGACACAAAAAAGGTGAGCAGATGGACTCTACATGCCTGGTTCCCACCGTGAAGCATGGAGGAGGAGGTGTGATGGTGTGGGGGTGCTTTTCTGGTGACACTGTTGGGGATTTATTCAAAATTGAAGGCATACTGAACCAGCATGGCTACCACAGCATCTTGCAGCGGCATGCTATTCCATCCTGTTTGCGTTTAGTTGGACCATCATTTATTTTTCAACAGGACAATGACCCCAAACACACCTCCAGGCTGTGTAAGGGCTATTTGACCAAGAGGGAGAGTGATGGGGTGCTACGCCAGATGACCTGGCATCCACAGTCACCAGACCTGAACCCAATCGAGATGGTTTGGAGTGAGCTGGACTGCAGAACGAAGGCAAAAGGGCCAACAAGTGCTAAGCATCTCTGGGAACTCCTTCAAGATTGTTGGAAGACCATTTCCGGTGACTACCTCTTGAAGCTCATCAAGAGAATGCCAAGAGTGTGCAAAGCAGTCATCAAAGCGAAAGGTGGCTACTTTGAAGAAAGTAGAATATAAGACATATTTTCAGTTGTTTCACACTTTTTTGTTAAGTATATAATTCCACATGTGTTAATTCATAGTTTTGATGCCTTCAGTGTGAATGTACAATTTTCATAGTCATGAAAATACAGAAAAATCTTTAAATGAGAAGGTGTGTCCAAACTTTTGGTCTGTACTGTACATCTTCTAAAAAGTTAAACTATTGTCTCGTCAGTCCACAGAGTATTTTATTAAAAGTCTTGGCGATTAGTGATGGGCGAGCACTAAAATGCTCGGGTGCTCAATGCTCGGGTCGAGCACATTGGAATATTCGGGTGCTTGACCCGAGCGACGAGCCCAATGTTAGTCTATGGGAAACTCGAGCATTTTTCAGGGAATCGATGGGAACAGTGCTCAAATGACATGGGAACAGCATGGTAAAGACCCCTGGAAGCATTTCTGACTCCCAGGTCACTTCTGTCAACAACGTTGTCAAAGGTATTATGCCACTTTTACGGACTCACAATAAAACACACAAAAACGAAACCAAAATTTTTAATGGAGGCCAGAAATGGTAGTGAGATGCTTGGGCGAGGACCGAGCAGTTGCGAGCATGCTCGCTCATCACTATTGGTGATCATCAAGAAATTTTCTGGCAAAACTGAGACAAACCTTTTTGTTCTTTTTGCTCAGCAGTGGTTTTCATCTTGGAACTCTGCCATGCAGGCCATTTTTGCCCAGTCTCTTTTTTTATGGTGGAGTCATGAACTCTGACCTTAACTGAGGCAAGTGAGGCCTGCAGTTCTTTGGATGTTGTTGTGGGGTCTCTTGTGACCTCTTGGATGAGGCATTGCTGCTCTCTTGGGGTAATTTTGGTCGGCCGGCCACTCCTGAGAAGGTTCACCACTGTTTTATGTTTTCGCCAAATGTGAATAATGGCTCTCACTGTGGTTTGCTAGAGTCCCAAAGCATTAGAAATAACTTTATAACCTTTCCCAGACTGATTGATGTCAATTACTTTGTTTCTTATTTGTTCCTGAATTTCTTTGGATCGCAGCATGATGTTTAGCTTTTGAGGATGTTTTGGTCTACTTTGTCAGGTAGGTCCTATTTAAGTGATTTCTCAATTGAGAACAGGTGAGGCAGTAATCAGGCCTGTGTGTGGCTTGAGAAATTGAACTCAGTTTCCCAAAGATGTGATAAACCACAGTTAATTGATGTTTTAAGGGGGGCAATCACTTTTTCACACAGGGCCTTGTATGTTTGGATTTTTTTTTCCCTTAATAAAGACCAGAATTTAAAAACTGCATTTAAGCACTGTGGGAGGGAGGAGCTTGCATAACATTTGATGATTGGGAGAAAATTTCCTGTTGGATATGGTCAATTTTTTCTTTGAAATAAATAGCTAGATCATCAGCGCTGACGTTGGTGGTCTGGGCCTCTGCTGTGTGATTAAGGAGAAAGTGAAAAGCGTCGAAGAGGTGTTTAGGATTATTGGACAGTGAGATGATGAGGTTGTTAAAGTAGGTTTGTTTGGAGAGGTGAATGGCAGAGTTATAGGATTTAAGCATAAATTTATAATGGAGGAAATCTTCGGCCAGATTAGATTTTCTCCACAGCCGTTCGGCACACCTGGAGCATTGCTGGAGAAATTGCTGTTTGCAGCGTGTTCCAGGGTTGTCACCATCTGTGCAGAATTGTTCTCTGTGTAGGAGGTGCAGCTTCATCCCGGGCGCATTGCAATGTTTCGTTATAATGCTTCAGTGCAGAGCCAGGACATGAGAGGGAGGACATTGGGGCCAATGATGATTCAACATTTCCATGCATTTCTGGGTGTTAATGGCATGTATATTTCTATAACTGTGGAAAGTAGGGGTGTCTTGAGCAGGGAGACAGTTCTTGACAGAGAATGAAAGAAGGATGTGATCAGAGAGCGGAAGAGAAGAGTTAGTAAAGTCATGTATTGAACAGAGCCAGGCGAAGATCAGGTCGAGAGCATTTCCATCTTCATGTGTAGGAGAGTTAGTAAGCTGTGAAAGGCCAAAGTCCAAAGGTTGAAGTTAGCGACAAAAGATGAGCGGCAGACGGGGAGAGGGATCGCCAATTGGGATGTTAAAGTCCCTAATGATGAGAGTGGGCATGTCACAGGTGTAAGGCAGCGCTAGTCATCATACTGGGGGTTACTCGCTTCGCTGCGTCAATCAATGCACACGTGCAATGTCTTTACGTTTTTCTCACAATGTTGCAGTTTATTACATCATAAGCCACAGTTCACCGGGTCCAACTCCGTGGCACGCCGACACACATATCTACAATATTCATGAGACAAGTGGCACACAGGCCCACTTGCTCTAGGTTACAGCCTACGGCAAGGTAATAAGTTATCAATGACCATAACACAGTCCATGTAACAAAGTGTATTACCTTTGCTGGGTTTAGTTGCTGCAGTCCATTTAATCCGCCACCACTGTGGCTTTGTGGATTCCCAGGTAGGGGTCTCCAGCCGTCGTTCCCTCAAAGGCCACTGACATTCACACAGGATCCAGGCTCTGCCTTTCAGGACTCTTCCTCAAGCCTCTGCCTTCCAAGGCCACTAGCATCCACACAGGATCCAGGCTCGACCTTTCAGGTACCAGGCTTCACTCCAAAGCCGCTGCCTTCCAAGGCCACTAGCATCCGCACAGGATCCAGTCTTTGCCTTTCAGGCTGCCAGGCTTCACTCGGCCTCACTAGGCCTCTCACAAACGGTGTCCCACACACACGGAGCACAGGCCTCACGCCTCACACCGAACACACCTGTCTCAAATCACCAGGGTTTATATTATCCTGTGCACAGACACCCACATACTGACAGGACCTTGCTGATGTCACAGTCATGTGATCAGTCAGCTGTGTGTATAGGTCCTGTGTGCTGTCCCAGTCATGTGTACAGACCTTTACTGTGCATACAGGACCTGTGTGATGTCACAGTCATGTGACCAGTCAGTTAAAGGGGAAGGTACATGGTCAGGTAAAACACATCCTGGACCATTTACAGTAATGCTAGCAAGCTGCTGCATTACACAGGATAGAAAGTTTCAAAGCCAAGTGACAAAGTGATCCAGAAACTGACGGAGGGGCCCGCAGGCCAATACACAACCGCCACTCACAGGGAGAAGGGCCTGTAGAGTCTGACTGTGTGGACCTCAAAAGAAGGGAAGATAAATGAGGGAACTGGGGGGATAACCTGAAAAGTACATTTTGTTGAAAGGAGCAGACCAACACCTCCACCTGATCTGTTGTCAGGTCTTGGGGTATGAGAGAAGTGTAGGCCACCATATGAGAGAGCAGCAGCGGCGGTTGTGTCTGACTGCTGGACCCATGTTTCAGCAAGAGCCAGAAAGTTGAGGGAATTTGAGAGGAAGAAGTCATGGATGTAGGAGAGTTTATTATATGCTGACCGAACGTTCCAAAGGGCACAGTTGAATGAGACAAAAGGCATGCAAGGAATATTAATGAGATTGGCAGGGTTTCTGAATGTAGCAGGGAAAGAGTTAGTTTTATTATTACAAGAAGGTCCTGGATTAGGAGAAATATTACCTGCGAGTAAGAGAAGGAAGATAGAGAGAGTGATCAGATGGTTGAGTGATTTGTAAGAGCATTTCTTGTATTGTATGGTGGGAGTAAATGGGTCTGTGCGATATAACATTGTGAAGAGAGCATGAGAGCTGTACATAGTAGAAGAGATGGTTAATATGTATGTAGTGTTCAGAGCTTGTGGGAGAACGGTCAAGTGGATGAATGTAGCAGCCAGAACATAAATGGCACAAATACAGATAGTAAACACTATTTGCAAAACCGATGACCTGGGAGCCAGTTTGTTTAAGTGTCTTGCATGTCTTACCTGTCTCCTGCCCTGTCCAACTGCCATGTCTAACTGTGTCGGGACTTTGAAATCCGATGGGACTTTGAAAAAGTCCCATCGGAATATAGGGCACAAGCTGCCATGGCAATCCATTGATACCCCACAATTGTGTTATGAGAGAGATAATGGGCCCCTGAAATGCCAAGTCACCCAAATTGCATGCTTTAATGCCAGGGACTAAACATTTGCGATTGGAGCTAGTTTTGGTTGCTGCAGCTAGAAGCAGATGCAGGCTGGATAACACAGTCAAAATCCTCCTTGTATGTTCTCAGTCTGGTCATAAGACATACATATATATCACAAGTTGGGAAAGGGTTAAAAGGTAATTAGGAATTTATTTACATTTCCTTTAGGTTTTTTCCAATTCCTGGAGAGCTCATTTAAATTACATCGTGTCCCCTAAAGGAAGTATTAACATATATTATTCTAGTCTAATAATCTTGTTTGTAATATTATGAGTAGTGTTGAGCATTCCGATACTGAAATATCGGGTATCGGCCAATATTCGCGGTATCGGAATTCCGATACTTAATTCCGATACTTTTACAATATCGAATACCGGAATCGGAAGTTCCCATAATGCCTGCGCTCTGCAGTGTCTCTGAAGGATGACAAACTGGATGGCAGCGCTCAGCTGAGATCCAGCCTGTCATCAGAATGCCATCCCAGCGGGGGAGAATTCTCCTGATTGTTTAAAAGCCGGCGCGCGGTAAAAAGCCGCCGGCTTTTAAACAATCACACAGCCCCATACTGCTTCCCCGCAGCCTCCCACCCCGATCCTCCGCTCCCCTCACCACCTCCCATCCCGATCGTAAGTTAGGACCGGGCGGAGAGCGCAGCACCAAGGAGCGAAGGACCCGGGCGGGGAAGCCGGCAGTGAAAAGACTTCACCGCCGGCTTTCCCGTTCTGTGCTGCGCTTTCCCGCCAGTTATTTCAAATGAACAGCTGAGGTATCAGGTGATGCCGACCAGCTGTTCATTTGAAGTAGCCGCGGTGCCCTCAGAGGGTTCATGTGAGTTCATGCTTTACTGCATGAACTCACATGAACTTTCCCACGGCCGCACAGGTCAGCCTCACCTCCCAGACCATCAGACCGGTCATGATTAGTGTGTGTGCGCGTGTGTGTGCGGGGTGTGTGCGGGGTGTGTGTGCGATGTCTGCGTGTGTGTGCGGGGTGTCTGTGCGATGTTTGTGGGTGTGTGCGGGTGTGTGCGATGTCTGCGAGTGTGTGCGGGTGTGTGCGTGCAGGCAGACATAGGCCGATGTGACACTACTACTCCCATCGGCCTATGTCTGTCCCCCGTCCACTCGTGCCAGCAGGATCAGCTCGATGGGAGCAGTAGTTCCCATCAGCCTGATCCTGCTATTTAAATTGCCCTACTGTGTCCCCAATAAATTTTAAATACATGTCATTGGTGGCCAGTGGTTACCTACAATAAATTAGTTTATACATTACCTGTCCCCGCCGATCGCCACCTAAAATAAAGTAAAAAATAAAAAACTACACCTATACTCACCTAGACACCTAATTCCCCGAAGCCATCGATCTCCTGTAATAAAATATAAAATAATAAACCACAACCTTATCCTTACCCCTCCGTAGTAGTCCACGAGTGTCCCACGAAGATCTCCAGTTCAGAGCAGCCACATAGAATGTGACCGCTCTGAACCGCTGCCGCCGCTAGAATGACGGGGCCGTAAGGGTTCGCCGGAGTTCAGGCAGCGCTACTCCGGTTAGCTCCTTTACGGCCCTGCTGTATCGTGAGAAATTCCCACGGTACAGCACTGCCATAAAGGAGGTCTCCGGAGCAGCGCTGACTGAATGCACTCCGGTGACCTCAGTCAGTGGCTCCCGCTGCCGGGAGCGGACGTGTTCCCGGCAGCGTGAGCTTACAGCAGCCATGCACAGCTGTCACCATCTCCAGATGTGACAGCTGTGCATGGGAGATCAGCGCAGGAACGTGGACAGGTAACTATTATTTTTAGTAAACTAAGAATTAAATAAAATGGTCTGTTTTATTTCAAATAAATTATTTTTTTCTGGGTGTAGTGTGTTTTTTCTTTTTAACACTTTGTAGGTTAGTAATGGGGGTGTCTTATAGACGCCCATCATTACTAACCTGGGCTTCATGGCAGCTGGTTCTGACATGAACCCCAACCCTATTACCCCCTGCCACCGCACCAGGGCAGCGTGGAAGAGCGAGGCTAAGTGCCAGAATTGGCGCATCATATGGATGCGCCATTTCTGGGGCGGCTGATGGCTGGTGTTTCTAGCCTGGGAGGGGGCCATTATTCATGGCACCCTTCCTGGGCTATTAATATCAGCCCCCAGCTGTCTGTCTAGCCTTTGCTAGCTATTAAAATAGGGGGGACCCCACGTCATTTTTTTGGGGGGGGTCCCCCATTTTAATAGCTATTAAAGGCTAGGTATTCAGCTGGGGGCTGATATTAGTAGCCTGGGAAGCTCCGTGGGTTTTACCCCCTTCCCAGGCTTCAAACATCTGCCCCAGCCGTCTGCTTAACCTCCGCTAGAGACTAAACTTATGGGGGATCCCACGCCATTTTTTTTTTTAAATAAATCCTTTATTTTAACACTAAATGACATTTGAGGAGTTAATAAAGATGCAGTCCCTAAATTATTATTTATTTTTTAATTAATTTTTCCCAAAACTTTTGACGTGGGCTTCGCCATATTTTTGTATGCCAGCCAGGTACAGCATCCAGCTTCTATGAACGCGCCATTTTCCGGGGCAGCTGCGGACTGCAATTTTCAGCGGGGGGGGGGGGGGCAGAAAGCTTGGGCCTCCCTGCGCTGCAGATTCCATCCCCCAGCTGCCTAGTTGTACCTGGCTGGACACAAAAATAGGGAGAAGCTCCACGTTTTTTTTTTTTTTAATTATTTCATGAAATTCATGGAATAATTAAGAAAAAAAGGGCTTCCCTATATTGTTGTGTCCAACCAGGTACAAATAGGCAGCTGGTGGTTGGGGGCAGCCCGTTCCTGCCTGCTGTACCTGGCTGGACACAAATATAGTGCAAAGCCCCACGTCAATTTTTTTTAAATTATTTCAGGAAATTCATGAAATAATTAAAAAAAATTGATGTGGGGCTTCGCCCTATATTTGTGTTCAGTCAGGTACAGCAGGCAGGAACGGGCTGCGCCCAACCACCAGCTGCCTATTTGTACCTAGCCGGACACAACAATATAGGGAAGCCCTTTTTTTCTTAATTATTCCATGAATTTCATGAAATAATTTAAAAAAAAAATACGTGGGGCTTCGCCCTATTTTTGTGTCCAGCCAGGTACAACTAGGCAGCTGGGGGCTGGAATCTGCAGCGCAGGGAGGCCCAAGCTTTCTGGGCCCCACCCGCTGCAAATTGCAGTCCGCAGCCGCCCCGGAAAATGGCGCGTTCATAGAAGCGCCATCTTCTGGCGCTGTACCCAACTCATCCAGGGCCCTGGTGCGGTGGCTCACTGGGTAATAAAGGGGTTAAGGCCAGCTTGGCATTATCAGCTGGCCCTAAGCCCGAAATTCATGGGGTCACGCCAATATTAGACATGACCGCCATGAATTTCTAGTAAAGTATTTAAAAAAAACACAAACACCCAGAAAAAAGTCCTTTAATTGAAATAAAGACACAATTCTTTATTGTTCTAAATTAAACCATACTTACCGTCACGCCCATTCCAGCTGAAGCCAACGATCTCCTGCAATAAAAGAAAAATAATAAAGCAACCTCATCCTTACCTTTCCATGGTTCCCAGGACAGTTTCAGCTCTGCTACATCGAGATGACAGGCTGGACCGCAGCAGAAAGCTGCCATCCAGCCTGTCATCCCGCAGACACTGAGAAGCGCAGGCATGCTGGCGCTCCTCAGTGTCGGGCTGTGACGGCATAAAGATGAGCCGAGGTCATGTCCAATGAACTCAGCTCACCTCATGCACGTCACTGACAGCGTGGGAAATTCTCCTGCACTCAGCGCTTCAGCGTGAGAATTCTCCCACGCTGTCAGTGACATACATGAGGTGAGGTCATGTCCAATGAACTCAGCTCACCTCATGCACGTCACTGACAGCGTGGGAAAATTCTCCTGCACTCAGCGCTTCAGCGTGAGAATTTTCCCACGCTGTCAGTGACGTGCATGAGGTGAGCTGAGTTCATTGGACATGACCTCACCTCATGTATGTCACTGACAGCGTGGGAGAATTCTCACGCTGAAGCGCTGAGTGCAGGAGAATTTTCCCACGCTGTCAGTGACGTGCATGAGGTGAGCTGAGTTCATTGGACATGACCTCACCTCATGCACGTCACTGACAGCGTGGGAAAATTCTCCTGCACTCAGCGCTTCAGCGTGAGAATTTTCCCACGCTGTCAGTGACGTGCATGAGGTGAGCTGAGTTCATTGGACATGACCTCGGCTCATCTTTATGCCGTCACAGCCAGACACTGAGGAGCGCAAGCAAGCCTGCGCTTCTCAGTGTCTGCGGGATGACAGGCTGGATGGCAGCGTTCTGCTGCGGTCCAGCCTGTCATCTCGATGTAGCCTAGCTGGAGGCGTCGTGGGAACCATGGAAAGGTAAGGATGAGGTTGCTTTATTATTTTTCTTTTATTGCAGGAGATCGTTGGCTTCAGCTGGAATGGGCGTGACTGTAAGTATGGTTTAATTTAGAACAATATAGAATTGTGTGTTTATTTCAATTAAAGGACTTTATTCTGGGTGTTTGTGTTTTTCTTTAACTTTGACTATGGGGTTAGTAATGGGGGTGTCTTATAGACGCCTCTCCATTACTAACCTGGGCTTGATGTCAGCTGGCATTATAAGCTGACATCAACCCCAGCCCTATTACCCCACTGCCACCGCTACAGGGCAGTGGGAAGAGCGAGGCTAAGTGCCAGAATTGGCGCATCCTATGGATGCGCCATTTCTGGGGCGGCTGATGGCTGGTGTTTCTGGCCTGGGAGGGGGCCAATATTCATGGCACCCTTCCTGGGCTATTAAAATCAGCCCCCAGCTGTCTGCCTAGCCTTTGCTAGCTATTAAATTAGGGGGGACCCCACGTTATTTTTTTGGGGGGGTTCCCCCATTTTAATAGCTAGTAAAGGCTAGGTATTCAGCTGGGGGCTGATATTAGTAGCCTGGGAAGCTCCGTGGGTATTACCCCCTTCCCAGGCTTCAAACATTTGCCCCAGCTGTCTGCTTATCCTCCGCTAGAGCCTAAAATTAAGGGGAACCCCACGCCAATTTTTTTTTAAATAAATCCTTTATTTTAACACTAAATGACAAGTACAGTAATCAACACTGTCACTGTACTTCATATATATGTGACTGACATGTTTCTATGTATCTAATCTATGTGTGATGCTCTATTCTTTCTATTCTAAATTGTCGGGTACAGATGCTGAATTGCCGGCCGGCTTTTTTAAAGAGACGGTGCATGAAAACACTATTATTTTTTTAAATAAATCCTTTACACTAAATGACAAGTTCTGTAAGCAACACTGTCACTGTACTTCATATATATGTGACTGACATGTTTCTATCTATCTAATCTATGTGTGAAGCTCTATTCTTTCTGTTGTAAATTGTCGGGTACCGGTGAATGCCGCTGATGAATTGCCGGCTTTTCATGTCATTCTACATTATTCTTAGTTGTTTTACTTCATGTAGAATTAACCTACAAGGAAAGAAAGGGTTTATTTTCATTCCGATATTTGTGTCCTGCATTGGTTTCCGGTATCGGAATCGGCGATATCCGATACTTTTTGGGTATCGGCCTGATCCAATCCGATACGATATTTCCTGATATCGGAAGGTATCGCTCAACACTAATTATGAGATTTGTATGTAGAAATGTTTCTTTTCCAAAGTACCGATATATCAAATCAATGCATTAGAGAGTAACAATGAAAAGACTCATCTAATCCTAGTCTTTTCTGCAAAAAACTATCCATGACAATATACTGTACCTTAATAAATAATGGATTTACCAAAACTTACGCCATTAGAAGCACAGCTGCTATTACAATCCCAGGATTGGACACGTAACCAAACAAATTGGTCATAAAAGATGGAAAGTCCTTTTCAATTGTCTCTTGAAGTACTTCATACATCCGAGTTTTTCCACTTCAAAACAAAAATATTTGCAAAACTTTTCATATTTTATCAAAACGAAAACATATTGTCAAGCATTACAACTAAACCAATATTATATAGATATAAGAGTAGTAGTCAACTTACATTTTCCCAGAGGTAGTTTTTCAAGAATGAGCAATGAATGTCTATTCCCAATGATACTAATCAGTGGAAGCCTTCAAGATTTATCCAGGCTCAGGGCCTCATCAATATTGTGTCCACATCTAGTACTGTAGCTATATGTACTGATAAGCAGATGTGCCTAGATAAACATTGAACTTTATGATCTACTGATTTATGGGGTTCCCATGGATCGGAGCCACACCGATTACACTTTGATGGCCTATCCTACAATCGGGGCCTTATTAACTTATGCCTCGGCCCTTCAAAATTACAACTAGATTATATTGGTCATGGAGGTGTAATAAGAGAGGAGGAGGCATGACGTCACAACTCTGACACTATTGCGCCATTGTACTTTTTATGTGACCCTTCCCAATACCCCCAATAAGCAATATAAATATATATTTTTTTTTATGTATAATTTACTTTTTGAGCTCATGGGTGGTATACTCCCCTTTCAAAAATGGTATCTTTTACCTGTCTTTCTCCGCATGCATGCGCGTTGGTTGTATTGTGTCTAGAATCTTTCCCTTGTCAAAATCATGTTTGTAATTGATGGATCTCAAACGCGCATGCGTGAACATTTTTCAGACATAACGTCCTACTATTAGCTGACCAACTATGACGCGCACCGACATGCACAGCACTATCTATAGGACACCAATTATAGCGATGTGTGCATTCCCTCATTGCTTGAAAAAGGTTCTTTGTAACCAAAATTTCACCACGCAAATATGACCTGATAAAAGTCCATATATTTTTTTGCAATATTTGGAGTGCTGCCTGCTTTTTACTTTTTATTCATTTTACAACCAGACAGACAGACAATCTGTTACCTGAAAGGACCACAGTCAAATGATGGGGAAATAGTCATTATTGTGTATGCCACAGGCAACAAGCTCATGAACAGCACCAGTAATAATAGGGCCATGTAGAAATTGTTTGACTTTGAAGCTTTAAACACTCTTTCCTGTGGAACGTTGCTGCTCATTACCGCCCAGCACTGCAAGTACATTGAAGACAGGAGACGCAGTACATTTACGACAATCAGTCCAGGAGCATAAAATGTCCCCATCCTGTTGGGTAATTGAAAGGATTGTTACATAATTAATAATAATTGTTGCTATAAAAAATACACACACATATATACTGTATATGCCTCAGTCTGTCCTGTGTTGGTTTGGAACTGAAATACTACCACCATGTGGATGAATGACTATATTACATGCTAACACAAAAATAGGGAAAGCTCTGTGTGTAAACCTGTAGATCTAGTTTCAGTAACAGATCGTGCACTGCTCACCTACAGAGGTTGTGGATAGCAGGTAGAACACTGGAGAGGGCATGTGAGTCCACTAGAGACGGCTCCAGCTCTGACCGATGGTTCCTAGCCTCATACTGCTGGAACTGGAAAAACTAAATATTGTAAGGCAGCGCTAGTCATCATGCTGGGGGACACTCGCTGTACCGGGTCAATTAAAGCACACCAGCCACGTTTTCCAGTATTTCACAATCCAGCAGTTTATTACACTTCACTACTGCTTATCACCGAGTCCAACTCAGTGGCTCGCTGACATACACATATAATGTCCAGGAGCCTTTCAAGTGGCAGACAGGCCCACTTGGCTCCAGTTACAGCCTTCAGCAAAGTCACTTATATCAATGTCCATATAATGCAGTATTTTACCTTTTCCGGGTTTTAGCTGCTTCAGACTTGTTCTGCCACAGCTGTGGCTTTACAGCTTCCCAGATGGGGGTCTCCAGCCCTCGTTCCTTCAAAGGCTACTGGTATGTTGTCTCACCTAACATCCAGTCTCTGCCTTCCAGGACTCTAGCCTTCCAAGCCTCTGGCCCTCCAAGGCTACTGGTATTGCTTACACATAAGGATCCAGCCTCTGCCTTTCAGTCTTCACTAGGCTTCACTAGGCCTCACTAAGCCTCTTCCCACACGGGAACAGGCCTCATGCCTTTTCACCCTGTCTCAAAAGCACCAGGGTTTATATATCCTCTAGTGCACACACAAGACCTGTGCTGATGTCACAGTCATGACCTTCTGTGTGCACAGGACCTATGCGATGTCACAGTCATGTGACCAGTCACCTGGGGGAGGTACATGGTCAGCCAAAACACACCCTGGACCATTACAGTAATGCCGCAAGCCGCTGCATTACAATATGAATAAAAAAAACCTTGTGGGGTATTATTTATGGTCCTTTGTAGGATGTCCAAGTCCAGGTACATGAAGAGTTTGTATTGTGTTACACGTTTCAGAGTTGATCCAACTCCTTCCTCAGATATATTAAAACGGGATGTCACCTTCATTCACTGGCAGCACCTGGAATACCCCACAAGTTTTTTCGGATTCATATATAGACATTACACGCTAAGGCATTTATATGTGCAGGTCAAAAGAGAGGGACTTGAAGCCTAATTGTTTACACTGTAAAGGACACGGTGGCTTCCAATAGCCATCCGGGGGGGGTTAGGGTTGAGGGAGAATGATGCCAAGCAATCTGCTCACCAGTGTAGTGGAGAGCGGCTCCAGCCACACTCACAGTCAGCGCCCACAGGAATGTATAGCGTGTTTTGGGTGGTATCAAGTAGGGGGGAGAAAGAAGTTGTCTCATCCAAAGTCACTTCACTATACCCAACTCCCACTACACTGGCCAGCGCATTCGGCTCAGCTGCTCCTGCTCCAGCAACCTGCGCAGGGTGCTCCTGCTGCATTCACCGCTTATGTTGAAGCAATGTACAGGGATGTACAGCCTGATGTGGGCGCTAGCAAGTATAAGGGGGATTTATGCTTAGCAGTTCCTGTGCCCAGTGGCTCCTGCTGCCAAAGTATGTGTGGAGAAGAGGAAATGTAGGATGCTAGCCTCTCGGAGCAGTGGCTCCTGTGCCTACCGAACCCTGCTACATTCAAGTCATACAATGAAGGAAGTGTACATAAAAAGGCAGTGTCATCCTATCCCCCTGCACTGTGCCAAGCACTCAGCAGTGTAGTAATGAGCAACTTCTTCAACACTGAACTGCGCTTTTACTGAGGAGACCAGTGAGGCAACACGCAACGTCGCCTCCACATTGGATTGTCCTGGGTGTTTTGCATATTTGAGATAGCTGAATCCTTTGCATTATAATTATTATTCCTTATTCCACTAAGAAATTTTTGTAAGCATGAATATTTATATGTATAGATTGCAGTCGTTGTCCTGGGACAAGAACTCTGACCTCAAGTGGTTGCATTTTCTTAAAGTCACTGTCCTGATTGGGTTATCTACCAGAAAAGAAATAATCATCTCTGTACAAATTAATTTGATTCTTTAAAAAGACTCTACAAATGATCAATTTCCGATGACTAAATCTGTGGTTGGAGACAATTGTTACTTATCAATGAATGAGCTAGAGACAGGGTCAAACATAATATATCCTCTTTCTGGACTCTATTGGGACCTTAGAGATAACAATTGAAGGAACATGTGTCTTAGGCTATGTGCCCACGATGCGGAAATGCTCCGGATTTTTTCCTGAGCGTTTCTGCATCTCCCTGGGAAAAAAACCACATGCGGATTGTACATGCGGATTGTACATGCGGATTGTACATGGGGATTGTACATGGGGATTGTACATGCGTTTTCCTGCCAGGGACATGCGGAAGTGAAGCGTTCTTCACATGTATTTCCGCATGTGGGTTGTCAAGCGCTTTCCAAGCGATTTTAGCATCACTTGGAAAGTGCTTGACAACTTGGTCACACTATATAAATCCATGCAACCGGCATGGATTTATATAGTGTGACCGAAACAATGATAAAAAGATATATATATATATCATACTTACCTTCTGATGGCCCCTGGTGTCTTTATTTGATGCGTCTCGGCTTGCCGGCAGCTCGCGGTACACTGAAGGACCTGCCGACGTCAGCGGTCGCGTGACCCGTCACATGATTAAATGACGTCATGGCAGGTCCTTGAGTCCACCGCGATCTGCTGGCAAGCCAAGACTAAGACACCAGGGGCCATCAGAAGGTAAGTATAATATTTATTTTTTATTTTATTCTTTTTTTTACAGGTTCTATGGTACCCGGGTCTGGAGGAGAGTCTCCTCTTCTCCAGACCCGGGTACCATCCGCACATTGAAACGCATGGAATGCGCATGTACAGATGCAGTGATGCGGATTCCATGCGTTCCAATGCAAGTCAATGGCGGCGAAAACGCAGCGCTTCCGCAAAATAATTGGTAGTGCTGCGTTTTTTTCCGCAATGATAATCCGCAGCAGAAATTTCCGCAGCATGTGCGCATCACATGCGGATTATCATTGGGAAACATGGCAGACCTTCTACCAAGCATTTTTACGCAGCGGAATTGCCGCTGCGTAAAAGCTTAAAAAACGCATCGTGGGCACACAGCCTAAATTGAAAAGGCAATCATGTGTAGTCTTTTATGACTTGTATATCAAAGGATATTGGATTTAAGCACACACATACTCAGATACGAACAAATAGAAGGTAAAGTGGTGTAATTAATTAGGCCGGACAAAGGTTGGGGGAGTGCACCCCCATAGCCATCTCATCAGATAAGAAAAATGACAAACACTGAGTTGTACCATAAATGCTATACAGTATATCACCTATCCAAATGATAGATGGGGTATGATTTCAGAAGGCCTAACTCCTTGGACTACTATCGATCATGTTAACCCTTTCATGACATATGATGTTGTAGTGCCCCGAGGGTTCGGTTGCTACAGGGGTATTGCACCTCAACCAGAGGTGTGATATTCCACTCCCAGGTGAGGATGGAGTGTGGACCAGGGCTCAGTTAGCTGCATACACACACTCACCCCATTTCCGGGGGACAGCTTGACGGTGCTTCCATTTATATATATGCAGGCACAACTGACCATGTCCCTGGCTGGAGTGGGGAGGGGGGAGAGAACCCAGTGATGTAGGAGCAGAAGTTGGTGGAGGTAAATTATCCCTCACCCAAAAACCGGAGGTCCTGATCATCTATTGGTGCGCCCCCCCCCGCCAAACCTGCTAGGAAGGCACCATATAGGATAGCGGGAAACGGGGCCCACGTTTGCCTGCATAGATCAGCGGCAGCTGGACAGAAGTTTGGTCACTGGTGGGGCACGAGAGGCCAGAGAAAGGACAGAAAGGGGTCCTGTGCCATACTCCTGAACTGCCTGGGGGTTGACCGAGCCCCTCACCTGGTGGACGCAGCACGGCTTGGGCAGTCATTGCTGACAGAAATGACATGGATAACAACTGTGAGTAAAGGCCTTGACTGCATCATTGGACTCTGTGTTCTTAATGCTGCCCCTGCACCATCACCCCCGCCATCCTATTACACTGCCCTGAGGCTACAGTCTTCCCGTGGGGAGTTATCCTATCCCTGTGCTGCACACTAACACCAGCTTCAGCGGTCTGCCTTGCAGCGGCGGTCATCCCTGACCGCAATCCACGGGTGGCGTAGTCGGACATTTCAAAACCCTACAAATAGACTGCCGCCATTTGGTCTGAGCACCCTAAGCCACGGGACCGGGTTGCCACTACTACCCCCATCAGCACCGTACACAAGAAGGCCCGGTTCCGGGTACCCCACGGCCCAGGGGGCGAGTCAATGTAACCTTACGTCATATGTCATGTCCCTGCATTTGATGTGAGCTCACAAGCCGAGCCGGCATCTTTCCTCGCACATGATGATTGGTTTATTCAGCCATCATGTACCTCTAACAGTCCTGGATGGCATGTAGATCCACCCATGGCTGTTAACCTGTTAAAACCCGCTGTCAATCTCTGACAGCGAAATTTAATACATGCCTGTGGGGGGGCGCGTTATTCAACACGTCATTGGCACGCCCGTAATGTGGCTGTTTATGCTCATGCACTGCTATGTATAGCACAAGCCATCGGATGATTGCAGCTTCAGATCCCCTAAGGGAGACTATTAAATACAGTAAAAAAGATAAAAAATAAGAAAAAACTAAAAAAAATAAAGTTCAAATCACCCGAGGAAAAAAAATCAAAAAGCCAAAATTATGTTTTTTTGGCCACCACAACATTGCAATGGAATGAAATAAGAGGCCATGAAAACATCGTATCTACCCCAAAATTGTATTATTAAAAACATCAGAGCGGAAAAAAACAAACCCTCACACAGCCCCACATCCCAAAAAAATAAAAACATTACGGGTCTGGAAACTGGAAAATGGCAAAAAAAATATATATTTTTTTTTACAGATGTCCAAAGTTCTTTGCACTACTTAACTACAAAAAAACTATACATGTTTGGCACTATCAGTTTTACCATATAGTGAACAGTAAATAAAAAAAATAAAAAAAATCAGTTATGAGATTTGTTTGCAATTTTACCGCACTTGGAATTTTTTTCCTGGTTTCCAGTACACTATGTGGTAGAATGGATGGTGTCGTTCAAAAGTAGAACTCGTCCCGCAAAAAACAAGGCTTTATAAGGCTATGTTAAGAACAAAAACAAAATGTTATGGGCGGCTCTTGGAAGAAGGGGAGGAAAAAATGAAAATAAAAAAAACAGAAAATCGCCATGTTATGAAGGAAATAATGGGTCCTGAAGTACCCTATGTGCATAAAAGGTTTGTGAGCATTCACTGTCTATAGTAATGGTGGTTACACCAATGTTCCCTTCACACAAGGGACATTGGGACTTTTAGCAAGTATCCTCTGAATAGGTGATACGTGTTTTTGGGACAACAAACCCATTAGTAGATTTGATTGCAGCATGACAGCCAGTGTTCATACTAGGACCAGGAGCATAAGTACATTTCCTGATTGTGGATACTATTCAGTAGAAGGCTAAGTTCTTTAGAGGTCTAGGGATGTTTATCCTACCTAGAATCTTAAAGGATGGAAAATTAAGAAGGAATGAAAAGTTCACCTACAGATCGGGTTTATATAATACATTATTATATAGCATGAAATGGTATACAATATAATAGTACAATCCCAATAGACAGGTCATGACCACAAAATGTAGAAAATATCCTTGTTCTCTTTCACATCTCAAACGTGTATCTTCAAGATTTTATATTTAGCTGAGTGTAAAGGGTTATTCTTATGCGATTAAACTGGTGTAATTAGTGAGCTTAACACTCATTAGATTTTCCATCAAGTATTGCCTATTTTTTCCTGATTTACATGATCTGAACTTACCATATCATGCCTTGATTGAAAATGAGACCAAGAACATTTCCACTTATATCGAACTCGGCATAAGATGGCTGTAAATTTAAAAATATTAACAAGCTATGAAATTGTAATTTATCCAAGTTGTACATGCTTTGAAATCTGCAGTGCCACCGTACCACAATTTTTCATTATTCAGACTATAGATACCAAATTTCACAATATTCTGAAAATGATCCCTGATATCATCTCCTTCTGACACAGGATTCAAAGAAATTTAGTGTATGGGCACTTGGCAGACACGCTGGGTTTTTCAAGGTGAATACACTTCTGTAAAAAAGCAGCAGTCTTTTTCCTGAAGCATCATCTTTGGCGACTTTTCAGTCACGGCTTTTGAAGACAGAATCATTTAAACAAACATGTACACAGCAAGCCATTTTGACATTGCTGTGCATTATGTTTCTTCCTTGTAGCATTTATTTAGTGCTTTTTCAGGCAAGTTCCAATTGGAATCCAACTGAAAAAGACGCCATGTACACATACCCTAAAGGAGCAGCTAGCACGCTCTTATCTCCTGTAAACATTCACAGTTTCTTTGAAGTGTAAATAAGTACCTTATTAAACACTATTCAAAGAGATTTTTTTGACAGGGAAGACAAGTTTAAAATGAATAGATATTAGATTGATATTAGACTGTTTATGAATTCTGTTGAAATCAGTGGGGTCTATTGCTAACTATGATAGATATGAAATAGATAGTAAAGTAGATAGTTACGTAGATAGACAGACGGAAAAATAAAAACCAGAAAATCACATTGTATGATTTTTAAATAATTGAATTACATTTTAATGCGAGAAATAAGTATTTGATCACCTACCAACCAGCAAGAATTCTGGCTCACACATCCCTGTTAGTTTTTCTTTAAGAAGCCCTCCTACTCTGCACTCATTACCTGTATTAATTGCACCTGTTTGAGCTCATTACCTGTATAAAAGACATCTGTCCACACAATCAATCACACCCCAACCTCTCCACCATGGCCAAGACCAAAGAGCTGTCTAAAGACACCAGGGCAAAATTATAGACCTGCACAAGGCTGGGATGGACTACAGTACAAAAGGTATGTAGCTTGGTGAGAAGGCAACAACTGTTGGCACAATTATTAGAAAATGGAAGAAACACAAGATGACTGCCAATCTTCCTTGGTCTGGGGCTCAATGCAAGATCTCGCCTCGTGGGGTAAGCATGATTCTGAGAAAGGTCAGAAATCAGCCCAGAACTACGTAGGAGGACCTGGTCAGTGACCTGAAGAAAGCTGGGACCACAGTCTCAAACATTAGCTTTAGTAACACACTACGCCCTCATGGATTAAAATCCTGCAGGGCACGCAAGGTCCCCCTGCTCCACCAGAACATGTCCAAGCCTGTTTGAAGTTTGCCAATGACCATCTGGATGATTCAGAAGAGGCATGGGAGAAGGTCATGTGGTCAGATGAGACCAAAATATAAATTTTTGGTATCAACTCCACTCACCGTGTTTGGAGGAAGGGGAGAACAAGGATGAGTACAACCCAAATAACACCTCCCAACCGTGAAGCATGGTGAGGAAACATCATACTTTGGGGGTGCTTTTCAGCAAAGGGGACAGGGCGACTTCACCGTATTAAAAGGAGGATGGATGGGGTCATGTATCGCGTGGTTTTGGCCAACAACCTCCTTCCCTCAGTAAGAGCATTGAAGATGGGTCATGGCTGGGTCTTCCAGCATGACAATGACCTGAAAAACACAGCCAGGGCAACTAAGGAATGGCTTCGTAAGAAACATTGCAAGGTCATGGAGTGGCCTAGCCAGTCTCCTGACCTGAACCCAATAGAAAATCTTTGGACAGAGCTGAAACTCAGTGTTTCAAGAGATAGATAAAGATGAGCTAAATAGATAGATTCAATAGTTATCATAAAAATTCAAATAAACTTACAAATCCAGACTCCAAATCCCAACACCAGCAATAATTGAGAAACCTGACAATCACTGCTCGGCCAAAGTCTCCCACAAGAATCATGAGGTAGGTCATCTGTGTATCTGATACTGTTAGCTTTACAAATTCCTGTAAGATAAAAGGGTATACAGTTTTCTAATAGTATAAATACTGTGGCTCCTAGTTACGATGTGTATCTATGTAGTGCCTAACATGAAATGATCATCAAATGTCTATTCTACATAATGTAACATTAGTTCATATTACTGTTACATAAAAAAGAGTAATTAGGAGAAAATTTACATTTCCCTCTTATTTTGAAATATTCATATTTAATAGATTTTATGAGCACTTTTTATTTACTTCTTGATAAGAAAGCATGTTCATTAGAAAATATGGCCTTTTGTACCTAGTACTGTGTCAGCCCAACCCTCTGAGATAGTCTTTGACACTGAATTATTTCAGTCTTCTTTGTACTAGAATACCCAGCAGCTCTTCTCACTGAGCTATTCAGCTCGCTGGACAGTTCCTGGCTAACCTAGATTCTGGTACCTGTGTTGTTCCTGAGCAGCTCCACCCTATTTTGTTCCTGATTGGCTTTATCCTGTGAGTTCCTGATAGAACACCCTATTTAAACCTGGCCTGGCCCCTCCTTCCTTGCAAGATTATTCAGCTCTCAGCCTTTAGTCAAGCTTTCCCTTCACCTGCTGCCTCATACAAGATTATACTGCTGTCCCTGTGTACCGACTCCTGGCTCTTGCTGACTATGCAACCTGCTAAATCCTTCAAGACTATACTGTTGTTCCTGTGTATCGACTCCTGGCTTTTCCTGACTAAGCAACCTGCTAAATCCTTCAAGATTATACTGCTATCCCTGTGTACCGACTTTTCCTGACTACGCTACCTGCTGGTGTTGCCCCTAGTGGTTGCAATACCATTACTCCAATTCAGGTCAGTTCCTAACATTATGTTTCCATTGACCCCATGCAAACAAACCAACAAAAGTTGTGCATATTACCATATTCTTTCTAATGTTGTACAGATGATGGATGACTTACTATCCCCACATTTGTTTCCCAGCATGGACCTCTGGGCATATCAGCTGGATGAATGTATGGTGTTGAAGTGCTCCCATTAGTTCCATTAGAAATGCTGGCTATCAGTAACATAGTCTTGTTCTTTATAACCTCCTCTTCAGCTAACTAGAAATAAAGTAGCAACAATTAGTCTCTCTGCACACAACGTCCTTTCAGGCGAATTCGTATACAGAAACCACCTGAAAAAATTAGAAAGAAACACTCAAAAGAAGGAATATATACAGTACAGACCAAAAGTTTGGACACACCTTCTCATTTAAAGATTTTTCTGTATTTTCTTGACTATGAAAATTTTACATTCACACTGAAGGCATCAAAACTATGAATTAACACATGTGGAATTATATACAAAAAACTGTGAAGCAACTGAAAATATGTCTTATATTCTAGGTTCTTCAAAAGTAGCCACCTTTTGCTCCACAGTCACCAGATCTGAACCCAATCGAGATGGTTTGGGGTGAGCTGGACCGCAGAGTGAAGGCAAAAGGGCCAACAAGTGCTAAGCATCTCTGGGAACTCCTTCAAGATTGTTGGAAGACCATTTCCGGTGACTACCTCTTGAAGCTCATCAAGAGAATGCCAAGAGTGTGCAAAGCAGTCATCAAAGCAAAAGGTGGCTACTTTGAAGAACCTAGAATATAAGACATATTTTCAGTTGTTTCACAATTTTTTGTTAAGTATATAATTCCACATGTGTTAATTCATAGTTTTGATGCCTTCAGTGTGAATGTACAATTTTCATAGTCAAGAAAATACAGAAAAATCTTTAAATGAGGTGTGTCCAAACTTTTGGTCTGTACTGTACATGTCAGAGGAGAGAGAAATGATGCCCCCGAGAATCCACCCAGTACCTCCGCCATACCTCGGATCCTTCTGCTCTGTCCCCCAGCCCTCCGTGTCATCTTCTTATAAAAAAATTGGTAGGAACATGCGCAATGTACCCGCCGAGATCTGCTGGCCGAATCGGGCAACAGCAGATCATTTTCTCTGTCAGTTTCTTTTGATCACTGTGATAGACCTTATCACAGTGATCAAAAGCCAATAATTATTTACTAAACTCACCCTTTTTCATCCCCCTAGTCTTATACTGTAAAAACGATAAAATAAAAAAAATATATTTTTTGGATTCTTTGTAGTTAGGGTTAGGGTTGTGTTAGGGTTAGGCTTAGGGTTGTGTTAGGGTTAGGGTAGGGTCAGGGTTGTGTTAGAGTTAGGGTTGTGTTAGTGTTAGGGTTGGGCTTAGGGTTGGAGTTAGGGTTCATGAAGTACAATGTCACAAAAAAACATTCTCAGAATCAGTGGGATCCGTTGAAGCGTTCCAGAGTTATTACTTCATAAAGTGAGTTTTTTTTATAATTTTGTCCAACATGGAAAAAAGTTATAAAACTTTGCAAATCACTTTAATATTTGTCTTCATTGTTGTACAAAAAATTGTATGAAATTTGCTTCCAAATTCCTGCTTTTCAACAATTTATTTGCCAGCCTTCAGCCTTCACTGCCATCATCTGTACTCTGAGCAGATTCCAATCTCAATGCATCTGAAGACTCGCCAATAGATTGTAATTTAATTTAACAGGAATGAAGACAGGTTCCCTGATAGTGAGATTTGCAAAGACTCATAAATTTTCAAGCTAGCCAAAATTGTTAAAAAAAACTAATAAAAAGTTGATTATGCTAATGATGCTCAGCTCAAACTCTGATATGACTTTCAGTTGAGTGTCGATACTGTGATCCGATTCTCTAGCTTGAGAGAATTATAGAACAGATGAAGAGAAGACAAAGAACTTAATTTCTCCATTTTCTCCATTGTCTGAGGCCATGGATGTCAGACTGCATGCACCCATAGACTTGTATGGGTGAGCTTGATCTGATTTCCGGAGCCACTCGTAGCATGCTGCAATTTTTTTCTCATTTCAAATCAGCATGAGAAAAAAAACGCTGGTTTGCACTGTCCCATAGTATAACATTGGTCCGAGTGCTATCCAATAAAACATCAGATAGTACTCATCTGAGTTATGCACTCATGTGAGACAGCCCTAATAGAGTATTAATGTTTATGGAGCAGTTTGAAGGGGTTGACCGGTATACCCTGTTGATTATCTATCCACAGGATAGCTCATCAATTTCAAATAGTTGGACGTACGACATCTCCATTGATCAGCAGTTATTAGTCATGTTAATAGTGTCATAATCTCAAATTATATTACATAATTTGTTAAGTGTGTTGGATAATACATGGTCCGAAGAAAAACTTCAATAATATTGTAAAAACAAAGATTTCAGCATTAGAACTTCATCTATTCCATTAAATACCAGAGCAAGGATTTGTGCATTTTAACCATACCTTGCCATTGACATCATCAATTAAAGCCAGCAAAAAAGTATACAGATTGCCCAGGAAGAGTGCAAAAATCCGCCCAAGTTGCCACTTCAAAGCCAGTCTAGGATGATAATTTTCCATAGCAGCTATTGTTTCAAATAATGGAGGGCAAAACATCGACAGTAGGTTCATTACAATTTCTATCTGCAAGTAGAATACACTTATAACTTAACAGGCAGACAAACCTAAGCGATAATATGTTTTGGATAAAGGAGATAGGTAATATGACAGCATTTAATCTTAATTATCCAGACATAAATTCAAAAGTCAACATAAAGATAATAGCATATTTCTCCTGGCCTACTGAATTTATGTGTCTTTCTTTGGTTGGTCAATAAGCACTGAATATTATTTGTATAAGCCTGGATGTTGACACTTGATATTTACTGCAACTTATTGTCTGTTATCTCTGGAAGACAGGGACTCAGGGTCATGGAACAATGATGTTTGCTAATATGCTGATTAATTACATATTATACCAAGCCAGCTAGTTTGTTGACAAGCAGAGCAATGGAGGACAAACTATGCAAATTGATTAAATGCTGAAACAATGACATGAGCCCCAGCTACCTTGCCCCTAACCTGTGAATGATGACCTGAGCCATAGATATAAATATAAAAAGGGATTTCTATAATGCTGCAAGTAGAATCAGAGAGACTTTTCAGAATCAGAGTGACTTGCAGAGCAACAGCTGAGTCAACATGGCTCCATCAAGAGGGACAGATTTGGATTCTACAGGATGCCAGCTTAAGCGACCATGGCCCTGATTGGAGGAATATAGATCTGTTCCATTGAGCATCACAGAATCCATGGATACATTTGGGGAAACCAGGTTGGTACCCTCTGGTCGCCTGGTCCCATGGAGATGTTTGGGGTAGCCAAGTTGGGACCCTCGGGTTTCCTGGCCACGTACTTTAATGGACTGTCAGCTTCCTAAGCTTGTCATTACCTCCTCTCTGTGGGTGCCCACCATAAGAGGGGTGCCGCTGGTGGGCGTAGTAAGCCCTGGAAGCCCCAAAGTAGCAGCTTCTCAAATCTCGGCGAGTCAGCGGAAGGGTGAGACTTTGTAATTTGCACCATCTTGTGTATTTGCTGGGACTGTTCTATATGTTTTTTGTCTGTTTTACTGTTTTACCCTCACCCTGTGTTGTCTGAGTCATATTATGCCCACGAGAGACCCCTGTGTCTTCACAGGCATTAACCGCAAGGCAAAAATACTCTTCAGAAACTGGTAGACAGTATGTAGTTCATAATGGAAATATTAGCATTCAACTGTGTCTGGTACATAGCCTATATGCATTAATATCTTTGAAGGAGGTGAAAAATAAAGTGTAGTTCAGGGATCAAATATAGAGCTTGCAAAATAATGATATTGCTAGACCGTAGTCTTGCTTATAATTTAAAAGGACTCCAGAGGCCTTAGACTAATAAGTTCAAGTTCATATCCCTTTATACTTACCTGTTACCTTTGGTGCCCACAACAGGCCCCCCACAACTATTAATTATGTCATGTGACTACCGAAGCCATTTACTGGTTACAATGGTGACATCAATATGGGTCAACCTGGTGACTGCTGGAGTTTTGATTGGCTTGAAACTAATTTTTAGTTGTCAGAAAAAAAGACTTTTAATTAATCTTTATCTGTTGTCTATGTGTCCCAAAGATAAAAATCTAAGTCTTATTGAAAGAAGTCATGAAATTAGTCATACCTCGTTATTCTGGTACCAGCTTGGGTTATCCAGCTTTTTGAATTCCTGTGACCGCTTCACAACAAAATAAATGAGATATCCACTTCCTCCAAGACAAATGGTGATCATTACATTGGCCAAAACAATTAGAAACCTCCGTAAATGAATATTTTCTTCCTTCGTGTTTTCCTGTTCATCCACAATAGATTCCTGATGGCAACATACATCTATAGTACTTTACATTGTTTATGCCAATTGTACTTCAGCTTTGTCCACAAAGCTTTGCATTTGTTAAAATCTAGCCAAAATGGTGGCAATTAAATACAATAACATGTCACAGTCACATGTGAACTGAGCTTTAACACATATGTGCAGTATATATACAGTGGGGAAAATAAGTATTTGATACACTGCCGATTTTGCAAGTTTTCCCACCCACAAAGAATGGAGAGGACTGTAATTTTTATCATAGGTACACTTCAACTATGAGAGACAGAATCTAAAAAAAATCCAGAAAATCACATTGTATGATTTTTAAATAATAATTGTATGATCAGCTCTAGAGGAGATCTGCATGGAGGAATGGGCCAACATACCAGCAACAGTGTGTGCCAACCTTGTGAAGACTTATAGAAAACGTTTGACCTCTGTCATTGACAACAAAGGATATATAACAAAGTATTGAGATGAACTTTTGTAATTGACCAAATACTTATTTTAGACCAAAATTTGAAAAAAAAAAATTTCCTAATCAGACAATGTGTTTTTCAGCATTTGTTTTCTCATTTTGTCTCTCATAGTTGAGGTCTACCTATGATGTAAATTACAGGCCTCTCTCATCTTTTTAAGTGGGAGAACTTGCACAATTGGTGGCCGACTAAATACTTTTTTCCCCACTGTATGTCAAAATCATGCAATGTGATTTTCTGGATTTTTTTTTTTTACGATTCTGTCTCTCACAGTTGAAGTATACTTATGATAAAAATTACATACCTCTTCATTCTTTGTAGGTGAGAAAACTTTCAAAATCGGCAGTGTATCACATACTTACCTTCCCCACTGTATATACACTGATCAAAAAAATAAAGGGAACACTCAAATCACACATCCTAGATCTGAATGAATGAAATATTCTCATTGAATACATTGTTCTGTGCAAAGTTGAATGTGCCGACAACAAAATCACACAAAAATCATCAATGGAAATCAAATTTATTAACCAATGGAGGCCTGGATTTGGAGTCACCCCCAAAATTAAAGTGGAAAACACACTACAGGTTGATCCAATTTTGATGCAATGTCCTTAAAACAAGTCAAAATGAGGCTCAGTATTGTGTGTGGCCTCCACGTGCCTGTATGACCTCCCTACAACGCCGGGGCATGCTCCTGATGAGGTGCGGATGGTCTCCTGTGGGATTTCCTTCCAGACCTGGACTAAAGCATCCGTCAACTCCTGGACAGTCTGTGGTGCAACGTGACGTTGGTGAATGGAGCGAGACATGATGTCCCAGATGTGCTCAATCAGATTCAGGTCTTGGGAACGGGCAGGCCAGTCTATAGCTTCAATGCCTTCATCTTGCAGGAACTGCTGACACACTCCAGCCACATGAGACCTGGCATTGTCCTGCATTAGGAGGAACCCAGGGACAACCGCACCAGCATATGGTCTCACAAGGGGTCTGAGGATCTCATCTCGGTACCTAATGGCAGTCAGGCTACATCTGGTGAGCACATGGAGGGCTGTGCGGCCCATCAAAGAAATGCCACCCCACACCATTACTGACCCACTGCCAAACCGGTCATGCTGAAGGATATTGCAGGCAGCAGATCGCTCTCCACGGCGTCTCCACACTCTGTCACATGTGCTCAGTGTGAACCTGCTTTCATCTGTGAAGAGCACAGGGCGCCAGTGGCGACTTTGCCAATCCTGGTGTTCTGTGGCAAATGCCAAGCGTCATGCACGGTGTTGGGCTGTGAGCACAACCCCCATCTGTGGACATCAGACCCTCATACCACCCTCATGGAGTCGGTTTCTAACCGTTTGTGCAGACACATGCACATTTGTGGCCTGCTGGAGGTCATTTTCCAGGGCTCTGGCAGTGCTCCTCCTGTTCTTCCCTACACAAAGGCGGAGGTAGCGGTCCTGCTGCTGGGTTGTTGCCCTCCAACGGCCCCCTCCACGTGTCTCCTGGTGTACTGGCCTGTCTCCTGGTAGCGCCTCCAGCCTCTGGACACTGCGCTGACAGACACAGCAAACCTTCTTGCCACAGCTTGCATTAATGTGCCATCCTGGATGAGCTGCACTACCTGAGCAACTTCTGTGGGTTGTAGAGTCCGTCTCATGCTACCACGAGTGTGAAAGCACAGCCAACATTCAAAAGTGACCAAAACATCAGCCAGAGAGCATTGGTACTGAGATGTGGTCTGTGGTCCCCATCTGCAGAACCACTCCTTTATTGAGGGTGTCTTGATAATTGCCAATAATTTCCATCTATTGTCTATTCCATTTGCACAACAGCATGTGAAATTGATTGTCAATCAGTGTTGCTTCCTAAGTGGATAGTTTGATTTCACAAAAGTTTGATTTACTTGGGGATATATTCTGTTGTTTAAGTGTTCCCTTTATTTTTTTGAGCAGTGTATATATATATATATATATATATATATATATATATATATATATATATATAGATATATATATATACAGTACAGACCAAAAGTTTGGACACACCTTCTCATTTAAAGATTTTTCTGTATTTTCTTGACTATGAAAATTGTACATTCACACTGAAGGCATCAAAACTATGAATTAACACATGTGGAATTATATACTTAACAAAAAAGTGTGAAACAACTGAAAATATGTCTTATATTCTAGGTTCTTCAAAGTAGCCACCTTTTGCTTTGATGGCTGCTTTGCACACTCTTGGAATTCTCTTAATGAGCTTCAAGAGGTAGTCACCGGAAATGGTCTTCCAACAATCTTGAAGGAGTTCCCAGAGATGCTTAGCACTTGTTGGCCCTTTTGCCTTCACTCTGCGGTCCAGCTCACCCCAAACCATCTCGATTGGGTTCAGGTCTGGTGACTGTGAGGCCAGGTCATCTGGCGTAGCACCACATCACTCTTCTTCTTGGTCAAATAGCCCTTACATAGCCTGGAGGTGTGTTTGGGGTCATTGTCCTGTTGAAAAATAAATGATGGTCCAACTAAACGCAAACCGGTTGGAATAGCATGCCGCTGCAAGATGCTGTGGTAGCCATGCTGGTTCAGTATGCCTTCAATTTTGAATAAATCCCCAACAGTGTCACCAGCAAAGCACCCCCACACCATCACACCTCCTCCTCCATGCTTCACGGTGGGAACCAGGCATGTAGAGTCTATCCGTTCACCTTTTCTGCGTCGCACAAAAACACGGTGGTTGGAACCAAAGATCTTAAATTTGGACTCATCAGACCAAAGCACAGACTTTAACTGGTCTAATGTCCATTCCTTGTGTTCTTTAGCCCAAGCAAGTCTCTTCTGCTTGTTTCTTGTCCTTAGCAGTGGTTTCCTAGCAGCTATTTTACCTTGAAGGCCTGCTGCACAAAGTCTCCTTTTAACACTTGTTGTAGAGATGTGTCTGCTGCTACCACTCTGTGTGGCATTGACCTGGTCTCTAATCTGAGCTGCTGTTAACCTGCGATTTCTGAGGCTGGTGACTTGGAAAAACTTATCCTCAGAAGCAGAGGTGACTCTTGGTCTTCCTTTCCTGGGGCGATCCTCATGTGAGCCAGTTTCTTTGTAGCGCTTGATGGTTTTTGCAACTGCACTTGGGGACACTTTCAAAGTTTGCCCAATTTTTCGCACTGACTGACTTTCAGTTCTTAAAGTAATGATGGCCACTCGTTTTTCTTTACTTAGCTGCTTTTTTTCTTGCCATAATACAAATTCTAACAGTCTATTCAGTAGGACTATCAGCTGTGTATCCACCAGACTTCTGCACAACACAACTGATGGTCCCAACCCCATTTATAAGGCAAGAAATCCCACTTATTAAACCTGACAGGGCACAACTGTGAAGTGAAAACCTTTTCCGGTGACTATCTCTTGAAGCTCATCAAGAGAATGCCAAGAGTGTGCAAAGCAGTCATCAAAGCAAACGGTGGCTACTTTGAAGAACCAAGAATATAAGACATATTTTCAGTTGTTTCACACTTTATTGTTAAGTATATAATTCCACATGTGTTAATTCATAGTTTTGATGCCTTCAGTGTGAATGTACAATTTTCATAGTCATGAAAATACAGAAAAATCTTTAAATGAGAAGGTGTGTCCAAACTTTTGGTCTGTACTGTGTAAATGTAGTGCCCCGAGGGCTCGGCCGCTACAGGGGTATTGCACCTCTGCCAGAGGTGTGGTATTCCACTCCCAGGTAAGGATGGAGTATGGACCAGGGCTCAGTTAGCTGCATGCAGCACACACACCCCATTTCCCAGGGACAGCTCAACGGTGCTCCCACTAGACATAAGTGCAGGCACGACCGACCATGTCCCTGCTGGAGTGGGGAGGGAGGGGTGGAACACCCAGTGCTGTAGGGGCAGATAGGGGGCGGTTTCTGAGCATAGGTAGGAGCCCATTGGTTGCTGGTCACCTGGGCTCATGGTCAGAGGGAGGTATAAAAGGTGGGCACCATCTTAGTTCTGGGTCAGTTCAGCCAGAGGAGAAGACAGGGAGTAGAGGCTCTGTAGGAGCTCTACTCCAGGAGGGCCTAGTGAGAGGCCGAGGAGGAGGTGAAGGGGAGCTGAGATTCTGGCTCATCTCAGCTCCAAGAGAAAGGAACAGAAAGGAACAGAACAGGAACTGCAAAGAAGGAGAGACAGAGAAACAGAAGGGCTCAGGAACAAGAAGGTGGAAGGGACCCTAAGAACCCACGAGAATCCAGGGTGCAGGGTCAGGCAGATTAAGGGTACCGGATCCCAAGTTGGTGGAGGAGAAACAACCCTCAGCCAAAGACCGGTCGTCGTGATCATCTATTGGTGCGACACCTCATCAAACCTGCTAGGAAGGCACCATATAGGACAGCGGAGGACGGGGCCCACGTTTAACCGCACAAGTCCGCGGCAGCTGGACAAAAGTGGGTCACTGGTGAGGCAGGCCAGAGAAAGGATTAAAGGGGGTCCTGTGCCATGCTCCTGAACTGCCTGGGAGTTGACCGAGCCCCTCACCTGGTGGACGCAGCACGGCTCGGGCGGTCACTGCTGACAGAAGTGACCCGGAACAAACGAACTGTGAGTAAAGACCCTGGACTGTAACTTGTTGTCTGTGTGCTCCTTCGCGCCTCCAGCACTATCAGCACCGGGACTCGCACTACCATCACTCCCTCCATCCACTACACTGCCCTGGGGCTGCACTCTTCCCGTGGGGAGTCACATCACCTCAGCTGCACCCATCATCAGCCCCAGCGGACTGCCTTGCAGCGGCGGTTCCTAATAACCGCAATCCACGGGTGGCGCAGTCGGACATTATCTCAAGTACGTAGCAGACTACCAATGGCCTGACCACCCTGAGCCGCGGGACCGGGCCGCCACTACTACTACCCCCGTCGTTCCCCTATCGCCCGGATCCGCGTGCCCCACGGCCCAGGGGGCGAGTCATATATATATATATATATATATATAGATATATATATATATATATAGATATATACAGTACAGACGAAAAGTTTGGACACACCTTCTCATTTAAAGATTTTTCTGTATTTTCATGACTTTGAAAATTGTACATTCTCACTGAAGGCATCAAAACTATGAATTAACACATGTGGAATTATATACTTAACAAAAAAGTGTGAAACAACTGAAAATATGTCTTATATTCTAGGTTCTTCAAAGTAGCCACCTTTTGCTTTGATGACTGCTTTGCACACTTTTGGCATTCTCTTGATGAGCTTCAAGAGGTAGTCACCGGAAATGGTTTTCACTTCACAGGTGTGCCCTGTCAGGTTTAATAAGTGGGATTTCTTGCCTTATAAATGGGGTTGGGACCATCAGTTGTGTTGTGCAGAAGTCAGGTGGATACACAGCTGATAGTCCTACTGAATAGACTGTTAGAATTTGTATTATGGCAAGAAAAAAGCAGCTAAGTAAAGAAAAACAAGTGGCCATCATTACTTTAAGAAATGAAGGTCAGTCAGTCCGAAAAATTGGGCAAACTTTGAAAGTGTCCCCAAGTGCAGTTGCAAAAACCATCAAGCGCTACAAAGAAACTGGCTCTCATGAGGACCGCCCCAGGAAAGGAAGACCAAGAGTCACCTCTGCTTCTGAGGATAAGTTTAACCGAGTCACCAGTCTCAGAAATCGCAGGTTAACAGCAGCTCAGATTAGAGACCAGGTCAATGCCACACAGAGTTCTAGCAGCAGACACATCTCTACAACAACTGTTAAGGGGAGACTTTGTGCAGCAGGCCTTCATGGTAAAATAGCTGCTAGGAAACCACTGCTAAGGACAGGCAACAAGCAGAAGAGACTTGTTTAGGCTAAAGAACACAAGGAATGGAAATTAGACTAGTGGAAATCTGTGCTTTGGTCTGATGAGTCCAAATTTGAGATCTTTGGTTCCAACCACTGTGTCTTTGTGCGACGCAGAAAAGGTGAACGGATGGACTCTACATGCCTGGTTCCCACAGTGAAGCATGGAGGAGGAGGTGTGATGGTGTGGGGGTGCTTTGCTGGTGACACTGTTGGGGATTTATTCAAAATTGAAGGCATACTGAACCAGCATGGCTACCACAGCATCTTGCAGCGGCATGCTATTCCATCCGGTTTGCGTTTAGTTGGACCATCATTTATTTTTCAACAGGACAATGACCCCAAACACACCTCCAGACTGTGTAATGGCTATTTGACCAAGAAGGAGAGTGATGGGGTGCTACGCCAGATGACCTGGCCTCCACTGTCACCAGACTTGAACCCAATCGAGATGGTTTGGGGTGAGCTGGACCGCAGAGTGAAGGCAAAAGGGCCAACAAGTGCTAAGCATCTCTGGGAACTCCTTCAAGATTGTTGGAAGACCATTTCCAGTGACTACCTCTTGAAGCTCATTAAGAGAATTCCAAGAGTGTGCAAAGCAGTCATCAAAGCAAAAGGTGGCTACTTTGAAGAAACTAGAATATAAGACATATTTTCAGTTGTTTCACACTTTTTTGTTAAGTATATATTTCCACATGTGTTAATTCATAGTTTTGATGCCTTCAGTGTGAATGTACAATTTTCATAGTCATGAAAATACAGAAAAATCTTTAAATGAGAAGGTGTGTCCAAACTTTTGGTCTGTACTGTATATATTGTAAGGCAGCGCTAGTCATCATATTGGGGGATACTCGCTACACCGGGTCAACTAAAGCACACCAGCCACGTTTTTCCAGTTTTCTCACTCCAGCAGTTTATTATACAACATAGCTGCTATAACCGAGTCCAACTCAGTGGCTCGCCGACATATTACATATAATGTCCAGGAGCCTTTCAAGTGGCAGACAGGCCCACTTGGCTCCAGTTACAGCCCCCAGCAAAGTCACTTATAGAAATGTCCACATCAATCAGTGTTTTTACCTTTGCTGGGTTTTAGCTGCTTCAGACTTGTTCTGCCACCACTGTGGCTTTACGGCTTCCCAGATGGGGGTCTCCAGCCCTCGTTCCTTCAAAGGCTACTGGTATGTGGTCTCACCTCACATCCAGCCTTTGCCTTCCAGGACTCTTGCCTTCCAAGCCTCTGGCCCTCCAAGGCTACTGGGATCGCTTACACAGCTAAGGATGCAGCCTCCGCCTTTCAAGCTTCACCAGGCTTCAATAGGCCTCACTAGGCCTCTCGCTCTAGCGGTGTCCCACACGGGAACAGGCCTCATGCCTTACACACACTGTCTCAAGACTACCAGGGTTTATATATCCTGTAGTACACACACACAGGACCTGTGCTGATGTCACAGTCATGTGATCAGACATTCTGTGTGCACAGGACCTGTGCTATGTCACAGTCATGTGACCAGTCACCTGAGGGGGAGGTACATGGTCAGCCAAAACACATCCTGGACCATTACCGCAATGCCCCAAGTCGCTGCATTACATATCCCCCCCTCTGTTCAAACTTGTGGGGTTGAACACATCAGATACGCAATCACATTATAACCCCCAGTTCACACAGAGACCATGTACTTGACAATTGCGCTACTCAGTCCCTGGAACATTAGTCATCGACATTAGCCCATCCCTTAGGGACCTACCATCCGTCATTGTCACCAACTTCGTGACGTCACATTTCCGGGTCATAACCTTGTCAGACCTCCCCCGCTCCCAGCAGTCAGTCGTAACCTTGTCAGACCTCCCCCGCTCCCAGCGGCCAGTCTTAACCTTGTCAGACCTCCCCCGCTCCCAGCGGTCAATGCAGCAGTGTGACTCACATGCCCTGGTATCTAAGGTCCGGTTCGACTCCGTACTGTCCCGTCCTCTATTGGGTCGTTTGTATGGCCACTCAAACCTGAGTTACTGGAGGTCTCACTACCTCTAAACCCACGCCCACTACTCTCGGGACATCTTGAAAGGTCCCTAACTTCAGCTGTAGCTGTTCTGTTACTTAGGGGGCCCTTTCTCTGTCTGGTCTCACAATTTCTAGACGGCTGCCATCTTCTGCTGCTCAGATGATGCTGTCTATCCACTCGCAGTCCAGCAAGATTCAACTGTTCTACCTCCTGCAGGTAGGTTACTCGGTACTCCATCAGCATGCGCACATATGCAAGACTTTCTTCCGTTCCTACAGCGGAGAATGACACCATGCCGTCTTCATCTGGTATCCAGTCCTGACAATCACGTGGACTGCTTACTTTCACCACACCAGACTTCTTTACCATCATCTGCATGGCTCGGCCATTCCTCCCAATGAGCTTTCTCACCAGAACATGAGGCACCCGGATGACCTCTTCCCCCGCAGACTGTGAACTTTTCTCATAAGCTCCAGTTGTCTAATGGCTTGTTCCGTCTTCAACTGGAGAAACCGCTTCGTGCGAATACATCGCCAGTGCATGTCACTTAGGATCGCCACCCTCTTCACTGTGACTTCGGTCGTGGACAGGACCACCAGCTGTTTAGCTTCTGAGGTCGAGTACACCTTACAGGCTCCAATGGCCTTCTTAAACTCTTCATGCACGGACTCACTGGTGCACTCTTCTCTCAAATCCTCGGGTACATCTATGAGGCATTTGTATCGAGATGTTTCTGTCTCACCAGTGGTTTCCAGATGATCAACCAGCTCAGGTTTCAGGGACAAGTGACTTTCAGCTTCTTCACCCTGTATGCTTCCCCTGAGCTGACTCATAGCTACAACTTCAAGAATTTTCGTCTTGACCACTTCCATCTCATATTTATCTTCTGTTGACACACTCTTAGCTCTCCTCAGGTCCACCTTCTCATGGTATAAGGGAGTGAGTGCAACTTGTTTGCCCTTTTCCTTCTCCAAGGAGGCCTCGTTCACTGAGTGATACTTTGCTAGGCGACCTTTGAGCTCGAAAACTTCTTCCTCTAGCAGCCCATCTCTGAAGCTCTTCCTGCTTCAACTGCTCCTTTAACAGTAGAGTTCTCTCAGACCTCTCTGTCTCCATTGCGCCCACTCGGCTCTCAACAGCCAGTCTCTCAAGCTTCTCTTGCTTCAAATGGGCTTGTAGCAACTCCTTGAGCTCCTTGATCTCGGCTCCTACATCCACCGAATCATCCGAGCTCGTATTATTCGAGTAGGTATTTGTTTCATACCTCCCATCTCCAGTGGCCAACTCCTGGCCCTGGTATGTGGCTTCTCCGATAGACTCCTCCATCTTTTTCCGCTCAGCTTCCATCTTGCTGATTCTTTCCTTAAGGCACGTCTCTACCCTCTGGAGATTATCACAGAACGTCTGCAGCTCCTTCACCTGAGCTTCCAGACCTAGGGTCTTTCTGCGGAGATCACCATTTTCATCACGGGTGTCCTGCAGAGTGGTCTCAACCATTTAGCGCATGTGTTCTGCATCCGCCTTATCATCCTCTAGTTTTTCTTTAACCCTGAGGAGATCCTCATAGTCTCTCTTAATTTGTTGGAGTTCCCCACTGCGTTCACTATATTCTTTCTTGGATTCACACAGCTCCTGGTTCAACTGTTCGCGCAGTCGTTCTAGGTTTTGTTCACTCCCAGAAACTTCATCCTGCAGCGTCTCTTTGAGGGCAGACAGCTCTAACTGTACCAGAGAGAAGCGATCTTTCACCTCGCATAACTTATCTTCACACTCCACTTTGTCAATCTCCAATTGAAAAACCTCCTCCTTGATTTTGCGGAGGTCCTCCTTAATTTTGTAGAACATTTCCTTCCATTGGTTAATTTCCTCGTCGCTTCCCTCCAGGTCTCGCTGCCAGTTCCTTACAACCTGGTATATTTTCTGTTGTTCAGACTCCAGGTTCAGCTGGTCTGAGGACACGTTCCCCAGGTTTTCCCTTAGTTGCTGCACGTCACTCTGATACTGCTGCCTGATAGGCTCCAGCTCTTGGTCAGGACTGGCCGCCTCCTCTTTCAGGGCTGTCAGATCCTGATCCTTCTGTCTCAGTACTGTACCGGAGGTTGCTACTGGCAACGTCACCTCCTCTTCTGCCTCTAAAGGAGAATCCACACTTGAAGCAAAGGCACACAGTACTACATTTTCTTTATTTTCACTTGCAGCAAAGATTACAGGAGCAACCGTTTTGTGGCCCTTGCGCCGTCTACGACGAGAGGGGGACTCTCTCCCCTCGTCTAGCCCCTCCTGACTGACCCCTCTTTCTACTTTCATAGTGTCACCGTCAGCTACGGGGTTTGTGTCACTCCCCATGGTTTTGTGGACTAACAGGTCACCTCCCACTTTGACGTCAACCCCCTCTACTGGAGCTACCCTGTTATCAACGGTCAAATCGTCCTTTTTAGGCGGTACCAACCCACAACCAGTAAAAAATTTTGGTTCTCTATACTCCGCACTCTTGTGAAAATCCGCCCCCTTTTGAGACTCTGCCCCCTTTTGGACACCCACACCTGTAGGGGGAATTTTACAAAAAAAATCAACAATAGTCTTAGGACTCAGTTGACAACATCTCTTACCACCTCCCCGGGCACTCTGGGACAATACTGGCGCCCCCGGACATTTCACAGAATGGTCCACTGCTGCCATTCTATACGGTGCCCACCGCTCCTGCGGTTCCTGCACCATGTCCAGTAGAAGTTTCCCAAATACCTGCTGCGGTTTCAACCGGCACTTTAATCGCTCAATAGCTTCATTTTCTTTTGCTGCTCCGTTCACAGCCATCGCGGTACACTATTCACACTAGACACTTCACCGCTTTCCCCGGAAAAATTTTTGTGGCCCCGCCGAGCCACAGCAAACCAGGTTTGAGTGCGAGGACAATTTTCGTAACCCCGCCGAGTTACAGCAAGATGCTTTAATTTTCGCGACCCCGCCGAGTCACAGCAAGATGCTTGTATCCACACTCGTCGTCCTGTGCCGTTGCCCCTAGAAACCGGGCTGCAGTTGCCCCTAGCAACCGGGCTGCAGTTGCCCCTAGCAACCGGGCTGCAGTTGCCTGCATTCTCCAACCACATATAAGGCAGCGCTAGTCATCATATTGGGGGATACTCGCTGCATCGGGTCAATTACAGCACACCAGCCATGTTTTTCCAGTTTTCTCACTCCAGCAGTTTATTATACAACATAGCTGCTATAACCGAGTCCAACTCAGTGGCTCGCCGACATATTACATATAATGTCCAGGAGCCTTTCAAGTGGCAGACAGGCCCACTTGGCTCCAGTTACAGCCCCCAGCAAAGTCACTTATAGAAATGTCCACATCAATCAGTGTTTTTACCTTTGCCGGGTTTTAGCTGCTTCAGACTTGTTCTGCCACCACTGTGGCTTTACGGCTTCCCAGATGGGGGTCTCCAGCCCTCGTTCCTTCAAAGGCTACTGGTATGTGGTCTCACCTCACATCCAGCCTTTGCCTTCCAGGACTCTTGTCTTCCAAGCCTCTGGCCCTCCAAGGCTACTGGGATCGCTTACACAGCTAAGGATCCAGCCACCGCCTTTCAGGCTTCACCAGGCTTCAATAGGCCTCACTAGGCCTCTCACTCTAGCGGTGTCCCACACAGGAACAGGCCTCATGCCTTACACACACTGTCTCAAGACTACCAGGGTTTATATATCCTGTAGTACACACACACAGGACCTGTGCTGATGTCACAGTCATGTGATCAGACATTCTGTGTGCACAGGATCTGTGCTATGTCACAGTCATGTGACCAGACATTCTGTGTGCACAGGACCTGTGCTATGTCACAGTCATGTGACCAGACATTCTGTGTGCACAGGACCTGTGCTATGTCACAGTCATGTGACCAGTCACCTGAGGGGGAGGTACATGGTCAGCCAAAACACATCCTGGACCATTACCGTAATGCCGTAATGAGCAACATAACTTTTTGGTTTGTAAGATTTATGCTTCTGTTCATAAAACCTACTCTCGTTTGCAGTTTGAAGGCTCTAACTTATTTGCATCTTATCAAACCAGCTAAATCTGCAGGGGGTTGAATACTACTTGTAGGCACTGTATATATATATATATATATATATATATATATATATATATATATATATATATATATATATATATATATATTGTAAGGCAGCGCTCGTCATCATACTGGGGGTAACTCGCTTCGCTGCGTCAATCAATGCACACGTGCAATGTCTTTACGTTTTTCACACAGTGTTGCAGTTTATTATGGCACTTCATAAACCGCTGTTCACACACAGTTCATCTTAGTCCGCCACCGGCAGGTTTACACACATAAACAATTCATGAGCCAAGTGGCACACTGGCCCACTTGCTCCAGGGTACAGCTTACGGCAAGGTAATAAAGTAGCAATGTTCATATCACAATGTCCATATAGCACCGGGTATTACCTTTGCCGGGTATAGCTGTCTCAGTCCGTTACTCTGCCACCACTGTGGCTCTGCGGCTTCCCAGGTAGGGGTCTCCAGCCGTCGTTCCCTCAAAGGCCACTGACATCCACACAGGATCCAGGCTCTGCCTTCCAGGACTCTTACTCAAGCCGGCTCTCCCTCAAAGGCCACTGACATCCGCACAGGATCCAGGCTCGACCTTTCAGGTACCAAGCTTCACTTCAAAGCCGCTGCCTTCCAAGGCCACTAGCATCCGCACAGGATCTAGTCTTTGCCTTCAGGCTGCCAGGCTTCACGGTATCACGGTATCCCACACACATGGGGAACAGGCCTCACGCCTCTCACACCGAACACACCTGTCTCAAATTAAGCAGTTTTATATATGCTGTGCACAGACAGCCTCATACTGACAGGACCTTGCTGATGTCACAGTCATGTGATCAGTCAGCTGTGTGTATAGGTCCTGTGTGCTGTCCCAGTCATGTATACAGAGCTTTACTGTGCATGCAGGACCTGGGTGATGTCACAGTCATGTGACCAGTCAGATAAAGGGGAAGGTACATGGTCCAGTAAGCACATCCTGGACCATTTACAGTAATGCTAGCAACCTGCTGCATTACAATATATATATATATATATATATATATATATATATATATATATATATATATATATATATATATATATATATATATATATACACACACACACTGTGTGCAGAAGTATTAGGCAAGTTGTATTTTAGAGGATTATTTTTATTATTGATCAACAACTATGCTCTCAATCAACCCAAAAGACTCAAATATCCAAGCTTAATATTTTTGGAAGTTGGAGTGGTTTTTTTTAGATTTGGCTATCTTAGGAGGATATCTGTTTGTGCAGGTAACTATTACTGTGCAAAATTATTAGGCAACTTAATAAAAACCAAATATAATCCCATCTCACTTGTTTATTTTCACCAGGTAAACCAATATCAGTGCACAAAATTTAGAAATAAACATTTCTGACATGCAAAAACCAAAAAAATTTGTGATCAATATAGCCACCTTTCTTTATGATGACACTCAACAGCCTTCCATCCATAGATTCTGTCTGTTGCTTGATCTGTTTTCGATCAACATTGTGTGCAGCAGGCACAACAGCCTCCCAGACACTGTTCCGAGAGGTGTACTGTTTTCCCTCCCTGTAGATCTCACATTTTATGATGGACCACAGGTTCTCTATGGGGTTCAGATCAGATGAACAAGGGGGCCATGTCATTATTTTTTCTTCTTTTAGACCTTTACTGGCCAGCCACGCTGTGGAGTAGTTGGATGCATGTGATGGAGCATTATCCTGCATGAAAATCATGTTTTTCTTGAACGATACCGACTTCTTCCTGTACCACTGCTTGAAGAAGTTGTCTTCCAGAAACTGGCAGTAGGTCTGGGAGTTGAGCTTCACTCCATCCTCAACCCGAAAAGGTCCCACAAGTTCATCTTTGATGATACCAGCCCATACCAGTACCCCACCTCCACCTTGCTGGTGTCTGAGTCGGAGTGGAGCTCTCTGCCCTTTACTGATCCAGCCTCTGGCCCATCCATCTGGCCCATCAAGAGTCACTCTCATTTCTTCAGTCCATAAAACCTTTGAAAAATCAGTCTTAAGATATTTCTTGGCCCATTCTTGACGTTTTATCTTATGTTTCTTGTTCAAAGGTGGTCGTTTTTCAGCCTTATTTACCTTGGCCATGTCCCTGAGTATTGCACACTCCAGTTACTCCAGTAACGTTGCAGCTCTGAAATATGGCAAAACTGGTGGCGAATGGCATCTTTGCAGCTTCACGCTTGATTTTCCTCAATTCATGGGCAGTTATTTTGCGCCTTTTTTGGCCAACACGCTTCTTGCGACCCTGTTGGCTATTTGCCATGAAACGCTTGATTGTTCGGTGATCGCGCTTCAAAAGTTTGGAAATTTCAAGACTTCTGCATCCCTCTGCAAGATATCTCAAAATTTTGGACTTTTCAGAGCTCGTCAAATCTCTCTTCTGACCCATTTTGCCAAAGTAAAGGAAGTTGCCTAATAATTAAGCACACCTTATATAGGGTGTTCATGTCATTAGTCAACACCCCTCCTCATTACAGAGATGCACATCACCAGATTTACTTAATTGGTAGTTGGCTCTCAAGCCTATGCAGCTTGGAGTAGGACAACATGTATAAAAAGTATCATGTGATCAAAATACTCATTCGCCTAATAATTCTGCACACAGTGTATATGTTTCTATCCATCAGAAACAATAGACAAAAATAGATACCTTGAAGCTTGTTGTAATTGATACAAACTTGTTGTCTGCTGTTTCAGGGTTGCCGATAAGGTAATCCCAACTAGTAAAAATTTTCCAGCTGAATGTAAAGTTGTCATCATCCCCATCCGAAGTGCTTTCATTTATATTCTTGGCCATTCTAGGAATTAATGGTAATTGTCAAAACCAAGTATATTGGAATACAAATTAAAGTGGTTGTCTCATCTGGGAAACCTCCATTTAGGACCTCCTAACTAGAAAAGAGATAAGAGTAATAGTGCAAAGAATGGTTATCACTCCCAAAAGGCTCAATGTAAACATTACTCATGGTCACAATTGATTTCAAAGAGCACTTTCACTACTTTTTTTGCCTTGCTCCTGCAGCTGATTGCCTGGGATTCCAGCAGATGGACCCCTGATCAACCCGCTGTGTAAGGAGCTCCCTGACTAAAGTAAGTTTTCCTGAAAAATCTAGATAAGTAATTGCACACCCTTTTCCAATGGCGATGTCTTTAAATTATACTCTCTTCTCATCCTTCCTAGGCAACTACAACAGACAACGCATTTATGCTAAAGTGCACAAATTGGGAGGGTTATCTGTCTAAGGTTATATAAGGGGATGTCTGGGGTCTATATAAAGGGGAATCTGTTCTAATGTCTGTATAAAAGCAAGTCTGATGTGAGGTCAGTATAATGTGGGGAGCAGTACTTGGGGTCTGAATCAAGGGTAAGTCTGAAGTTTGGATTTATTTAGTTGGTCTGAGCTGAGGTCTGCATTTATTGAAGAGTTCAGGGATCTCTATTAGTTTAGGATGTCTGGAAGGTTTGTATTTACTTACGGGTCTAAGGGAATCTGATTTTACTAAGAAGGCTGGATTCTAAGGAGTTTTGTTTTTGGTTAAAGGGTCTAGTCAGTGGTCTCAGTTTTTGGTTGTGGGGTCTGATCCTGGGTCTGTATTCATTTATAGGATCTGCATTTATTTCAGGGGTCTGATCTGAGGTATGTATGTGGATCTGATGTATGTTCCGTTTTTTTTTTTCAGTGTGTCTGATCAGCAGTATATATTTATTATTCTGATCTTGGGCCTGTATTCGTTTATGGTAATCCAGCCAGTGGTCTGTAGTAGTTTTAGTGTGTGGTCTGTATTCAAGTATTTATGTTGGGGTGTGACGAAGGGACTTGTATGTATTATCATATGTATATGTGAGGCAACTCCCATAGATTGGGGGCCTATTTAGGTGAGTAAGTTAAAAAAGCAGAACATCGCAAGGTGGGCTGCCTGAAAAACCCTTTTTGGGAATCTCCCTGATGTCCATGCTCAATAAATGGCAATTATAGGTAAATGTCATTATATACATTATTAACTAAGTGTTACTTATTCAAAACAAGTTCTATAACGATAAGAAAACAATATCTTCTAAAACACTATGAAAATTGAAAATTCTATTAAAAATAGTGATCATTTTTTGACAAAAGATTAGGACAGTAAACATATATCTAAAATACTACTCTTGGAATCTGAACATATAATAATATTGCATACATGATTCTATACATTATTATTGTCAACCAAAAAGCAAACAGTTACCGTACTTACGTTCTAATTACAACTATTAAGCTGTATCCAAAGACACCAACTCCACATAGAAAGTATGCCAATGGGAGTCGGTACTGTAGGGGTCCCATTGTTCTTTGATTATTGTAATACCCATAGAAAAGAAGTGAATATTTTAAGGCCCCCTGTAATATATAAAGCTTATTTGAATATAGTTTGTTTTACATGTCTGACCTCACCGTAAAGTCACACACTGGATGATATGAACAACAGTGAGTTGCGCATTTACTCCAGCAACATTGCAAATTCATAATGTGTCAGAGCAATATTGATCATGCATAAGCAAAGTGATACTCGATGTCTAGCAGGCCAAATGCAGAAAGAAAAAAAACTTAAACAGAACCTGTCATGTAAAATAATGGTATTAACCTGCAGATATGGGGTCAATTTGCAGGTTAATAGCGTTCTGACACCATGCACTGAGAGTCCCACTGCCAGGAGAAAATGAATCCCCCCCCCCCGGCAGCGTTCGGCTTCCAGTCATAGGGTTGGCATGGTTTCAGTCACTGTTCAGTGTATAAAGAGTGGTGACTCTCATAACAGATTCCCTTTAAATGTTTTATTCTACTGAAAATCAGTACCAAATATATTGGTATATTTAAGGTTTACATTTTTTTTATTACAAATGTCATCTTTGACTATAAATTCCATATGCCAGAATACGTAGCTCTTTTAATAAAGGGGTTGCCCAGGACTTTTATATTTGAATAGGGGCGGATGTACAGTACCCTGCTATGGCCACTATACAGTTGGCAGAGCTGTGCTGCGGAGCTTGGCATTTCCGGCTAATGGGAATAACTGTTCAGCGGGGCTGTCGGGTGTCGCGTGTCGCACCCCCACAGATCAAATATTGAAGACCTATCCCAAGGATAGGCCATCAATATACAGTGCATTGTGAAAGTATTTGGCCCCCTTGAACTTTTCTACCTTTTGCCACATTTCTGGCTTCAAACATAAAGATATAAAATTCCATTTTTTTTGGGGAAGAATCAACAACAAGTGGGACACAATCTTGAAGTGGAACGAAATTTATTGGATATTTTAAACTTTTTTAACAAATTAAAAACTGAAAAGTGGGGAGTGCACTATTATTCAGCCCCCTTGAGTTAATATTTTGCAGGCCCAAACAATGATGCTGCCACCACCATGTTTGACAGTGGGGATGGTCTTTTGAGGGTGATGAGCTGTGTTGCTTTTACGCCAAACATATCGTTTTGCATTGTTGCCAAAAAGTTCGATTTTGGTTTCATCTGACCAGAGCACCTTATTCCACATGTTTGGTGTGGCTTGTGGCAAACTTCAAACGAGACTTTTTATGGATATCTTTGAGAAATGGCTTTTTCTTGCCACTCTTCCATAAAGGCCAGATTTGTGCAGTGTACAACCGATTGTTGTCCTATGGACAGACTCTCCCACCTCAGCTGTAGATCTCTGCAGTTCATCCAGAGTGATCATGGGCCTTTTGGCTGCATCTCTGATCAGTCTTCTCCTTGTTCGAGATGAAAGTTTAGAGGGACAGCCGGGTCTTGGTAGATTTGCAGTGGTCTGATACTCCTTCCATTTCAATATGATCGCCTGCACAGTTCTCCTTGAGATGTTTAAAACTTGGGAAATCTTTTTGTATCCAAATCCGGCTTTAAACAACAGTATCTCGGACCTGCGTGGTGTATTCCTTGGTCTTCATGATGCTCTCTGCACTTGAAACAGAACCCTGAGACTATCACAGAGCAGGTGAATTTATACGGAGACTTGATTACACACAGGTGGATTCTATTTATCATTACCAGTCATTTAGGACAACATTGGATCATTCAGAGATCCGCACTGAACTTCTGGAGTGAGTTTGCGGCACTGAAAGTAAAGGGGCCGAATAATAGTGCACGCCCCACTTTTCAGTTTTTAATTTGTTAAAAAAGTTTAAAATATCCAATAAATTTCGTTCCACTTCAAGATTGTGTCCCACTTGTTGATTCTTCCCAAAAAAATTTGAAATTTTTATCTTTATGTTTGAAGCCAGAAATGTGGCAAAAGGTAGAAAAGTTCAAGGGGGCCAAATACTTTCACAATGCACTGTAAAAGTCCCAGACAACTCCTTTAATCATTACTAGCTGAAAACACTGGTGATGATTCAAATTACCTTTAAGAAAAATTAAAATAGGATTAATGGGAAATATACTAAATTGCAGCACAAATACTAGATAGGAATAATCATTGTAGTACTGACCGTGAAATATAAATACATAAAACATTCTGTATCTGATCAGTGCCGAGATGAGCATTTAGCATTTGGTGGCAATCTTAGGTGTCTCTCACAGGTGAGAGCACCGATCCTTAACCACGTGCGTCGCACATATCAGCGCTACTCGAGGCAGCCACTCCCAGACCCACTGGCAATCAGTTCTGATGAAGGTCCAATTGTAGGACCGAAAACGATTAACTTTAAAAGATTGCCTGAATAAACAAATTTATCATTCACTGCAACCCTTCTGAGTGCCAAGTTGTTTCTATATTGACTACGGGTTGGAACCCTACTTGGGCACCTTCCACACATTAGGAGTGTCGTATATCTACCAACTCTGATAGTCTAGATAGGTCATATGAGTTTATGGGAGTAACAATAAATCATGAAACCAAAATGAGTATACCCCCATAAAGAATAATGAATTATCTTTAAAATATACATTTTTATTCAACATGTATTCAAATGACAAACAGCATAAAAACAAGATAAAAAAGGGGAATCTTCTGCAAAAGACAAGTCATTGGTAGGTCCTTATGGAGAGATTATATTCATAGATGGAAATAGATAAATATAAATGATTACAAGTAACATAAATCAGTATTCCACTGTGCAATGTCTCCACCTAATGGAATCTGGTGGAATTACAATCAAATTCATGAAAATGCAAATACAAATATAGTGGCTGCCGCAGACCTGTAAGTCTGAGTAAGGAAGATAAATAGTCCTAGGGAGTCCCCGGCCAATTACCGGAGGACCTCCCATATATAGGCACCTCCTCCAAAATGGAGGTGCCCGAGCAACAGTTGTCGCACAGTATACTTACCTATGCTTCAGCCCTCAGGTCCCACTGCTAGCCTGACTAGTCCTGCCTGTTACCTGCCTGTTACCTGCCTGTTACCTGCCAGCCGCTACCAGGAAGCACCTGCCTGTTACCTGCCTGTTACCTGCCCGCTTACCTGGAAGCATCTGCCTGTCACCTGCTGTGCCTGCCAGCCCGCTTACATGGAAGCACCCGCTGTCACTTGCCGTGACCACCTGCCAGCCTACCTAGAGACTCCTGCCGTCACTTGCCGTGACTACCTGCCAGCCTACCTAGAGACTCTTGCCGTCACTTGCCGTGTCTACCTGATAGCCTACCTGGAGGCTTCTGCTCGCCAGCCTGCTTGCTGTGCCCATCTGCAATTCCGGTCAGTCCCTGCCATCTGTACCGTGGGAGTCACCTGCTCCCTTACAAGGTCGTCCCCAGAGTAGCACCTGGTCCCTCTGCTCGGTCCCTCCCTGGTCACGGAGTCGTTAGCCGCCATACGACCAGGGTCGGTCCGAGTTGATACTTAGTTACACCCCTCTGGGTCCCTCCTTGCACCGCAGCACAGAGGTTCCACCTCCCGGACCCGTGACAAATATAAAGTGCAAAGTGCTCATATATCATTTTTGGGGACAATTGTTTCAAACATAAAGGTTAGACAATGTATGATTACACATAAAATTAATTACTTCAAATCATAGATACATACATATTTACCAGGACTTGTGCCCCCCTAATGCGCGTTTCGCATAGTTGCTTCTTCAGAGACGGTACAGAGTAAAGGCATGTAGGACCTTTTATATATCAGGCAGCCAATCTGCTGCAAGATCATCAGAAACCAGCTGTGTAATGGCGCTCTATCAATGAGAACATGCCTTTGCTCCCTGGGTGCTGCGTTCAAGCGGCACACCGACACACCCATCTGCTGGAGTGACACGCCACCTGCTGGGGTGACACTTACAGGTCTGGGGCAGCCACTATATTTGCACTTTCATTAATTTGATTGTAATTCCACCTGATTCCATTAGGTGGAGACATTGCATAATGGAATACTGATTTATGTTACTTGTTGTAACATCCCTGGCGGCGTGCTGGCATGCCTTACCACCTCCCACCATGCAAGACCGCCATCTTACCTATCAATCCAGGCTGCACACTTTGCTCCAGTACCTGCTGTGTCTCTTGTCTGATTGCTTAGGGCGGCGCCGCCGCTACTGCCTGACTCTTATAGTTACTGTGTGCGCACTCCTAATGCCTCCCCAGCCTATTGCTGTGAGTCACTGGATACTTAAACCCCCTCCACCCAGTAGGGGGTGCCTGAGCAACACTTTCATTCAGTGTGTTCTGTGCAACTGAGTTGCCAGGTCCTGTCCTGTATCTTGTCTGATTCCGCCCCTGGGGGCTGTATACCCAGGCCTGTTACCTGTATCTGTGACTTCTAGTCTCTCTCCGCCACCCTGGGGGCTGAGGTCCCAGGATTGTTCTTGTATCTTGTTCCTGGTTCAGTTCCTGTCTGAACTGTGTCCTAGCCCGTTACCTGATTCTCTCTATGTCTGAACCTTCCCTTTCCTGCAGTGTCTGAATCTGCACCTAACTCCAACTCGTTGTCTCTGAACTTCTGTTTGTGAGTTTTGTGTACACTCGCTACTTCATTGCAAGTACCTTGTGTGTATCTGGTTCTGCTTGTTCACCGCACCTGCGGCTTTGCTCTGCTCTGCTTGTTCACCACACCGGCAGTTTCGCTCTGCTCTGCTTGTTCACCACACCGGCGGTTTCGCTCTGCTCTGCTTGTTCACCGCACCTGCGGTTTTGCTCTGCTCTGCTTGTTCACTGCACCGGCGGTTTTGCTCTGATCTGCTTGTTCACCACACCTGCGGTTTTGCTTTGCTCTGCTTGTTCACCGCACCTGCGGTTTTGCTCTGCTCTGCTTGTTCACCGCACCTGCGGTTTTGCTCTGCTCTGCTTGTTCACCGCACCTGCGGTTTTGCTCTGCTCTGCTTGTTCACCGCACCTGCGGTTTTGCTCTGCTCTGCTTGTTCACCGCACCTGCGGTTTTGCTCTGCTCTTCTTGTTCACCGCATCGGCGGTTTCGCTCTGCTCTGCTTGTTCACCGCACCGGTGGTTTCGCTCTGCTCTGCTTGTTCACCGCACCTGCGGGTTTTGCTCTGCTCTATTTGTTTACCGCACCTGCAGGTTTTTCTCTGCTCTGCTTGTCTACCGCTCCTGCGGGTTTTGCTCTGCTCTGCTTGTTTACCGCACCTGCGGGTTTTGCTCTGCTCTGCTTGTCTACCGCACCTGCATGTTTTGCTCTCCTCTGCTTGTCTACCGCACCTGCGGGTTTTGCTCTGCTCTGCTTGTTTACCACACCTGCGGGTTTAGCTCTGCTCTGCTTGTCTACCGCACCTGCGGTTTTGCTCTGCTCTGCTTGTCTACCGCACCCGCGGGTTTTGCTCTGCTCTGCTTGTCTACCGCACCTGCGGGTTTTGCTCTGTTCTGCTTGTCTACCGCACCTGCGGGTTTTGCTCTGTTCTGCTTGTCTATCGCACCTGCGGGTTTTGCTCTGTTCTGCTTGTCTACTGCACCTGCGGGTTTTGCTCTGCTCTGCTTATCTACTGCACCTGCGGGTTTTGCTCTGCTCTGCTTGTCTACCGCATCTGCGGGTTTTGCTCTGCTCTGCTTGTCTACCGCACCTGCGGCTCTGTTCCTGTATCCCAGTCTGTACTGGTCCCTATCCTGCCTGCGTTCCTACCTGACAGTACACGCCTGTCTGCATGCCAGCTGTGCCTGCCAGTGCCCACCTGTCTGCATGCCAGCCGTGCCTGCCAGTGCCCACCTGTCTGCATACCAGCCGTGCCTGCCAATACCCACCTGTCTGCATACCAGCCGTGCTTGCCAATACCCACCTGTCTATATGCCAGTCTAACCTGCCTGTTCCTGCATTCCCCGGTGTGGGTCAACAGCTGTGACCGGGGTCTGACCTGGAGTAGCACCTGGTCCCTCTGCTTGGTTCCTCCCTGGTTCACGGAGTCGACTGAGCCACCGTGTGACCTTGATCAAACCGGGTTGATACTTAGTCACGCCCCTCCAGGCACTCCTCGGTTCATCGTTCAGTGGGATCACTAATCACGCTCACGCCAGTCAGTCCGGGCGTGAGCGTAACACTTGTAATCATTTATATTTATCTATTTCCATCTATGAATATAATCTCTCCATATGGACCTACCAGTGACTTGTCTTTTGCAGTTGATTCCCCTTTTTTATTTTGTTTGTATGCTGTTTGTCATTTGAATACATGTTGAATAAAAATTTCAATTTTAAAGATAATTTATTATTCTTTATGAGGGTATTCTCTTTTTGGCTTCATATCTACCAACTCTATAGAAAGATGAGCATTTAGCATTAGGTGGAAATCTTAAGTGTCTCTCACACGTCAGCAAAAAACTCAGTTGCAAAACTTTGCACAATGGATGTCTGTCATGGAGCTGGTTGGGGTGTGTAAAGAAGGCTCAGGAGAAGAGCTCTTACCACACTCTGTAGATGCCAGCTATGTTAAACAGTTGGAATCCGTCAGTAACCACAGCGGTCAGAGCTAAGCTCCAATCTCTGCTGTTAACCATTTAGTTACCACTGTCAATCTTTGACTGCAGCAAATAAATCCTATCAACTCCCCTGTGACGCAATAGCATGGGAACGATGAGTGCCATGGCAGCCAAGTACCTGTTCAAAAGTTCAACCTCAGGCTAAGCCTCATAGGAAATCATAATTTGCCCTATATGTTGCAATACAGTGGAATTGCAGTATATAGTATAAGAGATCAAACAATCACCAGTTCAAGTTCCCTATGGGGACTAAAAAAAACGTATTATAAAATAAAATAGAAAAATTAAAAAGAGATATATAAAATCTAACAAATGTGATCAAAGCGTTGTGCATACCTTAAATTTGTATCAATGAAAACGTCAGCTTACTGCTTAAAAAAACAAACTGTCTTAGGCTGTGTGCCCACGTAGCGTTTTTCAAGCGTTTATGCTGCGGAATTTCCGCAGCGGAAACGCTTGTGAAACGCTAGGTAATCCGCACCCCATGGTCCCCAAGGGGATTCCGCATGTTCTATGCACATGCTGCGGATTTTTCCGCAGCGTTTATGCTGCGTACAAAAATCCGCAGCATGTCATTTAATTTTGCGGAAGTGCAGCGGAACTCCCGCCATTGACTTGCATTGAGACGCACAGAAACCGCGACTGTACATTTTTACAAGCGGCTTCTATGCATCTCTATGTGCGGATGGTACCCAGTTCTGGAGGAGAGGAGACTCTCATCCAGACCTGGGTACCATTGTACCTGTAAAAAAAGAATAAAATAACAAATAAAGTTTATACTCACCTGTCCGGCGTCTTCTCTCTGAATGCCAGCAGCGCTGAAGGACCTTCGGTGACGTCAGAGTCATGTGACCGCAGGCCCTTCACCGCTCTGTCTCGCGATATGCCGGCAGCCGGGAACCAGACAGGAAAGAGCGCTGCTGCACACACCGGGGCCTCGGAGGTAAGTATAGCTTTATTTGTTTTAATTTTTACGGTTCACACTGTATAAATCCATGCTGTTTGCATGGATTTATACAGTGTGACCTAGTTGTCAAGCACTTTCCAAGTGATGTTATCGCCTGGAAAGTGCTTGTCAATCTGCATGCGGAAACGCATGTGAACCCGCATGTGGATCCGCATGTATTCTGCAGGAAAAACGCATGCACAATCTGCATGCGTTTTTTTCTGCCAGGGAGATGCAGAAATGCTGTGGCCTCACAGGTCCATCAATGGAAAAATAAAAATGGTGACACACAAAATAAAAAATTTTGTAACAAACATCTAAAAAATTTTCCCCATTTAAATGAAAGATAATCTATGCAAGTCAAGTTTGGTCCTAAAGCGTCTCTTGGATATTTGTCTCTGGATCCGAAAATCCTAATATAAAATCTTAATAATCTAGATTTAAAAAAAAAAATCATAATGCACTGACGTCCCGTACTATGGTAGAGAATTGGGGACCTATACAGCAATGCAGAAAAGTGTCATAAAAGCTTTGAAAAGTAGCAAATTTTGTGGCTTTTGGCACAAGTTTGAATCAGCTCTGTCAAAATGGATGAAGATCGGAAGGCGCAGGGACAGTGTGCCCCCATCACCCCGTTGCATGAATCAAAAATACTGGTGCTTTGTATGACAGAAATGCTACTCTGATCCTTGGCATAACATTTCTGGCGCGGGGCATGGAGCCATACGCCACTTAGAAGATGCGCCAAATTCAATAACCGACATGCGCTTCTTAATGAATTCAGCACCTTCTACTTCAGCAAGACAGTCTTGATTAATCAGCCCCTTAGTAAGAGACAATGCATTTTAGTGATATCAGTGTTGATGGTAATTTTATAATAGAGGAAATCTTGGAACAACTTTTCATATATAGTTTAAGAGATGGGAAGTGAAGAAACCAGGATTTAGAAATTCTCAAAGTGAAACTGTTATATACAAGTCTACAAGTCAAATCTTTTCTTTACCCCAAACTCGCTCAGGACACCATAATTCATTGAAGTTTCCTGTTCAGCCCTTGGTACTGTCTTTCTTGGAATGCTTCCAGCTGGCAGCCCCATCAATAGCTATGGCAACAATTAAAGCAATTAAATGAGCGCAACCAATGTATCATATACTTAAACTGAGTCATGAAACAAAAGTGATATTGAGGTTTGTTCCCACCTCATAAAGTGATATTGCTACCTAGATTGCCTAGATTGGAATACCCCTATAAATTATCTTTTTTTTTCTTATCAAAGTGGTATTTTTAAAGTTAAAGTGAACCTGACACCTGCTCCCCAATCCGTGGGCAGCATTATCATGCACTGGCTGTACAATTTCAGACATACAGTACAGACCAAAAGTTTGGACACACCTTCTCATTTAAAGATTTTTCTGTATTTTCATGACTATGAAAATTGTACATTCACACTGAAGGCATCAAAACTATGAATTAACACATGTGGAATTATATACTTAACAAAAAAGTGTGAAACAACTGAAAATATGTCATATATTCTAGGTTCTTCAAAGTAGCCACCGTTTGCTTTGATGACTTCTTTGCACACTCTTGGCATTCTCTTGATGAGCTTCAAGAGGTAGTCACTGGAAATGGTCATCCAACAATCTTGAAGGAGTTCCCAGAGATGCTTAGCACTTGTTGGCCCTTTTGCCTTCACTCTGCGGTCCAGCTCACCCCAATCCATCTCAATTGGGTTCAGTTTTGGTGACTGTGGAGGCCAGGTCACCTGGCGTAGCACCCCATCACTCTCCTTCTTGGTCAAATAGCCCTTACACAGCCTGGAGGTGTGTTTGGGGTCATTGTCCTGTTGAAAAATAAATGATGGTCCAACTAAACGCAAACCGGTTGGAATAGCATGCCGCTGCAAGATGATGTGGTAGCCATGCTGGTTCAGTATGCCTTCAATTTTGAATAAATCCCCAACAGTGTCACCAGCAAAGCACCCCCACACCATCACACCTCCTCCTCCATGCTTCACGGTGGGAACCAGGCATCTAGAGTCCATCCATTCACCTTTTCTGCATCACACAAAGACACGGTGGTTGGAACCAAAGATCTCAAATTTGGACTCATCAGACCAAAGCACAGATTTCCACTGGTCTAATGTCCATTCCTTGTGTTCTTTAGCCCAAACAAGTCTCTTCTGCTCGTTGCCTGTCCTTAGCAGTGGTTTCCTAGCAGCTATTTTACCATGAAGGCCTGCTGCACAAAGTCTCCTCTTAACAGTTGTTGAAGAGATGTGTCTGCTGCTGGAACTCTGTGTGGCATTGACCTGGTCTCTAATCTGAGCTGCTGTTAACCTGCGATTTCTGAGGCTGGTGACTCGGATAAACTTATCCTCAGAAGCAGAGGTGACTCTTGGTCTTCCTTTCCTGGGGCGGTCCTCATGTGAGCCAGTTTCTTTGTAGCGCTTGATGGTTTTTGCAACTGAACTTGGGGACACTTTCAAAGTTTTCCCAATTTTTCGCACTGACTGACCTTCATTTCTTAAAGTAATGATGGCCACTCGTTTTTCTTTACTTAGCTGCTTTTTCTTGCCATAATACAAATTCTAACAGTCTATTTAGTAGGACTATCAGCTGTGTATCCACCTGACTTCTGCACAACACAACTGATGGTCCCAACCCCATTTATAAGGCAAGAAATCCTACTTATTAAACCTGACAGGGCACACCTGTGAAGTGAAAACCATTTCCGGTGACTACCTCTTGAAGCTCATCAAGAGAATGCCAAGAGTGTGCCAAGCAGTCATCAAAGCAAAAGGTGGCTACTTTGAAGAACCTAGAATATAAGACATATTTTCAGTTGTTTCACACTTTTTTGTTAAGTATATAATTCCACATGTGTTAATTCATAGTTTTGATGCCTTCAGTGTGAATGTACAATTTTCATAATCATGAAAATACAGAAAAATCTTTAAATGAGAAGGTGTGTCCAAACTTTTGGTCTGTACTGTATATGTTTTACTCCGAAATGCTGAGGCATTTCATAGAGAACATACTTTTAATAGCCGCCGGGTACTAGTCGGACAGGCGGGTCTCCGGCTATTAAAAATGTGTTTTTCTCTGAAACTCCACAGTGTTTCAGAGTGAAACATACATGGCTGATATTGAACCACCAGTGCCTGATACATGATGCCCACAGATTGGGCAACATAGTTCAGGTGTCAGGTTCCATTTAAAGCACCATTCCGGCATTTTTTTATTGCACCAGTGGAGTGGTGCTTTAAATGTAATTCCCCTGCCCCCTGTCTCATACTCACCTGCTGCCGCCTTCATCCTTTTCCAGCATCGCTCCCGTCGGTCTCTGGTGAAAAGTTGCCTTTCGGCAGCTCCAGTGTTTCATGGATCTCACCGGAAGTCACTTTTCAATACATCTCTATTGCATTGCGCTTTTGTGTCGTAACTTCTGACTTCCGACCAGACAGAAGTTACGGGCACAAGATGGCGCCGCAGGAAAGGAGCGACATCGGTAAAAGATGAAGTCGCCAGAAGATGAGTATAAGAATGGGGGCAGAGGGCTTACATTTAAAGAGCCACTCCAGTGCTGGAAAAAAAAACGCTGAAGTGGTGCTTTATACAAAATAATTTTTGTATGACAATATTCCAATATACCTCCTGTATCAAGTCCTCAGAGTTTGTAATATTTAATGGCAATTAGAATTATAACTTACTGCCATTTAATACAAATCTCCATTGTTTCCTTACAGTGGATAACAAAAATCTGTACTGGTCACGAGACAAAAGAATTCAGTGTGTGACAAAGCGGAGCTGTGATACACATGATGTGAGGGTGCTTGAAATGTCCACAACAATTCTGCCAGAAAGCACAGGGACATTAGACGTGACAGATATTCTACAAATTGTGTGGAGTTTGGTGCAGATTTGTCTGTGAATTTGACACTACAGATGGGGTAAAATAAAAATATGACACTCACCTGCCCTGGTAATGTTAGCCTGGGTCTTTGCCATTTTTGGAACAACCCGACCTCCTACAATGTGACCACTGCAGCCACAACATAGGACAAGATTAGTGACGAATAGTGATGAGCGAGTATGTTTTGTTAACCCTTTCGCCGAGTATGCTCGGCCGAGCACCGAGTATTTATAGCGTGCTCGGTGATATGTGTAGTATCGGCGTCTCTGCCCCCAGACAGGCAGAGACGCTGTCCCTCTTACCGCCGCACTCTCCACCCGGCATCCCCCGGCACTCCTGCTGCTGCCGGCACGCGCAGCTTCCCGGGCACTGTGCTTAGGGCGCGATCGCTCCCTCCCTCTTAAAGGAGCCGTGCACGCCGTCCTTAGGAGTCCCCGCCCAATGGCCGGAGGACCTCTCATATAAAAGGCACCTCCTCCAAAATGGAGGTGCCCATGCAAGGTTGTAGCTTTGTGTCCTAAACTCTGCTTCAGCCCTCAGGTCCCTCTGCTAGTCTGACTACCAGTCCAGTCCGCCTGCCTGACTACCAGTCCAGTCCGCCTGCCTGACTACCAGTCCAGTCCGCCAGCCTGACTACCAGTCCAGTCCGCCAGCCTGACTACCAGTCCAGTCCACCAGCCTGACTTCCAGTCCTGTCCGCCAGCTTGTCTACTCTCCAGCCCGACAGTCTGTCTACAGTCCAGTCCGCCAGTCTGTCTCTGGGCTCTGCCCGCCTGCTTACCTGGAAGCACCTGCTTGTTACCTGCTGTGCCTACCAGCCAGCCTACCTGGAGGCTCCTGCTTGTTACCTGCCGTGCCTACCAGCCAGACTACCTGGAGGCTCCTGCTTGTTACTTGCCGTGTCTGCCAGTCCGTCTACCCGGAGGCTCCTGCCAGTTACCCGTGGTGTCTGCCAGTCCATCTACCCGGATCACCCATCAGCCTGCCTGCCATGCTCATCTGCTGTACGGGTCAGTCCCTGCCCTCTGACTCATGGGAGTGTGGCGCCCAGGGGATGGGGACTACTTGGCGCCCGGGCCTTAATGCCTGGTCTTGGGGGATATCGCAGTGGTCGGCTCACGGGCCCATACCCTGGGGTCTCTCTTAAAAAAGGGGAAAATAAAATGTCAAAGTTCGTGACGCCACCTGTGGTGTCTGGTGAGGATCACCAGCGCTGCGGCAGTCCACTGAGGCCGGTGTTACGGCAGCTTTGATGGTGTAGCTCCCACAGGTGGAGCTAGGCCTCAGGGCAGTGATGTTTGACGAGGTGCACGATATGGCGGTGACCCAGCCGGGTCCAAGGAAGAACAGGGGACACACACACACGGTTTGCTTCTGTACCTTTTTTACTGGTGGAAATGCAGGTACCGTCCGGAGCGCTGTAGGGTGAGGGGTGCACAGCAGGACTCTCCCCAGTGAGCAGGTGTAGGGCCTCCTGTTTCTTCGCCGCTTAGTGTTAGTCTCTGGCCTGCCTGGAGCTATGCCTAACTTAGTCTCTGTTCTGCACCGGCTGATCCTGTGGTAGGGCCTTCTGTTGGAGTACACACTCCCTGGTATATGGGGCCTCGGTAACTCCTGACCCTGGTATAACAGTCAGCGTTTGGTATTCCTGGGACCTGTAGTTCGCCAGGGGTTCTGGTTGTCTTCTGCTGGGTGTAAAGAATCCCTGCAGACTCGGACACAGTGTCCGGTATATGGTTTCTGGGGTGAGCTGGTAAAGCTCCTCTGCCCCCAATGCTACTCACTCCTCTAGCCTTCGGCCTACTAGGACCCTCACTAGGCTATACACACTGGCAGTTAGGTGGCTGCCTCTTCTGCTGTTCTCTGAGCGTCAGCAACGCTCCTAGCTCACTTAACTCGAGGTGCTTGAGTCTGACTGAGCTCCACTGCAGACTGACCTGTTTCTCTGTGTCTCACTCTGCAGGAACTGGCTGTGGACTCCAGACTGTTCTGTCTCCACTCTCTTCCTGAGGAGAACTCACTCACAGACTCTCTCCTTCTGTGTCTGAGCAGAAACTGCTGAATCACTGTCTGGGCTGCCTAGCTCCACCATCCCTATCCAGGCTCCCTCTGGTGGTCTGAGGTGGAAGGTGGAGGTGTGTGTATGCTCTGAGGGCCTCTTGTGGAGAAAACCTGAAATGCACCCCTCCAGGATCTGTGGCTCCATGCACAGCAGGGCGTCACAGGAGTCACCTGCTCTCATACAAGGTCTGGCCCAGAGTAGCACCTGGTCCCTCTGCTCAGTCCTTCCCTGGTCACGGAGTCGATTGAGCCACCGTACGACCTTGGTCAGTCCGAGTTGATACCTAGTAACGCCCCTCTGGTCCCTCCTTGCACCGCAGCACAGAGGTTCCACCACCTGGATCCATAACAATATGTTTGAATCACTCCCGTGTGCATGATTTGCAACTGTTTGACAGCTTTAATACATGTGAGGGATGCTTGTTTCTTTCACATTCCTCACATGTATTAAAGCTGTCAAACAGTTGCATATCATGCACACGGGAGCGATTTAACCATATCACCGAGCAGCTATAAATACTCGGAGCTCGGCCCGAGCATACTCGCCGAAAGGGTTAACAGAACATACTCGCTCATCACTAGACAAGATGTCACTACAGGTGGCTGAGTTATACAGAGACTAGAAGGGACCAGACAAAGGAGCCACAGAAGTGCCAGGAAAAGTGAATATAGTGTTTATTTTTTATTTTAAGCTTTGAAAAAAAGTTTTTTTTTCCCACGAGCTGTGAATATTGATGCAGAATAACAGGTGTCCCACAACAAAATCAACAAAAAATTAGGATTGAAGCGGATGTGGCCTCCCTCATTGGATTCAATAAGAAAATCGGCTACTGTTCTGCAACAAAAATTTACATGCTGACAATTTAAAGTCTACACAACATGTCAATTTCTCATATATATATTTTTTTACAGTATTTGGATGGGATTTCTAAAATCCATTTTGCTGCCTTTGTAATATGCTGCAGATTTTCTACCTGCAAATTTGTACAGAAAATTGAAAATCTTTATATTGTACTATGTGTGCCCATACTGTAGTAATAATCAGTCATGTATTCGTGTATTACATCAATAGGAGAGATTTTTATCCATAGGAAGTCAACAGTGAAAATTCTGATTTATAGCACGCAGGCATATTTAAAACTACCAGGAATTGATTCAGAAAGAATATTAGAAAATTATATAAAATTTTATTTTACATGAATTAATGTTTAATTGCTGAAAACTATAAAGCCACGTTCACACGATCAGTATTTGGTCAGTTTTTTACCTCAGTATTTGTAAGCCAAAACCCGGAGTGGAACAATCAGAGGAAAAGTATAATAGAAACACGTCACCACTTCTGTATTTATCACCCACTCCTGGTTTTTGCTTACAAATACTGAAGTAAAAAACTCACCAAATACTGAATGTGTGAACGTGGCCTAATACTCATTTAACCTCATCACTACCTTTGACCTACATGTACGTCAAAGGTAGTGTCCCTGCCTTTTATGTGTGCTCTAGCGCAGGGTTCCCCAACTCCAGTCCTCAAGGCCCACCAACAGGTCATGTTTTCAGGATTTCCTTAGTATTGCACAGGTGATGTAACTATTGCCTGTGCTGATGATGGAATTATCACCTGTGCAATACTAAGGAAATCCTGAAAACATGACCTGTTGGTGGGCCTTGAGGACTGGAGTTGGGGAACCCTGCTCTAGCGCACACCAAGCCCACACCTTTCCCCCCCGCACTTGATGGCTGACTTAATCAGCCATCAAGTGCATCTAACATATGAAGCACAGCTTTTTAAAGCACAGGTGATCTATCAATCACAGCTTCAAGTTTCCTAAGGGAACTGTTGAAGCCAGTAAAAAGTAAAAACAAAAAAAGTTTTTAAAAATAGGAACAAAAAAAAAAGATCAATCACCCCTCTTTGCTCCATTAAAAAAAAAATAAAAAAAAATGCATATCTTTGATATAGCTGAGTTCAGAAATGCCCGATCTATCAAAATATAAAATAAATTAATCCGATTAGTAAACAGCGTAATGAGAAAAAAAATCAAACCCCCAGGATTACGTTTTTTTTGGCCGCCGAAACATTGCAATAAAATGTAATAAAAATGGATCAAAACATTATATCTACACTCCAAATGGAATCATTAAAAATGTCAGCTCAGGTTGCAAAAAATAAGCCCTCACATATCCAGAAAAATTAAAATATGACAGGTCTAGGAAAATGGAGATAAAAACAAAATTTATTTTTTTTTTTTTACAAATTTCCGAATTTTTTTTTCACCACCTAAATAAAAACAAAAACTAAATCAGTTTGGTATCTACGTAATTGGAGAGACATGGGGAATCATATTGCCTGGTCAGTTTGGCCAGAAAGTGAACATTGTAAATTAAAAAAAAAAAATGATTGTAGAATTGCACCATTTTCCAGTACACTATGTGGTAAAGTGAATGGTGTCATTAAAAGTACAACTTGTCCTTCAAAAAACAAGCCCTCATATGGCGGTATTGACAGAAAAATAAAAAAGTTATGACTCTGAGAAGAAGGGGAGGAAATAACAAAAATGAAAAAAACTTAAAATTGCCTGGTAGTGAAGGGAGTTAACTCTAGCACTGTAGTACCCTATTAAATTAATTTTTTGCTTGTTCCCACCCACTATACTTATTCTTTTTTTTATATGTTTCATTTTCATATCTTTCCTTGACATCTATCTAGTTAATGAGTTATTCATTGAAACAGATACTGTATTCAACATTTCTTTGAACATATTTTGCTATTTACAAGTACGTTACCTCAGGAATGCAAACCAGTCCAAGCACCATGCATAGGAGAACTAAGTTAACACCATACATCCACCTGAGGAATATGAAATAGGATGCCACAGACGATCCAAAGTGGCCTTTAATTAAAAAGAAAGCAATATTATTCATAATAATTGACTGCACACACATAACATTGGCTTTATGTTCTGAATCATTTCTAACAGTTTAATTTTTAAGGTAACGAGGATCATTTTACTAATAAAGACTAATAATGATCGGTATGCATGCAAAAATATAAAGTCTTTTATTAGTAAATTTATAGCTTAAAGGGGTTGTTCTCTACCAAATAAGCTTTCACCCTGGCTAAAGTTTGTTACAAATCAACAAACCGCGCTGTAGTCGCCTTCCCCGGGTCCCCTAGTGAGTCTTCGCCACTGCTCCCGGTTTCTGGCCCCACTATCAGTATTTGGTCAGTATTCGGTCAGTATTTTTCCTCAGGAGTGGGAGACAAAACCAGGAGTGGGTGATAAATGCAGAATTGGTGACTTGTTTCTATCATACCTTTTCTCTGATTGTTCCTCTCCTGGTTTTGGCTCCTACTCCTGAGGAAAAAATACTGACCGAATACTGATAGTGGGGCCGTGTCCTAAGGCTATGGTACTGACATCACCTTGACAGTTCAACAGTCAATCAGTAACCTCAGCGGCTCTAATGGGGGCGTTTTGTTTATATTAACAGAGCCACTGAGCTCACTGATTGGCTGCCACGCTTTGACAAGTGTAAAACATCGGACTACACTCGAATGTCATCTGAGTGCAGTTCGATTTACACGGACACAGACAATGAAGAAGATGGAGAAATTAAGTTCTCCGTCTCCTCCGCACCGGTGCTGCGATTCTCTCATGTGAGAGAATCGGATCACAGTAAACTGACACTCCACTCGGCTCAAACTCTGACAGAGAGGAAGAATCATCGCTCATGTGACCCCGGCCTAAGTCTCATAAACGTGCATTGAGGAGGTGACCTCCTGTCCACACAGAAGACACTGTGAGCTGACAGGTCACAATGATACCACGTGATGCAAGAGAGGACTGGAGCTGTGATGGAAGACAGTGACCATTCTACACACATTACTGATTGCTAACAAAGGGGATGTTTAAAAAAAATGGAGGAAAGGTCCTTATGGGCTTGAGCACAAAATCGGTAATCTCAGACAAGTGAAAAACATGGATAGTACTATACCCATGATATTCTATGGGGCTGTTCACATTTCCAAACATTTCCTCAGACCAAGTGGTGTGAGTAAAAAATCAAAGACATGTCTGATTTTGATCTGAGTGTCAATCAAAATCGGTAATGCAAGTCTATGGGTCTGTGAAAAACATCGGACCGCACTCAGTTGACACCTGTGTGCAGCACGACATAACTGAGAAGGTGGAGAAACTTTTCTTTTTTTTTTCTCTTCACGTCCTGCAAAAACTGATGCCACTCTGATCAAACTTTGATCAGAGCCTGATCTGAATAATCGGACTGTTCTTCTTGGCTGGAGAGAAAACGGTCATGTAACACTACCCTTAAGTTGTTATCTTTCAGATCAAAATTTACATGATTATACACATCAACTTTTTTTATTATTTGTTAAAAGTAATGTATTACTAAAAAAAACTGATTTAAACTAATGGAAATCTGAGCCGTCTGTTAGAACTTTTTTTTGAACATTTTTCTTTTTTTTTATTATTAATAAATAATTTGCAAAATAATATTGTTGAATAATAAAATAAATGCACTTACTTTCAATTTCCTTAATTTTCATTTCCCAAGGTATGCAGGCAGTTTTAAAATTTTCAAAATCTCTTTTGAACTTCATCCATTTCTGTAGTTAGAGCATTATATATTATTACTTTAGAATATAGTCAATGTTTAAAAAAATACACTGCATTCAAAATTATTATACGAATTGGATTTAAGTGTCATAAGTAGAGATGAGCGGTGTTCGACTAGAACTGTTCGCCAATCTCAAATTCGAGCTGTTTTGGGCGGTGTTCGAGTTGTTCGACGAACCCGAACGATTTGCAAAAAATTCGGCTGTTCGAGGTTATGTTCGATAACTGTTCGTGCACCAAAAGCGTGTCCTGCATGTCTGGCGCTATTTAGAGCACCAATCATGCAGGGATTGTCTGCCACTCACTGTAATGCCACAGCCATGGTGGTTGTGGCATTACAGTGATTGCCCAAATCGATGGGAACAGTGCTCACAGTGAAACATGGAAAGCCGGCAATTCAGCAGCGGCATACACCGGTACCCGACAATTTAGAACAGAAAGAATAGAGCTTCACACATAGATTAGATAGATAGAAACATGTCAGTCACATATATATGAAGTACAGTGACAGTGTTGATTACTGTACTTGTCATTTAGTGTTAAAATAAAGGATTTATTTAAAAAAAATAATAGTGTTTACATGCAACGTCTCTTTAAAAAAGCCGGCCGGCATTTCAGCAGCGGTACCCGACAATTTAGAATAGAAGGAATAGAGAATCACACATAGATTAGATAGATAGAAACATGTCAGTCACATATATATGAAGTACAGTGACAGTGTTGATTACTGCACTTGTCATTTAGTGTTAAAATAAAGGATTTATTTAAAAAAAAAATTGGAGTGGGGTTCCCCATAATTTTAGTCTCTAGCGGAGGTTAAGCAGACGGCTGGGGCAGATGTTTGAAGCCTGGGAAGGGGGTAATACCCACGGAGCTTCCCAGGCTACTAATATCAGCCCCCAGCTGAATACCTAGCCTTTACTAGCTATTAAAATGGGGGACCCCCCAAAAAATGACGTTTGGTCCCCCTATTTTAATAGCTATGGATGCGCCAATTCTGGCACTTAGCCTCGCTCTTCCCACTGCCCTGTAGCGGTGGCAGTGGGGTAATAGGGCTGGGGTTGATGTCAGCTTATAATGCCAGCTGACATCAAGCCCAGGTTAGTAATGGAGAGGCATCTATAAGACATCCCCATTACTAACCCCATAGTCAAAGTTAAAAAAAAAAACACAAACACCCAGAATAAAGTCCTTTAATTGAAATAAACACACAATTCTTTATTGTTCTAAATTAAACCATACTTACCATCACACCCATTCCAGCTGAAGCCAACGATCCCCTGCAATAAAAGTAAAATAATAAAGCAACATCATCCTTACCTTTCCATGGTTCCCACGACGGCTTCAGCTCTGCTACATTCACATGACAGGCTGGATCGCAGCAGAACGCTGCCATCCAGCTTGCCATGCCGCACACACTGAGAAGTGCAGGCATGCTTGCGCTCCTCAGTGTCTCGCTGTGACAGCATAAAGATGAGCCGAGGTCATGTCCAATGAACTCAGCTCACCTCATGCACGTCACTGACAGCGTGGGAAAATTCTCACGCTGAAGCGCTGAGTGCAGGAGAATTTTCCCACGCTGTCAGTGACGTGCATGAGGTGAGCTCATGTCCAATGAACTCAGCTCACCTCATGCACGTCACTGACAGCGTGGGAGAATTCTCCTGGACTCATTACCCCACTGCCACCGCTACAGGGCAGTGGGAAGAGCGAGGCTAAGTGCCAGAATTGGCGCATCCTATGGATGCGCCATTTCTGGGGCGGCTGATGGCTGGTGTTTCTAGCCTGGGAGGGGGCCAATGTTCATGGCACCCTTCCTGGGCTATTAATATCAGCCCCCAGCTGTCTGCCTAGCCTTTGCTAGCTATTAAAATAGGGGGGACCCCACGTCATTTTTTTGGGTGGGTCCCCCATTTTAATAGCTAGTAAAGGCTAGGTATTCAGCTGGGGGCTGATATTAGTAGCTTGGGAAGCTCCATGGGTATTACCCCCTTCCCAGGCTTCAAACATCTGCCCCAGCCGTCTGCTTAACCTCCGCTAGAGCCTAAAATTACGGGGAACCCCACGCCAATTTTTTTTTTAATAAATCTTTTTTTTAACACTAAATGACAAGTACAGTAACCAACACTGTCACTGTACTTCTTATTTATGTGACTGACATGTTTCTATCTATCTAATCTATGTGTGATGCTCTATCTTTCTGTTCTAAATTGTCGGGTACCGCTGCTGAATTGCTGGCCAGCTTTTTTAAAGAGACGGTGCATGAAAACACTAATATTTTTTTAAATAAATCCTTTACACTAAATGACAAGTACAGTAAGCAACACTGTCACTGTACTTATTATATATGTGACTGACATGTTTCTATCTATCTAATCTATGTGTGATGCTCTATTCCTTCTTGTCTAAATTGTCGGGTACCGGTGTATGCCGCTGCTGAATTGCCGGCCGGCTTTTTTAAAGAGAGCGTCTTCTGAGCAGTTTGTCAGCTTTTGGACACCTTTGAAGGTGTTTTCTATGTGTTTCTATGTGTTTTTGTTTGCCTGCCATTGGTTTTAACGGTGTTCGATGGTATTCTAAGGTGTTCGACGAGCAGTTCGACAAACAGTTCCTCGAACATCCCGGTGTTCGACGAACCGAACCGAACCCGAACACTACGGGGGTGGCTCAACACTAGTCATAAGGATGAATTGTTTTGTTTTTCAAATATGATGGTATTGTGTCTCAGGGCTCTTTGTATCACTGAAATCAATCTCAAACATCTGTGATAATTAGTTGGCCAGGGGGGAGCCTAGTTAAAGGAAAACTGCTTTAGACCCCCTTCACACGTCAGTGTGTCTGGTACGTGTGGTGACTATTTTTAGGTCTACACTTCCACACGTAGACCCATTAAAATCTATAAGGCTGTGCTCATGTTAGTGTTCACACGGACCTTGTGTCCGTGTGACCCGCACGTGGACATGTCCGTTTTTTTCCGGCCGCATGGCTGTCAATAAGTTCTGCACACGTACACACGGATGATATAAAATGTAATATCGTTCCCTTGTCCATGTGACATGTACCGGAATAGAATGCAGAATAGAAAAGACAAATGTTTAGGTGTTATATGTGCAAAGATATAGATAGATAGATAGATAGATAGATAGATAGATAGATAGATAGATAGATAGATAGATAGATTGCAATATAGATATTCATGAGCGATATAATTAGTGCCTTACCCCGATTTTTGATAACCAGCACATGTAAATCAGACAGCTGGGGGCTGATATTATCAAGCTGGGAATGTCCATGGATATTGGCCCCTTCCCAGCCTAAAAATATAGAATGTATTTAAAATGTATGTACCTTTGCCATCATAATTTTATAGGCATATAGTTTTCTTCCTTTTCCACGGCCAAGAGCACCTTCATATTTTTCAACAAAGTCTTGAGCGTCTCTGATCACAAGAGTAAAAATTACATAATTTACTCAAAACTCATAACTTTTCCCTGAGTTCGGATATGAAAGCAAAGCATAGACAAAATCATATGTGAATGAAAACCAATAATAAAAGTCTAAAAAAAGAAACATGGTTATCAAGTTACTTATTTTATGGAGTCGAAACCTACACTGTCATCTGACTCTCAAACTATTTGACCTTCAGTGATCCAACTTTACATGATCTCTCATCTGTCCATTGCTTTTCCTCTATTCACACCGTCTATGTTGCTGACCTGTTGCCTAAATCTGAGAAGTCATTCAATTGGCTGGTTGGTAGTGTTTTGCTCTGCCTATGTCGACTCCTTGCCCCTTTCTCAAACATTGTTCTTTCTCCATTCCCTATTTAATGTCTCTTGTGATAATTGTAGCCAAATCAAACATTATGATAACATTTCCTGTTTCATTGTCTCAGCAAATACCTACTACAGTATATCTGCAATTGTCCCTAGTCATTTATTATAGTGTGTACAGTCCTGCTCATTGTTATTGGCACCCATGAAGTTTAAGTACATAATGTGGAATATCTCTTGAAAAAAATCAAGTGAAACCGTTTTTTTGTATAGAGCACTTATGTTAAATACAAAGGAACAAATGATAAACAATAATTTAAAACCAAAAACAATGGGAGGGAAAAATACATTAATTTAGTATGGGAACACATTGACGTGCCTGTGGTAAATCACAAAAGAGATTCACCTGTGATTAATTGTCAGTGCCTATGTGATATGAATTAGCCAATGAATGATGACTTCAGTGTTTTAAAAATCTAAATGGTACGCCCTGTTCCTTTGTCACAATGGTGAAGACAAAGGAGCTGTCTGAGACTTCAGAACTGCTATTATTAGCAAACACAAAACTTCCAAAAGGTATAAGGTCATCTCCAAAGACCTTGGTATCTTAGTTTCAACAGTGTGCAATGTTATTAAGAAGTTTTCCAAGCATGGAACCGTCAAGAACCTTCCTGGACATGGGGGAAAGAGGAAAATTGACAAAAGATGTCTTCGAAGGTTGGTGTGAATGGTGGAAAAAAAACACATCAAACATCCAAAGGATGGGATCATGGTTTCAACAAGTACCATACGCCACACACTAAACCAAGCAGAGCTTTATGGGTGAAGGCCAAGGAAGAAACCATCGCTGAAGAAAAGACATAAAAAGGAACCACTAATCTTTGCCAAAGAGTACATTGAGAAACCACAATCCTTCTGGGAAAATATTCTATGGACAGATGAAGCAAAAATAAAGTTTTTTGGCAATGCAAAGCAACAGTTTGTTTACAGATGGCGCAATGAAGCTTATAAGGAAAATAACACCTTACCAATAGTTAAGCAGGGTGGAGGTTCCATAATGCTGTGGGGTTGCGTTACTGCGTCTGGTACTATAGACCTTGACCGTATCACGTGAATCATGAAATCAGAGAATTATCAAGAGATTTTAGAGTGAAGTGCAGTACTCAGTGTAAGAAAACTTGGTTTGAGTCAAAGATCATGGGTCCTCCAGCAAAGCAATGACCCAAAGCGCACATTCAAAAGTACACAGAAATGGTTGAAAAAGAAAAAAATGGACTGTTTTAAAATCGCCAGCAATGAGTCCTGACCTCCATCCCATTGAAAATCTTTGGGGTGAGCTGAAATCTGCCATTGGGAAAAAAGAACCCTGCAAACATTCAAGAGCTTGAACAAACTGCAAAGGAAGAGTGGGAGAAAATTCCAGCTGAGAAGCGCAAGACGCTTATAGATGGTGTGACAGAGTCACTGGTATAATATATGAGGGGAGGTATGTGTCACACAGGTTGCTAGCCTGTGCGAATTAGAACCAATAAACTTTCTGCCAGCTTGTTATATGCTGGGGGTTAACTCTTTAAAAGGGTGTGGTTTTATGGGAATGACATAGAGATGGGAGGGAAGTCATTCCCTTACCTTCCCTCAGGGTGTGGCTGAGCAGGGTGAAATTGTCAGTCAGCTTTGTTTCTCTGGAGTGTGTGGTCTGGAGAGTGAAGTCTCCAGGCTGAGTTTGGGTGAAATCAGAGAGCAACACTGGAGGACTGGTGTTGCTGAAGACTTCACTGTGCTACCTGCAGTGGGCGGAGCCTCGCTTACTATTGGACTCTGTCATACCTTATCTTTTTTATTTTTCCCGTTAACCCTGAGAGGGTCTGTTTATTTTTATGGGACACTGCTGGAGTTTATGCTGCACAATAAACCCGCAGGAAGTTAACCCAAACCATGTGTCCTGTGTCTGCCTCTGGAGAGCCGAGCAAGTCACTTTACCTCAATGGCTACAAGAAAAGTTTGGAGGCTGTCAGCAATGCCAAACGGTGTGCAATGAAGTATTAATTAGGGGTGTCTTTATAGCTGCACATGCTGCTTTTTCATTTTTTTCTTTGAAATTGCAACATGGAAGTTGAAAAACAATGTTTTATTGTTGTATTACTTTGAACCATTAAATAAAAAATCCTGAGGATATAACTTTGGTACATTTCCATTTATTTCTGAAGATATTGTACAGTCTATGGAAAAAATGAAGGGGTGGCAATAATGGTGAGCAGCACTGTATGTAGGTTACAACTTGGTAATGACTAATTCATGTTTAAAGAGTTACCGTTGTTTTCATTTCTACTTCATAAATCAATAGTACACATGAAAATAAGCCACTTTGTAATATATCTTATCAGAGAAATCCACTTCTTTCACCTCCTGGATTCATCTCTTATTCTTGGTGAAAACTGTAAAATTTATAAACAGATTTTCACATTACTGAGATAGGAAATGACCGTTGGTGCTTTTAAGATTCTATGGAAAGGGGTAGAGGATGGAGGAACTAAAGACAGACACAGACATTCTGCTGCAAATTCTCCAGAAATGACAGTTACAGCTCTCTATAGAACTTTATAAGCAGCAACTCTCATATCTCATCTCAGTGATGGAGAAAATCTGTATTCACTGATGACAAATTTTACGATTAATTTTTTTGACAATGAATGGTTAAAACTATGATTACTCTGTAAGTGCACTGTAACTGCAACCTACAATTAAGTTTATGAACTTCTTCACACTTGGCACATTGTAATATGCCATGACAGCTTTAAGGCTATGTTCACACGTTCAGTATTTGGTCAGTATTTTACATCAGTATTTGTAAACCAAAAACAGGAGTAGGTGTAACCGTAGCCTTACCGTGGTTCTCAAAAGCAATGTGAAATATCTGATAAGGAGAGCTTCCTCAGATTTATGGATTTGATAGGAAGAGGAAGAGGAGGAGCCTGTGAGGAAGAGGAGGAGCCTGTTGGTGCTGGGAGTTTGTGCTGCTGTAGGAGCTGGGAAGGAGGGAAAAACATCTCCAGGACTTTTTCATCTGACCCCTTCCCAGCTACAGAGAGAGCACGTGACCGGAAGTGAGAGCGCGCGCGGGGTGTGAGCACGTGGGCTGTGGTGTGGCTGTGGTGAGCGGCGTGCGGCGGGCGGCGAGGTCCGACTCGGCTCGCGGCCCTCTGGCGAGGGAGCCAGGCGGAGGTGACCGAGTGGACCGGGTGGACCGGTAGGAGGCGACCGGAGGGACGAGCGCAAGAGAGCGCTGTGATAGCGTGCAGCGCTGGCCGGCGGAGGGCGCCAGGTGGTGGTGACCAGGAGGTGACCAGGAGGACCAGTAAGAGGCGACCGGAGGGGCGAGTGCGCTGTGATAGCATGCAGCGTGCAGCGTCCCTAGAGGAGGTGAGTGAGGGGCAGGAGGCCGCGATAAGCGGCCCTACTGAACCCGAGTGTGTACTGTACTGTACTGTATTGTATTTGTATTGTAATTATATTATATTTAAGTGCTCCCCCCCCGGCCTTATTTAAATTAATCCCCTGTCCATACTTGATCGATCTCCCCCCTATCCATATTTAATACAACTCCCCCGGCCATCTTTAGTGATCCCCCAGTCCATATTTAATTGATCACTCCCCGTCCATATTTAAATTGATCCCCTGATCACCCCCCGTCCATATTTAACTGATCCCCCTGACCACATTTAAATTGACCCCCCCGTCCTCATTTAATTGATCCCCCAACCACCCCCGTCCATATTAAATTGATCCCCCCGACCACATTTAACTGATCGATCCCCCCCAGCCCATAATCAATTGATCCCCCTTGTCCATATTTAATAGATTCCCCCTGTCCACTTTTACTGATCCCCAGTCCCTATTTATTTGCCTTATCCCCATCCATATTTAATTAACCCCCTGTCCATAATTAATTGATTGATTCCCCAGTCCACAATTATTTATTTCCCCAGTCCATATTTATTGATCCCCAGTCCATAGTTAATTGACACGCCGTCCATACTTAATTAATCCACCTGACCTACTTAGCTGAATCCCCCGTCCATACTTGATGCTTAATTGATCCCCCGTCCATACTTAACTGATCCCCCGCCGATATCTAATTGATACACTTGCACATCCCTAATTGATCCCCGTCCATACACCTATATATAAATAATTGTGTTTTGTACTTGTATATATATACTGACTGTATCCCCATATTTAGAATGACGTCCATGTTGGCCGGAGCCGTGCAGTGTACATCTTGCTCAATGTATGAATTCCGTGAGCAACCGATCGAGGATCCATACTGCTGCAAGAGATGTGAGCATATCGTGCACTTGGAAGCCCAAATTCTGGATCTAAGTGGTCAGATAGCGATACTGAGGAGCATCGACAACATGGAACGGAGTTTGCTGCTCACCGAGCAGACACTCAATGGGTCAATACTGGGGGTGGAGCATAGAGGTGAAGTGCAGGCTGAACAGGCAGGGAGCTGGATAACAGTTAGGAGGGATAGAGGGAAGAAGTATAGGAAGGCTGGTTCAGAACCGGCATTATTGGAGCACGACAGATCCTCTGACCGCCGGGGGAGTGTATGCTCCAGTAATGAGGGGGAGGGGGGAAGTGTAGGGCAGGCAAGACAGGTCCTGGTAGTGGGTGACTATTATTAGGGGGACAGACAGGGCAATCTGTCACAAAGACCGGGATCGCCGAAAGGTGTGCTGCCTCCCTGGCGCTCGAGTCCGGCACATCGCGGATCGGGTTGACAGGTTACTGGGTGGGGCTGGCGAATAGTGTTGAGCCACCCCCGTAGTGTTCGAGTTCGGTTCGGTTCGTCGAACACCCGTGTGTTCGCCGAACTGTTCGTCGAACTGTTCGTCGAACACCTTCGAACACCGTTAAAACCAATGGCAGGCAAACAAAAACACATAGAAACACATAGAAAACACCTTCAAAGGTGTCCAAAAGCTGACAAACTGCTCAGAAGACACAACTAACACATGGAAAAGTGACAAGTACATATAGTCATGCGAAAAGAAAAGAGGTGGAGGAGTAAAAGGAGGGGGAGACACAGATATAGGCATGTCATGCCCTTCTAAAATCCAAAAAGTGAGAAGCCGAGACGGCCAGTCCGCTCCTGCCCGTGCCACCTCCGTGTCGCCGGGTTTGTGCCAGAGCCGCGGTGAACCCTGACGGCCAGCCCCCCTCTCCCAATACTGGTGCCTGTCCGCTGGTGGGTCGAGAGAGCCCCCCTGTGGTGGAGGCAGCTCTAAGCTTTTTAATTTAAATTGTCCCTCTAATTTGAATGAATACACTTTAAATCCATTTACAAGGATCTATTGGAGGGCAAGTCTCATGCCAGCAGCCGCGTAATTCCAGCTCCAGTAGCGTCCACTAAAGCTGCTGCAGTTAAAAAGCTTTTATAAGGATCGAGCTCGGCTGTCCACCGCAAGGCATCCTAGTGCCAGTCCCAGCCCCTATGCCTTGGGGTGCCTCCTGATGCTCTTCACTAAGTATCCCGTGGTCCCGAAGCATTTCCTTTGAAAAAATTAAGTGTCCAAACTACAGGTGGTGTAGCTTGCTTAACAGCCGGGATAATCCGCTGACTAGCAGACACTGCTACTAGGCACAAAGTATTTCCTGGGCTAGATGCAGTTAAAAATTTGTAAGTAGATACTCTCGTTGGATGCTGAGAAAGCATTCCATAGAGTCTCCTGGCACGCCATATATGATTCTCTTAAAAAGCTTGGGGTAGGGGTCTAGGGGACCCTTTTATAGCCAAAATCACGGCCCTGTATCACAATACGTCACCTAGGCTGAAGATAAATGGAACTGTAGCACCGAGGGCTCGGTTGCTAGAGACGTATTGCACCTCACCCAGAGGTGTGATATCTCACTCTCAGATAAGGATGGAGTGTGGATCAGGACCCGACACCTGCATGCATTACACCACATTGCCGTGGGGCAGGGCGACCAATATGCCCCTGAGATGGGCACGACAGTCCCTGTCCCTGGCTGGAGTGGGGGGAGGGAACACTGAGGAAGGGGAACCCTGCAGTGCAGGAGCAGGGAGGAAGCAGTTCCTGGGTGCATTGAGAAGGGAGTATAAAAGGTGGGCACCATCTTAGTTCAGTGCAGAGAAGTCTGAGCAGAAGTGGCAGGGAGCAGGGGCTCTGCATGAGCTCTGCTCCGGAGGCGGGCCTAGTAACAGAGGCCCAGGCCTGCAAGAGGGAGAAGGAAGGAAGAGGAGCGGAGAAGGCTCCAGGAACGAGGAATGAAGGGATCCCAGGGGTGCGGACGGGCGAGTCGCCACCGCACGCCCGAATCCACCTGCGTGGAGGGGTCAGGCCAAAGGGGGAGACCGGTCCCCGAACTAGTGGAGGCAGGAAACGACCCTCAGCTAGAAACCGGAGGCTCTGACATTTTATGTGGCGCAGCCCCTTGCTCCACCCGCTAGGAAGGCACCACATAGGGTCAGGGAAACTGGCGCCAAGTTTACCAAGAGGAGGCCCGAGGCAGCCGGACAGAAGTGTTGGTAAGAAAGGCCAGACAAAGGACACACAAAGGGGGTCCTGTGAAGCGCTCCAAAGTTATCTGGGAGTTGTCTGAGCCCCTCACCTGGTGAGCACAGTACGACGTGGGCAGCCGTTACCTGCAGACGTGGTCTGGATAATAAGAACTGTGAGTAAAGGCCCTGAACTGCATCACTGACTCCGTGTCGTTACTGCTGCTGCCCTGCACCATCACCCCCATCCTCCGCATACACTGCCCTGAGGCTATACTCCTCCCGTGGGGAGTTATGCTACGCTCTGCTGCACCCACAACACCAGCCTTAGCGGTCTGCCCTGTAGCGGCGGTTCACTCTGACCGCAATCCACGGGTGGCGTAGTCGGACATTTAAACATCAAAACCACATAAATAGTTCCGCCACTGGTTTGACCGCCCTGAGCCACGGAACCGGATCGCCGCCACGAAGACTACAACCACCAGCATCCACCAAAAAGGGTCCGGCTCCGGGTGTCCCAAGGCCCAGGGGGTGCGTCAGAACATTTTCATCACCTTTCACAATCACCAATGGGACAAGGCAGGGATGTCCTCTGTCCCCTCTCTTATACATCCTAGTGACGGAGCACCTGCTCTCATCAATTCGCCATAACCCAATATTAGGTGGATTGAGGTGGGAGGCACCGAGTACAAGTGCTCTCTATTTGCTGATGATGTCCTAGTATATATCACTCAATCACATATATCCATCCCTGCTGTTATGGCTGAAATAGATCACTTTGTTACATGGTAAAATTTTAAAATCAATGCAGCGAAGTCTGAGGCCCTCGATGTCTCCCTCCCTAAATCCATATAGGATTCCATCCAGTCCAACTTTCCCTTTGCCTGGCCCTCACAGGGTATCAAATACTTAGGAATTCCTATTCATAGAGACCTCTCCCATCTATGTTATCTTAATTTTGGGCCCTTTATTGAACAATTCCATACAGACCACGGTTGGCAAGTTAGAACTGTAAGATTCACTACGTGAACCACTGGTGTTTTGTGGAAAAGCACATGTACACCGCGTTCCAAATTATTATGCAAAAAGTGTTTAGGAGTGATAAGGGAAGAATTTGTTTGTTTGTCAGTTAAACTCATTGATGGTGATGTGTGTCAGGGCTCTTTATATCACTGTAGGCAATTGCAGACACCTGTGCTAATTAGTTTGGCAGGTGTGTCCAATGAAAGGCAAGACTACTTAAGAAGGCTCTCTCACATTATTAAGCAGCCTACATTTTCTGCCAAAATGGGAAAGAAAAAGGATGTGTCGGCTGCTGAGAAGCAACAAATTGTGGAGTGTTTAGGTCAAGGCATGACTACAATCAACATTGTGCGATGATCAGGATGAAGTGTCTTGGCAATCAAGAAGTATGTAGCTGATTCACAGTACACACGTGTGCGTGCTGATAAGGGCAAATTGAGGACTCTTTCCTACAGGCAATTACGTCAGGTTGAAAGAGCAGCGGCAAAAAAGCCTTGTCATAGCAGCAGACAAGTTTTTGAAGCTGCTTGTGCCTCCAACGTCCCCCGAACAACAAGATGCAGGGTCCTTCAGAGGTTTGCAGCTGTGCATATGCCATCCTGTCGACCTCCTCTATCCACTTCACACAAGCAGAAACGGCTCCAGTGGGCCAAACATTACATGAAGACTGATTTCAAAACTGTTTTGTTCACGGATGAGTGCCGTGCAGCGCTCGATGGTCCAGATGAATGGAGTGGAGGATGGCTGGTTGATGGACACCCCACGCAAACACGGCTACAGCGCCAACAAGGAGGAGGTGGAGTAATGTTTTGGGCTGGAATCATGGGGAGAGAGATTGTCGGCCCCTTTAGGATCCCTGAAGGCGCTAAAGATGAACTCCATAATGTATGTGGATTTTCTCAAACAGCACTTCCTGCCATGGTTCAAGAAGAAGAACCGTGTATTTCACAGCAAGATCATTTTTCTGCATGATAATGCACCATCTCATGCTGCACATAAAACATCTGCATCTCTGGCTGATATGGGCATAAAAGGGGACAAACTTATGGTGTGACCCCCATGCTCCCCTGACCTCTACCCCATTCAGAACCTTTGGAGCATCATTAAAAGGAGTGTCTATGATGGCGGGAGGCAGTTCACATCTAAGCAACAGCTCTGGGAGGGTATTCTGTCCTCATGCAAAACAATTGAAGCAGAAACCATCCAAAACCTGACAAATTCAATGGACGAGAGAGTTCAGAAGCTCCTTTCGAACAAGGGGTCCTATGTGAAAATGTAACATCACCTAGAATAAAGTTTTGAGTTGAAAACTGTTTGATTTCAGTTTCTAACAACCTGCTAATGCTTATAATTTCAAAAATGACCATTTTTTTGGTCTTTATTAAAATGAAAAGGTTGATCGAAAAGTTTGGGGGATCTAAGAGTGTGGCAACCCAGTAGTCATGATTACTTCGAATTCTGACAATATGAGGGTCATGCTGCAGGTAGTGCAGCAAGAAGGCACTTATGTGTCTTGCGCATCTCGGAGCCCCAAAATTATTTTCCGGGCTAGATGCAGCTAAAAATTATTTTTAATTTTAAATCTGGTGAAGCTTATTATAGATGGCCTAATAGGATCAGTGCTGCACACTGCTACAAAGCCCAAATTATTTTCCAGTCAAGATACAGATAAACATGATTAGTAATTTGAAAGCTTAAAACGGTTGGTAGGGTGATTTTAACCAATCATCAAGCTTTTACTCTCCCCAGGATGACACAGGGGTAGAAAAGTCGTTTCGGATCCATGATTTGTTCATCTTTATGAACGTGAGTCTGTCTACATTATCAGTGGAGAGCCGCGTGCGCTTATCTGTCAGCACACCACCAGCAGCGCTGAACACACGTTCAGACAGAACGTTGGCTGCGGGGCATGACAAGATCTCCAAGGCGTAAGTGGCTAGCTCCGGCCATTTATCCAGATTGGAAGCCCAAAAAGAGCAAGGGTCCAGTGACACAGTCGTGGCTTCAATGTTTACTTGGAGATACTCCTGTACCATCGTCTCTAGGCGTTGACTATGTGTCAGACTTCTTGTCTCCTGTGGCCTTGCAAAGGATGGGCTAAAAAAGTGGTGAAATGATTCCGCAAAATTGATGTTACCAGCAGATACTGTGGTTCTGTTACGGTTTGAGTGCTGAACACTTGACGGTCCCACGGTTGGCAAGTTGGAACTGTGAGATTCACTACGTGCACCACTGGTATTTTGTGGAAAAGCACATGTAAGATTCTGCAACAGTCTCTGCTGATACTCCTGCATGCGTGCATCCCTTTCTATGGCAGGAATAATTTCTGCAAATTTACTTTTGTACCGGGGATCTAACAGTGTGGCAACCCAGTAGTCAGGATTATTTCTAATTCTCACAATTCGAGGGTCATGTTGCAGGTAGTGCAGCAAGAAGGCACTCATGTGTGTTGCGCATCCAGGAGCACCAAGTCCCTGTTGTGTTGGTGGTGAGGTAGCAATCATGCTTCCTTCCTCTGTCCTCTCCCCCCAACCTCGCACAACAGAAATGTGATCAAGGTCTCCCTCATCTGATGAGTCTTCCATCAGTTCGTCCTCCACTTCTTCCTGGGCTCCTGCACCTTCCTCACTAGTTTGGCTGCTACCATGCGCCCTGGTAAAATCATCTCCCCCACCCTCACATGCCTGCCGCCTTGGTGCTGCCGACCGTCTGGACCTTGCAGATGTTAGCCCTTCCGCATACAACTCCTCCTCCTCTACTTCCTCCACCTCCTCTTGTGCCACCACCTGACTCCGAATTCTGTTTAACATGTGCTCCAGCATGTAAATCACCGGAATAGTCATGCTGATAATGGCATCGTCAGCACTAAACATCTTCGTCGCCATTTCAAAACTGTGCAGAAGGGTGCATAGGTCCCTGATCTGAGACCACTCCTCCAGCGTGATTTGCCCCACCTCTGAATCTCGTTGGCCCAGGCTATACGTCAGAACGTATTGCACCAGGGCTTGTCGGTGCTGCCACAGTCGCTGCAACATGTGCAGAGTTGAATTCCACCGGGTAGGCACATCTCATTTTAGCCGGTGAAGTGGCAGGCCCAACGACTTTTGTAGAGATGTAAGTCGCTGAGCTGCGGGATGCGAACGGCGGAAGTGAGCACACAGCGACCGTGCCCTCTGCAGAAGGCCATCTAGTCTGGGATAGTGGGCTAAAAATTGCTGGACAACCAGGTTCAACACGTGAGCCATACAAGGCACGTGTGTGACATTGCCCCGGCGAAGGGCCGCACCCAGGTTTGCAGCATTGTCGCACACGGCCTTCCCTGGTTTCAGGTCCAGTGGAGACAACCATTCATGAAATTGGTTCTCCAGAGCTGACCACAACTCCTCAGCTGTGTGACTCACATTTCCCAGACATTTCAATGTAAAAACCGCCTGATGACGTTGAGCCCTACTGCCAGCATAGTAAGGAGGTGTGCAGGATCCCTTCTGCGCAGTTAGAAAGCTTGTGGCATGACCAGACAGGCTTTGGGTGCAGGTGGAAGACCGAGAGGAGGTTGAGGAGGCAGAAGCAGTGGAGGAAAAATTACATAAAGAGGATTGACGCACAACTCGTGGGGACGGCAAGACTTGGACAGCAGCCCCTTGTCCTGCTGTCACCATAGTTACCCAGTGCCCAGTCAGCGACATGTAACGCCCCTGTCCATGCCTACTCGTCCAAGTGTCTGTGGTGAAATGCACCCTGTCACACACAGAGTTTCTCAAAGAAGCGGTGATGTTGTGTGCGACATGCTGGTGGAGCGCAGGCACACCTTTCTTTGAGAAGTAGTGCCGACTGGGCATCTGGTACTGGGGCACTGCGACGGACATAAGGTCTCGAAAATCCTCTGTGTCCACCAGGCGGAAAGGCAGCATTTCTGTAGCCAAGAGCTTGCAGATGGTGAAATTCAACCTCTTAGCTTTCTCATGGCTAGGAGGAAATGGTCTTTTACTTGTCCACATCTGAGGGACCGAGGGCTGGCTATTGTGCTTAGACGGGGTTGATAAGGGTGTCCCCGGCAAACTGCCGGTCTGTGAGGAAGATGCAGGCGGACATGTTAGGTTGCCTTGATCCAAAGGTGGTGCTATCGATGTCGGACAGCGCTCAAGACCAGCTGGTGTTACCACCTCCAAAGAAAATGATGACCTGCCAATCACGCTGGCTGTTGCGGGTAAAGAGGTGGCAGGTCTGCGCCCCAAAACAGGTGTGACTGCTGTCCCCCCAGTCACAGAGGATGAAGAGGCCGCGGATGCACAAGATATGGCAGACGGTGGTTGGCCCGGCCGGCTAGACCGCATTGTAGCACACTGAGCTTCCCACTGCAACTTATGCTTCATGTCCATGTGCCGGTTCATGCATGAAGTACTCAAACTATGTATTTTTTGGCCTCTACTTAGCTTTTGCTGACAAATGTTACAGATAACACGAGTTGGGTCATCTTTATCGATCTGAAAAAATGCCCAGGCTATGCAAGGCTTAGCACCCATGCGACCTGAAGAGCCACCACGACTTGTGGTGAGAGGCAGAGTTGTGTTTGAGGATGCAGTTGTTGACGTGCTTCCAGTACTACGTCTCTGTCCAGGAAGGCGCAACCTGACCTCGTCGTCACTAGCATCTTCCTCCACCTCCTCTGCTGACCTCATCTCTTGGCTGACTGTGGGTTGACAGTAAGTGGGATCTCCGACCTCATCATCATCACCCTGTGCGTTATCACACCCGTCGTCCTCAGAGCCAACCTGTTCCTGCCCTGACAAAAAACTAAAGTTGTCGCTCCAATCAGGTATTTGAGTCTTATCATCATCTTCCTCATTGTCTCCACCAACAGGAGTTACAGTTTGGGAATGAGGGTCTACATTATGGTCAGAACCTTCTGCGTCTGGTCCTGGATCCGACTCATAAAGATTCTGGGCATCAGTGCAGATCATTTCCTCGTCTGGATTCACAGAAGCGCTGGAGTCGACCTCTGATTCCCAGGCTATAGTATGAGTAAACAGCTCTGCAGACTCAACCATCTGTTCTACCTCATACTCAGACGGGCAGCTGGAGATTTGGGAGCTGTGAGGAAGCAAGTGCGATTTGGGTGACACCTTTGAGGACTGGAGTATTTGTGATGTTGAAGTTGATGTGGAGGAGAGCCCACTTAAAGGAGCACTTGATATCCGTTGAAGCACCTGCTGTTTTTGTGCCTCATCTGGAATTTGTAGCGATTGGCGTGGCCGTAAGAAAGGGATCTTATCACATTGTCCGCTAAAAGAAGTAGACATTTTAGTTTGGCTGGAAGATGGTCTTTCTTCTGCACCTACCCCACGGACAAAACCTTTTTTCCCCTTCCCAACACGCCTATTCCCCTTTCCACCAGCAGCAGGCCTTTTTCCACTCATTTTGGTGGTTAACTAATTCACAACTCTGGAGTTGTTTGCACAAAAAAACAATGGATGATAACCGAGCAGAGCTGAGTGGCCAAACTGTGGTATTAGGCCAAAACTATTGGCTGGGTTAGATGCAGAAAAAAATTATTTTTAATTTGCAACCTGATGGAGGTCAGTATAGATGGACTAATAGACCAAGTCCCACACACCGCTAGAAGCCCAAATATTTTTTCAGAGCTAGATGCAGAAAAAAATTATATTCAATTTGCAACCTGCTGGAGGTCAGTATAGAAGGACTAATAGAACAAGTCCCACACACTGCTAGAAGCCCAAATATTTTTTCAGAGCTAAATGAAGAAAAAAATTATTTTTAATTTGCAACCTGATGGAGGTCAGTATAGATGGACTAATAGACCAAGTCCCACACACTGCTAGAAGCCCAAATATTTTTTCAGAGCTAGATGCAGAAAAAAATTATTTATAATTTGCAACCTGATGGAGGTCAGTATAGATGGACTAATAGACCAAGTCCCACACACTGCTAGAAGCCCAAATATTTTTTCAGAGCTAGATGCAGAAAAAAATTATTTTTAATTTGCAACCTGATGGAGGTCAGTATAGATGGACTAATAGACCAAGTCCCACACACCGCTAGAAGCCCAAATATTTTTTCAGAGCTAGATGCAGAAAAAAATTATATTCAATTTGCAACCTGCTGGACGTCAGTATAGAAGGACTAATAGAACAAGTCCCACACACTGCTAGAAGCCCAAATATTTTTTCAGAGCTAAATGAAGAAAAAAATTATATTCAATTTGCAACCTGATGGAGGTCAGTATAGATGGACTAATAGACCAAGTCCCACACACTGCTAGAAGCCCAAATATTTTTTCAGAGCTAGATGCAGAAAAAAATTATTTTTAATTTGCAACCTGATGGAGGTCAGTATAGATGGACTAATAGACCAAGTCCCACACACTGCTAGAAGCCCAAATATTTTTTCAGAGCTAGATGCAGAAAAAAATTATTTTTAATTTGCAACCTGATGGAGGTCAGTATAGATGGACTAATAGAACAAGTCCCACACGCTGCTAGAAGCCCAAATATTTTTTCAGAGATAAATGAAGAAAAAAATTATTTTTAATTTGCAACCTGATGGAGGTCAGTATAGATGGACTAATAGACCAAGTCCCACACACTGCTAGAAGCCCAAATATTTTTTCAGAGCTAGATGCAGAAAAAAATTATTTTTAATTTGCAACCTGATGGAGGTCAGTATAGATGGACTAATAGACCAAGTCCCACACACCGCTAGAAGCCCAAATATTTTTTCAGAGCTAGATGCAGAAAAAAATTATATTCAATTTGCAACCTGCTGGAGGTCAGTATAGAAGGACTAATAGAACAAGTCCCACACACTGCTAGAAGCCCAAATATTTTTTCAGAGCTAAATGAAGAAAAAAATTATTTTTAATTTGCAACCTGATGGAGGTCAGTATAGATGGACTAATAGACCAAGTCCCACACACTGCTAGAAGCCCAAATATTTTTTCAGAGCTAGATGCAGAATAAAATTATATTCAGTTTGCAACCTGATGGAGGTCAGTATAGATGGACTAATAGAATGATGCTATGCCCAAAAGATTTTACTTCACTAGGTGCAGTAAAAAAATTGGTATTCTATACACAGGTGGTATATCTTGCAACACAGATAGGCTACTCCACTGACTAACACACTCTGCAATAGGCCAAAAAGGATTAGCTTTGCTAGATTCAGCCAAATGCTGTGAAAAAAACTTGCACAGCACTGGCACAGACCTGCCTGGCAAAAACTGATAGGAACTGATGTAACCTAGTCCTGAAAAGGACTCCAATTACAATTAGTCTTTACTCCCACAATCTATCTATTTAAGAGCACAGACCTGCCTGATAAAAGTCGTAGGAAATGCTGTAACCTAGTCCTTAAAAGGACTGCAATCACAACTATTCCCTACTCCCAAGCTATCTGTATATTTGTGCGAAAATTGGCTTGAAACTAACAAGGTATAGCGCACACAGCAACAGCGGTGCCGTCTAACACGCAGCTGCAGCAGTGAGAAAATGGTGGCGACGGGGAAAATGGCTTGGTCTTATAGGGCAAGGACATGTGACATACACTGCCAATGACACATGCCCTTGCTTGTGTGAAAAACAGCACTTCGCTCCGTGTGTGCGCTGCTGATAGGCTGACAGATTGCACCTCCCCACTGCAAATGCGGGAAAGAGAAAAAAAAATGGAGATCTTCATTGTTCCTGCAGAGATCCATCCCCTGCCCCTCCCCCCGCCCCGCTGTACACTCAAACTGCGTATTAACATTAATTTTCATCATTACTGAGAAAAAATCCAGTTATGATTTTGGTGCACGAACAGTTATCGAACATAACCTCGAACAGCCGAATTTTTCTCAAATTGTTCGTGTTCGCCGACCGGCTCGAACACCGCCCAAAACAGCTCGAATTTGAGATTGGCGAACAGTTCGAGTAGAACAACGCTCATCTCTACTGGCGAAGACCCAGCGGTCATGGTCCACATCGGCACCAATGACAAAGTGAGTGGTAGATGGAGGGTCCTTAAAAATTATTTCAGGGACCTAGGTAGGAAGCTTAGGGCAAGGACCTCCAAGGTAGTTTTCCCAGAAATACTACCAATCCCGCGAGCCACACAGGAGCGCCAACGGGAAGTTAGGGAGGTGAATAAGTGGCTAAAGAGTTGGTGCAAGGCAGAAGGGTTTGGGTTCATGGAGAACTGGGCTGACTTCGCGGTCGGCTACAGGCTCTACCGTAGGGACGGGCTGCACCTCAATGGGGAGGGTGCAGCGGTGCTGGGGAAGAAGATGGCTAATAGGTTGGAGGAGTTTTTAAACTAGAGACGGGGGGGGGAACCAAGGAAATAGGTGGGATGTGAGGCAAGCAAGGGGGAAGGGGAGAAGTGAATATAATGAGGGTGGAGAGGGGGGTGGGGATAGTACAGTTTGATCGAAGTTTGATCAGCTGATAGAAAACCTTCAACTTATTGACTGGGACAAAGTACTTAATCAAAGGAAAACGAATAGTAAATGGTAAACCTTCAAAAGAATTCTGAATACTCAGTGCGAGAGGTATATACCGTATGGGAATAAAAGGGCCAGAAATAAGAGGAAACCAATATGGTTGAACAAGAACGTAAAAGGGGCGTTATATAGCAAAAAAGAGCCATTTAAGAGATTAAAACAGGAAAACAGTAAGGAAGCACTAATGTGTTACAAGGAAAAAACGAAAACCTGCAAAAAACAAATAAAAATAGCGAAGGAGGAAACAGAGAGACGTATTGCTAGGGAAAGTAGATCAAATCCCAAACTGTTCTTTACGTATATAAATAGTAAAAGGATTAAATCGGATAATATTGGACCGATAAAAAGTGAGGAAGGCAAAATCATAGAGAAAGATGAGGATAAAGCTAATCTATTAAATAATTTTTTTTCGACAACTTTCACAAAGGAAATAGAACTAACAGGAGAAATGAGAAGTGACAAGCTTAATCCTCCACTAAGTATGACTAATCTAACCCAAGTTGAGGTACAGAAACGCCTCAGTAACATTAAAATAAACAAATCACCAGGACCTGATGGCATACACCCACGGGTACTAAGGGAACTAAGTAATGTGATAGACAGACCGTTATATCTTATATTTAAGGACTCTGTTGAGACTGGGTCTGTACCACTTGATTGGCGACAGGCGAATGTAGTGCCAATATTCAAAAAGGGAGCGAAAAGTGACGCCGGAAACTATCGGCCGGTGAGTCTGATGTCCGTTGTGGGCAAAATTTTTGAAAGCTTCATTAAAAAGGCGATTACGCAGCATCTTGATGCTAATAATCTTTTAATCCCGAACCAACATGGTTTCATGAGGAATCGCTCCTGCCAAACAAACCTGATTGACTTCTACGAGGAGGTTAGCTCTCGAGTAGATCAGGGGGAACCAGTGGATGTCGTGTATCTCGACTTCTCAAAAGCGTTCGATAGCGTGCCACATAATAGGTTGGTATACAAAATGAGAATGATGGGGCAGGGGGAAAATGTCTGCAAGTGGGTAGCTAACTGGCTAAAGGATAGAAGGCAGAGGGTGGTTATAAATGGAATATACTCAGATTGGGTAAGCGTCACTAGTGGGGTACCACAGGGGTCTGTACTAGGCCCAATGTTATTTAATATCTTTATTAACGACATAGTCAACGGGATAAATAGTAAAATATCAATATTTGCAGATGACACAAAGTTATGTAAAACAATTAATACAAAAGAGGACAGTGCAGACCTACAGAGGGACTTGGATAAGCTGGGTAGGTGGAGCATTAAATGGCAAATGAGGTTTAACGAGGAGAAATGTAAGGTCATACATATGGGAAGGAAAAATGGAAGTCACCAGTACTCACTGAATGGGAAATCATTGGGGAATTCAGAGATGGAGAAGGACTTGGGCATCTTGATTGATAGCAAACTAAATTGGAGTGCCCAAAGTCAGGCCGCCGCTGTAAGGGCAAACAGGGTAATGGGATGTATCAGAAGAGGTATAGCTGCAAAGGATGAGAACATTGTTCTTCCACTGTACAAAGCACTGGTCAGACCACACTTGGAATACTGTGCTCAGTTATGGGCCCCAATATATAGAAAGGATATAAATGAGCTTGAAAAGGTACAAAGGAGGGCAACAAAATTAATAAAGGGAATGGAGGGACTGCAATACCCAGAGAGGTTGGCAAAACTAGGACTATTCAGCCTGGAAAAGAGAAGGTTGAGGGGGGACATAATAAATGTGTACAAATATGTTAGGGGACAGTATAGAGATCTTGCCCGGGATTTGTTCAAAAGGAGGGATATTACGGTAACAAGAGGGCATTCACTAAGACTGGAAGAGAAAAGGTTTCAGCACCAGCATAGGAAGGGGTTCTTTACGGTAAGAGCAGTGAGAATATGGAATTCACTGAGTGAGGAGACGGTAATGTCGGATTCACTACACCAGTTCAAGCGGGGACTGGATGCATTTCTAGATACCAGGCAGATTTCAGTGTATACTTAAAAATAAAATAAAATAGTAGGTTGATACAGGGATTTATTCTGACTGCTGGTTTCAGAGTCGGGAGGGAATTTTTCCTCAGGTGAAGATTGGCTAAATCATTTGGGGTTTTTGCCCTCCTCTGGATCAACTTTAGCAATTATAGAACTAACAGGTCGAACTTGATGGACGCAAGTCTTTATTCGGCTTTACAAACTATGTTACTATGTTATGTTACTATGATACATGAAACCCACAATATTTCCAATATGAATTGTGAGAAAGAAATGAAAGTTACTGCACTAAAAGAATATTCATACTTGAGTAAATTTAGCTTCTTTGACATTCTCCATGGTTTACTTCTCATTGCTGAAATGATTTTTTTCTTATCTTCAACTTGCTTCATAATCCTTTCCCTTTCACTATCTGACAAACTTTCCTCTGAACTTGAAGAGGATGATGAGGATGAAGATGAACTGAAAAAAAAGAAATAGTATATAATCCCAAAATTAAAAAAGAAAAAAACATTACAATTAGTCCACAAGAACAGTTTTTCCTCTCGATTCACACAAATATTTTAATTTCAGTTATTTTCTATGTATTGTTAGAAAACCCTAATTCAAAAATATGTTGGGACAGCATGGCTTTGCAGAAGAACAGTTTGGGTGATGAACCGGTCGCCTGCAGTCCAGATCTGTCACCATCATGAAACAAAAGGTCTGGCATAGATGACCCAGGGCTGTTGAGCAGCTAGAATCCTACATCAAACAGTAATGGGACAACGTTCTTGTCACCAACTCCAGCAATTGGTCTCCTCACTTCCAAGAAATTTACAGACTGTTGTAGGAAGAAGAGGGGAAGTGACATAATGGTAGACATGCTGCTGCATCAATTTCTAAATGAGTCTTTTTTTTCACAAATCAAATGGAAAAAAATTTGTAACATTCAACTACTGATCGATGTTCTCTGTTTTGAATAAAATAAGATTATCCAAAATTTCCAAATCATCGCATTCATGTTTTCATTACATTTTATATAGTGTTTCAATTTTTTTGGAATTGGGGTTATACTTCAATCTAAAATTTTCATACCTGCTTTTTCTTTTCTTTTTTTTACGATCCTCTGGTTTATTTTTATTTTTCCCTGTGGTCTCATTTGAAGTTTTTTCATTATTTGTATTTGCTTTGGTTGCTTTTGTGTTGTTTTTGTTAATGTCCTTTTGTACCACAGTCCTTTTACTTTTATTTGTTTTCTGATCCTCATCCTCAGAATCAGTTTCAGATTCTTGTTCATCTTCTACTTTTCTTCTTCTGGTAGATTTTCTCACAATTCTTTTTCTTTTTGGGATATTAATGTTATCATTGTCATCATCATCATCATCATCATCATCATCATCATTACTATCATTGCCATCATATTTGCCATATCTTGTTTTCTGGTACCGTATTTGCTGTCTGTTTGAATATTGTGTTCTGGAATCTAAACATAAAGGAAAAAATCACAATAAATTTAAAATGAACAAAATGTTCAGCCTTCATACTAGGCTTAATATCTACTGTCAAATTAAGAAAATGTAATAAAAATAATAAGTCACTTCAGTTAAAGGGGGTGTTCAGGCTTGGGTTTTAAGTCTGCAGTCACTCTACATGACTGCAGGTTTGGGAATGCGCATAGTGCGAACAATGCGAGCTGTTAAGATTTTCTGGCGCCGAGCCACATTGCGACTAAACGAGTCTAGTCTCACTCAACTTACTTGTAATGAGTTGGGCCACGCACTTCTAGCTGGCTTGTGACCGCATGTATGCAAATCGCACACTTGCCCCCCGGCTGCTGCTCGCCGTCTTTGACATGGATGACACCTCCTGCGTCATCCTCATTGCTGGGAGAAATCTCACGCCTGCGCAGACAAATCGTGTCTTGCGCCTGCGCAATATGCTTTGCCCAAAAAAGCAGAAATACAAAGACGAAAAGCAAAGCCGACAAACAGAAGTGCACATGCGCTGACACACGTCTTTCCGGCTCACGTACCTGAAATATTTTGTGGCGATTGCTGTGCCCATGTATACTTCTGTTTTTTGGCTTTGCCCGCATGTGGGCAAAGCATACTGCACAGACACGAGACGCGATTTGCCTGCGCAGGCGTGAAATTTCTCATGGCGATGAGGATGATGCAGGAGGTATCATCCACATCAAGGACAGCGAGCAGCAGCTGGGGGGGAGGGGGTGGAGAGTCCCGAAGCCACGCCCATTGGACCGGACGGACCCGATTACCATACAGCATGGGAGAAATTAAAAAGGTTTTTTTGGGCCATATAGGGGGAGTCAGATGGCTATATAAGGATTTAGGGAATGCAGCGCAGATGCCGAATAAGGTGATATTTTTAGCTGCTATGTGACAAAACTGGTGACAGGTTCCCTTTAAGTCAATACTTTGTAGCGCCACCTTTCGTTGTAATTATTGCTGCAAGTCTTTTGGGGTTTGCCTCTACCAGCTTAACCATCTAGAGGCTGAAATTTTTGCCCATTGTTCTTTGAAAACTAGCTCAGTGAGATTAGATGGAGGCGTCTGTGAACAGTAATTTTCAAGTCTTGCCACAGATTCTCCATGGGATTTAGGTCTGGACCATCCAAACAGATGAATATACTTTGATATAAACCATTCCATTGCGGTTCTGGCAGTATGTTTAGGGTCATTCTCCTGCTGGAAAGTTAATCTACGCCCCAGTCTCAAGTCTTTTGCCGCCTCTAACAGGTTTTCCTCCAGAATTGCCATATATTTAACTCTATCCGCCTTCCCATCAAATCTGACCAGCTTTCCTGTCCCTGTTGAAGAAAAACATCCCCACCATGCTACCACCACCATGTTTGACGATAGAGGAGAAGCGCTGTTAGATCGAGAGCCGTTTGTAGGCCGCAAGAGTTGTCTCTTGTTACTCAGCCAAATGATCCAGCTCAGTAAGCTATAGAACCTTTCAGTTGCCTCAGGCACAAAGGGCAGGGTTCAACTGCTAATTCTCCACCATAGTAATTTCTATGTAAAATAATATAGGTAAAATTAACAAGGACCATCAGACATGTCACTTACCATCACTTTCAGTTTCTGAACTATCTAGATCATCTAGAGCATCTACATCTATCCCAACTGTGAAAAAAAACAATCACAAGATTAACAGAGTAATACACTTTTAAATAATATTAAAAATGATTAACAATTTGTCTTGGTTCAGTGACTGTGTCTCCTAACAAGTAGTGCCCTGCTGTGACTGTTATCTGGAAGTAAGCAATGGAGGTTTCCATTGACTAGCAACATACACGGCTGCTATACCAAACCCAGGCTCTGATTCATGCTGGCCAATGATTGGAAAGCATGGATTTCATTAGAGGTTCCCTTTAAAATCATGAAGAATTGATACAGAATCCATATTTGAAAAAGGTGGCAAGTCATACAAACAATAACCTTTATGACCTTAAATAGGGTGTCACCTCTTACTTTATTCCCGCTGCCCCTCTGTGTATTCCGTTTATTATTTTTCAAATCCGGCCATACGGTTCCAGAGATATGGGCCCTTTTTTTTTAATACTACATGTTATGGTCTTTACCCTGGGGGTCATACCTCACAATAATAATGCAGAGCAGCCTAAAGAAACCTCCAGAGAGTCCTGAGAGCAATGATCCCTTTGTAAAAGCTATAAAATTAGCACGGAATAAAAAGGTCCATATCTCTGGAACTGTATGGCAAAGTTAATGAAAAAAAATAGGGAGCAGCAGGAATAAAATAAGAGCAAAAACTTGTCACTTTTGACCTAGTGCCTGGTCCAAGTACAAAGCACAATAAGGTCAGATCATTATACATCCTATGTGCCCTGGGAAGCATGACTAAAGTTGTTATCCAATCTTTAAATATTGTTTGTGACCTTGAAGGTACAAAATGCATTGATGATCTATAGTCTATAGAACAGTCTATCTACAGTTTGTGTTGCTTTATATACTTCTTACTGATGTTACTGATTTTTTATTTAAATGATTATTCCCATTTTGTACATTGATAGCATATCCACAGGACATGCCATAAATGTGAAATACAAATGGGTCCCACAGCTTTGACCCACATCTATCTGAAAGAAGCACTCAGATTAACTTTTTTTCTCCTAAACAAGTAATGAACTGTAGTGTCAGTGTGTTAATATACTCATCTCCGGTATCCAGCACAGTTCTGGTCCTCTTCTCGGTGACATCACTGCTCTTTAGTCTCTACAACTCATTCTGAGCTCTATGCTTGAGCCAGAAGTCTCTATTACAACTTAAATTTATGTTCTGACCCTACATAGACTTACATTGTAAAAGCCACTTCTGGGTCACACAGAGCACAGAGTGACCAGTAGAGTCTGCAGAGTGGTGACGTCACTGAGAAGAGGAGCACAACGAGGCTGGATACCGGAGAAGACGACAATAGGTGTATATATTCTATACACGCTACACTACATACACTTATACACAGGTCTACATAAAATTGCAGGCACCATTCTTTGGATATGCTATAAATGTAAAATTTGCAAACACTTTGATTTTATGTTGAGTTACAGCATGAGAGCCTTCCTATCCTCCAATGTAAGTCCTGATGCAAACCTGTAAACCTGTACATTCTCAGTAGAGGTCTCAACAAGTGAATCCTCATGATCAGTGTTTTATGGCATTTCCTTTTGATATGTCATAAAACATCCACTTTTTTTCAAAATAACTTGGCCCCATCATTGATAGAAATGGAAACACAATGATGAATTACATTACATTTTCATTCACTGGCTTTCATGATTTCATTAATTTCATATCAATGCGTATGATCAAAAATAAAAAAATGATTCTGACAACAAAACCACAATTAACGTCATTGTTCTAACATGTCTGCTTGAAAATTCATTAGTGCTCTGGATATGCAATATTTAGTGTGGACAAGGACATCTAGTATTATACTCTGGGAATAGACATCTTAAGAAATCCATGGATAGCAAGGGCAGATTACACTGCTTTCCTTCGCAGTTGAAATTAATAGAAAATGTATGCACATAAAATGTGACATTAGCCAAAATTCTATAATAATGAAATTCTATAATTGTGAAATTCATTTCGGTTGCAATAACTTGGACCGGGATTATTTGTCATCTGATTTCTATACCAGTATACATTTTATGCCCAATTCATCAAAGCTTTTAGGCTAGTATTGTGACATAAAAAGCTTTAAAAAATCACAGAATTTTGCTGCAAACATAGCTGACAGTGCAAATAGGAGAAAATGTAAAAATGTAAAAACAAAGATATAAATAATGCATCATTAAGAAGCTGCTATGTGTGTGTGTGTGTGTGTGTGTGTGTGTGTGTGTATGTGTGTGTGTGTGTGTGTGTGTGTGTGTGTGTGTATGTGTGTGTGTATATGTGTGTGTGTGTGTGTGTGTGTGTGTGTGTGTGTGTATGTGTGTGTGTGTGTGTGTGTGTGTGTGTGTGTGTATGTGTGTGTGTATATGTGTGTGTGTGTGTGTGTATGTGTGTGTGGGGGGGTGTGTGTGTGTGGGGGTGGGTGTGTGTGTGTGGGGGGTGTGTGTGTGTGTGGGGGGGGTGTGTGTGGGTGGGGGGGGGTGGGGGGGGGGGGTGTGGGTGGGTGTGTGTGTGGGGGGGGGGGTGTGGGTGGGTGGGTGGGTGTGTGTGGGGGGGGTGTGGGTGGGTGTATGTATGTGTATGTGTGTGTGTGTGTGTATGTGTGTATGTGTGTGTGTGTGTGTGTGGGTGTGGGTGTGTGCGCGCAGATGTGGATAACACGAGTCAATATCAAAATAGAAAAAGTGCTGCTGGATTTATATAAAAATGTAATCCCTTATTTAATTGTCATTAAAATTCCATATGCATAGATTTGTTACCTCTTTCTCTGACATGCATATGGAATATTAATGAATATTAAATAAAGGATTCATGTTTTATATAAATCCAGCAGCACTTTTTCTACTTTGATATTCACTTGCTGAAGCTGACAAGTTATTAGACTGCTGAGCGTATATATCGCACTGGTATTGGTGAGCTTATTTTTCCAAAATTTTGGACTACACAAATCGCTGAGCTAACTGATTGTCTGTGGCGGTGATGCGCACTGTCGACCTAAAGTCACGGCTGCAACCAGAACACTGAGATGGAAGCAGCGGCAGGTAGCAGGCGCTGGACCCTCGAAGGGTGAGTTCCTGGTGTGTTTGTTATCTTACTTATTTTACAGTGATTGGAGTCCACTTTCTTGAAAATGGAAAACACCTTTAAATGGAAACTGTAATGCCAGGAGGAATAAAGTTTATTTCCTCCCGGTAGCCTGGCTTTCAATATGGCAGCCGAACATCATCAGAGCACTATTAAACTACAGATTAACACCATATTTGTAGGTTAATAGCGTTTTTTCACAGGACAGGTTCCCTTACAGCAATGGGGGGAAGGGGAAGCTGCTAATTCAATGAATCAAGTCCATTAAAATACTAATACTATGATGGGGTGTCACTGCTGATGTCATGCTGATTGACAGCTGGCTCCCTGTAGTTCGATAGCGGGGAGCCGGCTGTCTATTAGCTTGACATAGGCAAAGACATCCCGTCAATAGAGCAGAGCGGAAATGAAGATGCTGTTCTGGCAATATGACATCACCGAAAGCCGCAGAATCGCCGGCAGGAGCGACATAGATTGGCAATGGTCAAAAGAGTCCGGTAGATAGCAACTACCTGCCTGCAAGTTATTAGCCACATAGCAAAAAATAAGCAAACCCTGGATAACCCCTTTAAAGCTGTAAGGTTACTCTGCTAAGAATTCTCAACAGTAGCTAAAGAAAGACAAAAGAAAATGCATATTGTGTTACATTTTCCCTTTCCACATTTTTATGAAAAATCAGGAACAAGTCCCAAGTTAGAGTAGGATATAAGCATCCCAATTGAAAGCCTTAACCTACTATTATTTTCCAGAATCATTTCCCACTTTTTGTTAAAACATAAAAGGAGAGGCACATGTTAAAATACATATTAAAATAATACATGAATAGAGCCCAAGACTTACAGTACATGGAACACAAATATTTATATCGTATTATCAATGGTAAATTTTAATGTTTAAGAAATGTCAGGTTTTTTTATTGCTATAAGTAAATATCAAAGTAACAGTCAATACAACCAAACTATATTAGCTGAAATAATAAAGCATGCAAAAATAACAACTAAGCTCATGCATTTATTACATACCTTCATCCATCAGGATCTCCATCTGACTTTTTACTTTTCTGACCATTTTTAATAGAAAAAATGTAATGTCTTAATTAGAAGCTTCAGCACCCGGTAAACTGGCAAGAATTGGTAGTTACACTATACTAAGAGCACTAGGTATATGTGACACTTAATCTGACCTAATTCTAAATAATAAATACGAGCCACACCTTACTGTTGTATAGTTCAAAGTAGGATTAGCAATGTGACTACTGAAAACACTACAGATTTTACTAAACTGTTTCAGATGTAAAATACTATTTGGGATTATCATCAAGTAGAAAAAAAGTGTGTACGTTATAGATAGATAGATAGATACATAGATATGAGATAGATAGAGAGATAGATAGATAGATAGATAGATAGATAGATAGATAGATAGATAGATAGATAGTAAAATGAAGACCTCTAGACCACTTCACATTCATTACTTGCTTTTATACCTATAGACCACCAGGGGTTTCATTATTTACGTCTAGACCACAAATGATATTACCCGAGATTAGCAAATACACAACGTATGTAGTAGTGGTGCATCTGCTAGGTGCTGTACATCCTCTTTAGAAGTAATTGGCCCTACACACATATGGTTGTGTGACCCTATTATTACAGATCATTCAACAATTATTACAGTCATTTGTGTATCATATTACCCAAAATCGCGTCCATCGAATTTTAGGTTCAACCAAAAAAAGTTATGTGACTGCTGTAGAAAGCTAAACCCTGTGGTCAGCTATTTCTAGCAGTCCCACTAACAATGAACGGAGCAGAAGTCGAGTATGTGCCTCTCTGCTCCACTGAAGAAAGGGCTCTGCAGAGCACGGTTCTTGGATCCAGAGCCACAGTCCCATTGGTTAGATACCCAGCGATCAGTAAGTTATCCGCTATTTTGTGGATAGGGGATAACTTTTGATTTTGGAAATAGTATTTTAAGTATCATGGTTGTTATGATCTGCTACAAGCACTAAGGAAAGACAGGAGATCTGTCCCTACAATAGAACTAAGCTAGATCCCTACAATGTAACGGGGAACCTGATCCTGCGATCAGACCCGCTAAAGTCCTCAGTTAGTCTGAACGAAGACCTATAGATGTGAGGTAGGGATCCCTACAAAAACTAGGGACTGGGAGAAAGATGGACACCTCCTAGCAGAAATTGTAGCAGTAAAAAGACAAACACGCAACATAGAACATAAAGGTCAAAAGACCTAGCTAAACTGACTGAGAAAGGTTACAAAGCACCTGGCTCGCTTAAGAGTAGAAATTACAATGAAGTCCAGCAAGGCCAGAAGGGCGGAGCAGGATTAAATAGGCAAAAAGGTCATGTGACCAGGAAGATAGAAAAAACCTAACAGGAGAGTTCTAACAGTACCCCCTCTTCTATGAGGATCCTCCGGATCCCCTAGGCCCAGGCTTATCAGGAAACCTCTTGTGAAACGCTCTGACAAGTCTGGAAGCAGAAACATCATCCGCCCTCACCCATGAGTTATCCTCGGGACCGAAACCCTTCCAAGCGACGAGATACTGCAAACTCCCCCTATACCGTCTAGAATTAAGGATGCGGGAAATTTCATATTCCCCGTCCTCCACCACCGGAGGAACAGTGGCAGTGGCGTCTCTATCTGATACATCAGCTTTTTTCAATAGAGAAACATGAAACACCTGATTAATCTTCCAGGAGGTAGGAACCTCCAACCTAACAGCAGATTGGTTAACTACCTGAAGCACCTTAAAGGGCCCTACAAACTTGGGACCCAATTTTTTAGAAGGAATCCTCAACCGCAGATTCTTAGAGGACAACCAAACCATGTCACCAACCGTAAACAAAACCTCTTGACGTTTCCTGTCAAAGTACCTCTTAGATTTTTTGTTAGCCTCTTGAAGATTACCACGTACATCAGTCCAAACTCTCTCCAAATCACCGGAAAAACTCCTCCTCAGGCACAGCCGATACCAATTTGGAGAATGACCCAAAAGACGGATGTCTCCCAGAACAACAAAAAAAAAGGCGAACACCCAGCAGAAGAGGATGTATGGTTGTTAAGAGCAAATTCAGCAAGCGGCAGAAACTCAGACCACCCCTCTTGATTGTCTGCCACAAAACAACGCAAGAACTGCTCAACATCCTGATTCTTCCTTTCTGTCTGGCCATTAGACTCAGGATGATATCCAGATGAAAACGACAAATGAACTCCCAACCTGTCACAAAAGGCACGCCAAAAACGAGCCACGAACTGAGGTCCCCTATCAGAAACAATGTCAGTAGGAACACCATGGAGTCTGACAATTTCCTTGACAAAGGCCTTAGCGAGTGTCTTAGCACAGGGCAGTTTGATGAAGGGAACCAAGTGACACATCTTGCTAAAACGGTCCACGACCACCCAGATGACCGTGAAACCCTCAAAGGGGGGAAGGTCAGTAATAAAGTCCATAGCCAGATGTGTCCAAGGTGCACTAGGAACCTCCAGAGGGCAAAGCAACCCTGCGGCAGGAGTATGAGAAGACTTAGATCTAGCACACAGTACATTGATGCACCCACTTAATGACTTCCTTCTGTCATCCAGGCCACCAAAAACTTGGTCTCTTGGTCTCAGAAATTCCTGGATGACCTGCCAACCGAGACTCATGACACTCAACAAACAAATCTCTCCTAAAGGTCCTTGGCACAAACAACCTACCATGGGGAGTGTTAGATGGGGCATTCTCCTGTGCTTTAAGAATCTCATCTTCCAAAACGGAGTCCAATGCAGCAATCACAACACCTTCTTGTAAAATGCTCTCCTCCTCCTCAGCACCGACCATGGGAGAAAAGCTGCGAGACAACGCATCAGCTTTAACATTCTTGGTACCCGGGATGTAAGTAACGGAAAAATTAAACCGCGAAAAAAAAAGTGCCCACCTAGCCTGACGGGCATTCAAGCGCTTGGCAGCATCAAGATAGATCAGATTTTTATGATCAGTGAAAACCTGAATAGGAAATTCAGCACCTTCCAAGAGATGACGCCAGTGTTCAAATGCGAGTTTAATAGCCAGCAATTCCCGATTACCAATATCGTAATTAAGTTCAGTCTCAGAAAGTTTTTTTGAAAAAAAGGCACAGGGATGTACTCCATCCTTGTTTTCCTGAGACAACACCACACCGACCCCCACAGAAGAAGCATCAACCTCAACCAAAAACGACTTAGTCACATCAGGCTGCATAAGGATGGGGGCAGAGCTGAACCTCTCCTTTAGAAACACAAATTCTTCAATGGCCTCAGTAGTCCACTGAACCGTATTAGCACCTTTCCTGGTGAGATCGGTCAGTGGTTTAACAATAATAGAAAATTTTTTAATGAATTTTCTGTAATAATTGGCGAAACCCAAAAACCTCTGTATCGATTTCAAACCAATAGGCCTAGGCCATTCCTGCACAGCTTGAACTTTCACCGGGTCCATCTCAAAACCCTCGGTGGAGATAATGTAGCCCAAAAAACTAATTCTCTGTACAGAGAACTCACATTTCTCCAGCTTAGCAAAAAGCGAATTGTCAATTAATAACTGTAATACCTCACGTACGCTCCGCCAATGAGACTCCAGGTCAGGCGAATAAATCAAAATGTCATCCAAATACACAACCACATTTTTGCCGATCAAAGGTCTAAGGATGTCATTAATAAGATTCTGAAAAAATGCTGGTGCATTGGTAAGACCAAAAGGCATAACCAGATACTCAAAATGACCCACAGGAGTGTTAAAAGCAGTCTTCCATTCATCACCCTCCTTCATGCGCAACAAATTGTATGCCCCCGGAGATCAATTTTAGAGAACCACTTGGCCCCCACTAACTGGTTAAACAAATCAGGAATCAATGGCAGTGGGTAGGGATTGCGCACAGTAATTTTATTAATCTCGCGAAAGTCCTGACAAGGGCGTAAACCGCCGTCCTTTTTTTTTACAAAAAAAAATCCAACAGCCACAGGTGACTTAGAGGGTCTGATATGACCGGCGGCCAAGGTCGTCTGTATGTATTCCTCCAAAGCCTTTCTCTCAGGAATAGTAAGATTAAATAAACGACTTTTAGGAAGAGTCGCTCCAGGGACAAATTCAATTAATTCTTCCTGAGCTGCGGTAGTGGCAGAAAGAAATACACCCTTAGTATTTAAACAGGCTATACGGGCGTAACTGACCTTTTTTTTTTTTTCTTTGTTCATACGAAGCAGACAGTTCTTAATGAAATGGTCAGATTTTCCGCAATAAAAGCACAAACCTTCAGAAAACCTGCCGTCTTTTTCCTGAGAGCGGGGTGACATCGCCCCAATCTCCATCGGCTCTCCAATGTCAGTACAGACCCTCTCAAGACTAGGAGCTGACATGGCAAAGGATTTACTCTCATTAACCCTTGCACGCAGTCTCCTGTCCACCCGTATAGCTAATTGCATTGCCTCCTGCAAGTTTCCAGGTGTAGGATAAGCAATCAGCAGATCCTTAACCCTTTCACCTAGCCCCGCAAGAAACAAACTTTTCAGAGCTGAATCGTTCCACCCCACCTGAGCAGACCACCGACGGAAGTCAGTACAATAATTTTCCACATTACCTGATCCCTGCCTCAAATGTCTCAATTCCGTCTCAGCTGATGAGACACGATCAGGATCATCATACAACAACCCCAAAGCAGAAAAAAAACTATCCACTGATCTAAAGCACGGATCACTAGGTTGGAGAGAAAAGGCCCATCCCTGAGGTTCTTTGCGCAAAAGTGACATTATGAACCCTATGCGCTGTGATTCATCACCAGAGGATCTGGGTCTCAAACGAAAATACAATAAACAAGCATTTTTAAAGGAAAAAAAATCTTGTTGTTCACCAAAAAATAAATCAGGCAATCGTACCTTTGGCTCCACAAAATGCGCTCCAGAACAGCTACTCACGTGTTGTTGGAGCTCGGCCACCTCCAGAGAGAGTCCCTGCAGGCGTTGAGCCAAATCCTGAACCGACACCATGATGGAAACTGGAGGTCTTTCCTTAGAGATTTTTTTGGGCTGGACTTACTGTTATGATCTGCTACAAGCACTAAGGAAAGACAAGAGATCTGTCCCTACGATAGAACTAAGCTAGATCCCTACGATGTAACGGGGAACCTGATCCTGCGATCAGACCCGCTAAAGTCCTCAGCTAGTCTGAACGAAGACCTATAGATGTGAGGGAGGGATCCCTACAAGAACTAGGGACTGGGAGAAAGATGGACACCTCCTAGCAGAAATTGTAGCAATAAAAAGACAAACACACAACATAGAATATAAAGGTCAAAAGACCTAGCTAAACTGACTGAGAAAGGTTACAAAGCACCTGGCTCGCTTAAGAGTAGAAATTGCAATGAAGTCCAGCAAGGCCAGAAGGGTGGAGCAGGATTAAATAGGCAAAAAGGTCATGTGACCAGCAAGATAGAAAAAACCTAACTGGAGAGTTCTAACAATGGTTATGCAATAACAAAAACTAGCAAACTGAGAAATGAAAACAGAAAAAGTATGACACAATTATTAGTCTAGAGATGTAAACCAAGTGACTATCAATGATGTCAATACAAGTCCTATGTAACATTTATCGCTTAAGATGAAATAGGCTGGTTGTACAACAACTGATACCAAGGGTATTAAGTATAGTACACAGTTAAGGATTTATAATTGAATTTTTTTACGCATTAAAATTTACAGTCTAAATTCAAGTCATGTTTACAGGTCCTCTGTTAAAAAATTACCTGGTGAGGTTAATTCTAGTCAGATTGAGCACCATGGACTGGAGGCGATGGAGCAGCAGAGTGGTTCTTGTCATATTGCACATGGACTAGCAAAGGCTGTATAGCGAGGTATGCAAGGCAGCAGACAGACAGTAAAGCGATGCAAGAAGCACCAAATTAAGTATAGCCAGATGTGAGGATACACTCGGGAATAGTAGACGCTCCATGATTAGCAGCAAACAGCAAACTAATAGCTCACGGGAGAGTCGTCTGCTTGCAGCAGACAGATGGTTAATGGCAGAGTCGTAGGTTTGCTGCAGACAAATGGCTAACCACAGGACAGAAATGATGGATATGCAAACAGGATACTGCTTGCAGTGATGAGATTACATACTGTAACAGTAGAGACAAATAATAATCAAGCACCTGCCTTGTTCTTGGTGTGAATAACACCAGCATTAGCTGAGTCCAGTCACTGATACCTATGGTAGCAGAGTTAAGAGTGTAATAGCACGAGGAATCTCAGAATTAAGTTAAGAAATAAACACTGGTACATGAATAGAACTCAAAAGTAGTAGGATGTAATTAGGCACCTGGCTGGAGCATGAGCTAAGTGGAAGGTAAAGTAATTTCGGACAAGTACAACATTGCTGAGAGCAATGCTATTTCAACATTCAGACAGCACATGCCTGCCCGAGCCAGGCTTAAAAGGTCTTGGGTAATCATGCCAAAGGGGTTTGCCAAGTTACTGGCATGGACTAGTATAAAAGGAGCTGTAGAGAAAAAAAAAAAGCTCCAGAACCGAAAAATGTGAGTAACATCCTATATATATATATATATATATATATATATATTGTGACAGTGTCACTGGTTTTATATGTGAGGGGAGGTATGTGTCACTCAGGATGCTCTCCTGTGTGAACTAAGACCTACTTTATTTTTCTACCAGCGTGTTATATGCTGGTAGAATTACTCTGTTAAAGGGTGTGCGGTTTTATGGGAATGGCAAAGAGGGCGGGACGCCATTCCCCCTACCTCCCCTCAGGGTGTGGCTGAGCAATGTGTAAAAGCTCAGTCCTGTTTTTTTTCCTGTGGAGTGTGGTCTGGAGAGGGAAGTCTCCAGACAATATTGTGGAAGCTGCAGAGCTTTACACAAGGACTTTAGCAGTGCAGTTTATGCTACCGAGAGCGGGCGGAACCCGCTCATCTATGGACTGAGTTATACTTTGTTTTGTTTTTTTTCCGTTTAACCCAGAGGGGTCATGTTTGTTTTTCCTGCGAAACCTGCATGAGTTTATGGCTGATAATAAACCAGCAGAAAGGAAACCTGGGAACGTGTGTCCTGAGTCTGCCTCCAGGAGAGCCGAGCGAGTCGTCTTGCCACAGGTGGTGTGAGAGTGCGTGCAGGATTCCAGGAACACGTGTACCTGCCACAAAGACCGGAGGATGTACTGGGTGAAGGCTGCCAGCCAGCCAGAGAAGTCCAGCAGCATGGAGGAACTCGTTAAGCACCTGGTCCAGGCCCAGCAGAGCATGCAGCAGCAACACCTACAGGCCCAGCAGAGTATGCAGCAGGCCCAGCAGGGCATGCAGCAGCAGCACCAGGAGACGACCAAACTGTTGCTTCAGCAGATCCAGTTGCAGCAAAAGTTGCAACAGCAGCACCAGCAGGAGGCGCAACAGCAGATACAGCTTTTGGCGGACGCCATCCAGAGCAGGGCAAACACCCCACCCTCAGGGACGACTGATGATTCTTACGTCAGGAAGGCGGTAAGGCGGGCCATGCAGAAGATGACCCCTGGGGATGATGTAGAAGCATTTCTGACTGTTTTTGAGAGGGTGGCTGATTGGGAGAGACTTCCACCAGCACAGTGGGCAGAGGTTCTGGCGCCATATTTATCGGGTGAACCCCAGAAGGCGTATTTTGACTTAGCGCTGAAAGATGCTAAGGAGTATCCCAAACTAAAGACAGAGATCTTAGCACGTCTGGGAGTAAATATGGCGGTGAGAGCCCAGCGAGTTCATCACTGGGCGTATGCTAGCAACAAACCCCCTCGTTCACAGATGGTTGACCTCCTGCATCTTGTTCAGAAGTGGCTACAACCGGAGTCCTCCACTCCGGTCCAGATGGTTGAGCGGGTGGTGATTGACAGGTTCATGCATTCCCTTCCCAAGCCAGTACAGACCTGGGTTGCCCAGGGTGATCCTCAGAATGTCATATTGGACCGTGATTTTTCCTTATTCTGGGACTTGTGGGGGAAGGGAACTGGACTAAGTAGCATGGGGAAAAGCCAGGTCCTTGAAGAAGAACCCCCGACGAAGTCTCAGATGGAGGAGTTCCCACTGTGCGTCCTTGTCGGTGATGAGGGTGAGATGGTGACCGAGGAGGCCGACCTCCCTGCGTTAGATATGTCCAGAGAGAACTTTGGGACAGCTCAAGTTCGAGATCTGACCTTAAAAGGGGCGTTCGACCAGGTTACTGTATGTAATGGGGTTGCCCAAAAGTCGGGGGCCGACACCAGATTCCCCCACTTTGCAGTGCAGGGGGAGTTGCTATATCGGGTGGCCAAACTGAGGGGCGGTGAGATAGTGGAACAGCTGTTAGTGTCGGGGCCATACAGACGGTGGGTGCTAGATATGGCCCATTCACATGTTCTGGGGGGACACCTAGGGGTCGAGAAAACTCAGGAGAGGATATTGAGAAGGTTTTATTGGCCAGGGTGTTATCAAGAAGTTCAAAACTATTGTAGGTCCTGCCCCACCTGCCAAATAACCGCTCCCTCCTCCCACTTCCGTAGCCCCTTAGTCCCACTACCTGTGATAGAGGTTCCCTTTGAGAGGATTGCCATGGACCTCGTGGGCCCCTTAGTTAAATCAGCTCAGGGCCACCAATATATCCTGGTCATCATGGACTATGCGACTCGATATCCGGAAGCGGTTCCCCTAAGGAACATGTCCAGTAAAAGTATAGCCCGAGAGCTGGTCCATATTTTTGCTCGGACAGGTCTACCAAAAGAGATTCTGACAGACCAAGGAAACCCCTTCATGAGCAAGGTGATGAAGGAGCTTTGCAGAGTCCTTCAGATAACTCAGCTTCTGACCTCAGTTTATCATCCACAGACGGACGGCCTAGTGGAACGCTTCAACAACACCTTAAAGGCGATGCTCAAGAAGGTCGTTGAAAAGGATGGGCGAGACTGGGACTACCTGCTCCCATTTCTGCTTTTCTCGGTCAGAGAAGTTCCTCAAGCCTCCACTGGCTTCTCTCCATTTGAGCTCCTATATGGGCGGCATCCAAGAGGTCTCCTAGACATCGCCAAGGAAACTTGGGAAGCTGAAGTCACGCCACACCGGAATATCATCGAACATGTCGCCCAGTTACAGGAGAGAATGTAAAAGGTGATGCCCATCGTGAGGGAACATCTCCTCCAGGCGCAGGAAGCCCAGGCGAAGGTCTATAACCGGTCGGCGAGACTAAGACAGTTCCAGCCCGGGGACCATGTTTTGGTGCTGATCCCTACCATCAAGAGCAAGCTCCTCGCCAAATGGCAAGGTCCATACGAGGTGGTGGAGAAAGTCAGCGAGGTTAATTATAAAGTCCACCAGCCTGGCCGAAGAAAGCCGCATCAAATATATCATGTAAACTTGCTCAAGCCGTGGCGGGACCGTGAACTTGTGGAAACTCCTTGCCTGGGAGCTGCACCAGAAGGCAAGGTGGAGGAGGTCACTATTGCAGAGACTCTATCATCGGCCCAGAAGCAACAGTGTCGAGAATTACTACAGCGGAATCGGGAGCTGTTCTCAGAGTTACCGGGGCATACTCAAGTGGTAGAGCATGATGTGCTGACAGAGCCGCACGTACGAGTGAATCTGAAGCCGTATCGGATTCCGGAAGCACGCCGGGAGGTGATCTCGGCCGAGGTGAAGAGGATGTTAGACCTCGGAGTAATAGAGGAGTCAAAGAGTGGGTGGTCGAGCCCAATCGTCCTCGTGCCGAAACCCAATGGAGAGTGGAGGTTTTGTAATGACTACCGCCGGCTGAATGAGGTATCCAAGTGTGACGCGTACCCGATGCCCCGCGTCGACGAACTCATCGAGAGGCTTGGACCGGCGAGGTACATCACCACTCTCGACCTAACGAAGGGCTACTGGCAGATCCCCATGTCCCAGATGGCTAAGGAGAAGACTGCTTTCTCAACACCTGATGGGTGTTTTCAATACACGCGGATGCCGTTCGGACTACAGGGGGCCCCAGCCACTTTCCAGAGGGCTATGGATCGGATCCTAGCCCCACATAAGAAGTATGCCGCAGCCTACCTCGACGACATTGTGGTCTTTAGCCCAGACTGGGCTAGTCACCTACCTAAACTACAGGCCGTTCTGGACGCGCTAAGGAAGGCAGGATTTACCGTAAATCCGAAAAAGTGTGCCATCGAGAAGGAGGAGGCCAAGTACCTGGGCTATGTTGTTGGGGAGGCGAAATAAAGCCGCAAATCAAGAAAGTGGAGGCAATTCAAACCTGGCCGCAACCACTCTCGAAGAAGCAGGTGAGAGCATTCCTAGGAATGGTGGGATACTACCGGCAGTTTATCCCGAATTTTGCCATGATTGCCGTGCCACTAATGGATCTTCTAAAGGGCACCAAATCAACCATGGTGAAATGGACGGAAGAAACGGAGACCGCGTTTCAACAGTTGAAGCTAACACTGTGCAAGCAGCCGGTCCTGGTCACGTCAGACTTCAAGAAAGAATTTGTGGTCCAGACGGACTCTTCAGAGGTTGGTCTAGGGGCTGTACTCTCCCAAGAGATAAATGGGGAAGAACATCCTATTCTCTATCTAAGCCGAAAGCTGTCCTCCTGCGAGAAGAACTACCCCATAGTAGAGAAAGAGTGTTTAGCCATAAAATGGGCAGTGGATACACTGAAATATTACCTACTAGGCCGAAAGTTTAGATTAGTATCAGACCATGCCCCATTGAGATGGTTGAGGGAGAAGAGGGGTAAAAATGCCAGGGTAACTAGATGGTTCCTAGGGCTTCAAGAGTTTAACTTTCACGTGGAGCATAGGCCCGGGAAGTTACATGGGAATGCAGATGCCCTCTCTAGGATTCCCTGCCTGGTGTCAGAAGGTGCCCAAACCCCCGGCTTTGAGCAGAGGTGGGGAATATGTGACAGTGTCACTGGTTTTATATGTGAAGGGAGGTATGTAACATAGTAACATAGTTTGTAAAGCCGAATAAAGACTTGCATCCATCAAGTTCGACCTGTTAGTTCTGTAATTACTAAAGTTGATCCAGAGGAGGGCAAAAACCCCAAATGATTTGGCCAATCTTCACCTGAGGAAAAATTCCCTCCCGACTCTGAAACCAGCAGTCAGAATAAATCCCTGTATCAACCTACTATTTTATTTTATTTTAAGTATACGCTGAAATCTGCCTGGTATCTAGAAATGCATCCAGTCCCCGCTTGAACTGGTTTAGTGAATCCGACATTACCGTCTCCTCACTCAGTGAATTCCATATTCTCACTGCTCTTACCGTAAAGAACCCCTTTCTATGCTGGTGCTGAAACCTTTTCTCTTCCAGTCTTAGTGAATGCCCTCTTGTTACCGTAATATCCCTCCTTTTGAACAAATCCCGGGCAAGATCTCTATACTGTCCCCTAACATATTTGTACACATTTATTATGTCCCCCCTCAACCTTCTCTTTTCCAGGCTGAATAGTCCTAGTTTTGCCAACCTCTCTGGGTATTGCAGTCCCTCCATTCCCTTTATTAATTTTGTTGCCCTCCTTTGTACCTTTTCAAGCTCATTTATATCCTTTCTATATATTGGGGCCCATAACTGAGCACAGTATTCCAAGTGTGGTCTGACCAGTGCTTTGTACAGTGGAAGAACAATGTTCTCATCCTTTGCAGCTATACCTCTTCTGATACATCCCATTACCCTGTTTGCCCTTACAGCAGCGGCCTGACTTTGGGCACTCCAATTTAGTTTGCTATCAATCAAGATGCACCAGTCCTTCTCCATCTCTGAATTCCCCAATGATTTCCCATTCAGTGAGTACTGGTGACTTCCATTTTTCCTTCCCATATGTATGACCTTACATTTCTCCTCGTTAAACCTCATTTGCCATTTAATGCTCCACCTACCCAGCTTATCCAAATCCCTCTGTAGGTCTGCACTGTCCTCTTTTGTATTAATTGTTTTACATAACTTTGTGTCATCTGCAAATATTGACATTTTACTATTTATCCCGTTGACTATGTCGTTAATAAAGATATTAAATAACATTGGGCCTAGTACAGACCCCTGTGGTACCCCACTAGTGACGCTTACCCAATCTGAGTATATTCCATTTATAACCACCCTCTGCCTTCTATCCTTTAGCCAGTTAGCTACCCACTTGCAGACATTTTCCCCCAGCCCCATCATTCTCATTTTGTATACCAACCTATTATGTGGCACGCTATCGAACGCTTTTGAGAAGTCGAGATACACGACATCCACTGGTTCCCCCTGATCTACTCGAGAGCTAACCTCCTCGTACAAGTCAATCAGGTTTGTTTGGCAGGAGCGATTCCTCATGAATCCATGTTGGTTCGGGATTATCCATGTTGGTTCGGGATTACTCGGGATTGTGTCACTCAGGATGCTCTCCTGTGTGAACTAAGACCTGCTTTATTTTTCTGCCAGCGTGTTATACGCTGGTGGATTTACTCTGTTAAAGGGTGTGCGGTTTTATGGGAATGGCAAAGAGGGCGGGACGCCATTCCCCCTACCTCCCCTCAGGGTGTGGCTGAGAAATGTGTAAAAGCTCAGTCCTGTTTTTTTTCCCGTGGGGTGTGGTCTGGAGAGGGAAGTCTCCAGACAGTATTGTGGAAGCTGCAGAGCTTTTCACAAGGACTTTAGCAGTGCAGTTTATGCTACCGAGAGCGGGCGGAACCCGCTCATCTATGGACTAAGTTATACTTTGTTTTGTTTTTTTTCCGTTTAACCCAGAGGGGTCATGTTTGTTTTTCCTGCGAAACCTGCATGAGTTTATGGCTGATAATAAACCAGCAGAAAGGAAACCTGGGAACGTGTGTCCTGAGTCTGCCTCCAGGAGAGCCGAGCGAGTCGTCTTGCCACAATATATATATATATATAATTTAATGTTCATCTTTTTCTAGTACACTAGTAGATAAGCAAGAAATTTTATTAAAAAGAACATATTGACCATAGAAGATCCAATTGAATTTATAGCATTAGCTAACATGTTCAAAAGGTAATACAATAGCTTGCGAAAATATTCACCCCTTTGGCATTTTATCTATTTTCTTACATTACAACCTGTTAAAATATTGTTGCAATCTGATTTGTGTGTGATGAAGTTGATGAAGTTGATGTAAGTTGATGAAGTGAAATGAGAAAAGTATAGGCATAAATTACATTTATCTGATCAAATAACTAAAAATTGGCATGTGCACATGTATTCACCCCTTTTGGTATGTAGCCCCTAAAAATGTGTGGTGCAAGCAATTACCTTCATAAGTTACATGCTTAATGAAAGGAATTCCACGTGTGTGCAAACTAAGTGTCACATGGTCTGTCAGTATATACACACCTTTTCTGAATGGCCACAGAGACTGCAACACTATTAAGCAAGAGTTACCACTAACCAAACACCTCCATGGAGACTAAAGACATCTCCAAACAAGTCAGGAACAAAGTTGTTGAGAAGTACATGTCAGGGTTGGGTTACAAAAAAATATCCCAATCTCTGATGATCCCACAGAGCACCATCAAATCCATTATCATCATATGGAAAGAACATGGTACCACAGCAAACCTGCCAAGAAAACCCACCAAAACTCTCAGCCTGGGCAAGGAGAGCATTAATAAGAGAAGCAGCTCAGAGACCAAAGGTAACCCTAAATGAGCTGCAGATTTCACAAGCAGAGACTGGAGTTTCTCTCTATATGACCACAATAAGCCGTACACTCCATAAAGGTGGCCTTTATGGAAGAATGGGCAGAAAAAAAGCCTTTACTTACAGACAAAAATTCTAAGTATGACAAAAGACAAGTGGGAAACTCCCCAAATGTATGGAAGAAGGTACTGTGGTCAGATGAGACCAAAATTTTACTTTTTAGCCACCAAGGTAAACGCTATGTCTGGCGTCAAACAAACATAGCTGATCATCCCAAGAACTCCATCTCCACAGTGAAACATGGTGGTGGCAGCATCATGCTGTGGGTATGTTTTTTCAGCTGCAGGGACAGAGAAAATGGTCCGAGTCATGGGGAAGATCCATGGTGCGAAATACAGGGATATTCTTGAGCAAAACCTGTTTTAGTCTGTCAGTGATTGAGACGAAGGATCTCCTTCCAACAAGACAATGACCTAAAGCATACTGTTAAAGAAAGAGTAGAGTGGTTTAAGGGGAAACGTATAAATATTTTGGAGTGCCCTAGTCAAAGCCCAGACCTTAATCCAAATGAAAATCTGTGGTCAGACTTGAATATTGCTGTTCACCAGATGAAACCATCTAACTTGAAGGAGCTGGAGCAGTTTTGCCTTGAGGAATGGGAAAAAATCCCAGTGGCAAGATGTGGAAAGCTCATAGAGATTTAGCCAAAGTGACTTGCAGCTGTATTTGTTGCAAAGGGAGGCTTTACAAAGTACTGTCTTTCGGGGGGTGAATAGTTATGCACACTGAAGTTTTCAGTTAATTTGTCCTATTTTTTGTTTGCTTCACAATAAAAAGAAAACCAAATGTTCACAGTTGTAGGCATGTTCATTACATGAACTGATGCAAACCTTAAAAAAAAACAGAAAAACAGTGAAATTACAGGTTGTGAAGTAGCAAAACATGAAAAATGCCAAGGGGGGTGAATACTCAAACGCCCCCTGATGAAGCAAGGGTGAAACGTACGTCGGGGCACTGAGACCACACCAGTCTGCAACATATGTAAGTTTTTCATTGTTATTTTCTTGCATTAAATTTGCATTAAATTTGATAAAGTGTTATCAGTTTAAATGAGCCTAATTTTTGTATCATTGTATATACATAAGGTAACCACTGATGCGGTGATTTTTGAATGTTGTTGATTACTACATAAAAATAGATACTGGACTGTTTGGAATTTAATATTATGGAAACTAGACATAACTATATAAATGCATTATGTGGTCCTCCATTATAGTACTCTGTCAAGCTTATATTCTGTTTTTATTGGTAATTTTCAATAAAGTCTAATCATTTTAGAGACTATTATTTACTTTTTTTGGTGGTTTCTATAATTCAGGTGTGTTTCCGGAGATAAGTATTTATGCTCTTTATGTTGGTAGTCATGTTCTTTACATAAACTGAAGGAAACCCTCAAAATAAAAAACAGAAAAACAGTGAAATTCCAGGTTGTGAGGTAGAAAACACAAAAGATGCCAAGGGGAGTGAATACTTTTGCAAGCCACTGTAAGAAAAATGTATACCTTCCAATTAAAAAAACATTATCTTAATAAGTTGTCAGCGTCAACACCTGTCTTTAAGCAAGTCTGACACCAGGTAATGTGTTTAAAAGCTAATATGGAGTATTGAGTTTCATTGCCTCCTGTTCAAATGAATCTCCAGCCTCTAATAAAATATGCAACATTTCCTATATGCTAAAACCAGACACAAGTTAGAATTTTATTTTAGTTTATGAACATCTTGATACAAAATAGATCACATATAAATGTATCGGATTTGAGTTAATTTAGGTACAGAAAAGTTTTGAAATTTGCATGTGTGGGGTGGTCACAAAAGACAAGGTGTTAAGGATTAAAGGTGATGTCAGAACTTTTGACAGAAATTGGATGTTTGACATATCAAGGTTGCTTGCCTTTCTCCTTCCTTCATACCCCACAGACACATTTTGTATTGGTAGAAAGTTGTAATATGTAAAGTACATAATTTATAGATTTTGTATTAAACATATGAAGGGGCTGGCTGGCTAATTTTAGAATGGAGGGGGCAACTTCATAGTACTGATCCCTGAGTAGCGACTAGAGATGAGTGAGCACTAAAATGCTCAGGTGCTCATTGCTTGAACCGAGCAATTCCTAATGCTCGAATGCTCATTACGAGTAAGGAGTATAATGGAAGTCAATGGGAAAGCAAAACTTTTTTTCTGGCAGACCCTACAAAGAGGTCTGAAGGGGCAGTGAAAATGTTCCAATGGATAGGAAAAGTGCTGAATGGAAGGAGAACAGTATGGGGAAGACCCCTGAAAGAATCTCTGACTCCCAGATCGCTGCTGAGAACAATGGTGTCACACTTTTACTCCACTTTAAGGAGTGACATTAAAACGATTCAAACCGACAAGAAACTGCATTTTACAGGGACAAAAATGTTAAGAATCATTTTTCCTGTATAATGGCTTGTATATAAGTCCAAATTTAAAATGGATTTAAAAAAATGATAATTTAATTAAACCAAAACTGTGTTTTTATTAGAAAATAGGACATTTCAGTTTCATTCATGAAAAAAGCAAGAACTGCCAAAAATTAGGAACTCAGATGGACTCAGATACACACTGTATTAGACATAAAGGGGGGCCTCATACACATTGTGTTCAAATTGTCATGTAGTGGTACTCCTGGACTCATAAAGGCTATGCACTTTTAAGTGTTATATACCAACAAAATGTACTCCAGACTACAGAATATTCTATTTGTGAGCAATATAATACCAACAAAATTTTGAGCAAGTTTTTTGAGGCTTATGTAGCAACGAAATCTACCCAAGAAAATGTAATACCATATGGGTGAGCAGAATAATACCAATACATTTTGAACGAGTTTTTTGAGGCTTATGTGTCACCCTACCTGGATGCCACAAGTGTAATAAAGCTGTGTCTGAGAGCAAGGGGGAGGTTCTCTGGTCAGGGGAACATTAGCATGCAATGCCTCCTGTCTCAGGCCAGTAGGGGGAGCAGGCTGCCCCTATAAAAGCTGGTACTGGGGACAGGGTTAGGGAGAACTGGATTGCCTGTCTCAGCACTGAGACGTGTCCCAGAGTGGAGCAGGGACAGAAAGTTGATTGCACCTAAGAGGAAGTGTGGCAGTAGGAGAGAGCCACAAGCCAGAGACAAGAGGCGAAGAGAGCCTGTCTTGGCAGAGAAAGACTTAGCTTTACCAGACTTTGGTGTCTGAGGCTGGAAGGATTCCACATCCCCCCAGCAGAGAACCAGTCCGCAAGGGACTGTACATTCCTTGGCCTAAGAAGCCTGGAGGCCCTGCCACAACCGAAGGGACCAGTAAAGCCGTACAAGGCTGGGAGCAGAAAGGAACCCACGTCGCAGGCCATACAGGCGAGAATACACGGAAAGCTTGGAAACGTGGGCTGTTACCCTATAAGAAGGAGATAGCCAGAAGGAGCGCAGAAAGCACGGTAGGCCTACACCCTCACCCTGACCAGGGCCAATTTCCCCTTTGCTCTCAGACATCCAGGTCACCTCCTAGCCGGGACTGTTTATGGGTCAGTTTACCTGTTTCAGTAAAGACCCTGGACTGCAACTTGTTGTCTGTGTGCTCGTTGCTCCTCCAGCACTATCAGCACCGGGAGTCGTCTCACTACCATCACTCCCACCATCCACTATACTGCACTGGGGCCGCACTCTTCCCGTGGGGAGTCACACTACCCTAGCTGCACACCTCATCAGCCCCAGCGGTCTGCATGCAGCGGCGGTTCCTAATAACCGCAATCCACGGTTGGCGTAGTCGGACATTATCAACCAGTACATAGCAGACTACCATTGGTCTGACCACCCTGAGCCGCGGGACCGGGCCGCCACCACTACCCCCATCGTTTCCCTATTGCCCGGATCCGCGTGCCCCACGGCCCAGGGGGCGAGTCAGCTTTGGCGTAGTCGGCAGGATTTCGTGCCCGCAACCACCGGGTACTGCGTGCCTGAAAAAGACTTTTGTAACTTACCTGTGGCAAAGTTTCCCGCCGTCCGGAGTCGTTTCCCGCCATCCGGAGCCGATTCCCGCCATCAGACGCCATCTTGGACCGTTTCCCGCCGTCTTCTGCCGTCTTCCCGCCATCCGCAGCTGTTTCCCGCCATTGGACGCCATCTTCAGGAAGCCGCGGGGGAAGAAGAGGGGCGTGGACGTCAAAACCGCGCGAGATCCGAAGCTCCGCCCCACGCTCCGACGCTGCGCAAGGTCCTGGAAGGGAGAGAGAGCGACGCTGACGTCATCAGGACGCTACGCAAGGTCCTCGTCCAGAGCAGCAGCAGCGGAGCCGCGGCCTACAGAAGAGGATCGTCGGAAGGTAGGCCACGGTCCACTAGGGGGGTAGAAAGATGTCGGACACAGAGGCGCCCACTACCACCAACGCAGCTGCAGCAGCGGTGATGCCCTTTTCCTTGCCCTACATCCCTGGAGCGGCCTGGCTGCCCAAATACTCAGGGGAGCCCCATGCCCTAACTGACTTCAAGGAAAGACTGTATAGTCTGTTCCAAGTTTACCCCCTGACAGAGGAACAGAAGGTCAGCATATTGACAGGGCAGTTAACTGGCGCAGCCCAAAGGGAGGTAAAATCATGGCCCATTGAGGAGAAAGGGACTGTGAAGGGTATTCTGGCCCGGCTGCGGGGTACCTTTGATACACGTACCTCTGCTGAAATTAAAATGAGGTTCTATGGATGTAAGCAGCGGGCACAGGACAGCATCAGAGACTATGCCCTAAATCTGCAGGAAGCCTTGAGGGCTATTCAACAAACTGACCCTGGCAGTGTGCAGGAAACCGATAAGCTGCTAACAGAACAATTCATAGAGGGTCTGCTGTCCAGCGCCCACAGGGCCCAGCAGCGCCTCATGTTCTTCCAGAACCCCGACCTGACCTTTGCCCAATTTAAGGACAGGGCCATAAGGGTGCTCCGTGAATCTGCAACCAGTGGCGCTATGAACCCCCGGCGCCCTGCTATCACCTACCACCAGGAGGCGGCGCCCTCCTCTATGGACTCCGTGGAGGCTGATGCACAGGCCCTGAACCAAGCCCCGTCGAAAGGCCTGCACCACCAAGTCCAGGAGCTGACCAGGAGCATCACGACGTTGACCAGGACCGTCCAGGCGTTGCAAGTGGACCCGTCAAGACCCATCAAGCTGGCTTCAAGTCCGGAGGATGTCCCGTGGCGTCGACAGAGGAGCATCCCGTCGTTCCGAGGGAGGCCCACAGACCGCTACGCAGAGGATGGACAGCCCATTTGCCATCGATGCAACCAGCCCGGACACATTTCCAGGTACTGTAATTTAAACGGGTCCAACCTGGGGCAGAGGGCCGACCCCCAGGCATAAGATCACCAGGCCCTTATAATTGGCGTGATAAGTACGTTGGGGGGCGCCCGGTTTTACCCGTGGTGCTGGACGGTATCCCCATGAGCGCCTTGCTGGATACTGGGTCGCAAGTAACCACAATCCCTTATGTACTTTTTAAGCAGTATTGGACTGATGCTGATATCACGCGGTATCCAGACAGTAACTTGAGCATCATCGCCAGTAATGGCTTACCCGTGCCGCAGATGGGGTTCAAGGAGATGACCATTAAAATTGGTAAAGTTGAACTGCCGGCACAGGGAGTGATTATTGTGGACATTGACCGTCATGAAAGTCACCCTAAAATAACTGTGGGTACTAACATAATTGAAAATTGTCTTTCAGAAGTAATTGTAATTCTACAACAGGTGGCGGTGAATGCTAGTTCCAGCCAACAGAGAGTCCTCAACAAGGAGATAAAAGCCCTGATGAGACGGCAGCAGGTAGAACTGTCTGGTGGTGAGATCGGTAGCGTAAGACTCAGTGATCCATTCCCCATTTCCATGCCTCCCAAAAGTGAAATGATGATCTGGTGTCGGACTGCAATCGGGTTGAGAGGTAGAGACTACCAAGCCATGGTAGAACCCGTGTACTCAGACAGCAGGCCCACCATTTTGACAGCCCGGGGGGTGGTTGATGTCCGTCATGGGAGGGTGCCCGTCCGCATCCTCAACATTGGGGAGAGGGAAGTATACTTACCCAGGTACGCTACACTCGCCAAACTGTTTGTCGTCGAACACCAAGCTATCAGGGCCGTGGAACCCTTGCCTCCATCTCCACAGGCGGAGGGTAATGGCTCCCAGAAACAAAAGGAGGACTGGTGCCAGAAACTCCACGTGGGTGCTGACTCCACTCCCCTGCACCAAAAACAAGGAGTCTACCGGGTGGTACGGGAGTATGAGAGAGTCTTTAGTAAGCACCCGCTAGACTTCGGCAGAGTAAAAGGGATAGAACACCACATCCCCACAGGGAGCCACCCACCAATAAAAGAGAGACACAGACCTGTACCCCCTGCACATTATCAGAACGCCAAGGGTATGCTAAGGGAGATGAAAGAAACTGGGGTCATTAGAGACAGCTGTAGCCCCTGGGCAGCCCCCTTGGTTCTGGACAAAAAGAAAGACGGCACCATGAGAATGTGCGTGGACTATAGACAAATCAACCGTATCACCCACAAAGACGCATATCCGCTGCCTAGAATAGAAGAGTCTTTAGCCGCACTAAAATCTGCTAACTTCTTTTCTACTTTGGACCTTACTAGCGGGTACTGGCAGGTTCCTGTGGCAGAGGCTGACAAGGAGAAGACCGCCTTCACCACCCCGATGGGACTGAGCGAATTCAACTGTATGCCTTTCGGGCTCTGCAACGCACCAGGGACCTTCCAGCGGCTGATGGAATGCTGTCTAGGGCACCGAAACTTCGAGACGGTCCTCCTTTACCTGGACGACGTGATCGTCTATTCGAAAACCTACGAGGACCACCTAAAGCACCTGGCTGAGGTGTTCGAAGCCCTGGCAGGCTATGGCCTGAAGGTGAAACCATCGAAGTGCCACATGCTGAAACCAAAGGTCCAGTACCTAGGGCACGTAGGTAAGCGCGGAAGGAGTGGCCCCCGACCCTGACAAGGTCACGGCAATCAAGAGCTGGCCAAGCCCCTCGAACATCAAAGAGGTGAGACAGTTTCTCGGGTTGGTAGGCTACTACCGAAGGTTCATCCCCGGGTTCACTAAGATGGCAGCTCCTATGCAGGACCTCCTGATCGGACAATCTAAGTCCCGAAGTCAAAAGCCACCCTTCAAGTGGGATAAACCGGAAGAGGAGTCCTTCCGCCAGCTAAAGTTGGCCCTCACTGGGGATGAGATCCTGGCCTACCCTGATTATGGCCAGCCTTTCATTCTCCACACAGATGCCAGTAATGTGGGACTGGGAGCCGTACTGTCCCAAAACCAGCAGGGCAGAGAATGGGTGATCGCATACGCCAGCCGGAAGCTGAGGCCCACCGAGAGGAACCCGGAGAATTACAGCTCCTTCAAGCTAGAATTCTTGGCGGTGGTGTGGGCCGTGACGGAACGCTTGAAGCATTACCTGGCCTCCGCAAAGTTCACCGTGTACACGGACAACAACCCGTTGACACACCTGGACAATGCAAGACTGGGTGCCCTGGAACAGCGGTGGATGGCCCGTCTCTCCAACTATAACTTCTTGATCAAGTACCAGGCAGGCAAAACCAACGCCAACGCGGATGCCCTATCAAGGATGCCTCACTTACCTGAAGGTGACGAAGACCCAGAAGAGCTGGAAGAGGTAAAACTCCCCGCGTTTCACCGGTATGGAGCCGCTCAACACTCTCACCGCGTGAAGGAGGAGGATCTAACAACTGTGATGATGAATCCCCTACCTCACCACAGCTGGGCCGAAACCCAAGATAGTGACCCTGCTGTCCACCTGGTGAAAGATCTGCTGACCCGGGAAGACGCCCGCCTAGATCCAGATGCCCCAGAGGAAGCCAAGCAGCTATGGAAGGAGAAGAGCAAGCTGTTCCTCTACGAAGGCAAGTTGTGCAGAAGGATTGTCAACCACGGGACGCACGAGCTGACCTGGCAAGTCGTGGTCCCAAGGCGAGATGCAGCTATGGTCCTGGGAGCTTACCATGACAGAGCGGGACACTTCGGTTGGAAGAAACTGGAGTTCCTACTAAGAGGAAGGTTCTTTTGGGTCGGCATGAGAGGAGCAGTAGAAAAGTGGTGCAGAGACTGTGGCCCTTGTCACCTGAGGAGGAAGGACCGCACCAGCCAGAATACACCCTTGAGGCCCATCGTCACCACGCAGCCTCTTGAGCTGGTAGCTCTGGACCACGTCAAATTGGCTCCAAGCCGGTCTGGATACATCTATGCCCTGAAAATCGTGGACCACTATTCCCGTTTTCTAGTGGTGGTCCCGGTAAAGGACTTGACAGCCCAAACAGCGGCCCGAGCCTTCCAGCAATACTTCTGCCGTCCACACGGGTATCCGGAACAGGTCCTGACAGACCAGGGTCCAGCGTTCGAAGCTGAAATCTTCCAGGAGTTCTGCAACCTCTATGGCTGTAAGAAGATTCGGAAAACGCCTTACCACCCCCAAACCAACGGGATGTGTGAGAAGATGAACAATATAGTCATTGATCTCCTGAAGACGTTGCCACTGGAGGAACGCAGCCTGTGGCCAGAAAAATTGCCGGACCTGGTAGACATGTACAACAATATCCCGGTGAACGCTACAAACTGCACCCCGGCTTACCTGATGTGAGCTAGACCAGGTAAGCTGCCCGTAGACCTGGAGATTGGAGTCCTAATACCTGAGGACACCTCCCCGGATGCGGACTGGGATACGGAAAGGCAACTGCAGTACAAGAAGGTACAGGAGAGTGTGGAGAAGAGCCTGGCCCAGGTGAGAGAGAAGCAAGAAAGACTCTTCAATCAACACTCCCCTGCTGGTCCCCTAGAACCTGGTGAGCAAGTCCTAAAGCGAAAAAGAAGGCTACATAAGTTGGATGACCAGTGGGAAAGGGAACCCTACACCGTACTGCAGTCTGACCACGACAACCCAAAGGTGTGCGTAATCACCAAGGACGGAGGAGAAACCACTAGCACCGTCTCCAGAGACCACCTCAAAAGATGCCCCGAACAACTCCGTAGTGCAGAAGAGGATTAGAGTGACCTTGAACCCGCAGAGGACAAGGAAGAAATGATCAGCACCGTTCTCGGAGAGTTCCTCAGTCCTGGACTCGCATAAATGATGCCATAGTGGTACCCGTCCTGCATTTCCTGCAACCGGCCCAGCAACAACCAACACCAGAGCCGGAAGGTGAAGAGGAGCAAGCGGTTCCAAAGGCAGAAGAGCCTGTACCAGCAGCCCAGGAGAGTCAACCCTCTGCTGACAGTGAGCCTGCCATGCCTGCGGTAAGCCAAAGAACCCGCAGACAGCTGCCTGCCTTACCTGTACACCCAGCTGGTAGCTGTACCCCTAACGCTAGTGGGGAAAGCCAGGTTGGTCCACCACCAGACAGTGGGTTAAGGAGGTCAACCAGGAGCACAAAGGGGCAGATACCCGCTCGCTGGAGAATATAGAGTGTACTAAGATTGTAAATAACCCTGTTACCAAATGTTGAAATGTTTGCCAAGTTACCTGCATGTTTATTAATAGTGTGTTTCAGTTTCTTGCAGCTACAATAAGGACTCAAAGGTTATGGACTTTTTATAACCGGGACCTTGTGTGGACTGCATTCTGAGCCTAACCCAGGAATGAACTAAGACTGTGAAGGACTTGGGGTAGGACAGACCCCCACCTGGTTAAGGCTCCCTGTTGTGCTGGTGATATGGACACCCGGTCACAGACCACACTGTGACCTTAAGAACTCAATTTGTGCGTCGTCTGTCTATTAATGTTTTATTGTTATGCATATTGTCTTTGTTTATTGTTTAGTCCCGGAGTACTAAATTTCACTAGGGGGGAATGTGTCACCCTACCTGGATGCCACAAGTGTAATAAAGCTGTGTCTGAGAGCAAGGGGGGGGTTCTCTGGTCAGGGGAACATTAGCATGCAATGCCTCCTGTCTCAGGCCAGTAGGGGGAGCAGGCTGCCCCTATAAAAGCTGGTACTGGGGACAGGGTTAGGGAGAACTGGATTGCCTGTCTCAGCACTGAGACGTGTCCCAGAGTGGAGCAGGGACAGAAAGTTGATTGCACCTAAGAGGAAGTGTGGCAGTAGGAGAGAGCCACAAGCCAGAGACAAGAGGCGAAGAGAGCCTGTCTTGGCAGAGAAAGACTTAGCTTTACCAGACTTTGGTGTCTGAGGCTGGAAGGATTCCACATCCCCCAGCAGAGAACCAGTCCGCAAGGGACTGTACATTCCTTGGCCTACGAAGCCTGGAGGCCCTGCCACAACCGAAGGGACCAGTAAAGTCGTACAAGGCTGGGAGCAGAAAGGAACCCACGTCGCAGGCCATACAGGCGAGAATACACGGAAAGCTTGGAAACGTGGGCTGTTACCCTATAAGAAGGAGATAGCCAGAAGGAGCGCAGAAAGCACGGTAGGCCTACACCCTCACCCTGACCAGGGCCAATTTCCCCTTTGCTCTCAGACATCCAGGTCACCTCCTAGCCGGGACTGTTTATGGGTCAGTTTACCTGTTTCAGTAAAGACCCTGGACTGCAACTTGTTGTCTGTGTGCTCCTTGCTCCTCCAGCACTATCAGCACCGGGAGTCTCACTACCATCACTCCCACCATCCACTATACTGCCCTGGGGCCGCACTCTTCCCGTGGGGAGTCACACTACCCTAGCTGCACATCAGCCCCAGCGGTCTGCATGCAGCGGCGGTTCCTAATAACCGCAATCCACGGTTGGCGTAGTCGGACATTATCAACCAGTACATAGCAGACTACCATTGGCCTGACCACCCTGAGCCGCGGGACCGGGCCGCCACCACTACCCCCATCGTTTCCCTATTGCCCGGATCCGCGTGCCCCACGGCCCAGGGGGCGAGTCACTTACATAGCAACAAAATCTAACGAAGAAGATGTAAGACCCTATGGATGAGCAATATAATACCTATCAATTGTGGAACAAGATTTTGAAGGATTATTTACCACTAGTGATGAGCGAACATACTCGCAAGTACTCAGTACTCGAGATGCTCGCAGCTCCCCAAGTACTTCTGAGATGCTCCGGCAGATGCTCGGGTCCCCTCCCTGCATGTTTGGCGCTCTTTAGAGCACCAATGAACATTCAGGAATTGTCTGCCACACACTGTAATGCCGCAGCCATGTTGGTTGTGGCATTACAGTGATTGGCTGGCCGCACAGCGTCATCGGGTCTATATCAGACCTGGCATCGCCGTGCTTGTCACAGTCTACTCCGCAATCAGGCAGCGTAGGGAGAGGTGCTGCTGAGCTAGGGAGAGATTTGCTTGTTTCTTAGTTAGTGTAGGTATACCACAACATATTCTACACATATCCATCTCAACTAACAGTCCTTCTGAGGACTAATCCAGCTGCAGAGATATCAGTGCTAGGCAGGCAGGCAGAGTATATACGTAGCAGACTGTAGTGCACATAGCAAGAGGGTCCATTCCAGTTCTGTCTGCTGCGGCTGTTAGATATTTCTAGAAATAGGCCCAGGTATCAGGGGCCAGGAATATTTTTTTTTATCTTAATCCTGATTATTTGCTTAAAAAGCAATCCAGAGAACACAGTTTTTCTGCGCCATTTGCGTGTTGGCACTGCATAATTCAGCCAGGTCCTTTCCATATTACAGCGCTAAAAATGCAGTTATTTAAAACTGTGGTTTGTGGTTTCAGTGTGTGAGCGAAGTTATTGACACAAGTTTGGTGTTAAAAATACTTACCTACAGGAGAGCTATTTAAAACTGTGGTTTGTCCATCCCACGGATCACATATGAGTTTGCTGAAAATTCTGCCATTTCTGGCCTCCATTAAAATTTTGTTTCAGTGTGTCAGCGAAGTTATTGACACCAGTTTGCTGTTAAAAATAGTTACCTACAGGCCAGCTATTTAAAACTGTGGTTTGTCCGTCACACGGATCACATATAAGTTCGCTCCAAATTCAGCCATTTGTAGTGAGCGTGGAAGATATTTCCCCCCATTTAAAATGGGCAAAGCACGTTGCAAGGGACGGGGAACTGGACGTGATGGTGATGGTGCATGCAGAGGCTGAGGCCGTGGGCAAGCTGAAATTGTGCCACAACAAACACCCACATCATCTCGCCCAAACTTCCTGTCCCAATTACTAGGGGACCGCAGCACACCACTATTGAACCCAGAGCAGTGTCAAAAGGTTGTTGATTGAATAGTGGATAATGCTTCGAGTCACTTTGCCACCACCACAACCCTACCTTCCACACGGTGAAGTCTCAGTAGCCGTGAGTCTGGACCGCATATTCCTCACCCTGATCCTCCTTCCTCCCACCATGCCGAGTGCCTGGAGACAACTGATCCCACACTTGGACTCTCCGAAGAGCTGTTCACTTTTCCATTTATACGTAGATTCTGGCCTCTCGCCTGGTCCACTTGAAGCGGGGCAAGTGGAGATCGCATGTAGAGATGCAAAATTATTTGAGCAACCATGGTCATACGAAGGCGATGGTGGAAAGAGTCACAAGAGGTGGACGATGATGAGACACAATTGCCAGAAAGTCAGGAGAAGGACCAGGGTGCGGAAGTGGAAGACGAGGTGGTGTATTATAGAGTAACTGACCCAACCTGGCAGGAGTACTTGCAGAGCAAGGACAGCAGCACACAGGGGGAGGGAGGCAGAGCACCCCAACAGGTAGGAAGAAGCAGTGTGGTGGCCGCAGACAGAAGGATGGAAACCGTTCCCCGTAACACCAACACGACGGAAGTTGCCAGTACAACTGTTAGGTTTTCCTAAGTCTGGTTGTCTTTTAAAGACTCTGCTGATAACCCCAAAAAGGCCATTTGCATCACCTGCCAGGCCAGCATCAGCAGGGGTAGCAAAACTACCAGCCTGGCCACCACCAGTATGATCAGGCACATGGCAGCAAAACAGTGCCTGCGGGTGACATCACTGCTTCTTCCGCTGTTGTGTGTGCAAGCCAATCCTCTGTCCATAGTGCATGCGAAGATGCCTCCTGCCCTGCACCTGTCGTTACACACTGTCAACTAGCACCATCAGCAAGCACGTCCTTGTCCCAGCGCAGCGTTCAGTTGTCCATACCCCAGTCCTTGGAACGCAAGCGCAAATATGCAGCCAATGCCCCACAGGCCACACTACTAAATTCCCACATTTCCCGACTGCTTGCTCTCGAAATGTTGCCTTTTAGGCTCATGGAGATGGAAGCTTTCTGCAACCTGATAGCCACCCTTGCCGTGCTTCAGCAGCGTTTGCAGCTTCAGGCTCAAAAACTGGTGTGTGATGTCCACACGCGTTGGAACTCTACATTGCAGATGTTGGGAAGGATTTGTGAGCAGAAGAGGGCAGTTGTTGACTACCAGCATCAGCAAGGCCATTGGTATTCAGTTCAGACTCCACACATAAGACCTCAGGAGTGGACATCGATGTCAGACGTATGTACCGTCCTCCAACAAGATGGTGAGCGGCGATGATGCCATAATTAGCGTCACCATCCCGCTTCTCTGTCTTCTGAAATGCCCTCTGCTCACAATCAAAGAGGATGCATTACAGGCGAAGCACGATGAGATGAAGCAAGGAACCATACAAGGTGATTACACACAGCCCAGCCTCATCTCATCCCAACTTGGATTGGGTGACAATGAGGATGAGGAGGAGGAGGAAGAACAGGAGTTAGTTTCATGCGCTATAGATGGTACTACCTGCACAACTGTCATACCGTATGTTCAGCGTGGATGACCTGAGGACAGGGAGGAGGAGGAGGAGAGCATTGTCAGTCATCCTCTTGGTGAGGACAGAGAAGTCTTGCCTGTTAGCAGTTTGGCACGCATGGCTGAGTTATGTTACGCTGCCTTTCCCGTGACCCTCACATTCTCAAAATTTTTGGTGACAGTCATTACTGGTTGGTGACACTTCTAGACCCACACTACAAAAAAAACTTCTATCTCTTATTCCTGAGGCGGACAGGTCTACAAAAATGAAGCAGTACCAGACGGCCTTTGTTGCGGAAATCTTAAAAAAAATTCCCAACTCAAAACACTGGCGGCAGAGGTCACAGTTTGTTGGGCAACCAAGGAGTACAGGCGAGAGAGACACAACTTCAATCCAGCAGAGGCAGGGGAACACTGTAAAAGTTCTGAGAGAGTTTTCTCAGACCCTCCCATCGCACAGGACCTGAGGCGAGGGGTACTCACCCAAGGAGTCCTCCGTGATTCCTCTGTGCCTTATAATTATTGGGTGTCCAAGCTAGACACGTGGAATGAACTGGCTCTCTATGCCTTGGAGGTCCTGGCCTACCCTGCCGCCAGCGGTTTATCAGAGTGGGCTTTTAGTGCTGCTGGTGGAATCATAACTGATAAGCGCATCCACCAGTCAACTGAAAATGCTGACAGGCTGACTCTTATAAAAATGAACAAGGGCTGGATTGGGCCACACTTCTCAACAACACCGAATGATAGCAGCGTAATATAAGCTCAAATCCAGTGTCTTTTTTTGGGAGGTGTATTCCCATGCACCTTTTCACACCCACACATGGGTATATGCTTCCTGATTTTGGCTATTTGCTCTTGTCCTCCTCCTTCTCCCCATTCTCATCCTACACCATCATATCACCAGGGTGACCGTGGTCCGTGATGCAACACCCACATAATTTTTTTAAAGGGTGTTTATGATCCCCGTAAAAAAAAAAATTATACAGTATGTTCATGTATACCCCCCAGGGGTAAATGTTTGTCAGCCCATACACTTAGTGCATGGGCATTACAAGTATAGGAGACCCGCTCCTTTCTAATGGGAACATTTTTTTATGAAGCCATCCTCCACATCTTTTTCAAGGGGCATTGGAGTGCCTCCCAATTTTTGGCAGCCCTTGCATTCACTGCATAGGCCAACACTATGGGAGACCCACTTCCTAACAACGGGAACATTGTTTTCAGGAGGCCCTTTGACCTCCACGTCTATTCCAAGGGGCATTGGAGTGCCTTCAAATTTTTGGCAACCCTTTTGGCAACCCTTGCATTCACTGCATAGGCAAACACAATGAGAGACCCACTTCCTAATAATGGGAACATTTTTTTCAGGAGGCCTTCCTCTACATCTCTTCCAAGGGTCTCTTCAAAAAGGTATTGGGGTGCGTCCAAATTTTCAAAGGGGTATTGGGGTGTGTCTAAATTTTGGACAGCCCTGCCACTCACTGCATACGCAATAACAGTATAGGAGACCAGACCTGAATATCATTGAACATCTGTGGGATCATTTGAAGAGGGCTGTCCATGCTCGGCGACCATCAAACTTAACTGAACTGGAATTGTTTTGTAAATAGGAATGTTCAAAAATACCTTCATCCAGGATCCAGGAAATCATTAAAAGCTACAGGAAGCGACTAGAGGCTGTTATTTTTGCAAAAGGAGGATCTACTAAATATTAATGTCACTTTTCTGGTGAGGTGCCCATACTTATGCACCTGTCAAATTTTGTTTGAATGCAGATTGTACATTTTCTGCTAGTACAATAAACCTCATTTCAAGGCAGAAACATTACTGTGTCCAACAGTTATTACATATATCAAACTGAAATAGCTGTTGCAAAAACACCAATTTTTATAAAACATTAAGCTTAAGATTAATAGGGGTGCCCAAACTTTTTCATATAACTGTATATACCAAGGAAATGTACTACAAACCACGGATTAGTCTATGGGTGAGCAATATAATACTGATCAATTCTGAACAAGTTTTTGAGGCTTATATAGCAACAAAATCTACCCAAAGAGATGTATTACCCAATGGATGACCAATATAATACCGATCAATTTAGAACAATTTTTTTGAGGCTTATATAGCAACGAAATCTACCCAAGAAGATGTAATACCTCATGAATGATCAATATAATACCGATACATTTTTGAACAAGTTTTTTGAGTGTGATATACCAAGGAAATGTACTCCAGACCATGGAATATTCTATGGGTGAGCAGTGAGCACTATAATATTGATAAATTCTGAACAAGTTTTTTTGAGGCTTATATAGCAACGAAATCTACCCAAGAAGGTGTAATACCCTATGGATGATCAATATAATACCAATAAATTTTGAACAAGTATTTTGAGGCTTATATAGCAACTAGTGATGAGCGGGTACTCGTTACTCGAGTCAAACAAATCGTAATGCTCTCGGTTGCTCGACCTGAGTAACAAGTATTATGGAAGTCAGTGGGAAACTGGGAAACTCAATTATTTCTCCGGCGCCCCCCCCCCCACTGGAGGTTTGGAGGCATCTGAAAATTGCTCAAATTGATTGAAACAGTTCTGAAATGGCATGGGAACAGCATGGAGAAGACCCCTGGAAGCATCTCTGAAGTATTATGAAACTTTTATGACTGACAATTTCACATACAAAACCGAAGATAAAATGGATTTTACAGGAAAAATGTTAAGAAACATCTTTTCCAGTATAATGATTTGTATATAACGCAAAATAAATAACAGGGAAAAAGATGCTCTTAAACACCTTGGCTATGTTCACACATAGTGTTTTTGCTGCGTTTTTGCACGTCCGCATTGCTTTCAATAAAAACAACATTCACCAGTAAATGTAATTTTTAGATTTTACTACCTTATCTGGCCATGTGGTGTGTGAGACATGATCAGACACATCCTGTTTCATTTATGAAGGAGGGACTCTGAAAGTCACAATTTTTTTTTCTTTCAGTGACAGCAGACGGCTCTCACTATTTTTAGAGGGCCATCAGGCGGCACTTACTATTGGTAGAGGGCATGCAGTCGGCCATCGCTGTTGTCAGAGGGCCTTCAGGTTGCCCTCACTGAAATTTTAGAGGGCCAGCAGCCGGCCATCACTCAACAGTTTTAGAGCGCTATCAGCCTGCTCTCACTATAATTTTTGGAGGGCCATCACCCTCTTATGCTTTGCATAGCTGTAAATTGCTACTGCAATATAATGTATCCATCTGAGGTGGTCAAATTTTCTTTTTCGTATTGATACTGTAAAGTTTGAAACTCACAATTGAGGACAGGGGACCCTCACAATTTATAGAGGGCCAGCAGATGGCCCACACTATTTTTAGAGGGCCAGCAGGCATCTTGTGGCCAGATGAGATCAAGATAGAGCTTTTTGGTAAAGCACATCATTCTACTGTTTACTATAAATGGAATGACGCCTACAAATTAAAGAGCACAATACTTACAGTTAAATATGGTGTAGGGTTCAAAGATATTTTGGGGTTGTTTTGCTGCCTCTGGCATTGGGTATTTTGATTGTGTGCAAGGCATCATGAAATATGAAGATTCCCAAAGGATTTTGGGTCACAATGTCGTAGTGCCCAGTATCAGAAAGCTGGGTTTGCATCTATAGGTCTTCTTGCAGGACAATGACCCCAAACATACTTCAAGAAGCACCCAGAAATGGATGGAAACAAAAAACTGGAGAGTGTAGAGTGGTAATTCCAGCTCCAGTAGTGTAAAGTCTCCCACCACGACCTCTTACATACAGCTGTTAGACAGAGACTGTGAATGGACACATTAAACTTTTAATTTTGCCAGCCTTGATACATTTCTGAGTACAGGTCACCGTAAAAAACACAAATCTGTCAATGAGTGTATCGAAAAAACAATCAAGTTATGGACTGTGAAAGAGATGTATGTGACCAGAATGAACACACATTTCTAGCAGATGATACCTAGCACCTATCCCTATACTAAATGCAGCTAACAATGGTATTAATAGTGAATTGAATAGATGTCACCTTGGCATTTTTTTTACGTTGCAGCAGCAAGAATTAGAATTTATAAGGCAATAATCCCTGACTAGATACCTATAATTCGCTATCCCTACTTCAACAGCTCACCATACAGATAAGAGCAATATTATTGCAGAATATAGAATGGATTTGAATCGACCCAGAAAAGTTTTTTTCTAGTACCTGGCAGCAACAAACACTGGAGGAACGCAAGCAACCTTGCCTGCTTTGACGAATTTCTGAGTACAGATCACTGTAAAAAACATGAATCTGTCAATAAGTGTATGGAAAAATGCAATCAAATTATGGACAGTGGAAGAGATTTATATGACCAGAATGAACACTTGTTTCCAGCACATGATACCAAGCACCTATCCCTATACTAAATGCAACTAACAGTGGTATTAATGAGGAATAGAATAAATATTACATTGATATTTTTTCTTTAGGTTGCAGCAGCAAGGATTAGAATTTACAAGGCAATAATCCCTGACTAGATCCCTACTGATACAGCTCACAGTACATGAATTGCAGAAAGAATTTGAATTAGAATGGATTTAAATCGGCCTAGAAAAGTTTTTTTTCTAGTACCTGGCAGCAACAAATTCTGGAGGAACGCAAGCAACCCTGCCTGCTTTGATGAATTTCTGAGTATAGATCACCATAAAAACCACAAATTGGTCAATGAGTGTATGGAAAAAAGCAATTAAACTAAGGACTGTGGAAGAGATGTATGTGACCAGAATGAACAATCATTTCCAGCAGATGATATCTAGACCTATCCCCATATTAACAGCAGCAGTATTAATAGGGAATAAAATAGATGTTACCTTGATATTTTTTCTTTTTAGGTTGCAGCAGCAAGGATCAAAATTTATAAGGCAATAATCCCTAACTAGATGCCTGTAATACACTATCCTTACTGTGACAGCTCACTCTACACGAATTGCAGATAAGAGTGGTATTATTAGAGAATAGAATCTATTTGAATTAGCCCTGAAAAAAGCCATTAGCTTTACTGTATGCAATTTTGAGTTCCAATGCGTGGTGACATCGCACACCAGTCGGTGAGCTGGATGTTGCTAAACGCTGCTGAAACACTGCCAGGGTGGTAGAAGCTGTAGCTGACTTGCGGAAATAGGCACACACATGGCATACTTTCACAAGTAGCTCAGTCAGATCTGGGTAGGCTTTGAGAAACCGCTGAACCACTAAGTTCAGCATGTGGGCCAGGCATGATATGTGTGCGAGTTTTCCAAGCTTCAAAGCCACCACCAGGTTACTGCCATTGTCACATATGACCATATCTGGCTATAGGTTCTGGACGAGAGCCACAGATCAGTCTGGCCGGTTAGATCTTTCAACAACTCTGCGGCATTGAGCGGTTTGTCACATAAGCAGAGCCTGTTGCCGCTTGGCCAAGGCAGTGCTGCAGTGCTTCCAGCTTGCGACTGATGTTGACATTTCAGAGATGGAGGGAGAGGAGGAGGAGTTGCAGGAACTGCTGTAGAAGGTGGGGGATACTCTGATTGAACCTGGGCCATCAATCCTTGGTGTCGGTAGCACGTGTTCAGTTCCAGGATCTGGCTGGGTTCCAGCTTCCACAATGTTCGCCCAGTGTGCTGTCATGGAAATGTAGCATCCCTGGCTACAAACACTTGTCCTCGTGTCCATTGTAAAGTGGACCTTCCCAGTACCAGCATTGGTCATGGCACGGCTGATGTTATAGGACACAAGCTTGTCTATGGCGGGGACAGCACACTGGGAGAAATAGTGTCGGCTGGGGACCGAGTACCGAGGGATGGCCGCCGCCATGAGGTTGCGGAAAGCTTCCATCTTTACAAGCCTAAATGGCAACATTTCCAGTGCGAGCAGTCTGGAAATATGGCCTTTTAGTATTGTGGCCTGTGGGTGGGTGGCTGCTTATGTATGTTTGCATTCCAAGGGCTGGGGTAGGGACAACTGAACACCTCGCTGGGACAAGGATGTGGATGTGGTTGCTGACGGTGGTTGCAAGTGTGCAGGGCGGGAGGTATTTTCACCTGCTTCATGGACAGTGGATTGGCATGCACGTAGAACAGTAGAAAAGGCAGTGGTGTCACCTGCAGACACTGTTTCTGGACTCGGACATTCGGCCCAACTAGTCGGGTGCTTGGCTTTCATGTGACTGAGCATGCTGGTGGTGGTCAGGCTGGTAGTTGTGCTGCCCCTTCTGATGCTGGCATGGTAGATGTTGCAAATGGACTTTTTTGGGTTAACTGTACAGTCTTTAAAAAAGCGCCAGGCTCGGGAACACCTAATCTTTTGCCTGGCAACTAGCCCCATGTTGGTGTTCTGGGGAACAGTTGCCTGCCTTGTATCTGTGGCCACTCCACTGCCTCTTCCTGCCTGTTGTGGCGCTATGGATCCTTCCCCCTCTGCACTGCTGTCCTCGCTCTGCACATCACCTTCCCAGGTTGACTTCATCGACCACAACCTTGTCTTCCCTTTCTGCACCCTGGTCCTCCTCCTGACTTGCTGACTTACCAACATCACTTGTTGGCAATTGTGTCTCATCATCCACCTCTTGCGACAGTACTTGCAGTTTCCCACCATCGTCTTCTTGTGAGCGTAGCTGCTCAAATATTTGGGCATTGCTACCTATGCTTTTCTCATATCCTGCTTGAAACAGGAAGGGTGAGAGTCCAGAATCTATAAATGGAAATGTGAACAGCTCTTCGGAGTGTCCAAGTATGGGATCACTAGTCTCCAGGAACTTTCATGGTGGGAGGAAGGAGGATCAGGGTGAAGATTATATGGTCCAGAATCACAGCTACTGAGACTGGACCGTGTGGAAGACAGGGTGGTGCTGCCAACTGACTGGAAGAATTATCTCCTATCCAACCAACAACCTTTTCACACTGGTCTGGCTTCAAGAGTGGTGTTCCTCGCCCCCGTAAAAAGTGGGACAGGAAGCTAGGATGACATGTTGTGTGTGTTTGTTGTGCTCATGCAGCAGATACAGTTTCACCTCGCCCACGGCCTCGGCCTCTGCGCTCACCATCATCATCACATCCACTTCCCTGTCCCTTATCACGCGCCTTGCCCATTTTGAATTACATATGATATTTCCCTGCTGAAAAAACTTTGCAAGATTTGTATCACAGGACATATAGCACACCTCAGATGGACTTGTTACTCTGCAGTAGTAATATAGAAATGCTTTTGCTAACCAACCAATTTTTGATGCACAACTGGCGCAGTTTAAATGACGTATAATATTTTGATGCTGAGAAAACTTTACAGGATTAGTATCGCAGGAATATTTGCCCACCTCAGATGAACTTGTTAGACTGCAAGTTACTAACCAGATCCACCACCAGGTTATTGGGATGAAATTTATATAATACTATATCATGCATCTAGCGCCCCTGAGAAACTCAATAGGGGTAAACTCGTCGGGAGACGCACGTCTGTAGCATAGGACATTCCACTACTAGGGCCATATGTGGACTGGCCTTGTCAGGGAAGGAGTTATGGGGAAATAGGGCTGTTATAGTGTGCCTAGTGTTTACTAGGCCTTCCGGGTGGCTCCACCAGACAAAAGAAACTGGTTGGCATCAGAAAGGTGTATATTGTGATGATCGTCCCCCTCTATTCTTGAACATAAACAACTGGGTTAAATCATTCCATTTTCTATATTCTAAATGTGTATGCATTGTGGTATATATGTGACCACTGTCACACCTTGAAAACATCAACACCTGGATGTATTAACTTTTTCGTATATGAATGGAATCATTGTCAGCTTCATGATTTTAAATATGTGTCTATCGTTTGATAGGTAATGTGTATGTCTTTTGTTGTGTTTTGTTGGGTATTGGTAATATTAATTGGTTTTATTGTTATTAATAGTTAGATTTTATTATACTCACATTTTTGCTAGACTTGTTACACTGCAGTAGCAATATAGCAATGCAATTGCTAACCAACCAAGTCTGGCTGTATGCTTTTGACGCACAACTGGCGCAGTTTAAATGACATATGTGCTGTTCAGCTAATGGTCTGCAAGGGCTTTCAGCCATTACAGGAACATTTTCATATATGTTTTACTTCATTATCTTTCATAGATAGATATGATGGTTACAAGATTTGTTGTACTTTGCTGCCATCTACTAGTTGTTGTTATAATATGTTGTTCATGTATTATGACTGTGATTTCCCATAATACCTCTCTTTCTGCAACTCCTCCTATCTAGTTTGCTTACATCCTTTCTTGTGGTCAGTGCCACCATGCAGCACCTGCATCAGGACTGAAGAGAGGATTCTCCTGTTACCTCTAACCTCAACTCTCCATATTCTACCTAATCTTCATCCTTTTATCTTCCCTGACATCTTACCTCATCTCACCAAGGTACTGTGAATAAAACCTGTTAAATTCATCACTGCATCATCCTTCCGGATTAACCATGTGCAGCTGGTCAAGAATAGGAGCAGAGGTTAGCGAGTATCACTACTAGAGATGAGCGTTGTTCTACTCGAACTGTTCGCCAATCTCAAATTCGAGCTGTTTTGGGCGGTGTTCGAGCCGGTCGGCGAACACGAACAATTTGAGAAAAATTCGGCTGTTCGAGGTTATGTTCGATAACTGTTCGTGCACCAAAATCATAACTGGATTTTTTCTCAGTAATGATGAAAATTAATGTTAATACGCAGTTTGAGTGTACAGCGGGGCGGGGGGAGGGGCAGGGGATGGATCTCTGCAGGAACAATGAAGATCTCCATTTTTTTTTCTCTTTCCCGCATTTGCAGTGGGGAGGTGCAATCTGTCAGCCTATCAGCAGCGCACACACGGAGCGAAGTGCTTTTTTTCACACAAGCAAGGGCATGTGTGATTGGCAGTGTATGTCACATGTCCTTGCCCTATAAGACCAAGCCATTTTCCCCGTCGCCACCATTTTCTCACTGCTGCAGCTGCGTGTTAGACGGCACCGCTGTTGCTGTGTGCGATATACCTTGTTAATTTCAAGCCAATTTTCGCACAAGTATACAGATAGCTTGGGAGTAGGGAATAGTTGTGATTGCAGTCCTTTTAAGGACTAGGTTACAGCATTTCCTACGACTTTTATCAGGCAGGTCTGTGCTCTTAAATAGATAGATTGTGGGAGTAAAGACTAATTGTAATTGGAGTCCTTTTCAGGACTAGGTTACATCAGTTCCTATCAGTTTTTGCCAGGCAGGTCTGTGCCAGTGCTGTGCAAGTTTTTTTCACAGCATTTGGCTGAATCTAGCAAAGCTAATCCTTTTTGGCCTATTGCAGAGTGTGTTAGTCAGTGGAGTAGCCTATCTGTGTTGCAAGATATACCACCTGTGTATAGAATACCAATTTTTTTACTGCACCTAGTGAAGTAAAATCTTTTGGGCATAGCATCATTCTATTAGTCCATCTATACTGACCTCCATCAGGTTGCAAACTGAATATAATTTTTTTCTGCATCTAGCTCTGAAAAAATATTTGGGCTTCTAGCGGTGTGTGGGACTTGGTCTATTAGTCCATCTATACTGACCTCCATCAGGTTGCAAATTAAAAATAATTTTTTTCTGCATCTAGCTCTGAAAAAATATTTGGGCTTCTAGCAGTGTGTGGGACTTGGTCTATTAGTCCATCTATACTGACCTCCATCAGGTTGCAAATTAAAAATAATTTTTTTCTTCATTTATCTCTGAAAAAATATTTGGGCTTCTAGCAGCGTGTGGGACTTGTTCTATTAGTCCATCTATACTGACCTCCATCAGGTTGCAAATTAAAAATAATTTTTTTCTGCATCTAGCTCTGAAAAAATATTTGGGCTTCTAGCAGTGTGTGGGACTTGGTCTATTAGTCCATCTATACTGACCTCCATCAGGTTGCAAATTAAAAATAATTTTTTTCTGCATCTAGCTCTGAAAAAATATTTGGGCTTCTAGCAGTGTGTGGGACTTGGTCTATTAGTCCATCTATACTGACCTCCATCAGGTTGCAAATTGAATAAAAAAAATTTCTGCATCTAGCTCTGAAAAAATATTTGGGCTTCTAGCGGTGTGTGGGACTTGGTCTATTAGTCCATCTATACTGACCTCCATCAGGTTGCAAATTAAAAATAATTTTTTTCTGCATCTAGCTCTGAAAAAATATTTGGGCTTCTAGCAGTGTGTGGGACTTGGTCTATTAGTCCATCTATACTGACCTCCATCAGGTTGCAAATTGAATAAAAAAATTTTCTGCATCTAGCTCTGAAAAAATATTTGGGCTTCTAGCGGTGTGTGGGACTTGGTCTATTAGTCCATCTATACTGACCTCCATCAGGTTGCAAATTAAAAATAATTTTTTTCTGCATCTAGCTCTGAAAAAATATTTGGGCTTCTAGCAGTGTGTGGGACTTGGTCTATTAGTCCATCTATACTGACCTCCATCAGGTTGCAAATTAAAAATAATTTTTTTCTTCATTTAGCTCTGAAAAAATATTTGGGCTTCTAGCAGTGTGTGGGACTTGTTCTATTAGTCCTTCTATACTGACGTCCAGCAGGTTGCAAATTGAATATAATTTTTTTCTGCATCTAGCTCTGAAAAAATATTTGGGCTTCTAGCGGTGTGTGGGACTTGGTCTATTAGTCCATCTATACTGACCTCCATCAGGTTGCAAATTAAAAATAATTTTTTTCTGCATCTAGCTCTGAAAAAATATTTGGGCTTCTAGCAGTGTGTGGGACTTGGTCTATTAGTCCATCTATACTGACCTCCATCAGGTTGCAAATTAAAAATAATTTTTTTCTGCATCTAGCTCTGAAAAAATATTTGGGCTTCTAGCAGTGTGTGGGACTTGGTCTATTAGTCCATCTATACTGACCTCCATCAGGTTGCAAATTAAAAATAATTTTTTTCTGCATCTAGCTCTGAAAAAATATTTGGGCTTCTAGCAGTGTGTGGGACTTGGTCTATTAGTCCATCTATACTGACCTCCATCAGGTTGCAAATTGAATAAAAAAAATTTCTGCATCTAGCTCTGAAAAAATATTTGGGCTTCTAGCGGTGTGTGGGACTTGGTCTATTAGTCCATCTATACTGACCTCCATCAGGTTGCAAATTAAAAATAATTTTTTTCTGCATCTAACCCAGCCAATAGTTTTGGCCTAATACCACAGTTTGGCCACTCAGCTCTGCTCGGTTACCATCCATTATTTTTTTGTGCAAACAACTCCAGAGTTGTGAATTAGTTAACCACCAAAATGAGTGGAAAAAGGCCTGCTGCTGGTGGAAAGGGGAATAGGCGTGTTGGGAAGGGGAAAAAAGGTTGTGTCCGTGGGGTAGGTGCAGAAGAAAGACCATCTTCCAGCCAAACTAAAATGTCTACTTCTTTTAGCGGACAATGTGATAAGATCCCTTTCTTACGGCCACGCCAATCGCTACAAATTCCAGATGAGGCACAAAAACAGCAGGTGCTTCAACGGATATCAAGTGCTCCTTTAAGTGGGCTCTCCTCCACATCAACTTCAACATCACAAATACTCCAGTCCTCAAAGGTGTCACCCAAATCGCACTTGCTTCCTCACAGCTCCCAAATCTCCAGCTGCCCGTCTGAGTATGAGGTAGAACAGATGGTTGAGTCTGCAGAGCTGTTTACTCATACTATAGCCTGGGAATCAGAGGTCGACTCCAGCGCTTCTGTGAATCCAGACGAGGAAATGATCTGCACTGATGCCCAGAATCTTTATGAGTCGGATCCAGGACCAGACGCAGAAGGTTCTGACCATAATGTAGACCCTCATTCCCAAACTGTAACTCCTGTTGGTGGAGACAATGAGGAAGACGATGATAAGACTCAAATACCTGATTGGAGCGACAACTTTAGTTTTTTGTCAGGGCAGGAACAGGTTGGCTCTGAGGACGACGGGTGTGATAACGCACAGGGTGATGATGATGAGGTCGGAGATCCCACTTACTGTCAACCCACAGTCAGCCAAGAGATGAGGTCAGCAGAGGAGGTGGAGGAAGATGCTAGTGACGACGAGGTCAGGTTGCGCCTTCCTGGACAGAGACGTAGTACTGGAAGCACGTCAACAACTGCATCCTCAAACACAACTCTGCCTCTCACCACAAGTCGTGGTGGCTCTTCAGGTCGCATGGGTGCTAAGCCTTGCATAGCCTGGGCATTTTTTCAGATCGATAAAGATGACCCAACTCGTGTTATCTGTAACATTTGTCAGCAAAAGCTAAGTAGAGGCCAAAAAATACATAGTTTGAGTACTTCATGCATGAACCGGCACATGGACATGAAGCATAAGTTGCAGTGGGAAGCTCAGTGTGCTACAATGCGGTCTAGCCGGCCGGGCCAACCACCGTCTGCCATATCTTGTGCATCCGCGGCCTCTTCATCCTCTGTGACTGGGGGGACAGCAGTCACACCTGTTTTGGGGCGCAGACCTGCCACCTCTTTACCCGCAACAGCCAGCGTGATTGGCAGGTCATCATTTTCTTTGGAGGTGGTAACACCAGCTGGTCTTGAGCGCTGTCCGACATCGATAGCACCACCTTTGGATCAAGGCAACCTAACATGTCCGCCTGCATCTTCCTCACAGACCGGCAGTTTGCCGGGGACACCCTTATCAACCCCGTCTAAGCACAATAGCCAGCCCTCGGTCCCTCAGATGTGGACAAGTAAAAGACCATTTCCTCCTAGCCATGAGAAAGCTAAGAGGTTGAATTTCACCATCTGCAAGCTCTTGGCTACAGAAATGCTGCCTTTCCGCCTGGTGGACACAGAGGATTTTCGAGACCTTATGTCCGTCGCAGTGCCCCAGTACCAGATGCCCAGTCGGCACTACTTCTCAAAGAAAGGTGTGCCTGCGCTCCACCAGCATGTCGCACACAACATCACCGCTTCTTTGAGAAACTCTGTGTGTGACAGAGTGCATTTCACCACAGACACTTGGACGAGTAGGCATGGACAGGGGCGTTACATGTCGCTGACTGGGCACTGGGTAACTATGGTGACAGCAGGACAAGGGGCTGCTGTCCAAGTCTTGCCGTCCCCACGAGTTGTGCGTCAATCCTCTTTATGTCATTTTTCCTCCACTGCTTCTGCCTCCTCAACCTCCTCTCGGTCTTCCACCTGCACCCAATGCCTGTCTGGTCATGCCACAAGCTTTCTAACTGCGCAGAAGGGATCCTGCACACCTCCTTACTATGCTGGCAGTAGGGCTCAACGTCATCAGGCGGTTTTTACATTGAAATGTCTGGGAAATGTGAGTCACACAGCTGAGGAGTTGTGGTCAGCTCTGGAGAACCAATTTCATGAATGGTTGTCTCCACTGGACCTGAAACCAGGGAAGGCCGTGTGCGACAATGCTGCAAACCTGGGTGCGGCCCTTCGCCGGGGCAATGTCACACACGTGCCTTGTATGGCTCACGTGTTGAACCTGGTTGTCCAGCAATTTTTAGCCCACTATCCCAGACTAGATGGCCTACTGCAGAGGGCACGGTCGCTGTGTGCTCACTTCCGCCGTTCGCATCCCGCAGCTCAGCGACTTACATCTCTACAGAAGTCGTTGGGCCTGCCACTTCACCGGCTAAAATGCGATGTGCCTACCCGGTGGAATTCAACTCTGCACATGTTGCAGCGACTGTGGCAGCACCGACAAGCCCTGGTGCAATACGTTCTGATATATAGCCTGGGCCAACGAGATTCAGAGGTGGGGCAAATCACGCTGGAGGAGTGGTCTCAGATCAGGGACCTATGCACCCTTCTGCACAGTTTTGAAATGGCGACGAAGATGTTTAGTGCTGACGATGCCATTATCAGCATGACTATTCCGGTGATTTACATGCTGGAGCACATGTTAAACAGAATTCGGAGTCAGGTGGTGGCACAAGAGGAGGTGGAGGAAGTAGAGGAGGAGGAGTTGTATGCGGAAGGGCTAACATCTGCAAGGTCCAGACGGTCGGCAGCACCAAGGCGGCAGGCATGTGAGGGTGGGGGAGATGGTTTAACCAGGGCGCATGGTAGCAGCCAAACTAGTGAGGAAGGTGCAGGAGCCCAGGAAGAAGTGGAGGACGAACTGATGGAAGACTCATCAGATGAGGGAGACCTTGATCACATTTCTGTTGTGCGAGGTTGGGGGGAGAGGACAGAGGAAGGAAGCATGATTGTTACCTCGCCACCAACACAACAGGGACTTGGTGCTCCTGGATGCGCAACACACATGAGTGCCTTCTTGCTGCACTACCTGCAACATGACCCTCGAATTGTGAGAATTAGAAATAATCCTGACTACTGGGTTGCCACACTGTTAGATCCCCGGTACAAAAGTAAATTTGCAGAAATTATTCCTGCCATAGAAAGGGATGCACGCATGCAGGAGTATCAGCAGAGACTGTTGCAGAATCTTACATGTGCTTTTCCACAAAATACCAGTGGTGCACGTAGTGAATCTCACAGTTCCAACTTGCCAACCGTGGGACCGTCAAGTGTTCAGCACTCAAACCGTAACAGAACCACAGTATCTGCTGGTAACATCAATTTTGCGGAATCATTTCACCACTTTTTTAGCCCATCCTTTGCAAGGCCACAGGAGACAAGAAGTCTGACACATAGTCAACGCCTAGAGACGATGGTACAGGAGTATCTCCAAGTAAACATTGAAGCCACGACTGTGTCACTGGACCCTTGCTCTTTTTGGGCTTCCAATCTGGATAAATGGCCAGAGCTAGCCACTTACGCCTTGGAGATCTTGTCATGCCCCGCAGCCAGCGTTCTGTCTGAACGTGTGTTCAGCGCTGCTGGTGGTGTGCTGACAGATAAGCGCACGCGGCTCTCCACTGATAATGTAGACAGACTCACGTTCATAAAGATGAACAAATCATGGATCCGAAACGACTTTTCTACCCCTGTGTCATCCTGGGGAGAGTAAAAGCTTGATGATTGGTTAAAATCACCCTACCAACCGTTTTAAGCTTTCAAATTACTAATCATGTTTATCTGTATCTTGACTGGAAAATAATTTGGGCTTTGTAGCAGTGTGCAGCACTGATCCTATTAGGCCATCTATAATAAGCTTCACCAGATTTAAAATTAAAAATAATTTTTAGCTGCATCTAGCCCGGAAAATAATTTTGGGGCTCCGAGATGCGCAAGACACATAAGTGCCTTCTTGCTGCACTACCTGCAGCATGACCCTCATATTGTCAGAATTCGAAGTAATCATGACTACTGGGTTGCCACACTCTTAGATCCCCCAAACTTTTCGATCAACCTTTTCATTTTAATAAAGACCAAAAAAATGGTCATTTTTGAAATTATAAGCATTAGCAGGTTGTTAGAAACTGAAATCAAACAGTTTTCAACTCAAAACTTTATTCTAGGTGATGTTACATTTTCACATAGGACCCCTTGTTCGAAAGGAGCTTCTGAACTCTCTCGTCCATTGAATTTGTCAGGTTTTGGATGGTTTCTGCTTCAATTGTTTTGCATGAGGACAGAATACCCTCCCAGAGCTGTTGCTTAGATGTGAACTGCCTCCCGCCATCATAGACACTCCTTTTAATGATGCTCCAAAGGTTCTGAATGGGGTAGAGGTCAGGGGAGCATGGGGGTCACACCATAAGTTTGTCCCCTTTTATGCCCATATCAGCCAGAGATGCAGATGTTTTATGTGCAGCATGAGATGGTGCATTATCATGCAGAAAAATGATCTTGCTGTGAAATACACGGTTCTTCTTCTTGAACCATGGCAGGAAGTGCTGTTTGAGAAAATCCACATACATTATGGAGTTCATCTTTAGCGCCTTCAGGGATCCTAAAGGGGCCGACAATCTCTCTCCCCATGATTCCAGCCCAAAACATTACTCCACCTCCTCCTTGTTGGCGCTGTAGCCGTGTTTGCGTGGGGTGTCCATCAACCAGCCATCCTCCACTCCATTCATCTGGACCATCGAGCGCTGCACGGCACTCATCCGTGAACAAAACAGTTTTGAAATCAGTCTTCATGTAATGTTTGGCCCACTGGAGCCGTTTCTGCTTGTGTGAAGTGGATAGAGGAGGTCGACAGGATGGCGTATGCACAGCTGCAAACCTCTGAAGGACCCTGCATCTTGTTGTTCGGGGGACGTTGGAGGCACAAGCAGCTTCAAAAACTTGTCTGCTGCTATGACAAGGCTTTTTTGCCGCTGCTCTTTCAACCTGACGTAATTGCCTGTAGGAAAGAGTCCTCAATTTGCCCTTATCAGCACGCACACGTGTGTACTGTGAATCAGCTACATACTTCTTGATTGCCAAGACACTTCATCCTGATCATCGCACAATGTTGATTGTAGTCATGCCTTGACCTAAACACTCCACAATTTGTTGCTTCTCAGCAGCCGACACATCCTTTTTCTTTCCCATTTTGGCAGAAAATGTAGGCTGCTTAATAATGTGAGAGAGCCTTCTTAAGTAGTCTTGCCTTTCATTGGACACACCTGCCAAACTAATTAGCACAGGTGTCTGCAATTGCTTACAGTGATATAAAGAGCCCTGACACACATCACCATCAATGAGTTTAACTGACAAACAAACAAATTCTTGCCTTATCACTCCTAAACACTTTTTGCATAATAATTTGGAACACAGTGTACATGTGCTTTTCCACAAAACACCAGTGGTTCACGTAGTGAATCTTACAGTTCTAACTTGCCAACCGTGGTCTGTATGGAATTGTTCAATAAAGGGCCCAAAATTAAGATAACATAGATGGGAGAGGTCTCTATGAATAGGAATTCCTAAGTATTTGATACCCTGTGAGGGCCAGGCAAAGGGAAAGTTGGACTGGATGGAATCCTATATGGATTTAGGGAGGGAGACATCGAGGGCCTCAGACTTCGCTGCATTGATTTTAAAATTTTACCATGTAACAAAGTGATCTATTTCAGCCATAACAGCAGGGATGGATATATGTGATTGAGTGATATATACTAGGACATCATCAGCAAATAGAGAGCACTTGTACTCGGTGCCTCCCACCTCAATCCACCTAATATTGGGGTTATGGCGAATTGATGAGAGCAGGTGCTCCGTCACTAGGATGTATAAGAGAGGGGACAGAGGACATCCCTGCCTTGTCCCATTGGTGATTGTGAAAGGTGATGAAAATGTTCTGACGCACCCCCTGGGCCTTGGGACACCCGGAGCCGGACCCTTTTTGGTGGATGCTGGTGGTTGTAGTCTTCGTGGCGGCGATCCGGTTCCGTGGCTCAGGGCGGTCAAACCAGTGGCGGAACTATTTATGTGGTTTTGATGTTTAAATGTCCGACTACGCCACCCGTGGATTGCGGTCAGAGTGAACCGCCGCTACAGGGCAGACCGCTAAGGCTGGTGTTGTGGGTGCAGCAGAGCGTAGCATAACTCCCCACGGGAGGAGTATAGCCTCAGGGCAGTGTATGCGGAGGATGGGGGTGATGGTGCAGGGCAGCAGCAGTAACGACACGGAGTCAGTGATGCAGTTCAGGGCCTTTACTCACAGTTCTTATTATCCAGACCACGTCTGCAGGTAACGGCTGCCCACGTCGTACTGTGCTCACCAGGTGAGGGGCTCAGACAACTCCCAGATAACTTTGGAGCGCTTCACAGGACCCCCTTTATGTGTCCTTTGTCTGGCCTTTCTTACCAACACTTCTGTCCGGCTGCCTCGGGCCTCCTCTTGGTAAACTTGGCGCCAGTTTCCCTGACCCTATGTGGTGCCTTCCTAGCGGGTGGAGCAAGGGGCTGCGCCACATAAAATGTCAGAGCCTCCGGTTTCTAGCTGAGGGTCGTTTCCTGCCTCCACTAGTTCGGGGACCGGTCTCCCCCTTTGGCCTGACCCCTCCACGCAGGTGGATTCGGGCGTGCGGTGGCGACTCGCCCGTCCGCACCCCTGGGATCCCTTCATTCCTCGTTCCTGGAGCCTTCTCCGCTCCTCTTCCTTCCTTCTCCCTCTTGCAGGCCTGGGCCTCTGTTACTAGGCCCGCCTCCGGAGCAGAGCTCATGCAGAGCCCCTGCTCCCTGCCACTTCTGCTCAGACTTCTCTGCACTGAACTAAGATGGTGCCCACCTTTTATACTCCCTTCTCAATGCACCCAGGAACTGCTTCCTCCCTGCTCCTGCACTGCAGGGTTCCCCTTCCTCAGTGTTCCCTCCCCCCACTCCAGCCAGGGACAGGGACTGTCGTGCCCATCTCAGGGGCATATTGGTCGCCCTGCCCCACGGCAATGTGGTGTAATGCATGCAGGTGTCGGGTCCTGATCCACACTCCATCCTTATCTGAGAGTGAGATATCACACCTCTGGGTGAGGTGCAATACGTCTGTAGCAACCGAGCCCTCGGTGCTACAGTTCCATTTATCTTCAGCCTAGGTGACGTATTGTGATACAGGGCCGTGATTTTGGCTATAAAAGGGTCCCCTAGACCCCTACCCCAAGCTTTTTAAGAGAATCATATATGGCGTGCCAGGAGACTCTATGGAATGCTTTCTCAGCATCCAACGAGAGTGTCTACTTACAAATTTTTAACTGCATCTAGCCCAGGAAATACTTTGTGCCTAGTAGCAGTGTCTGCTAGTCAGCGGATTATCCCGGCTGTTAAGCAAGCTACACCACCTGTAGTTTGGACACTTAATTTTTTCAAAGGAAATGCTTCGGGACCACGGGATACTTAGTGAAGAGCATCAGGAGGCACCCCAAGGCATAGGGGCTGGGACTGGCACTAGGATGCCTTGCGGTGGACAGCCGAGCTCGATCCTTATAAAAGCTTTTTAACTGCAGCAGCTTTAGTGGACGCTACTGGAGCTGGAATTACGCGGCTGCTGGCATGAGACTTGCCCTCCAATAGATCCTTGTAAATGGATTTAAAGTGTATTCATTCAAATTAGAGGGACAATTTAAATTAAAAAGCTTAGAGCTGCCTCCACCACAGGGGGGCTCTCTCGACCCACCAGCGGACAGGCACCAGTATTGGGAGAGGGGGGCTGGCCGTCAGGGTTCACCGCGGCTCTGGCACAAACCCGGCGACACGGAGGTGGCACGGGCAGGAGCGGACTGGCCGTCTCGGCTTCTCACTTTTTGGATTTTAGAAGGGCATGACATGCCTATATCTGTGTCTCCCCCTCCTTTTACTCCTCCACCTCTTTTCTTTTCGCATGACTATATGTACTTGTCACTTTTCCATGTGTTAGTTGTGTCTTCTGAGCAGTTTGTCAGCTTTTGGACACCTTTGAAGGTGTTTTCTATGTGTTTCTATGTGTTTTTGTTTGCCTGCCATTGGTTTTAACGGTGTTCGAAGGTGTTCGACGAACAGTTCGACGAACAGTTCGGCGAACACACGGGTGTTCGACGAACCGAACCGAACTCGAACACTACGGGGGTGGCTCAACACTAATCACTACCTGCCATTTCTTGTACAGATATCCGTGCTCATATCCCTCAGACACATTCTCACCCACATACATAGGTGGCAGAATAATGTATAATATTTCTATGCTGAGAAAACTTTGTAGGATTTGTATCGTAGGAAAATTTGCCCACCTCAGATGGACTTTTTTCACTGCTTGTTCTATATAGCAATGCTATTGCAACCAACCAAGTCTAGATGTATGCTTTTAATGCATAAATGGGCAGTATAAATGGTGTATAATATTTTAATGCTGAGAAAACTTTGTAGGATTTATATCGCAGGAAATTTAGCACACCTCAGGTGGACTTTTTTCACTGCTTGCACTATATAGTGATGCTATTGCAACCAACCAAGTCTGCCTTTATGCTTTTGACGCACAACTTGAGCAGTATAAATGGAGTATTATATTTCCATGCTCACAACAATTTACAGGATTAAGAGAAAAAAGAATATTAGTAGCCCTGAGAATGGCTATTGATATAAGTGCAGCAGAAAGGAAGTGCAATTAACCTTATACTGTCCTACACTATCCCTTTGGCACAATTTCTCCATAAGTGTGTTAACAGCAGTATTAATATTGATTATAATGAGCTCTAGTAAGGGCTGTTGTTGTAGTTGAAAAATATAAAACTGGAGTCAAATTGCTGCCTATACACAGCTAAAACTCTGTCTCTAGTTCATCAGCACCTCTCCCTGCTCTGCCTGTTTCCGTTGTTACCAGTGTACAGGTATGTTTACTATCTACAAAATCCTGCTGATTAGCCCGCATGCATGCATGCCGGACATCACAGTGCTGCCCCGAGTGCCACAATGCCTTTTCTCTAATATCATACAGTCTGTTTTGGTCAGAAAGTAGCACAGCAGCGGTTCTTAATCTGCATATGGATCATTAAAAGTCCTTGTTCTACTTGCTCATAGACAAAGTCATGTTACAGGCACAGTCGGGAATTGTAACCTCACACACTCCACTACGGTGGGCTGTAAAGTTGAGATGCAGCCAAGAGATCATTTATACTTTTTCCTGGATGTGCTGCATGGCTAAAGCAAGGTGTGGCCCCAAATGTGTACTAAGGGGCCAGCCCAGGAGGCATAAGTCCCCCTACCCTAAGCTTTGGCCATTCCTTTGACCTTATGCTACATATGTCAAACTCTGACCTGCGGGCCAAATGTGACCCACAGGGTGAGTATATTTGGCCCGTGACTCTGGGCGGGTATGCCGCCCGGCATCACACTTTCACCCTACTTCGCACTTTCAACTTCATCCTAGATACCGATACGATTAAAAGCAATGATGGAGGAGGGAGCGTCAGCTGATGCTCCCTCTCCCATCATTTCCCTTCTGTGTCTGACTTCTAAGTGCAACAGATGACATGATGTCATTACAACGCGCTCGCTACACCGAGATGTGCAGAGTATCTGAAGACACCATGAAGAGACCTGAGCAGCGGGGGAACGGGCAGAGGTGAATATTTATTTATTTTTTAATGTGGGGCCTACAGTATTATACTGTATGGCGCACTATGTGGGGCACATTATACTGTATGAGCAATTTTTGTGTCCATTATACTGTAAGAAGGGCTGTGTGGAGATTACAGTTGGAGAATCATATTGTAATGGGGTCACCATTTTTTGTCAGGGGGATTGAGGGGTAGGGTCATCATACCATTGCTTGTGGACGTTACTGTGGAGTTATTCCCTGTGGGGGTATCATACAAATGTTTGGGGGCTCTTTTGTTTGCATCATACTTTATTATCTGTTTTATTCAAGGCTTTTTATCCTTTATTATTTCATATTTAAATTAGATCATTGGGTGATATCCTTTTTTTCTGCTCTTACATAACATATTATATTAGTCCAATATTTTATTATCAATTCTTCTAATTAAAATGAACTTTGTTTCCATATGAAAAAGTTTGTCGTTTTATTTGATGATAAGGAAAAACTTCCTCAATTGTAGACATTTTTTTAATAAATATCAAGGTTGGCCAATGACTTTGTCCAAGCTTTTAATTTTGTCTCTCTGTGTATTTGAGTTTGACATCCCTGCCTTATGAAGTTTGTATCTCTTGATTTCATTATTTTTTCTCCTATTTATAGACTCTGCTATTGTCACAGAATTTATCTTTAGCCATAACTATAACTCGTTCAATACGAGTTGTATATGCAGTTCCCCTGTTTAGTGGCTATACAGTATATTGTCAGAATTATAAAAAAAAAATATTTCAGAAAAACAGTGCTACATTGTAGATACACAGTATATATTAATAATAATTGCAGATAACTTTGGACCTAAAAACAACATTTGTCAAAAATCTAAAAGGGGCTTTTCTGAGATTTCCTAAGGAATCTTATGATTTGTGTGCACACCACCTCCTAGTAATAAGAGTGACATGCACGCAATCATTTACTGGTAATTTACGGCAAGTTACATTTATTCACATTGTCTAAGTGAAGGCCATTGCATTTGTTAGTAAAGACAAGCAAATCGATTCACAGCACCCTGGTCCTGTGGCTACATCAGTGGTCTATACCACCAGATAGGAGCCCTGCAAACCACCTCATACCTGGCTGAATCCTCCTCCCAGCCTCGTATCACGTGTGCATCACTTTGCGCCCAACCAGCAAATCAGAAGATTTGGCAGAAGTTTACGCCCTATATTTACAGCTGCAGGAAAAGAATGGTGCTCATTGTTAGCATCCTCTCCTCTTGTTACCCTTCTCTCTGATGAACCTTTTGACTGTAAAGGGAAATGTATCAGTATGTAATGCAGGATATGTTCAATAGATAAGTTCTTTTTTTATTAAGGGACCTTTGGCCTCTTTTACCTGGTGACTAATTTATGAATGCATATTTAATATTAGATGCATGCATTAGATATTATTATTATTAATTATTATAGTGCCATTTATTCCATGGTGCTTTACTTGTGAAAAAGGGGTATACATAGCAAACAGCAAGTACAATAGTTTGAACAAAATCGAGTCACCGACTGGTACAGGAGGAGAGAGGACCCAGCCCGCGAGGGCTCGCAATCTACAAGATAGATTAGGTAATTTATAGATGCTGCTTTTTTGGAAATACTTGCACTTTTTTGCACATTTTTTGCATTAGTTTTCTTATGGCAGTGCCTTATTTAAAGAATAGATGCCTATCAGGGAAAGTATATAGGGACAGTCAACGCATGAGAGTGGGCTCTGTATCATATGTCGTTATCAGGGTGCCAAACTCAGCAGCAAGGCAGGGCCAAATGATAGGGTGAGGTAGGGAAAGCATTTTTCTTATCTCTAGTCCTATCTACCTAGCCAGGAACGATAATAATTTCTGTTAGCATTTGCACGTTTACCATCTCATACATCAGTGTACAGTATATCTTACCAGAGTTACTAATTCACTGAGATTGAGATTGGGGTTATGAAACTATTGACTTCTATCTCTTGACCCATTTGCCCACTCCTCCTTTCTATATCAAATATAGTCATGACCAAAAATGTTGGCACCCTTTAAATTGTTCCAGAAAATGAAGTATTTCTACCAGAAAATTATTGCAATTACACATATTTTGTTATACACGTTTATTTCCTTTGTGTGTATTGGAGCAACACAAAGAAACAGAGAAAAAAAGTCAAACTGGACATAATTTCACACAGAACCTCAAAAAGGGGCCAGACAAAATTGTTGGCACCCTCAACTTAATATTTAGTTGCACACCCTTTGGAATAAATAACTGCAATCAATTGCTTGCTATAACCATCAACAAGCTTCTTACACCTGTACACTGGAATTTTGGACCACTCTTCTTTGGCAAACTGTTCCAGGTGTCTCATATTTGAAGGGTGCCTTCTCCCAACAGCAATTTTAAGATCTCTCCACAGGTGTTCAATGGGATTTAGATCTGGACTCATTGCTGGCCACTTCAGAACTCTCCAGCGCTTTGTTTCTATCCATTTTTGGGTGCTTCTTGAAGTATGTTTGGGGTCATTGTCCTGCTAGATATGACCTAGAACGCAAACCCAGCTTTCTGACACTGAGCACCACATTATGACCCAAAACCCTTTTGTTATCTTCAAATTTCATGATGCATTGCATACAGTCAAGGCACCCAGTGCCAGAGACAGCAAAACAACCCCCAAACATCTTTGAACCTCCACCATATTTGACTGTAGGTACTGTGCTCTTTTCTTTGTAGGCCTCATTCCATTATCAGTAAACAGTAGAATGATATGCTTTACCAAAAACCTCTATCTTTGTCTCATCTATCTTCAAGATGCTTTTCCAGAAGGATTTTGGCTTACTCAAGTACATTTTGGCAAACTGCAATCTAACTTGTTTATGTCTCTGTGTCAGCAGTGGGGTCCTCCTTGGTCTCCTGCCATTGCGTTTAATTTCATTCAAATGTCGACGGATAGTTTGCGCTGACACTGATGCATCCTGAGCCTGCAGGACTGCTTGAATTTCTTTGGAACTTGATTGGGGCTGCTTATCCACCATCCGGACTTTCCTGCATTGCAACCTTTCAATTTGTCTTTGCCGTCCACATCCAGGGAGATTAGTTACAGTGCCATGGGTTATTAAATTCTTGATTATGTTGCACACCGTGGACAAAGGAACATCAAGATCATTGGAGATAGACTTGTAACCTTGTTGATATTTTTCAACAATTTTGGTTTTCAAGTCCTCAGACAGTTCTCTTCTCCTCTTTCTGTTTTCCATGCTTAGTGTGGCACACACAGACACACAATGCAAAGATTGAGTCAACTTCTCCCCTTTTTATCTGGTTTCAGGTGTGATTTTCTATTGCCCACACCTGTTACTTACCACAGGTGAGTTTGAACGAGCATCACATGCTTGAAGCAAAGTTGTTTACCCACAATTTTGGAAAAGTGCCAACAATTTTGTCTGGCCCATTTTTGGGGTTGTGTGTGAAATTATGTCCAAGTTGCCGTTTTTTCTCTGTTTTTTGTGTTGTTCCAATACATACAAAGAAAATAAACATGTGCATAACAAAATATGTGTAATTGCAACTTCAAGGGTGCCAACACTTTTGGCCATGACTGCATTTGTTGCATTCAAAGGTATATAAACCTGTCCATATATATATATTTTAGTGCCATTATTTGATTTTCTTTATATTTTTAATGTATATCTAATAAAATTTGATGTTTCTAGTTGTTTGTTTTGTCCACTGATTCTAGAATTCTGGCAAATAACAGGTTGTTTGCAGGTCAAGGACTACTGGCGTGACTGCTAGACAAGAATCCTGTGAATCAATTTGCTCATATATTTTTGTTAGCAATAAACCATGTATAAAGTTGTAGGAGGTGAACAGAAAGAGGTAGGACTGATTATGCAGCTACTTACAACTGTTTTTCCAGGTTTGTGTCGATCTGGAGCACAGTCGACTCTTTGCGATTATAAGTCTTGTAAAGAACTGATCTCAGCAGTAAGTTGCTCAAAACACAGAAGTATATTACACTGCATTTCTCCTCAAAGTAAGAAATTCATCCCTGCTCATGTAACATTGAATTCAAGCAGTGGTAGGTCTGAAGTATATATCACATAGGATACACTGATACTGCTGTATACATCACATAGAAGATACCGAGACTGCTGTATTTACATTGCATAGGAGACACCAAAACAGTTGTATATACATCAGTTAGGATACACTGAGAATGCTGTTTACGTCATATAAATGAAACTAAGACTGCTGTATACATCACATAGATGACACTGAGATTGCTTTATACATTACATAGGAGACACTGAGATTGCTGCATATACATCACATAGGAGACATCGAGACTGCTGCATATACATCACATAGGAGACACTGAGACTGCTGTATATACATCACATAGGAGACATTGAGATTGCTGCATACATATTACATAGGAAACACTAGGGCTAGTGTATATATATCACATAGGAGATATTGGGACTGGTGTATATACACTGATGAGCAAAAGGGTAACAATGTTTTGAACTTCTGACTTTCAGGCTCCATATCTCACCATCCACTACTGCTTCGAACGTGAGATTACCATCATTTTATAGACAATCATCTTGGCTATCTCATATATAAATTTAACTTGCAGCTATTTAGCATATGATTAGTTAGGCAGATTCTTGTCATGTCACTGCATTGTTACTGTTTTTCTCCTAAAAATCTAAATTTAAGTTTTTATTATTTTGTTAGTATTTTGTAAATCCATCTTTGGCTTTCAACACTGCCTGAATCCTACCGGGCATGCTCTTGGGTATGTCTACAGCTTTTTCTTCAACTCTACCCACAAGTGTTTGAATGGGTTGAGGTCTGGGGACTGTGGGGGCCAATCCAGAACCTCTATGCTATTGTCATTGAACCATGTCTTCATCAATTTCAATGAATGCTTTGGGTCATTGTCCTGCCGGAACACTATGTCGTTCTTTTCATACCCATAGTACTCAAGTGTACAAAGTAACGCGACTTGTAGGATACTCATATATGTCTCAGCATTGAGACTACCATCGATCCATTATCCCCCTTTTCCCTTGTTTCTTCCAAACCCATTTGCACCCATAAAAGCCTAGTCTATTGAATTTTTGTCTCATCACTCCACGTTACCAATTTCCAATCTTCTAATGTCCACTTTTCGGATTTTTTTGCAAACTCGAGCAGACGCTTCTTATGATGATAATGAAGTCAATGCTTCTTCACCATTTTTTGTTACTACTTGTGTAGGAGGATGTCGGGCTGAGAAGACGTTGTGTAAACAAGGGAGTTGATTGGTTAAAATATTATGTTGAATATGTATATGGTGAATTATGTGATAAAGTTGTTTGCTGTGTTTTATCCCTATGGCCGTTATTGTATGCCGGTTCTCCTATAGACTCTGCCTAAGGCCGTCCGTGGGATGCAGGAGGTCTGTCCACTAGGGGAACCATACAATAGGTATATTGTTTACATTACATTACTTAGACATTAGATAGATAAACTCAGAGATTACATAATTCGCATGGAGGGGTTAGAACAGTTTTATAGAAAACAATTTCCATGTTGCAGAGTCTGCAGAGTCTGCCAGGGTGTAGTCCATGACACGGACACCCGAGTTCTGGGTCCACGACCCTTATAGAATGGAACCGGTGCAGGTCCCATACAAAAGAGTGGAGTGTAGAAGGAAGGTTAAGCGGACAGGGAGACATGTTCAAGCAGCAGATACAGCGGTGGAAAAAGTGTTTTATCAGTGCAAGTTTTCGGAGCAGAATGAGGACACATTTGATACTCGATCTGGATGCCGGTATAGTTCTGGGCTTAAAGCCTACAAGAGGTACTGAAAAGCAGGCCTCTATATCCCTCATGGGGATATTTTCAGCTGGGTTGCAGAGGAAGTGGAAGATGATGGGTCTCAGTGCAGGATGAGGATGAACACTGGAAAGGAACATAACCAAGGCTACTTCACTAACAAGAGACCATGTCTTAATCTGTACGCTGCAGCCATGTGTAGAAGAATTGCACAGTAAAAGTGAGGTTGTTAATCCGGAACTCAGAGCTCCTGTCTTGTTTGAAGCCGGTTCTGGTCCCATGGACAATGTAACAGTTAGTACAGAAAATCCACCATCACACTACACACTTCACTCTCAGTCCTTTACAGAAGAGTGGACACAGGGCGAAGACAACTCCATTCCGGCCCACAGCGTGCTGTTCCCGGCCCTGTGCCTCCCCCCTTCACTTGTGTAACATGCTTTGCATGGTGCTTGCATGGATGTCTGTGATCTCACTTTTACGAAGCATACGAGTCACCTTCACTGCTGTGTTTGTAGCGAGAGAACTGATAGACCTTGTGATGGGTTGACTTGTTGCCTGGACATCCCCCTCTTGGATTTTGAATGGATGGACTTAATTTAGTATTTTTTCAATTGTCATAGCACTCACATTTTGGCCGTTTTCTTGGCCGAGAGGCCGGTATCGATTGAGCTGAATGATGCTGTTTCTCTTTTCTTGGGAAATCTTCTTTATGGTTGCTCCTTGATTGGAACCAGTGACCATTCGCTTGGAAATCAACCTAATGACACACTGAGCTATTAGGAAATGTGAGAACAGATTGTAATTTGTAGTATACAGGAAAAAAAAAGATTTTTCCACCACTAGGTGTCTGAAAGTCAAAAGTTCAAAACATTGTTACCCTTTTGCTCGTCAGTGTACATCAGATAGGAGACATTGGGGCTGATGTATATACAGCACACATGAGACACCAAGACCATTGTATATACATCACATAAGAGACACCAAGGCTGATGTATATACATACACACAGGGGCTGGTGTATATATATCATAAAGGAGACAATGGGGCTGGTGTATATACATCACACAGGAGACAATGGGGCAGGTATATATACATGACATAGAAGAAACTGGGGCTGATGTATATACATTACACAGGAGACACATTTATACACCAGTCCCTGTGTTTCCTATGTGCTGTATATACATCAGTCCCTATCATATAGGAGACACTGAGGCTGATGTACACACATCACAAAGGATATACAGGCTGCTGCATACATATTACAGAAGCGTATGCTTCCTTCATCGTTGGGACAGGAACACAGGGCGCTAACTCTGCCCATAAAGAATATCCTAATGCTGGCACTGGCCAGGGTCAGCACGTAATCATTAGTTGCATGTGCATACTTATGTTCCAGAGAGGAATCTGTGGAACCCCAGGGGTCTGGTTACCACAGTAATAGCAATATTACGTCTGTGAGCAGGTGGGAGGTCTCCTGGTCAGGAATCCTAAGCATGCCACACCTCGTGCCCAGTCCTGGGAGGGGAAGAACTTCCCCTATATAAACTGGGGCTGAGGTGGGGTTAGAAGAGAACACAGACAGAGACACAGTCTGGTCTGGAGTGGATCAGTTACAGGGAAAATAAGAACAGGAGCTCTGTGGGAGCAGGAGTGAGTGCCAGAGGCTGGAAGCTAGATAGCTCGCCTTGGCTGAAGAGATCTCACCGGACACGGAGTCCGAGGCTGTGGGGACTGTTCCATACCCAGCAGCAGAAACCGACCGGCAGGGGATTTCAGGTCCTCTGGCCAAGAAACCCGAAGGCACGGTCACACGCAAGGGACCAGCACCGCCGTCCTGGAGCGGAGGCTACCAGAAGGCCCCGAATCACCGGCCATACGGGTGAGCACCACACGGTACACTCAGGGACGTGGGCTACTTTTACCCGCTTCTAGCAAGGTAGCCAAGAAGAGTACAGTTAGTTGGGGAGGCCTACAACTCCGCCTGGCCAGAGGAGATCCTGTCTGCTCACGGACTGACCAGGCCCCGATCGCTAGCCAGTACTCCCGGGAGGGTCTACCTTTGCCACCAGTAAAGACCCTGAACTACACCGCACCGTCTCTGAGTGGTTCCTGGTGCCTGCGTGCAAATCCGCTATCCCCATCATCCACGTCTGCTGCCCTGAGGCCATACCCCTCCCGTTGGGGGTTATACTACCCACGCTGCACAACTGTACCACCGGCCTCAGCGGTCTGCCCTGCAGCGGCGGTTTCATAACCGCATTCAACGGGTGGCGTAGTCGAACAATATCACATCTGCCACTAAAAACATCGCCACTTAGTTTGACACCCTGGGCACGGACCGGGTCACCGCCACGAGGACTACTACCCCCAACAGATCCGGCTCCGGGTATTCCTCAAACATGGCCCAGGGGGCGCGTCAACTTTTGGCGTAGTCGGCAGGATTTCGTGCCCGCAACCACCGGGTACTGCGTGCCTGAAAAAGACTGTTAAACTTACCTGTGGTGAAGATTCCCGCCATCCGACGCCATCTTTTGCCTTCTTCCCGCCATCCGTGGAGTTTTCCCGCCATCCGACGCCATCTTTTGCCTTCTTCCCGCCATCCGTGGAGTTTTCCCGCCGTTGGACGCCATCTTGAGGACGCCGCGCGGGAAGAAGAGGGGCGTGGACTCCGAAAGCGCGCGAGAACTGAAGCCCCGCCTCACGTCCGGACGTTGCGTAAGGTCCTGGAAGGAGCCCAGCAGACGCCGACGTCACAGGAGCGCGACGGAAGGTCCTCAACCCTGACGATCCACTGCGGAGCCGCGGCCTACGGAAGAGGATCATCGCAAGGTAGGCCACGGTCCATTAGGGGGGAGGAGGATGTCGGATACGGAGGAGAGCTTCACTGCCACAGCCACCGCCAGCACCACCGCTGCTGCGGTCATGCCTTTCACCATGCCCTATATCCCGGGGGCAGCCTGGCTACCCCAGTACTCAGGGGAGTCACATACCCTAAATGACTTCAGAGAAAGGCTGGATAGCCTCTTCCAGGTGTACCCCCTCACAGAAGAGCAAAAAGTGAGCATCCTGGTGGCTCAATTAACAGGGGTAGCCCAAAGGGAGGTAAAGTCCTGGCCACTTGGGAGGAGGAGGACTGTCGCAGAGATACTAGCCCGGCTGAAGGACACCTTTGATACCCGTACCTCAGCCGAGATCAAGCTTAGATTCTACGGGTGCAAGCAGCGAGCACATGAGAATATAAGGGACTATGCACTAAACCTACAAGAGGCCCTGAGAGCCATTAAGTAGGCCGACCCTGACGGCGTGGGAAACGAAGACAAGTTGTTGACTGAACAATTTATAGAGGGTCTACATTGCAATGCCCACCGAACCCAGTTGCGAGCAATGGCCTTACAGGACCCTCATCTGGACTTTGCACAGTTCAAGGACAGAGCCATCCGGGTGCTCCGAGAACCGGCACCAGGTGGCGCTGTGACCCACAAACGCCCTGCTACCATTTACCACCAGGAGACGGTGCCCTTGTCGGCAGGGCCTGTCGGAGCTGATGCGCAGGCTTTAAACAATGACCCGGCTACAGACCTGCACCGTCAGGTCCAAGAGCTAACTAAAAGCGTTGCCGCGCTAACCCGAACTGTGCAGTCTTTACAGGTTTCTACTCCAGGGAAGATCCAGCTGGCATCCGGACCGGAGGATATCCCGTGGCGCCGACCAAGGAGGACCCCACCGGCCAGAGGAAGACCCAGCGACCGATACAACGAGGACGGACAACCCATCTGCCGCCGCTGCAATCAACCCAGACATATGGCAAGGTACTGTCCTTTAAACTGGCACAACCTGGGGTAGAGGGCCAACCCCTAGGAATAAGATCGCCAGGCCCATCGAACTGGCGTGACAAATACGTGGGAGGACGTCCAGTCTTGCCTGTAGTACTGGATGGCATTCCTATGAGTGCCCTACTTGACACCGGGTCACAGGTCACCACCATTCCGTACGTGCTCTTCAAGCAGTACTGGAATGACTCGGATATAACCCGCTACCCAGACGACGACTTGAGTATCATCGCCAGCAATGGTCAGCCCGTGCCACAGATCGGATTTAAAGAGGTGACCATTAAAATCGGTAGAGTCGAACTGGCAGCACAGGGACTGATCAATGTAGACATTGACAAGCGCGAGAGTCACCCAAAGATAACTCTAGGAACTAATGTGATTGAAAATTGTCTTGCAGAGGTGATTCTCATTTTACAGCAGGTTGCCAAGAACGCCAGCTCCGGTCAGCAGCGGGTGCTCCAAAAAGAGATCCGGGCACTGATGCGACGGCAACAAGTGGAACTCTCCGGTGGTGAGATTGGTAGCGTGCGAATGTGTGACCCTTTCCCTATTGCCATGCCCCCGAAAAGTGAAATGATGATTTGGTGCCGGGCAGCTATTGGTCTGAGAGGTAGAGATTACCAGGCAATGGTAGAACCAGTCTACTCAGATAGTAGGCCCACCATTTTGACGGCACGGGGGGTGGTTGATGTACGCCATGGGAGGGTGCCCGTTCGCATAATAAATATCGGGAAGAGGGAAGTGTACCTGCCCCGGTATGCTACGCTAGCCAAATTGTATACCATCAACCAAAATTCTGTACAGTCCATGGAACCCTTGCCTCCATCTCATCCAGAGGAAGGTAACGGCTCTAAGCAACAAATGGAGGACTGGTGTCAGCAACTGCATTTGGGTACTGACTCCACTCCTGCTCACCAAAAGCAGGGAGTCTACCGGGTGATCCAGGAATACGAGAGAGTGTTCAGTAAACACCCGCTGGACTTCGGGCGAGTAAAGGGAGTGGAACATAACATCCCCACGGGAGATCATCCTCCCATAAAGGAGAGATACCGACCCGTACCCCCTGCACACTACCAACACGCCAAGGGGATGCTTAGAGACATGAAGGAGGCTGGGGTAATCAGGGATAGCTGTAGCCCCTGGGCAGCTCCACTAGTCTTGGTTAAAAAGAAAGACAACACCATGAGAATGTGTGTAGACTACCGGAAAATCAACCGTATCACACACAAGGATGCGTACCCCTTACCAAGGATAGAGGAGTCTTTAGCTGCTTTAAAATCTGCTAACTTCTTCTCCACTTTGGATCTCACTAGCGGGTACTGGCAGGTTCCTGTAGCAGAGGCGGACCGGGAGAAGACCGCATTCACCACCCCGATGGGACTTAGCGAGTTTACCTGCATGCCGTTCGGACTCTGCAACGCACCAGGAACCTTCCAACGATTGATGGAATGCTGTCTGGGACACCGGAACTTTGAGACGGTCCTGCTGTACCTGGACGATGTTATAGTTTATTCCAAAACCTACGAGGACCACCTGAAACACCTGGCGGAGGTGTTTGAAGCCCTGGCAAACTACGGTCTGAAGGTGAAACCGTCGAAGTGTCACCTGCTAAAACCAAAAGTGCAGTACCTGGGACACGTGGTGAGTGCTGACGGAGTGGCCCCCGACCCTGATAAGATCACCGCGATTAAGGAATGGCCAAGACCCTCCAGCGTAAAGGAAGTGCGGCAGTTCCTCGGGTTGGTAGGCTACTACCGAAGATTCATTCCCGGTTTCACCAAAAAGGCCGCTCCTATGCAGGACCTCCTGATAGGCCAGTCCAGGAAGGCCAAGAACCAGAAGCCGCCCTTCAGATGGGAGAAGCTGGAAGAAGAGTCCTTCCGCCAGCTGAAGATGGCCCTCACGGGGGATGAAATCCTGGCGTACCCGGATTACAGCCAGCCCTTTATCCTCTACACCGACGCAAGTAACATCGGGCTAGGAGCCGTACTGTCCCAGATCCAGCAGGGGAGAGAACGGGTAATTGCTTACGCCAGCCGAAAACTGCGACCCACCGAAAGAAACCCTGAGAATTACAGCTCATTCAAGCTAGAGTTCCTGGCAGTGGTGTGGGCAGTCACCGAACGCTTTAAGCACTACCTCGCCTCTTCCCGGTTCACCGTGTACACGGATAACAACCCGTTGACACACCTGGACACTGCAAGACTCGGTGCCCTGGAGCAGAGATGGATGGCCCGCCTGTCCAACTATGAGTTCACGATTAAATACCGGGCAGGACGCTCCAATACCAACACGGATGCCTTGTCCAGAATGCCAAACCTACCGGACGTAGGGGAAGATCCAGAGGAACTGGAAGAGGTTGAACTCCCCGCGTTCCACCGTCATGGGACTACCCAGTATTCCCACCGTGTAAGGGGTAAGCAATCCACTACGTTCAACCCCTTACCTCATTACAACTGGGCGGAAACGCAAGACAGTGACCCCGCCGTCCGACTAGTGAAGGAGATGCTGACTCAGCCAGATGCCCGCCTTGACCCAGACGCTCCGGAGGAGACCAAGCAACTGTGGGCTGAGAAGAGTCGACTGTTCCTTTACAAGGGGAAGTTGTGCCGCAGAATGGTTAACTCCCGGACGCATGAACTGGTCTGGCAAGTAGTGGTGCCAAGAAGAGACGCGGCAATGGTACTGGAGGCATACCACGACGGAGCTGGGCACTTCGGATGGAAGAAGCTGGAGTTCCTGCTGCGCGGGCGGTTCCACTGGGTAGGCATGAGAGGAACCATCGAGAGGTGGTGCAGAGACTGTGGCCCATGCAACCTAAGAAGGAAGGACCGTGCCAGCCAGAAGACTCCCCTGCAGTCCATCGTCACCAAGCAGCCGTTGGAACTGGTAGCCTTGGACCATGTAAAACTGACCCCCAGCAGAAGTGGCTACGTCTATGCGTTAACCATCGTGGATCACTACTCCCGGTTCTTGGTTGTAGTCCCCGTCAAGGACTTAACGGCTCAAACAGCAGCTAGAGCCTTCCAGCAGCACTTCTGCCGTCCACACGGATACCCAGAGCAGGTGCTGACGGACCAAGGACCTGCCTTTGAAGCGGAAGTCTTCCAGGAGTTCTGCACCCTGTATGGCTGCCGGAAGATAAGAACAACACCCTATCATCCGCAAACCAATGGACTCTGCGAGAAGATGAACCAGGTGGTGATAGACCTTCTGAAAACATTGCCCCTGGAAGAACGCAGTCTGTGGCCTGAGAAACTGCCTGATCTGGTGGACCTATACAACCACATCCCTGTAGGTTCTACCAACTGTACCCCGGCTTACCTAATGAGAGCAAGACCTGGTAAGCTGCCTGTTGATCTGGATATGGGAGTCCTGACACCCGAGGACACTTCACCAGAAGCAGACTGGGACACAGAGAGGCAGCAGCAGTACCGGAAAGTACAGGAGAGCGTTGAGCGAAGTCTCCGTCAAGCAAGAGAAAGACAGGAGAAGACTTACAACCAGCATGCTCCCGCTGTTCCCTTGGTACCTGGAGAGCAGGTCTTGAAGAGGAAAAGACGGCTCCACAAGTTGGACGACCAGTGGGAGAAGGACCCGTACACCGTACTGCCATCAAGCCATGAAAACCCGAAAGTCTGCACAATCAGTAAGGATGGAGGAGAAACCACAGCCATTGTCTCCCGAGATCACCTGAAGAAGTGTCCCGAGCAGCTACGAAACCCTGAAGAAGATCAAGAAAACCCTCGACCCGCAGAGAAAAGGGAAGAGATGGTCAGTACTGTACTCGGAGACTTCCCTCGGTCTTGGACACAAGTAAATGGCACTGTTGTGGTACCCGTCCTCACCTTCCTCCAGCCAGCATCCCAAGTGCCTACGGAAAAACAGGTAGAGCTGGAAGAGCAACCGGTCCAGGAGGCAGAAGACCCCACACAAGCAGACCAGGAGAATCGACCCTCTGCTTATAGTGAGCCTGCCGTGCCCCTAGTGACCCAAAGAGTCCGTAGACAGCTGCCCAGCTTACCTTTGACAGCTCCTACACCCTGTAGCTCAGGACCGGTCAGTAAGCTCCATAGGTCTACTAGGGCCACTAGAGGCCAGTTGCCCGTACGTTGGAGGATCTAAAGTGTTCAAACTGTTTTATTGGTATTTACCTGTTTACTGTTGCTTGTAAATAATTATGTTTTTCCAGTTATGTTATAGGTGTCTTTTGTGGATTTACTAGAACTCTATTGTATATATGTTTGGAGCGTAACCCAGGAACGGACTAAAGACTGTTAAAGACTCGGGGCAGAACAGACCCCTACCTGGTTACGGCTCCCTGTTCTTTGGTGAAATGGACACCCTTTTGCTTCAAAAATTGCACCCGGTTGCGGACACGCCGTGACCACCTTAACGTGTTTTTCTTTATTGTATTGTTCCTGTTTATACCCTGTTATGTTTTCAAAAATATGTTTAGTCCCGGAGTACTAAATTTTACTAGGGGGGAATGTGGAACCCCAGGGGTCTGGTTACCACAGTAATAGCAATATTACGTCTGTGAGCAGGTGGAAGGTCTCCTGGTCAGGAATCCTAAGCATGCCACACCTCCTGCCCAGTCCTGGGAGGGGAAGAACTTCCCCTATATAAACTGGGGCTGAGGTGGGGTTAGAAGAGAACACAGACAGAGACAGAGACACAGTCTGGTCTGGAGTGGATCAGTTACAGGGAAAATAAGAACAGGAGCTCTGTGGGAGCAGGAGTGAGTGCCAGAGGCTGGAAGCTAGATAGCTCGCCTTGGCTGAAGAGATCTCACCGGACACGGAGTCCGAGGCTGTGGGGACTGTTCCATACCCAGCAGCAGAAACCGACCGGCAGGGGATTTCAGGTCCTCTGGCCAAGAAACCCGAAGGCACGGTCACACGCAAGGGACCAGCACCGCCGTCCTGGAGCGGAGGCTACCAGAAGGCCCCGAATCACCGGCCATACGGGTGAGCACCACACGGTACACTCAGGGACGTGGGCTACTTTTACCCGCTTCTAGCAAGGAAGCCAAGAAGAGTACAGTTAGTTGGGGAGGCCTACAACTCCGCCTGGCCAGGGGAGATCCTGTCTGCTCACGGACTGACCAGGCCCCGATCGCTAGCCAGTACTCCCGGGAGGGTCTACCTTTGCCACCAGTAAAGACCCTGAACTACACCGCACCGTCTCTGAGTGGTTCCTGGTGCCTGCGTGCAAATCCGCTATCCCCATCATCCACGTCTGCTGCCCTGAGGCCATACCCCTCCCGTTGGGGGTTATACTACCCACGCTGCACAACTGTACCACCGGCCTCAGCGGTCTGCCCTGCAGCGGCGGTTTCATAACCGCATTCAACGGGTGGCGTAGTCGAACAATATCACATCTGCCACTAAAAACATCGCCACTTAGTTTGACACCCTGGGCACGGACCGGGTCACCGCCACAAGGACTACTACCCCCAACAGATCCGGCTCCGGGTATTCCTCAAACATGGCCCAGGGGGCGCGTCAAATCAAAGAGCTGGCAAAATGGGGCCAGTGGCCCAAGCACTATGGTCCCTGGGAATCTGCCCAGGGGCTGGGAAAAAATTACATCAGGGTCTGTAAACAGCCCGGGGGCCGTAGGTTCCCCACCCTACATTAATGGATAGCAGTGCTGTAAAGTATAAATTCAGAAAATTTCCTATTAGCAAAAATCATATCTGGAGAACTTAACAGGTGACATGAACAAAGAGAACATGTTGAAAGCTGATAAAAAAAAATAGTTTATTGTAGAGGAAGGGAGATAAATATAATATTTTAGAATGATTCCTGAAAAATATTAACAATGCCAAAGGAAGAAATAATATACCCGACACTGTTAAAAGTAGAATTTTAGGCTCAGACACACTGAGACTAAGTGACTAAATTGTGAAAGATTTATTGAAGAATTTCTGCACTATTGGTGGGACAAGGGGTGAAACCATATTTAAAGAGCTAACCCCAATAGTAAAACAGAGAATAACAAGTTTATAGAATTTCATGTGGTCCCTGAACCTCTACCCTCCATAATTACAGATGTATTTTTTGGAATGCAGTAATGTACGGTAAGTACTACACAGATGTAACGGCAGCCAGCACAGAGACTGTTGCGTGCGGTGCCTATGCTATTTGTATACTACAGTATTCTTCAAAGTGAATAAAACAGCTACACTACACAAATAGCATACAGAACTGTGGCATGCTATACTACTGACTTAGCTTGGTAGCCACCATATCGACAGTGCTATATCTGTATTTTCATATGGGTATAATAATAATAATAGTAATACAGTATATGTGATGTAATGTCTGATATTGCTTCATGTTGTATCTCAACACAATTTTTTTTGCTAATTTTGGTCTTTCAAGAAGGCACTGGTGGTCCTTTAGATGAAGGTGGTCTAGTAACGGCAATCCGAGGAGGAACGTCAAGATTTTTCCCTTTAGGTCCATCATTCTTATTAGGTTCACCTCCTGGAACACAAAAAGCAAAAAGTTTAATTTTTTATAATAATTTAGTGCTGACTAATATATACCTTGTTATATTAGATTTTTAATTTGTAAGTCAGTTTACTTATATTACAAACAAATATCACTGAGTAAGACCACGATATATATAGATATAGATAGATATATATTCTAGACTTGCTTCTATCTCTTTACTTTCTTTTCTTGCATTATCATTCTGTGAAACCAGCAACCCTAGACTACACTAGGGCTAAATAAGCCAAAAAATGCTTAGAATAAGAATGCCATGTGATGCCACATAACATGTGATATTTGGATAGTAAAGCTCTTATTCTTCCCAATATGGTCAATGGAAACATTGCACAGTTATAGTAGCCACCAACAATCCTAACTTATGTGAAGGTAGTATTTATTGGGTTGATTTGTTGTAATGTAACACTGCATTAATTGCAGTCAACTTACATGTGCCTCCACCAATTAATAAACTCTAGATCATCCATTTATGTACTGGCTGCATGGCAATGCACTGGGGAACACTGTATTAGAGACAACAACCATCATCTATATGAAATAAAACACGTTAAGTTTTACTTCTTTCTTTGTTAAAAGCAAAGTAGAATCAATCAGGTGCACAAGACAAAGCCACTATGACGCTTTTCAGGTTAATATGGCCATTAGTTATGGCAAAAAACGCATTTGTAGTGGTTTTGTCTTGTACATTGTATTGATTCTGTATTGTTTTTAATGAAGAAAGAAAAAAAACTTGAACTGTTTTCTTTCATGCTGTAATGTTACAAGTGCCATCAAGTGCCAGAAGTTAGTCTCAACATTGCTAGTGAATAAAATGTACTTGTTAAATTCTCAAGAATTAGTTTTTTTTTTATTTGATTGTTTAAAGGGAACTGGTCATATAAAAATACGCTATTGACCTACATATATGGGGTTAATCTGCAGGTTGATAGCATTCTGACACCATGCTGCCACCGCACTAAGAGCCCCACGGCCCGGAGGAAATGCACGTTATTCCTCCCAGCAACCTCAGGTTTTCAGTCATAGGGGTGGGCTGGCGGAGGTTTCAGTCACTGTTCAGTGCATAGTGAGCGGCAGCTGTAATTACGCTCCAGCACCGACTGACAGCTGGCACTAATTGTTAGCTAGCTGTCAGTCAGTGCGGGGGCATGGTTACAGCCGTCGCTCATTATGCACTGAGTCTTAACTAAAGCCGCGCCAGCCCACCCCTATGACTGAAAGCCTGAGGCTGCTAGGAGGAATACATTTCATTTCCTCCCGACAGCGGGGTTCTCAGTGCAGCAGTTGCATGGCTTCAGAGTGCCATTAACCTACAGATTAACCCCATATGTGCAGGTTGATAGCACTTTTTTACATGACAGGTTCAATTTAAAGCACATTCTCTAGATTATGGATGACTGCAGCAGTCTAGCTGTGATGACCGAGCATATGCAATGCTTACAATCTCTCTTTAATAAAGTTTGCAAGGGCTGATCTAAAGCTGGCAGAACTGATGGATCCAGCCAGCTTTAGTGCCACTGCACTCCTCCGATGCTGCAGCATCGAATAGTGCACAGTTCGGACCAGCATAACAGCCATGTCACTGGTCCAAAAGGTCAATCTGCAAAAGTGCACTGTCCCCAAGCAAACAGGGAGCTAGGAGGCAGGAGAGTGGTGTTCTCCTGAAGATGTAATGTGAGAAAACCCATTTAACCACTATAAAGAAGAGCAACAACAAGCAGTAGAAAACTATTATAGTTTATATTTTATTTTGCATCAAAAAAATCTGTATCTGATCGTCTTAAAGGCAAAATGTAACAAAATGATTTTTTGTTATGTAACACGGATGCATAACAGTAGATCACAGTTCTAAGTCGGAGATCTTGAACCATCACTCACTTTTATGGAGAATGCAAATCTCTTTCCAGAACTCATATTTCCACTTTAACGTCTGAAGACTTACCGGTGGAATTATCTTTTGGTTTAAAGGGATCTTGTTGGGCTTCTGCTGATTTTTCTGCTGCTTTTTTACTTCTCTTCTTATTTTCTTCAGCTTGCTGCAATACAGATGAAATCACCATGAAACTATCGACACAAAGTAAAAGTGGTGTATGTATGGAGATGGACAAATGAGAGGACACATACAATTAAGGTCAAGCAGAGTGCTTGGAAGTCAACACCGCCATCTGCTGGTAAAAGATGAGAGGGAAAGCAAAAGCAAACAGGATTACAGCAGTGGGAACCCCAAGAGTGGAAGTGCATGTTCCCAGGGAAGACGTTTAAGACAATGTAAGGTCATGTAATACTTGTGTATAAAATATAAAAGGCCTGGCTGGGCCGAGAAGGGGTTAGTTGGCGCCAGAGCCTGTGCCAGGTAGGTCGTGTGACCATGAAGTGGGCTTACAGCCACCATTGCCACCGAAGGCCTGACCTGAGTAGAAATAGGTGACCCGTGACAATAGAAGACTATGACCTGCAGCAGTAGAAGACCATGACCAGAGCCAAACCATGCTTGAGAGATGATCCGGCTGTAATGAAGGATCGTTCAGGTGGGCCATTACTGCCAGCGTACACTTACGGTACAGGGTGTGGGCTGTGGCTGCGCTTGGGAAGGGAACGAGGGTGGCCAGTGTGACGAGCACACGCAGGGTACTAAGTGACTCGCTACCAGTGATCTCCGTTAGTGCCAGTGTAACAATCAAAAGCACTTGCAGAGAATTTGACAGCGATGGGCCTAGTGTTGTGAGTGACGCCCGTTGAGCTAAGACAGAAAGGTATCAATATTAATTTGACTGTTTTATCATAAGGATAATGTATACAAATAGAACGTTGAATAAGATATTGCATTTAGTTTAGCGTCATAAACTACTGTACTGCTCTTATTGTTATTACTCCTAACATTGTGTTTACCTGCTGTGGCAAGACGACTCGCTCGGCTCTCCCGGAGGCAGACTCAGGACACACGTTCTCAGGTTACGTTCCTGCTGGTTTATTATCTGGCATAAAACCAGCAGGGTTTCGCAGGAAAAAAAAACAATAAACAAAGTCTAGCTCAGTCCATAGATGAGCGGGTTCCGCCCGCTCTCGGTAGCATAAAGTGCACAGTCCAAGTAACAAGCTCTGCAGCTTCCACAATACTGTCTGGAGACTTCCCTCTCCAGACCACACTCCAGAGAAAAAAAAACAGGACTGAGCTTTTACACATTGCTCAGCCACACCCCGAGGGGAGGTAGGGGGAATGGCGTCCCGCCCTCTTTGCCATTCCCATAAAACCGCACACCCTTTAACGGAGCAAATCTACCAGCATATAACACGCTGGCAGAAAAATAAAGTAGGTCTTAGTTCACACAGGAGAGCATCCTGAGTGACTCATACCTCCCCTCACATATAAAACCAGTGACACTGTCACATATTCCCCCCCTCTGCCCAAAACCGGGGGTTTGGGCACCTTCTGACACCAGGCAGGGAATCCTAGAGAGGGCATCTGCATTCCCATGTAACTTCCCGGGCCTATGCTCCACGTGAAAGTTAAACTCTTGAAGCCCTAGGAACCATCTAGTTACCCTGGCATTTTTACCCCTCTTTTCCCTTAACCATCTCAATGGGGCATGATCTGATACTAATCTAAACTTCCGGCCTAGTAGGTAATATTTCAGTGTATCCACGGCCCATTTTATGGCTAAACACTCTTTCTCTACTATGGCGTAGTTCTTCTCGCAGGAGGACAGCTTTCGGCTTAGATAGAGAATGGGATGTTCTTCCCCATTTATCTCTTGGGAGAGTACAGCCCCTAGACCAACCTCTGAAGCGTCCGTCTGGACCACAAATTCTTTTTTGAAGTCTGGCGCGACCAGGACCGGCTGCTTGCACAGTGTTAGCTTCAACTGTTGAAACGCGGTCTCCTTTTCTTCCGTCCATTTCACCATGGTTGATTTGGTGCCTTTTAGAAGATCCGTTAGTGGCGCGGCAATCATGGTGAAATTCGGGATAAACCGCCGGTAGTATCCCACCATTCCTAGGAATGCTCTCACCTGCTTCTTCAAGAGTGGTTGCAGCCAGGTTTGAATTGCCTCCACTTTCTTGATTTGCGGCTTTATTTCGCCTCTCCCAACAACATAGCCCAGGTACTTGGCCTCCTCTTTTCCGATGGCACACTTTCTCGGATTTATGGTAAATCCTGCCTTCCTTAGCGCGTCCAGAACGGCCTGTAGTTTAGGTAGGTGACTAGCCCAGTCTGGGCTAAAGACCACAATGTCGTCGAGGTAGGCTGCGGCATACTTCTTATGTGGGGCTAGGATCCGATCCATAGCCCTCTGGAAAGTGACTGGGGCCCCCTGTAGTCCGAACGGCATCCGCGTGTATTGAAAACATCCATCAGGTGTTGAGAAAGCCGTCTTCTCCTTAGCCATCTGGGACATGGGGATCTGCCAGTAGCCTTTCGTGAGGTCGAGAGTGGTGATGTACCTCGCCGGTCCAAGCCTCTCGATGAGTTCGTCAACGCGGGGCATCGGGTACGCGTCACACTTGGATACCTCATTCAACCGGCGGTAGTCATTACAAAACCTCCATTCTCCATTGGGTTTCGGCACGAGGACGATTGGGCTCGACCACCCACTCTTTGACTCCTCTATTACTCCGAGGTCTAACATCCTCTTCACCTCGGCCGAGATCACCTCCCGGCGTGCTTCCGGAATCCGATACGGCTTCAGATTCACTCGTACGTGCGGCTCTGTCAGCACATCATGCTCTACCACCTGGGTATGCCCCGGCAACTCTGAGAACAGCTCCCGATTCCGCTGTAGTAATTCTCGACACTGTTGCTTCTGGGCCGGTGATAGAGTCTCTGCAATAGTGACCTCCTCCACCTTGCCTTCTGGTGCGGCTTCCAGGCAAGGAGTTTCCACAGGTTCACGGTCCCGCCACGGCTTGAGCAAATTTATATGATATATTTGATGCGGCTTTCTTCGGCCAGGCTGGTGGACTTTATAATTAACCTCGCTGACTTTCTCCACCTCCTCGTATGGACCTTGCCATTTGGCGAGGAACTTGCTCTCGACGGTAGCGATCAGCACCAAAACACGGTCCCCGGGCTGGAACTGTCTTAGTCTCGCCGACTGGTTATAGATCCTCGCCTGGGCTTCCTGCGCCTGGAGGAGATGTTCCTTCACGATGGGCATCACCTTTGACATTCTCTCCTGTAACTGGGCGACATGTTCGATGATACTCCGGTGTGGCGTGACTTCAGCCTCCCAAGTTTCCTTGGCGATGTCTAGGAGACCTCTTGGATGCCACCCATATAGGAGCTCAAATGGAGAGAAGCCAGTGGAGGCTTGAGGAACTTCTCTGACCGAGAAAAGCAGAAATGGAAGCAGGTAGTCCCAGTCTCGCCCATCCTTTTCAATGACCTTCTTGAGCATCTCCTTTAAGGTCTTGTTGAAACGTTCTACTAGGCCGTCCGTCTGTGGATGATAAACCGAGGTCCGAAGCTGAGTTATCTGAAGGACTCTGCAAAGCTCCTTCATCACCTTGCTCATGAAGGGGGTTCCTTGGTCTGTAAGAATCTCTTTTGGTAGACCTGTCCGAGGGAAAATCTGGACCAGCTCTCGGGCTATACTTTTACTGGACATGTTCCTTAGGGGAACCGCTTCCGGATACCGAGTCGCGTAGTCCATGACGACAAGGATATATTGGTGGCCCCGAGCTGATTTAACTAAGGGGCCCACGAGGTCCATGGCAATCCTCTCAAAGGGAACCTCTATCACAGGTAGTGGGACTAAGGGGCTACGGAAGTGGGAGGAGGGAGCGGTTATTTGGCAGGTGGGGCAGGACCTACAATAGTTTTGAACTTCTCGATAACACCCTGGCCAATAAAACCTTCTCAATATCCTCTCCTGAGTTTTCTCGACCCCTAGGTGTCCCCCCAGAACATGTGAATGGGCCATATCTAGCACCTGCCGTCTGTATGGCCCCGGCACTAACAGCTGTTCCACTATCTCACCGCCCCTCAGTTTGGCCACCCGATATAGCAACTCCCCCTGCACTGCAAAGTGGGGGAATCTGGTGTCGGCCCCCGGCTCTTGGGCAACCCCATTACATACAGTAACCTGGTCGAACGCCCCTTTTAAGGTCAGGTCTCGAACTTGAGCAGTCCCAAAGTTCTCTCTGGACATATCTAACGCAGGGAGGTCGGCCTCCTCGGTCACCGTCTCACCCTCGTCACCGACAAGGACGCACAGTGGGAACTCCTCCATCTGCGACTTTGTCGGGGGTTCTTCTTCAAGGACCTGGCTTTTCCCCATGGTACTTAGTCCAGTTCCCTTCCCCCACAAGTCCCAGAATAAGGAAAAATCACGGCCCAATATGACGGGATGTATCAGGTCATTTACTACCCCGACTTCATGGGACTGAGCACCACAGTCTGTCCCCACTGTTACTGTGGCCACGGGATAGTCCTTGGCGTCACCATGGATGCACCGAACGCCCAGGGTTTTGGAAGGGATCAACTGGTGGGGAAGGGATGCTCTGATCAAGGTCACCAGAATCCCGGAGTCCAACAGCCCAAGCACTTTTACTCCATTAATGGACACTGCACACGCCTGCGGCCCCTCACCGGGTCGACAGTTTACGCTACAGGCTGGAGAGGCATAATAGGAGACCCGTCTGCCTAGGCTGCAGTCCATGGGCTCAGGGGATATTTGACACCTGGCGGCTACATGTCCAGGGTTGTGACACTGCCAGCAAACTATATCTTTACCAACTGTTCTAACGGCACCTTCAGTGGGAGTGGGACGCCCCCCAGTGGTGGCTCTAGACCCCTTCCGTGGTGAACCCGCCCCCCTTTGGGTATCCCAGTAGGGAGAAGTGACTGCATCCGGTTTCCCAAGAGATCTCTCGACTACCTGGTACCTCTCTACCAGGCCGATGAAGTTATCTGCGTTCTGGGGATCACCCTGGGCAACCCAGGTCTGTACTGGCTTGGGAAGGGAATGCATGAATCTGTCAATCACCACCCGCTCAACCATCTGGGCCGGAGTGGAGGACTCCGGTTTTAGCCACTTCTGAACCAGATGCAGTAGGTCAAACATCTGTGAGCGAGGGGGTTTGTCGCTAGCATACGCCCAGTGATGAACTCGTTGGGCTCTCACCGCCATATTTACTCCCAGACGTGCTAAGATCTCTGTCTTTAGTTTGGGATACTCCTTAGCATCTTGCAGCACCAAGTCAAAATACGGGGTTCACCCGATAAATATGGCGCCAGAACCTCTGCCCACTGTGCTGGTGGAAGTCTCTCCCGATCAGCCACCCTCTCAAAAACAGTCAGAAATGCTTCAACATCATCCCCAGGGGTCATCTTCTGCATGGCCCGCCTTACCGCCTTCCTGACGTGAGAATCATCAGTAGGTCCTGGGGGTGGGGCGGCCGCCCTGCTCTGGATGGCGTCTGCCAAAAGCTGTATCTGCTGTTGCGCCTCCTGCTGGTGCTGATGCTGTGACTTTTGCTGCAACTGGATTTGCTGAAGCAACAATTTGGTCGTCTCCTGGTGCTGCTGCTGTATGCTCTGCTGGGCCTGGACCAGGTGCTTAACGAGTTCCTCCATGCTGCTGGACTTCTCTGGCAGGCTGGCAGCCTTCACCCAGGACATCCACCGGTCTTTGTGGCAGGTACACGTGTTCCTGGAATCCTGCACGCACTCTCACACCAACTGTGGCAAGACGACTCGCTCGGCTCTCCCGGAGGCAGACTCAGGACACACGTTCTCAGGTTACGTTCCTGCTGGTTTATTATCTGGCATAAAACCAGCAGGGTTTCACAGGAAAAAAAAACAATAAACAAAGTCTAGCTCAGTCCATAGATGAGCGGGTTCCACCCGCTCTCGGTAGCATAAACTGCACAGTCCAAGTAACAAGCTCTGCAGCTTCAGCAATTCTGTCTGGAGACTTCCCTCTTCCACACTCCAGAGAAAAAAAAACAGGACTGAGCTTTTACACATTGCTCAGCCACACCCTGAGGGGAGGTAGGGGGAATGGCGTCCCGCCCTCTTTGCCATTCCCATAAAACCGCACACCCTTTAACGGAGCAAATCTACCAGCATATAACACGCTGGCAGAAAAATAAAGTAGGTCTTAGTTCACACAGGAGAGCATCCTGAGTGACACATACCTCCCCTCACATATAAAACCAGTGACACTGTCACACTGCTTATGTCCATGTACAGTATATATATATTTTTTTTATGTGTCCCTATAGTTAGATTTCCTTTCTATGGTAGAAAAATAAATAGTTTTTAGTTGATTCAAGTAATCTGTTCACATGTACGTAAGGAGTATCTACTTACGCTTTGCAGTTTCTTCTTCAGTTCCAGAATTGCGGCTTGATATCCTTTTGATGTAGCATTAAGGTAATATATACTCATGCTAGACAAAAGATAAATGAAAGTCATAAAGAGGCTAAAGACCTCTTATAAAAAAAAAAAACAATACGGTAAAATAAATGCAACCCTTGCTGAGAGTATTAAAAGATGGGCCAAGATGTAATAATTATTATAACCATGTTGTCACGATTCCACCCCTCAGTGTTTCTGGGATGCAGTTGCTGACAGCTTAATGTCCAGTCTGGTGCAGAGTGCAGTACTTTGATTGACAGCTCAGTGTCCAGGGGTGTGCTGAGCTGTCGGCGTTTTAATGTTAGAACCCTTCTGTTTGTTTTTTCCATCTTGTGTTTTGCGGTCACGTGACCCTCTGCCTTTATACTCCAGCTCCGCCCTTGTGGCTGTGCTGGACTTCAGTGTTTGACTGTTTCTCTAGCCTGGTGCTTCGGTGCCTTTCTCTGTCAAGTTCGCTTGGTCCTCTGGGACCTCTAGTACATTTTGTCAGTTTGTCTTTTTGTGTTCTGCAACAACTTCTGTTTAGGAGGTGTCCCAGTTTTGTCCCAGTCCTTAGTTCTTTTAGGGACCCCTCCCTTAATTCTATAGGTCTTTGTTCAGACTAGCCGAGGACTAAGGCGGGTCTGTTCACTAGGAACAGGCAGCCCGCTACATCGTAGGGATTAAGCTTAGTCTTACTGTAGGGACAGCGTTCCCCTATCTTTCCTTAGTACATGTTGCAGATCATAACAGTAAGTCCAGCCCAAAAAACTAAAAGGAAAGAAATTCAGGGATCAGTATGGTTTCCGTACAGGATTTGGCTCAACGCTTGCAGGGATTGTCTCTGGAGGTGGCCGAGCTTCAGCAACACGTGAGTAGCTGTTCTGGAGCGCATTTTGTCGAACCCAAGGTAGGACTGCCTGATGTTTTTTTTTGGTAAACAGCAAGATTTTTTTTCCTTTAAAAATGTGTGTTTGTTATATTTTCATTTGAGACCAAGGTCCTCTGGGAATGAATTACAGCGCATTGGTTTTATTATGTCACTTTTGCGCAATGAACCACAGGGGTGAACCTTTTCTCTCCAACCAAATGATCCGTGTTTAAGGTCTGTTGAAGAATTTTTTTCTGCTATGGAGCTATTATATGACGATCCTGATCGAATCTCATCTGCTGAATCAGAACTCAGACGTTTGAATCAGGGGTCAGATGATGTTGAAAATTATTGCACACACTTCAGGAGATGGGCTTCAGAAGTTAAATGGAATGATCCTGTGCTGAGATGTTTATTTCTTGCTGGTCTGAGTGAAAGGGTTAAGGATTTGATAATTGCATTCCCTGCACCTGAGATTCTGCAGGATGCCATGCAGTTAGCTGTTTGTATAGACTGGAGACTGAGGTGCATGCTCAATGAGGTAAAGACTCCTGTAATGTCAGTTCCTAGTCCCCAGAAAATCTGCTCTAACGGCGGAGAACCGATGGAGGTTGGGTTGATGTCACTCCGCTCTCAGGAAAGAGACCGGAGGTTCACCGAGGGATTGTGTCTTTATTGTGGTAAAGCTGACCATTTGATTAAGTATTGTGAGCATCGATTAAGTAAAGAAAAAAAAAAGGTCAGTTACGCCCGTATAGCTTTTTTATGCTCTGCAGGAGTATTTCTTTCTGGGAGTACTACTCTGCAGGGAGATTTGATTGAATTTCAGGTATTTGTGGATTTTGGTTCAACACTTAATGTGATTGATAAAGGGTTTTTGGAATACCTTAAATTGAAATCCAAACCTTTGTCATCACCTATTTCTGTGATTGCAATTGATAACACTCCTTTAAAATGTATTACTCACAAGACTGCTGCATTTCCCCTCACTATCAATGGAGTTCACCAAGAAATTTTGGACTTGGTTGTTTTAGATAATTTACCCTCTCCAGTTGTTCTACGATTGCCTTGGTTAAAACTGCACAATCCTTTATTGGACTGGTCTACTAATGTAATTAAGTCTTGCAGTCCGAAGTGCTATGATAAATGTTGTAATGGTCGCATTGCGGCTGTGGAAAAAGGGGAATTATCGGTACCTATTCAAGATTTTTGGAGGGTTTTTCGGAGGAGGAGTTGCAAGTTTTACCTCCTCATAGGGATTATGACTGCACCATTGAGTTTGTTCCGGGAGCTACTCTTCCCAAGAGTCGCTTGTTTAATCTGACTATCCCTGAAAGAAAGGCCTTGGAGGAGTACATACAGACTAGCCTGGCTGCTGGTCACATTAGACCTTCTAAGTCGCCTGTGGCAGTTGGATTTTTCTTTGTTAAAAAAAAGGACGGCGGTTTACGTCCATGTCTGGATTTTCGTGAAATTAATAAGATTACCGTATGCAATTCCATTGCCGTTAATTCCTGACTTGTTTAACCAGTTAGTGGGGGCCAAGTGGTTCTCCAAAATTGATCTCCGGGGGGGCATACAATTTGTTACGAGTGAAGGAGGGTGATGAGTGGAAAACCGCTTTTAACACTCCGGTAGGTCATTGTGAGAATCTGGTGATGCCTTTTGGTCTTACCAATGCACCTGCATTTTTTCAGAACCTTATTAATGATATCCTGAGACCTTTGATTGGTAAGAATGTGGTTGTGTATTTGGATGACATTTTAATTTACTCACCAGATCTAGAGTCCCATTGGCAGAGTGTACGTGAAGTTTTGCAGTTATTGAGTGATAATTCACTCTTTGCTAAGCTGGAGAAATGTGAGTTCGCTGTGCAGAAAATTAGTTTTTTGGGCTATATTGTCTCCAGCGAGGGCTTTGAGATGGACCCTGTGAAGGTTCAGGCTGTGCAGGAATGGCCTAGGCCTATTGGTTTGAAATCTATACAGAGATTTTTGGGTTTTGCCAATTATTACAGGAAATTTACTAAGAATTTTTCTGCAATTGTTAAACCTCTAACCGATCTCACCAGGAAAGGTGCGAATACGGCCCAGTGGACTACTGAGGCCACTGAAGCGTTTGAGTATCTCAAAGAGAGGTTCAGTTCGGCCCCTATCCTTATGCAGCCTGATGTAACTAAGCCTCTTTTGGTCAAGGGCGATGCTTCATCGGTGGGGGTCGGAGCCGTTTTGTCTCAGGAGAACAAGGGTGGAGTACATCCTTGTGCCTTCTTTTCGAAAAAAAATTCGGAAACCAAACTGTATTATGATGTTGGAAATCGGGAATTGCTGGCTATTAAACTTGCGTTTGAACATTGGCGTCATTTTTTGGAAGGCGCTAGATTTCCTATTCAGGTGTTCACAGATCATAAGAATTTGATCTATCTGGATGCTGCCAAGCGCTTGAATGCCCGTCAAGCTAGGTGGGCACTTTTTTTTTCTCGGTTTCATTTTTCTGTTACCTATATCCCTGGTACTAAGAATGTTAAAGCCAATGCTTTATCTCGCAGCTTCTCTCCTACGGTCAGTGCCGATGAGGAGGAGAGCATTTTACAGAAAGGAGTTGTGGTGGCGGCATTAGACTCCGTTTTGTAGAATGGGATTCTGAAAGCTCAAGATGATGCTCCATCTAACACTCCCCATGGGAGGTTGTTCGTGCCTAGAGCCTTTAGGAGAGATTTGTTTGTGGAGTGTCTTGAGTCTCGGTTGGCAGGTCATCCAAGAATTTCGGAGACTAAGAGACTTATCAGTCGCAGTTTTTGGTGGCCTGGATGGCAGAAGGAAGTCATCAAGTGGGTGTGTCAATGTACTGTGTGTGCTAGGTCAAAGGCTTCACATACTTCTGCTGCGGGTTGCTTTGCCCTCTGGATGTTCCTAGTGCACCTTGGACGCATCTCACAAGGGATTTTATTACTGATCTTCCTGTGTCCGAGGGTTTTACTGTCATCTGGGTGGTCGTGGACCGTTTTAGTAAGATGTGTCATTTGGTTCCATTCATTAAGTTGCCCTGCGCCAAGACACTCGCTAAGATGTTTGTTAAGGAGATTGTCAAGCTCCATGGCGTTCCCACGGATATTGTTTCTGATAGAGGACCTCAGTTTGTGGCTCGCTTTTGGTGTGCTTTTTGTGACAGGTTGGGAGTCTATTTGTCATTTTCGTCTGGTTATCATCCTGAGTCTAATGGACAGACTGAAAGAAAGAACCAGAATGTTGAACAGTTTTTGCGTTGTTTTGTGGCGGACAATCAAGAGGTGTGGTCTGAGTTTCTGCCTCTCGCAGAATTTGCTCTTAACAATCATACATCCTCCTCTGCTGGGTGTTCTCCTTTTTTTTGTTGTACTGGGAGACATCCGTCTTTTGGTTCGTTCTCCAAATTGGGGTCGGCGGTGCCGGAGGAGGAGAATTTTTCCAGTGATTTGGAGAGAGTTTGGACTAATGTACATTGCAACCTTCAAGAGGCTAACAAGAAGTCCAAGAAGTATTTTGACAAGAAACGTAAGGAGGTTTTGTTTACTGTGGGTGACATGGTTTGGTTGTCCTCGAAGAACCTGCGGTTGAGGATTCCCTCTAAAAAAAAAATGAGTCCTAAGTTTGTGGGTCCATTTAAAGTGCTTCAGGTTGTTAACCCGTCTGCTGTTAGGTTGGATGTCCCTACTTCCTGGAAGATTAACCCTGTGTTTCATGTTTCCTTGTTGAAAAAGGCTGATGTATCGGATAGGGACGCCACTGTCACAGTTCCTCCTGTTGTGGAAGACGGCGAATATGAAATTTCTTGTATCTTGAATTCTAGATGGCATAGATGGAGATTACAGTATCTTGTCTCCTGGAAGGGTTTCGGTCCCGAAGACAACTCCTGGGTAAGGACGGATGATGTCTCTGCTCCTAGGCTTGTTAAAGCTTTCCACAAGAGGTTTCTGGATAGGCCTGGGCCTGGAGGATCCGGAGGATCCTCATAAAAGAGGGGGTACTGTTAGAACCCTCCTGTTTGTTTTTTCTATCTTGTGTTTTCAGGTGACCATCTGCCTATATATTCCAGCTCCGCCCTTGCGGCTGTGCTGGACTTCAGTGTTTGACTGTTTCTCTAGCCTGGTGCTTCGGTGCCTTTCTCTGTCAAATTTGCTTGGTCCTCTGGGACCTCTAGTACATTTTTGTCAGTTTGTCTTTTTGTGTTCTGCAACAACTTCTGTTTAGGAGGTGTCCCATTTTTGTCCCAGTCCTTAGTTGTTTTAGGGACCCCTCCCTTAATTCTATAGGTCTTCGTTCAGACTAGCCGAGGACTAAGGCGGGTCTGTTCACTAGGAACAGGCAGCCCCCTACATCATAGGGATTCAGCTTAGTCTTACTGTAGGGAAAGCTTTCCCCTATCTTTCCTTAGTACATGTTGCATATCATAACATTTGATTGACAGCAAGCTGAGACTGGGAGGCGCTGGCTATCTTCATGTGTTCATTGTCCCAGGTGATTGCCCAGCTACTTAACTGGGCTGTTACTCCCAAACCTATACCAGACATACATTCAGCTTGTGTGAGGTTTTTCTCTCTGTGCCCTGTGTTCTGTGAATTGATCTTTCGTTGCCTGACCTTGGATCTTGTTTTGACCACCCGCCTGTTTAACCACTTTGTTATAATCTGCTGTCTTCCTGGTATTTGATCTCAAACCATTATCTGATTATGCTTTTGTCTCTTCCTTCTGTTTATGACGTACCCTCCTTGCTTCTTACCTCGGACTCCTTGACTATCCCGACTTATGGCTTGTCCGCGAGAAGTGACTCAGCATCATACATGTTATGGCTCATTTAGCCTTAGTCTCATTATGACATTAGACTTATAAGAATTCCCAGGATTGTTGTCTTCAAGACTCGCTTCATCCATGTAGGTTATGTCTATATTAAAACCGCTTTGGGTGCTGCACCCAGATTTCTCCAGCTGTCCCATAAATAATGATTGAAGCAGTGGTGCACAAGCTCAATTTCCATACTGATAGGGCTTTATAGAGCCTCTCTCTTGGGATCGTTGGACGTCTCAGAAGTCAGGTCCTTGCATTTCAGAAAATTATCACCTCTCTCATGGTTAAGAGATAACTTTCAATCTTCAGGAACCCCCTTTAATGTTCACTGGTGCAAAAAAAAGCTAAACTTGGAAATCAATTAGTTTTCTCATAATCAAAAGTGGATAAAAATGTAAAAACAAGTAATTTTAGAATTAACCTCTAATTAAAAATCCTTTTTGTTCTCAAAAAGAGAGGACTTTTTAATTGTATAGTTTAAAACGTATTTCCTAGAATATTGGCCTACTCTGCAATTGATTAGAGGTGGCCACTTTCCCAGGCATAGAGCAGGCATTTGAAAGCTCTTTGCTATACAGCTTGCAAGTGCTTCCCCGAAGCTGAGCCCTCAACTCTCCTGACAAGCAGGAAGCGGGAAGGCATCGAATCGGAGCACCCCTGAAGACCAATAATGAGAATAACGCTATAATCATATCAAATATTTCTATACATCTTACCTTACCACTATTGTACTTACACCATTAGCAAAATGAATGGTAGAATTAGTCCAGGGTTAGAAGCGTAGCTAAATACTTTTGCAAACCATGCCGGGAAGTCGTACAGTAAGGTTTCCTGTATAACTTCAAACATTCTTTGCTTTCCACTAAAAAACAGATTTATCAATAAATCAATAAAACATTAAAACGCATACACTACATGTAGGTTAGGCTAGGCTCACACTAGCGTTCTAAGTCTTATTTTTCACGCAGTAAATATATTTGTCACATTATAGACTCTAACTGCACCCCATTGACTATGATGGAGTTTGTCAGGTTGCTGTTAGGGGGTTTGTCATTTCAAGAATAGCACAGATTTTTTTCTGGTTAACATGACAGCATCTGTAGCCTTCCAGATGGAAGCCATAATGCAAGTGTGAACAAGCCTTATATGTTTCCTAATACAATTGCAGTATTTCTATTTGATGAATTAATTAAGTCAAATGATACACTATCAGCACAGCATATTATATGGGGAGCCAGGGTCTTATAGTAAACTTTTAATTGCCACCTTGTTCATCACCGCTGGGCCCTCCTTCTGTAATGCATGCTCAAACACCTCTCCTAGTGAGTCTCCAGGGAGCCCTCCTACAGTGACCACTGACAGCACCAGGCAGCTCCGCAGGAGGGCCCAGGAGGATATTAGAGCACTTGGCACTGCTGGAAACCCACCAATGATGCATGTTCTTCTTGTCTGTATAGGTGTTTAGCCATTATTTTACAGATTTATTTATACTTACATGATTATGATGCTTGTCTGACAAAAGAAGTAATCTATTATTTTCCTCTAGTTATAAAGTATTATTTTATCACACTACAGATTGCATACTAGTAGTAGGGATACAACCTGAAAACTAGATATACTGTAGATACAAGAGGAGGAGGCCACAAATCCACTGGATTTTCTATTGGGTGCTATTAGCCAAACGGTGCAATATATTTTTGACCTATTTGGGCTACTAGATGTGCTGATCTGTCTCCACACCCGGAAACTCTAATATAAGATAGAATATTATAGTGACAGATCGTCTCTAACCAGTAAATATATTACATAAATGATTTGTGATGAAAATTTCCTGAAAATGATCATATCTGTATTGAGGTGAAATAATGTTACGTTTATTAGTACATAATGCCATGTGATGATTCAAAACCAATAAATGGCCAGTCTGAAAACGGGCCAGAAGTTTTTGCAGCGGAAATCCATTCTCAAAAACTTCTTCAAAAACTCTTGGAAAATTCAAATTCAATTAATTTCCATGGGTATATGCAGACATTGTCTTTTTCCGACAGATTCTGCCTGGAACCCGCTTTAAAGAGTGATTAAAAAAACTCCAAAAATAATGAATACATGCACTGAAATTTCAAAACCATTTGCTGTTCATGATGTGTTTCATCTTTTGTCTCCTCTTTTAAGAGCTTCAGGCTTTGAAAGTTTTAAAGCAGCTAAAAGAAGTGACCAATCCATTCTTCTAGTGGCTACCAAGCTTGGAAGCCACCACTATGTTATGTTTGGAATTTAAAAAAAAACAAACGTCACCAGTGAGGCCACCACAAATCACTTCTGTCCAAGAGGATGTCAGAAAAAAGACTTCCAGGAAAACATCTCCGACGTTTTACTGAAGTTTTTTTCCTTCAAAAACAATGTGTGTTCGCCAGAGTCTAAAAGATGCCTTGTGTACATACCCTATATGTTGAATATACAATTTTTTTTAGGAGGATTTTGGAGAGTAACCAGTCCAAAAACTCCCCAAAAATATATTGGATCATCTTAGTTAGCTTTAATAAAACCACAGCAGCCCAGGTGTTGCAGAAGCAATGTGAACGCTAAAAATACGTCTACTTTACGGTCATGAGATACTGGCCTCATATTGTAAGCAGTAATGAGATGGGCCATCTTTTTGCTTGTCTGTTTGTTTTGTTTGATTGTTAGTATCAATTAGCCCTGTGCTTCTCGTTGTCTGAATATTGACACTGAATAGTAAAGTGGTGGAATAGAATACATTGGAGCTCGTTGATAACAAAAACCTTTGGAAATGTTCTAGTTTACCTTCAGTTCCTCGGAGAGGAAGCATAGTGCCCTCTAGTGGTTTTGAGGTTCCTATACAGTTTAGTCAGTGGACTGAATTTTTACATTGTACGCTGCACTAATTCAGTACTAGATCTGTATTTTATCATGATAAAATGTAGGGTTGAAAAATAATCATTGCATATTTTTCTGAATACAGAGAAATATTCAATGCAGCAAATTGTATATATTAAGCAAGTAAAGTCAAATAAAAATTTTAGTGGCACTTTCTTATGCAAACACACTGAATTAGGCAGTGTTAAGACTAATATATATATATATATATATATATATATATATATATATATATATATACAGTACAGACCAAAAGTTTGGACACACCTTCTCATTTAAAGATTTTTCAGTATTTTTATGACTATGAAAATTGTACATTCACACTGAAGGCATCAAAGCTATGAATTACCACATGTGGAATTATATACTTAACAAAAAAGTGTGAAACAACTGAAAATATGTCTTATATTCTAGGTTCTTCACAGTAGCCACCTTTTGCTTTGATGACTGCTTTGCACACTCTTGGCATTCTCTTGATGAGCTTCAAGAGGTAGTCACCGGAAATGGTCTTCCAACAATCTTGAAGGAGTTCCCAGAGATGCTTAGCACTTGTTGGCCCTTTTGCCTTCACTCTGCGGTACAGCTCACCCCAAACCATCTGGATTGGGTTCAGGTGTGGTGACTGTGGAGGCCAGGTCATCTGGCATAGCCCCCCATCACTCTCCTTCTTGGTCAAATAGCCCTTACACAGCCTGGAGGTGTGTTTGGGGTCATTGTCCTGTTGAAAAATAAATGATGGTCCAACTAAACGCAAACCGGATGGAATAGCATGCCGCTGCAAGATGCTGTGGTAGCCATGCTGGTTCAGTATGCCTTCAATTTTGAATAAATCCCTAACAGTGTCACCAGCAAAGCCCCCCCACACCATCACACCTTCTCCTCCATGCTTCACGGTGGGAACCAGGCATGTAGAGTCCATCCATTCACCTTTTCTGCGTCGCACAAAGACACGGTGGTTGGAACCAAAGATCTCAAATTTGGACTCATCAGACCAAAGCACAGATTTCCATTGGTCTAATGTCCATTCCTTGTGTTCTTTAGCCCAAACAAGTCTCTTCTGCTTGTTGCCTGTCCTTAGCAGTGGTTTCCTAGCAGCTATTTTACCATGAAGGCTTGCTGCACAAAGTCTCCTCTTAACAGTTGTTGTAGAGATGTGTCTGCTGCTAGAACTCTGTGTGGCATTGACCTGGTCTCTAATCTGAGCTGCTGTTAACCTGCGATTTCTGAGGCTGGTGATTCGGATAAACTTATCCTCAGAAGCAGAGGTGACTCTTGGTCTTCCTTTCCTGGGGCGGTCCTCATGTGAGCTAGTTTCTTTGTAGCGCTTGATGGTTTTTGCAACTGCACTTGGGGATACTTTCAAAGTTTTCCCAATTTTTCGCACTGACTGACCTTCATTTCTTAAAGTAATGATGGCCACTCGTTAATCTTTACTTAGCTGCTTTTTTCTTGCCATAATACAAATTCTAACAGTCTATTCAGTAGGACTATCAGCTGTGTATCCACCTGACTTCTGCACAACACAACTGATGGTCCCAACCCCATTTATAAGGTAAGAAATCCCACTTATTAAACCTGACAGGGCACACCAGTGAAGTGAAAACCATTTCCGGTGACTACCTCTTGAAGCTCATCAAGAGAATGCCAAGAGTGTGCAAAGCAGTCATCAAAGCAAAAGGTGGCTACTTTGAAGAACCTAGAATATAAGACATATTTTCAGTTGTTTCACACTTTTGGGTTAAGTATATAATTCCACATGTGTTAATTCATAGTTTTGATGCCTTCAGTGTGAATGTACAATTTTCATAGTCTTGAAAATATAGAAAAATCTTTAAATGAGAAGGTGTGTCCAAACTTTTGGTCTGTACTGTATATATATATATATATATATATATATATATATATATATATATATACAGTGGCGACCAAAAGTTTTGCATTTTTTTTAAAAGTGTGATTACTTCTGTCTGGTTGTTGTGATGCCATTTCCCTGGAGACTTTAGTAAACCGGAAGCAAATGGTTGTCAGCTATAAGGACAAAAATTGTGTTTAACATTGTTTTTATCCCTTTGTGTGTTAGTTTTCAACATTTGCTGGGCCAAATGTTTTGCATATTTTGTCATGGGTATTCGAATTTTGCCTAAAATTTTTTTTTTCATGTGTGTGTTTTTAGGTTAAAAATGGCAAAGACAAAGCCAATTTTTTCACGAGATGTCTGGAAGCTTATTATTCTGAGTCAGGCAAAAGACAAAAAGACAAAAAGAGTTAGCTATAGAATTCAACTGTCACAGAGTCAAGTGTCACATATATTCAAGAAAGAAAAAGAAGGTGATGGAACAGCTGACCAACCTAGACGTGGACGACCACGGAAAACTTCCTCCAGAGTTGATCACATTATTAAGAAAAAGTCAGTATCTCATGTCCATAAAAGTGTTGTACATGGGGTCAAAGTGAGTCACCAAACTGTGGTGCTACGGTTTAGAGCAGTAGGGTTGAATGCACGAGTTCCAGTCAAGAAGCCTTTCATCTCTGCAAAGAATCGGAAGGTCCAACTTTAGTTTGCCAAAGAACACAGCCAATGGAAAGAGACAGATTGGTCTAAGGTGTTGTGGTCTGATGAATCCAAGTTCAATCTGTTTGGTAGTGATGGCAAGCACTATATATACCGCCCATTTGAAAAATGTAATGATGTAAGGTACCAAACACCTGCAGTGAAACATGGTGGTGGCAATGTCATGGTTTGGGGATGCTTTTCTGCATCTGCCATTGGCCCTCTGCATAGAATTGATGGAAATATGAATGCTACCATGTACAAGGATATACTGGAGAATGTAATGCTTACACATGGTAAAACTAAAGTAGGCAGGGGATGGAAATTCCAGCAAGACAAAAATTAGTTAGCAAAGAAAAATGTTCGCCTGTTGCAATGGCCAAATCAATCACCTGATTTACACCCTATAAGAGCACCTTTGGGAAGAGTTAGGGCGATAAGTTGGGGCCTGTACCCATAGCAATAAAGATGAATTGTTTGCAGATTTTCAAATGGAATGGAACAAGATCCCTCAAGATGTCTTGAATACCCTCGTGGCTTCAATGCCCCGTCGGTGTGGTGCAGTAATTAAAGCAAGAGGTTATGCTACAAAATACTAAGTCATGGCATTGTAAACAATAAATTACTCTCTACGTTGTAATCAACAAATAGTATATGCAGAACTTTTGGCAATCAGTTTTCTTTAATTAAATGACAATACCTATATTCAAAAGCATTTTGTTAAAAATGAAGGCCTTGCATGATGACATCGTCATGGACTTTCAATTCATCACCAGGAAAATGGCATCACAACAACCAGACAGAAGTAATCACTCTTAAAAAAAATGCTAAACTTTTGGTCGCCACTCTATACTGTATATCACATACACTGTGTTCCAAATTATTATGCAAATAATATTTTCTCAGATTTTCCCAAATTACCTATATGAATTGCAGTCATTGTAATTTTCCAGTCAAATAACTATTAGAGTACAATTGAAAGGTTTTTGTACAAACTGCCTATGATAACAGTATATTTTTAAAAAAATAAAAAACTCAAACTGCACTCAAAATGCATGTTCCAAATTATTATGCACAGCAGCGTTTTCAACCTTTTCATTTTAATAAAGAACAAAAAAATGGTCATTTTTGAAATTATAAGCATTAGCAGGTTATTACAAACTGAAATTAAACAGTTTTCAACTCAAAACTTTATTCTAGGTGATGTTATATTTGCACATAGGACCCCTTGTTCGAAAGGAGCTTCTGAACTCTCTCGTCCATTGAATTTGTCAGGTTTTGGATGGTTTCTGCTTTAATTGTTTTGCATGAGGACAGAATACCCTCCCAGAGCTGTTTCTTAGATGTGAACTGCCTCCCGCCATCATAGACACTCCTTTTGATGATGCTCCAGAGGTTCTCAATGGGGTTGAGGTCAGGGGAGCATGGGTGCCACACCATAAGTTTGTCCCCTTTTATGCCCATAGCAGCCAGAGATGCAGATGTATTATGTGCAGCATGAGACGGGGCATAATGTGCGATATGTACAGATTTAGGGTTCTGACGCACTCCCTGCGCCGTGGGGTACTCGGTAGCCGGGCCGGTCGATGCTGGGGGGATGTCACAGTGGCAGTGGCCCGGTCCGTGACCCAGGGCGGTCAATAAAAGGGGAAAAGTGAAAGGGGAATGAAGTTTTTATAGAGATAATGCTGCGATGCCGCCTGTGGTATGCGGCTATATGGGACCGCCGCTGTGGTGCACATCCTCTGGAGCTGGTGGTGACGCAGCAGAGTTGGTTCAACTCTCCACAGGTAGAGCTTAGCCCCACGGCAGGATATAGTGATGCTATGAGGTAGATGTTGCTGGTGCGGTGTAGTGCATGGGTACTAGCTGGTAGTAGAGGTCCGGGCAGCCTGGGAGCAAGTTGGGGATCCATCTCGCCAGTTGAAGTTGTAGGCCTTCCCTCTGCGCTAATCTCTTTGGCCCTGCTGCTTGTAGCTATGCCGCTGCCCTCGTCCCTGAGTAAAACGTCTGTTCCTCACCCGTATGGCAGGCAGCTCGGGCCTTCCTTATGTATCGCTCCCACGTGGCAGTGCTGGGCCCTATAGTGCTACTGTGTCACCAGGCATCTGATGGGTCCAGGAGATCTGCAGTCTCCTGCCCTCTGGTTTCTGCTGCTGGGCATTCAGTGCCCAATAACCTCGGACTCCGGTGTCCGGTTCTTCTCCGCTTCTCTCCTCTGGGGCGAGCTTGTACACAGCTCCCCTCCCCAGGTCCTTCCTCGTCGCTGTCCTGTCTTCAACTCCTCTCAACTCACTCTCACTAACCCCGCCTCCAGATTCCAGTTGTCAAGGGGAAGAGCTCCCCTTTCTGGTCTGGAGCCAGGAAAGTGTTGTATGCTGGTAAACCTGATTAGGGGACCCCTCCTTGCTTCCAGGCATGGCATCACCCCTTGTGAGGGAGGCAATGCCACTGTGGCAACCGGACCCCTGGGGTGCCACATTCCCCCCTAGTTAAATTCAGTACTCCCGGACTGAGGACACCTTTAGAATCAAACAATTAACAGTAATAATGATTCATATTACAAACAATTTGCAAAGTCTCAAAAAGTGTAAAGATTGCAGAATAACAAAAACCAAACTAAACTTGGAAGCAGTCATTGCGGCGCTTGACTTGTCTTTTTCCGGGCTCCTGAAGGTTGGTTGGTGGGAACCACCTCAACCCACTTTGCGTTTCATCCCTTGGCCTGGTTTTCGGCCACGCCTGTGGTTTATTTTCAAGGCCAACAATTAACTTTATTCAATATTGTCCTGACCACACCTAGTCCTGTGGTCCATTTGTTGGACCACATCTTCGGCCACTCCAAAGGGGTTTTTGTTCAGTGGTCTTGACAAAACCAACAAGAAGCACTTTAAGAAGTGCAAATTATTTATAATGGAAAGTTTTTGGGTAGATCACCATCCTCAACCACAATGTCCTTTTTACTTAACCGGGTAACTACATAAAACTTTTCTTTAAACGTTTTCACACAGGACTTACACTAATACCCTTCCAGGTAACTATTTACACACACTTATAACTTTTTCTTTAAACTGAACAGTTCAACAGTGGTGCTCCCTCCGGGGAAGCACAAGCACCGATCCACCATAGGCTGGCCCAGCCGGGTCGTCAGCCTCGGATGGTAGAGGCATGTCCTCCTCCTCCACCACCCTGCGAACATTGAGGGCATACCATCCACACTCTCCCTTATGCTGGGTGTAAGTAACCCTGTCACCAGGGTATAGTTCACGGCCCAGGTGTCCCTGCTGGAGATGGGACTCCACGTTGCGCCGGTTTACAAAGAAGTCCTTTGCCAACTGTGGCTTCTTAATGAAGCCCCATCCAGCTTCCAGGTCAAATTTCACCACAGTCCCCTCAGTGCATGGACTGGGTGTGGCAGATTTGGTCTTGTGGGCCCGGGTCTTCTCCTGCATGTTGCGGGCTTCCATCCTCTCCCACCTCTCCTGTCGCTCCTTACGTTCCGCGGCCAGTTTCCGTTGCTCCCGCTCACAATACTTCTCCCTTTTGAGGGCCTCAGCTTGGGTCTCCTGCGGGAACCCCATGAGATCACACTCCAGGTTATCCCACCGGTACTCCTCCCCTTCTCTTGTACAGGTGACCGGGGCCGCAGCCGTGGGTTGTAGAGGGGCTCCCTGCTGATCCTCATATTTCGCGGACCAGTCCCACGTGGGGCACCCGTACACCCATAAGGGTGTGGGGGCAGGGGGTTTCTGTAGGAGGCCCAGGAGCAGGTAGGCGTTGCAGGCACCCGGGGCAGGGGGTTCCTGTAAGGGGCCCAGGAGCAGGTCAGTCTGTCAGCGCCCGGGGCAGGGGTGTCGTCATTACCTGCTCCTGCGGCCGCTCCAGCACTGCTTGTCACCTCCAAGTCCAGGGGAGGCTCCGCCGGGGCTGGGATGCTGTAGATGGAACGCAGCAGGGACTGCTGCTGGATCATCAGCTTCCTCAGCAGCTCATCTTTCCACAGCGAGACGGCAGCCAGCTGGGCCTCTTCCATCTTCCGGCCCAGCCCTGCACCTCATCGCGGCGGAATCCCGTATCCTCCAGGGACAACTTGGTTAAGACCCCCTACAGGTTGAGGGATGATGCAGTAGGCTGCAGGCCACGGGCCGGAGTCTGAGGTTGGTCTCTGTCCATGTCGACTGCCGGGTGTGGTCTGTCTGCTCTGCTGGAGGCCCCACCCTGTCTGTGGTTTTTCTTCTCCTCTCCCCTTTCTGGGGCCGTTCCATGGCAGCTTGATGTCGGCCACACCTGGGGGCGGCTTCCCCTGACTGATGGACAAGTCTAGGTATATGGCCACAGGCGCATGGGGCGGGCTCCGCTTTTGTCGCCATTCTGGAACCCGGCCCACGATAGGAGGTCTATTGTCGTTCTTGATCACACACATAATGGCGCCTGTTTTTCTGGGGCGGGGGCCAAATTCAGTATCAAAGCACAGTCTATTGGCACATGGGACCCGTGATAATGGGTCGGTTCAACCTGTTCGTGACACCAAGTATGACGCGCCCCCTGGGCCGTGGGGTACTCGGTAGCCGGGCCTGTCGATGCTGGGGGATGTCACGGTGGCAGTGTTGGGCCCTATGGTGCTGCTGTGTCGCCGGGCTTCGGATGGTGCCAGGAGACTGCCTGCCCTCCAGTTTCTGCTGCTGGGCCTTCAGAGCCCCACAACCTCGGACACCAGTGTCCGGTTCTTCTCTGCTTCTCTCCTCTGGGGAGAGCTTGTACACAGCTCCCCTCCCCAGGTCCTTCCTCGTCGCTGTCCTGTCTTCAACTCCTCTCAACTCACTCTCACTAACCCCGCCTCCAGATTCCAGTTGTCAAGGGGAGGAGCTCCCCTTTCTGGTCTGGAGCCAGGAAAGTGCTAGAACTCTCCTGTTAGGTTTTTTCTAGTTTGCTGGTCACATGACCTTTTTTGCCTATTTAATCCGGCTCCGCCCTCCTGGCCTTGCTGGACTTCATTGTAATTTCTACTCTTGAGCTAGCTTGGTGCTCTGTTAGCTTTCTCAGTCAGTTTTGCTAGGTCTTCGGACCTCTATGTTCTATGTTGTTTGTCTTATTTCTGCTACAATTTCTGCTAGGAGGTGTCCATCTTTCTCCCAGTCCCTAGTTCTTGTAGGGATCCCTTCCTCACATCTATAGGTCTTCGTTCAGACTAGCCGAGGACTTTAGCGGGTCTGATCGCAGGATCAGGTTCCCGTTACATCGTAGGGATCCAGCTTAGTTCTATTGTAGGGACAGATCTCCTGTCTTTCCTTAGTGCTTGTAGCAGATCATAACAGTAAGTCCAGCCCAAAAATTTCTCTAAGGAAAGACCTCCAGTTTCCATCATGGTCTCGGTTCAGGATTTGGCTCAACGCTTGCAGGGACTCTCTCTGGAGGTGGCCAAGCTCCAACAACACGTGAGTAGCTGTTCTGGAGCACATTTTGTAGAGCCAAAGGTACGTCTGCCTGATCTATTTTTTGGTGAACAACAAGATTTTTTTTCCTTTAAAAATGCTTGTTTATTGTATTTTCGTTTAAGACCCGGATCCTCTGGTGATGAATCACAGCGCATAGGGTTCATAATGTCACTTTTGCGCAAAGAACCTCAGGGATGGGCCTTTTCTCTCCAACCTAGTGATCCGTGCTTTAGATCAGTGGATAGTTTTTTTTCTGCTTTGGGGTTGTTGTATGATGATCCTGATCGTGTCTCATCTGCTGAGTCTGAATTAAGACGTTTGAGGCAGGGATCAGGTAATGTGGAAAATTATTGTACTCACTTCCGTCGGTGGTCTGCTCAGGTAGGGTGGAATGATTCAGCTTTGAAAAGTTTGTTTCTTGCGGGGCTAGGTGAAAGGGTTAAGGATCTGCTGATTGCTTATCCTTCATCTGTAAACTTGCAGGAGGCAATGCAATTAGCTATACGGGTGGACAGGAGACTGCGTGCAAGGGTTAATGAGAGTAAATCCTCTGCCATGTCAGCTCCGAGTATTGAGAGGGTCTGTACTGACATTGGAGAGCCGATAGAGATTGGGGCGATGTCACCCCGCTCTCAGGAAAAAGACCGCAGATTTTCTGAAGGTTTGTGCTTTTATTGCAGTGGATCTGACCATTTCATTAGGAACTGTGTGCTTTGTGTGAACAAGGAAAAAAGAAAGGTCAGTTACGCCCATATAGCCTGTTTAAATACTAAGGGTGTACTTCTTCCTGCTAATACCACTGCTCAGGAAGAATTAATTGAATTTCGGGTATTTGTGGATTGTGGTTCTACTCTGAATGTGATTGATGGGGGGTTCTTGGAAAAACTTAACTTAAAACCCAAACCTTTGTCATCCCCTATTGCCGTGGTTTCTGTCGATGGCTCTCCCTTAAAGAGTGTTACTCACAAGGTCTGTGAATTTCCCCTCACTATTAATGGTATTCACCAAGAGAATTTGGATTTGGTAGTATTAAATAATTTGCCTTCTCCAGTAGTGTTGGGGTTACCTTGGTTAAAATTGCACAATCCTGTACTGGATTGGTCTAGCAATGAAATTAAGTCCTGGAGCCCTAAGTGTTATGACAAGTGTTGTAACGGGCGCATTGCTGCTGTGGATAAAGGGGAATTACCTGTACCTATTCAGGATTTTTGGAAAGTTTTTTCTGAGAAAGAATCGCAAATTTTGCCTCCCCATAGAGACTATGATTGTACCTGTTATGTTCTGCTACCAGAGCTAAGGAAAGAGAGGAGATCTGTCCCTACGATAGAACTCAGCTTTATCCCTACGATGTAACAGGGGACCTGATCCTGCGATCAGACCTGCTAAAGTCCTAAGCTAGTCTGTACGGAGACCTATAGATGTGGGGAAGGAATCCCTACAAGTACTAAGGACTGGGAGGAAAATGGGACACCTCCTAACAGAAATAGTAGCAGACAGACGAACAAACAAAATATATAGAACATAGAGGTCCGTAGACCAAGCAAACTAACAGAGTTAGATACAGAGCACAGGCTAGCTAGAAAGTAGTTATACAATGAAGTCCAGCAAAGCCAGAAGGGCGGAGCAGGATTAAATAGGCCAACAAGGTCATGTGACCAGCAAAGGAAAAAACCTAAGAGCAAGGTTCTAACAGTACCCCCCCTTCTAAGAGGATCCTCCGGATCCCCTAGGACCAGGCTTATCAGGAAATCTCCTGTGAAACGCTCTGATAAGTCTGGACGCGGAAACATCATCCGACCTCAACCAAGAGTTATCCTCGGGTCCAAAACCTTTCCAGGCCACAAGATACTGCAAACTACCTCTATACCGTCTAGAGTTAAGGATGCGAGAAATTTCATATTCCCCGTCCTCCACCACCGGAGGAACAGAGGCAGAGGCGTCACAATCCGAGACAACCGCTTTTTTCAACAGAGAGACATGAAATACCGGATTAATTCTCCAGGAGGTAGGAACCTCCAACCTAACAGCAGATTGGTTGACAACCTGAAGCACCTTAAAGGGCCCTACAAACTTGGGACCCAATTTCTTAGAAGGAATCCTCAACCGCAGATTCCTAGAGGACAACCAAACCATGTCACCAACAGCGAACAAAACCTCCTGTCGTTTCCTATCAAAGTAGTCTTTAGATTTTCTGTTGGCCTCCTGAAGATTACCACGCACATCCGTCCAAACTCTCTCCAAATCACCGGAAAAATTCTCCTCCTCAGGCACGGCAGATCCCAACTTGGAGAACGACCCAAACGACGGATGTCTCCCAGAACAACAAAAAAAAGGCGAACAACCAGCAGAAGAAGATGTATGGTTGTTAAGAGCAAATTCAGCAAGTGGCAGAAACTCAGACCACCCCTCTTGATTGTCTGCCACAAAACAACGCAAGAACTGCTCAACATCCTGGTTTTTCCTTTCTGTCTGGCCATTAGATTCAGGATGATATCCGGACGAGAACGACAAATAAACTCCCAACCTGTCACAAAAGGCACGCCAAAAACGAGCCACGAACTGAGGACCCCTATCAGAAACAATGTCAGTAGGAACGCCATGAAGTCTGACAATTTCCTTGACAAAGGCCTTAGCGAGAGTTTTAGCGCAGGGCAGTTTGACGAAGGGAACCAAGTGACACATCTTGCTAAAACGGTCCACGACCACCCAGATGACAGTAAAACCCTCAGAGGGGGGAAGGTCAGTTATAAAGTCCATAGCCAAATGTGTCCAAGGAGCACTGGGAACCTCCAAAGGACAAAGCAACCCCGCAGCAGGAGTATGTGAGGACTTAGATCTAGCACATATAGTACATTGACGCACCCACTTAATGACTTCCTTCTGCCATCCAGGCCACCAAAAACTGCGACCCACCAGTCTCTTGGTCTCAGAGATTCCGGGATGATCTGCCAACCGAGATTCGTGACACTCAACAAACAAATCTCTCCTAAAGGTCCCAGGCACAAACAACCTCCCATGAGGAGTGTTAGATGGGGCATTCTCCTGTGCTTTAAGAATCTCATCTTCCAAAACGGAGTCCAAAGCAGCTATCACAACACCTTCTTGTAAAATGTTCTCCTCTTTCTCAGCACCGACTATGGGAGAAAAACTGCGAGACAAGGCATCCGCCTTAACATTCTTAGTACCAGGGATGTAAGTAACGGAGAAATTAAACCGCGAGAAAAACAGTGCCCACCTAGCCTGACGGGCATTCAGGCGCTTGGCAGCATCAAGATATATCAGATTTTTATGATCCGTAAGAACCTGAACGGGAAATTCCGCACCTTCCAAGAAGTGGCGCCAGTGTTCAAATGCGAGTTTAATAGCCAATAATTCCCGATTACCAATATCGTAATTCAGTTCAGTCTCCGAAAAATTTTTTGAAAAAAAGGCACAGGGATGTAATCCATCCCCGTTATCCTGAGACAATACTGCGCCAACCCCCACAGAGGAAGCATCAACCTCAACCAAAAACGGCTTAGTCACATCAGGCTGCATAAGGATGGGAGCAGAGGTGAACCTCTCCTTGAGATACACAAAAGCTTCAATGGCCTCAGAAGACCACTGAACCGCATCAGCACCTTTCCTGGTGAGATCGGTCAGAGGTTTGACAATACTAGAAAAATTTTTTATGAATTTTCTGTAATAATTGGCGAAACCTAAAACCTCTGTATCGATTTCAAACCAATAGGCCTAGGACATTCCTGTACAGCTTGAACTTTAACCGGGTCCATCTCAAAACCTTCGCTGGAGATAATGTAACCCAAAAAACTAATTCTCTGTACAGCGAACTCACATTTCTCTAGCTTAGCAAAAAGCGAATTGTCCATTAATAACTGTAATACCTCACGTACGCTCCGCCAATGAGACTCCAGATCCGGCGAATAAATCAAAATGTCATCCAAATACACAACCACATTTTTGCCGATCAAAGGTCTAAGGATGTCATTAATAAGATTCTGAAAAAATGCAGGAGCATTAGTAAGACCAAAAGGCATAACCAGATTCTCAAAATGACCCACAGGAGTGTTAAAAGCAGTCTTCCATTCGTCACCCTCCTTCATGCGCAACAGATTGTATGCCCCCTTAAGGTCAATTTTAGAGAACCACTTGGCCCCCATTAACTGGTTAAACAGATCAGGAATCAATGGCAGTGGGTAAGGATTGCGTACAGTAATTTTGTTAATCTCACGAAAATCCAGACAAGGACGTAAACCGCCGTCTTTTTTTTTACAAAAAAAAATCCAACCGCCACAGGAGACTTAGAGGGCCTAATGTGACCGGCGGCCAAACTTGTCTGTATGTATTCCTCCAAAGCTTTCCTCTCAGGAATAGTAAGGTTAAATAAACGACTTTTAGGAAGAGGTTGCTTTGCCCTCTGGAGGTTCCTAGTGCACCTTGGACACATCTGGCTATGGACTTTATTACTGACCTTCCCCCCTCTGAGGGTTTCACGGTCATCTGGGTGGTCGTGGACCGTTTTAGCAAGATGTGTCACTTGGTTCCCTTCATCAAACTGCCTTGCGCTAAGACACTCGCTAAGGCCTTTGTCAAGGAAATTGTCAGACTACATGGCGTTCCTACTGACATTGTTTCTGATAGGGGACCTCAGTTCGTGGCTCGTTTTTGGCGTGCCTTTTGTGACAGGTTGGGAGTTCATTTGTCGTTTTCATCCGGATATCATCCTGAGTCTAATGGCCAGACAGAAAGAAAGAACCAGGATGTTGAGCAGTTCTTGCGTTGCTTTGTGGCAGACAATCAGGAGGGGTGGTCTGAGTTTCTGCCACTTGCTGAATTTGCTCTTAACAACCATACATCCTCTTCTGCTGGGTGTTCGCCTTTTTTTTGTTGTTCTGGGAGACATCCGTCTTTTGGGTCATTCTCCAAATTGGTATCGGCTGTGTCTGAGGAGGAGAGTTTTTCCGGTGATTTGGAGAGAGTTTGGACGGATGTGCGTGGTAATCTGCACCCTGGATGAAGCCGCACCTCCTACACAAAGAACAATTCGGCATAGACGGCGACAACCCTGGCACACGCCTCAAACACGTCTTCTCCAGAGGTACTCCAGGTGCGCTGAACGGCTGTGGAGAAAATCAAATCTGCCCGAAGATTTCCTCCACTATAAATTTATGCTGAAAACATATAACTCTGCCCTTCACCTCTCCAAACAAACCTACTTTAACAACCTCATCATCTCACTTTCCAATAATCCTAAACGACTCTTTGACAGGTTTCATTCTCTCCTCAATCAAACAGCACAGGCCCCGACCACCGACCTCAGCTCTGACGATCTGGCTAACTATTTCAAAGAAAAAATTGACCATATCCGACAGGAAATTTTCTCCCAATCCCCAAATGTTATGCATGCTCCCCCCCGCCACATTGTATCTTGCTCATTTTCTGACTTTGAACCAGTCACGGAAGATGAAGTGATGAGGCTCCTTGCATCTTCTCGCCCTACCACCTGCACCAGCGACCCTATTCCCTCACATCTCCTTCAGTCCCTTGCTCCAGCTGTCACCTCTCACCTAACTAAAATTTTCAACCTTTCCCTCTCATCTGGTATCTTTCCCTCTTCTTTTAAACACGCCAGCATACAACCATTACTTAAAAAACCATCCCTCGACCAGAACTGCACGGCCAACTACAGACCTGTTTCCAATCTTCCCTTTATCTCTAAACTCCTGGAACGCCTGGTCCACTCCCGTCTAATCCGCTATCTCTCAGACAACTCTCTTCTTGACCCTTTACAATCTGGTTTCTGCTCTTTACATTCTACTGAAACTGCCCTCACTAAAGTCTCTAATGATCTACTAACAGCTAAATCTAATGGTCACTACTCCCTGCTGATTCTCCTGGATCTCTCTGCAGCATTCGACACTGTGGATCATCAGCTCCTCCTCACTATGCTCCGCACTATTGGCCTCAAGGACACGGTTCTCTCCTGGTTCTCCTCTTATCTCTCTGACCGCTCCTTCTCTGTGTCTTTTGCCGGCTCCTCCTCCTCCCTACTTCCTCTTACTGTCGGGGTTCCTCAAGGATCAGTACTAGGCCCCCTTCTTTTCTCCTTATACACCGCTCCTATTGGACAAACAATCAGTAGATTCGGTTTTCAGTACCATCTCTATGCTGATGACACCCAATTATACACCTCTGCTCCGGACATCACCCCTGCATTACTACAAAAGACCAGTGATTGTCTTTCTGCTGTGTCTAACATTATGTCCTCCCTCTACCTAAAACTGAATCTGTCAAAAACTGAACTCCTCGTCTTTCCTCCCTCCACTAACCTACCTGTGCCCGATATTGCCATTTCCGTTTGTGGCTCAACCATTACTCCCCAGCTACAAGCCCGCTGTCTTGGGGTCATTTTTGATTCAGATCTTTCTTTCACTCCTCACATCAAATCACTCGCTCGTTCATGTCATCTACACCTCAAAAACATCTCAAGAATCAGGACTTATCTCACCTTTGACTCGGCAAAAACTCTTACGGTCGCTCTTATTCATTCTCGTCTTGACTATTGCAACGCTCTACTAATCGGTCTCCCTCTTACTAAACTCTCCCCTCTCCAATCCGTCCTGAACGCAGCAGCCAGGATCATATTCCTCGCCAACCGCTACTCAGATGCCTCTTCCCTGTGCCAGTCATTGCATTGGTTGCCCATCCAATATAGAGTTCGTTTTAAACTTATCACGCTTACCCACAAAGCGCTCCATGCTTCAGTACCCCCCTACATCTCCTCCCTTGTCTCAGTCTACCACCCTACACGTGCCCTCCGTTCTGCAAATGACTTGAAACTAAAATCCTCCATAATCCGAACTTCCCACTCCCGTCTCCAAGATTTCTCGCGTGCTGCGCCAATTCTCTGGAATGCACTACCCAGGACAGTTCGATTAATTCCCAATACCCACAGTTTCAAGCGAACCCTAAAAACACATTTCTTTAGACTGGCGTATCACCTAAACACACTCTGTCCATCCCAGCTTTCCCCCATATTAAAATCTTCTTCAACTTCGGGTTCAAACCAACCATGCACATAAAAGCCTCTGTCAGGACTGCACACATACTGGCTGGCGACCAGTCCATGTATTATTATTTATCCTATTCAGTATATCAAGGCTGCATTATACAATATATGTACTTTTTACCTTTTGTGTCTCCCCCACTTCCTCATAGACTGTAAGCTCGCGAGCAGGGCCCTCACTCCTTTCGATATGAGATATGCTTATTCTGTATTGTCTGTATAAGTCCCCCCTAAAATTTGTAAAGTGCTGCGGAATATGTTGGCGCTATAAAAATAAACTATTATTATTATTATTATTATATTATTATTATCTTCAGGAGGCTAACAAAAAATCTAAGAGGTACTTTGATAGGAAACGGCAAGAGGTTTCGTTTGCTATTGGTGACATGGTTTGGTTGTCCTCTAAGAATCTGCGATTGAGGATTCCTTCTAAAAAATTGGGTCCCAAGTTTGTAGGGCCCTTTAAGGTGCTTCAGATAGTTAACCAATCTGCTGTTAGGTTGGAGGTTCCTACCTCCTGGAAGATTAATCCGGTGTTTCATGTTTCTCTGTTGAAAAGAGCTGATGTGTTGGATGGTGACGCCTCTGCCACTGTTCCTCCGGTGGTGGAGGACGGGGAATATGAAATTTCCAGCATCCTAAATTCTAGACGGTATAGAGGGAGTTTGCAGTATCTCGTCGCTTGGAAGGGTTTCGGACCCGAGGATAACTCATGGGTGAGGGCGGATGATGTTTCTGCTTCCAGACTTGTCAGAGCGTTTCACAGGAGGTTTCCTGATAAGCCCGGGCCTAGGGGATCCGGAGGATCCTCTTAGAAGAGGGGGTACTGTTAGAACTCTCCTGTTAGGTTTTTTCTAGTTTGCTGGTCACATGACCTTTTTTGCCTATTTAATCTGGCTCCGCCCTCCTGGCCTTGCTGGACTTCATTGTAATTTCTACTCTTGAGCTAGCTTGGTGCTCTGTTACCTTTCTCAGTCAGTTTTGCTAGGTCTTCGGACCTCTATGTTCTATGTTGTTTGTTTGTCTTATTTCTGCTACAATTTCTGCTAGGAGGTGTCCATCTTTCTCCCAGTTCCTAGTTCTTGTAGGGATCCCTACCTCACATCTATAGGTCTTCGTTCAGACTAGCCGAGGACTTTAGCGGGTCTGATCGCAGGATCAGGTTCCCCGTTACATCGTAGGGATCCAGCTTAGTTCTATTGTAGGGACAGATCTCCTGTCTTTCCTTAGTGCTTGTAGCAGATCATAACAGAAAGTGTTGTAGGCTGGTAAACCTGATTAGGAGACCCCTCCTTGCTTCCAGGCTTAGCATCACCCCTTGTGAGGGAGGCAATGCCACTGTGGCAACCGGACCCCTGGGGTGCCACAGTTCGTTCACACTAGTATATAAAAAATCTATCCCATTCTCATCCAGAAAACTGGGACAATTTTTTTCTCACTTGTCATCTGTATACAATCCGTTTTTTACTTAGCAGCTATTCATCTTTTACAGGACTATTTACAGTGTCCTATGCTACAAAATTGCAAAGTATCCATAAAAATCAGATGCCATGACTATATGGCATCTGATTTTTTTTCTCACACCCATCCAATGTCAGAGTGAAATAGCATCATGTTGTGCTTTTTTTTTCTCATGCCGAATACAGCTAAGAAAAAACATGCGGATCTGCATTGCATCATTGGAAACAATGCCTTCTTTTTCACATTGTACTTGTCCGATTTATATGCTAGTGTTAGTCCTTGAAGTGTAACTGTGGTTTTAGGAGATGCAGCACAATGTTTTTGTCGACTTCTATCACCTCGCCCCACTTCCCTCTCCATAGAACTTTATAAGCAAGGACTAGACATGAGCAAATCACCCAAAACTCCATTTGGGCAGATTTCCTTGAATTTCCCTTGCAGATTTGATTCCAAACAAATTTGTTTCAAATCCAAACTACCTTGATTGCTGTAAGTGGAGGGAAGGTTTTGTTTTTTTTTTAAAAAAAGTCCTATATACTCACCTATCTTATCTTCTTCTAATGACCTTCATGCCACCTTTGCTACTGCCACTGATCCCAGGTGCTCTGCACAGGTCTTTTCTTATATCGTGCTATTCCAGCAATGAGGCCAATCTGAGGCCTATGAGGACCAGGAAGCTGCGGCAGCAGAGGTGATTGTGAAGGCAAAAGGACAGGCGAGGAAAGGTAAGTGTAATATTTTCTTTATTTTAATGGCATGCGTCAACCCCCCAGACACACTCACAAACACACACACGTGTAAGTCCAATCAGAGCCTAAGATTGGCCTCACTGCCAGAGTAGAGCGATGGAAGAACAGAAGAATAGACAGGAGAACCGGGGAGCTCCGGTGGCGGAAGCAGCATAAGAAAAGGGAAGTATAATGTTTTTTATTTTAACCTTTCCCGACCCTCAAGAGAACCTAACAAAATAGCTATTTTATGAATCGATACGCTAATGTCTAGTAGGGACTCTCGTTTTATACCTCAGTGAGCTGAAAATCTGTGTTCACTAAAAACAGATTTTAATCATGAACGGTATAGGAGGAGAAAGTAGCAGATTTTAGAGATAAGATATATTGCAAAGATTCTTATTTTCATGTGTAATATTGATTTATACAAAAAAAAATTATGATATCTAAAGGGAGTCTATAGACTTTAGAGGTTCTTAAGAGAAGAACCCCTTTCATGTTGTCTATATGCCCTGGTCAGGGGAGCTTTCTGATGGGACAACCCCTTTATGTCATATAAATGGAAACTGACAGCTGATACATGCTGCCCGATCCACAGACAGGATTTATCTGGCACTGGCTGCATGATTCCAACCTTATATGTTTAACTATTAAATGCTGTTGTATTTCAGAGAAAAACATACAGTACAGACCAAAAGTTTGGACACACCTTCTCATTTAAAGATTTTTCTGTATTTTCATGACTATGAAAATTGTACATTCACACTGAAGGCATCAAAACTATGAATTAACACATGTGGAATTATATACTTAACAAGAAAGTGTGAAACAACTGAAAATATGTCTTATATTCTAGGTTCTTCAAAGTAGCCACCTTTTGCTTTGATGACTGCTTTGCACACTCTTGGCATTCTCTTGATGAGCTTCAAGAGGTAGTCACCGGAAATGGTTTTCACTTCACAGGTGTGCCCTGTCAGGTTTAATAAGTGGGATTTCTTGCCTTATAAATGGGGTTGGGACCATCAGTTGTGTTGTGCAGAAGTCTGGTGGATACACAGCTGATAGTCCTACTGAATAGACTTTAAAATTTGTATTATGGCAAGAAAAAAGCAGCTAAGTAAAGAAAAACGAGTGGTCATCATTACTTTAAGAAATGAATGTCAGTCAGTGTGAAAAATTGGGAAAACTTTGAAAGTGTCCCCAAGTGCAGTTGCAAAAACCATCAAGCGCTACAAAGAAACTGGCTCACATGAGGACCGCCCCAGGAAAGGAAGACCAAGAGTCACCTCTGCTTCTGAGGATAAGTTTATCCAAGTCACCAGCCTCAGAAATCACAGGTTAACAGCAGCTCAGATTAGAGACCAGATCAATGCCACACAGAGTTCTAGCGGCAGACACATCTCTTCAACAACTGTTAAGAGGAGACTTTGCGCAGCAGACCTTCATGGTAAAATAGCTGTTGGAAACCACTGATAAGGACAGACAACAAGCAGAAGAGACTTGTTTGGGCTAAAGAACACAAGGAATGGACATTAGACCAGTGGAAATCTGTGCTTTGGTCTGATGAGTCCAAATTTGAGATCTTTGGTTCCAACCACCGTGTCTTTATGCGACGCAGAAAAGGTGAACGGATGGACTCTACATGCCTGGTTCCCACTGTGAAGCATGGAGGAGGAGGTGTGATGGTGTGGGGGTGCTTTGCTGGTGACACTGTTGGAGATTTATTCAAAATTGAAGGCATACTGAACCAGCATGGCTACCACAGCATCTTGCAGCGGCATGCTATTCCATCCGGTTTGCGTTTAGTTGGACCATCATTTATTTTTCAACAGGACAATGACCCCAAACACACCTCCAGGCTGTGTAAGGGCTATTTGACCAAGGAGGAGAGTGATGGGGTGTTACGCCAGATGACCTGGTCTCCACAGTCACCACACCTGAACCCAATGGAGATGGTTTGGGGTGAGCTGGACCGCAGAGTGAAGGCAAAAGGGCCAACAAGTGCTAAGCATCTCTGGGAACTCCTTCAAGATTGTTGGAAGACCATTTCCGGTGACTACCTCTTGAAGCTCATCAAGAGAATGCCAAGTGTGTGCAAAGCAGTCATCAAAGCAAAAGGTGGCTACTTTGAAGAACCTAGAATATAAGACATATTTTCAGTTGTTTCACACCTTTTTGTTAAGTATATAATTCCACATGTGTTAATTCATAGTTTTGATGCCTTCAGTGTGAATGTACAATTTTCAAAGTCATGAAAATTCAGAAAAATCTTTAAATGAGAAGGTGTGTCCAAACTTTTGGTCTGTACTGTAGTTTAAAACCCACCGACTTCACCTCTGGAGTGACAGGTCTCTCCCCATACACAAACGCAGGGAGAGACCTGTCAGTCTAGGGCAGTGGGTGGGGCTTGGTCCCTGAATTCTATTAGACCATGTTTCACTCTGAAACGCTGCAGCGATTCAGAGTTAAACATGTATGGCTGAGATCATACAGCCACGGTCTGATGCATGCTGCCCGTTGTTCAGGTTCCCTTTAACCTGCAGCTGTCAGATTCACTTTCAAATGTATTCTGCTTTCACAAAAGAATACTGTGGGCCACTTCTTACAAAATCTAGCACCCTACCACCTTTTTTACTTTGCCCCTGCCTATTGCCTAAGGCACTTTGGGTGTCAAATTAACATACAAAAATATATTTGAGGGGAATTTATGAAAATCCCACTTGATTAAGATGTGCTCAATTTATTAAGAGGAGCCCGCCCCTTAATAAATTGGGCTCATCTATGGTCATCTCTGCAATAGAAAATCAAATCTAAGCTAGCCGTGGGCCAGTGTAGATTTACAATATAATTTATGCTAATTTCTGGTGTAAATCTGTCTGGACATGGGTGGCAACACACCTTCACCTATAACTTTTAAAAGACAGTGTTGTGATAGGTGAAAAAGGGAAGAATATGCAAATTATTCCGCAAATATGACATTCTCCATATTTTCACACTTTTTTCACATACATAATGTCAACTTTACACTGGAGTTTAGACTTGAATGTCCATCGTTCTGTGTTTTCATGTGTAAATGTAACTTTCAATAGGCATCCCCCTGTCACTGCTTTCTGCTGGCCCAGCTCTCCTGTACCTTTGTGTCAATTTCAGCCCTGGTGACCTAGTTATATATTAGGACCATGATCTAATAGGTGAGCAACTTTTTTATGTTTATTAAAGGGTAAAATGAGAAGTTTAAATTAAAATAATCACCTAAATGGCCCACAATCAAAAGAGGGTGGGATGGAAACAATTGTATAGATGACTGGCAACATAGCTAGGAACAGTATGAAGAGCAGCATTGCCATGTAGAAATTGTTGGATCTGGATGCTTTAAACACTCTCGCATGGGGAACATTGCAACACATCACTGCCCAGCACTGTAAATACATGGACGTATGAAGACGGAACACATTAATGGCCGGAAGGCATGGCGCATAGAATGACCCCATCCTAAAAGAAAATAAATAAAAATATAATACACAGTATAATTTTCTTTTGAATAACAGATAAATCATTCACAGGTATTACAATAACACTATTGGATTATCCAATGTCAAATATTGGGCCCATCAAATCATTACTGGTGATAAGCGAGTATGTTCTGATAACCCTTTCGGCGAGCATGCTCGGGTGCTCACCAAGTATCTTCAGCGTGCTCGGGTGTTATGTTTTAGTCACTCCATGCGCATGATTTGCGACTCTTTGACAGCTTTAATACATGTGAGGAATGCCTAAGAAACAGGCATTCCTCACATGCATTAAAGCTTTCAAACAGTCACAAATCATGCTCACGGTGTGACTCAAACATAACACCCGAGCACGCTGAGGATACTCGGAAAACACCCGAGCATGCTCATAAATCTCGAGTAACAAGCATGTCACTAATCATTACCATTATGCTACTACTATAAAACCTCTTTTTCCCATTTCCCAGCATGCATTGCACCTGCCATTGTTCAATAGTTTGCCTGGCCTGAACTGAAAGTTGGCATCTCTAGTATCCCTTTATACAGTTTGACAAACAGGAGAGCAGGAGCAGAGAGACAAAGATCCCTCCTGCTTCCTGTAATCTCTCTCTCAATACTATATATCCTCAGTTAGAAATAGATTGCATTTAACAACAGGTAGAGATCAGCAGAAGAAAAATATAGAGTAGCTGACATTTTTCAGTGATTTTTCAGGGGTAAGACAACATTTTTTAAATAATTTTTTTTTACAACTTGCCTATTTACCACATTATCACATGAGATGAATTTGTATGAAATTAGAGGGAGCATTTAATCTTTACAGTTTTATATGGTATGTATAATATAAAGAAAATATAATTTTTTCCACATTTTAGAAACCTGATGTAAAAGAATGTGGTTACATTTAATTCATAAAGAGGTATATGTAACCTAATATTTTGGGGTTATTGCAGTGATCATCAAGACTTGCAACAGAATGCACTTACCAAATCATTCCTTGGTTAAAAATAAGTCCCAACACATTACCACTGATATCAAATTCACAGTATGAAGGCTGAAAATATAAATAAAAAATGTTATGTAAAAATTAATACAAGTTAATATTTACTTGTCATAAACCAGAAGAGCACTCGATACAGAGAAAATTAGCATTTATACATAATTGATATTGAAAATTATTGAATACTAACAGTGCTACAAGAATAGAAGTGGACATCTGTTTTTTTCACTTGAAACGCGTTGTCAATAAAAAAAATCTTATTATCATTATCATCATTGTTAAAGAATCAATTTATTCCAGCAGCGGAGCCCTCCAAACATATTTCATCCAACTGGATCCAAAAATATAAGTTGGGCATTCAGGTAAAGCAGTGAAATTTAATAATTGCTTTGTTAAAAAGGACATTTATCATAAAAGCCATATTGATTAATAATCTTTAGGACTTTTTCGACTACTAAAAATGCAAAGTGCAATATATTAGATTGGTTTATTGGAAATGCTATGTTTCTTATAAACTATAATATTGAAATATTGCCACAGATCACACACCATGTTTCCCTGAAAATAAAACCTACCCTAAAAAAAAGATCTTGCTTGATTTTACAGGATTTTTAGAGTATGCTTGAAATATAAGCCATACTCCAAAAATAAGTCCTAGTTGCAATCAGCTCCAGCATTAGGGGGAGTTCAAACTGGCCAAATACCCACTCTCTTAGGGACCCCAGCATTTACATTCTGAATTAAGACTGCTTAACTCCTTTTGACGTCATGTATATTTATGTCATGTTACGTGCTCCCTGACTTTGATGCAGGTTCCGACGCTGAGTCCCCAGCTTTCTCTCCACCACCGGCTGTTAACCAGTTCAATCCCACTGCCAATCTCTGAGAGAGGGATTAAACACACTCCAGCCGGAAGTGCGTCTTTCCGGCCACCCATCAGCACCTCTGTCCTGTGATCGCGGGGCACCAATAGATTGTCATGATAGCTGGGAGTTTGCAGAAGACACCATGCATGTCATCATGAAATTCATGACCGGCTTTCATAGGAGATCGTGATTTCTGCTATATATAGCAGTGCTTCAGCACTGCTATGTATAGCACAGGTGATCGGATGATTGTAGCTTCAAGTCTCCTAAAGAGACTATTAAAGGGGTTTTCCCACGAACAAAAATTAATTTTAATCAGTAGATCTTGGAATAGTAATAACTTTCACAATTGGATGTATTTAAATAAAATGTTCTTGTGGTGAGATAATCTTATAAATGTGCCTCTGCTGTGTACTGTGTAATGGCTGTGTCTGACCATGTACGGAACACAGTCTGATCATACCACATCTCCTGGACGGGGGGAAGAAAAAAGTATACAGACATTACAGCACGAGATCACAGCTAATTCTTTCTTTGAAGTAAAACATTGTTTAGAAACAGGCAGGGAAATGACTTACTCCAAAGAAAGAATCAGCTGTGATTCCCTGCTGTAATGTCTGTATACTCTCTTGCTTCCTTCCCTGCCCAGGAGCTGTGGTATGATCAGACAGTGTTCCGTGCATGGTCAGACACAGCCATTACGCAGTACACAGCAGGGGCACATTTATAAGATTATCTCAGCACAGGAACATTTTATCTAAACATCCAATTGTGGACGTTATTATTATTCCAAGATCTATTGATTAAAATGAACTTTCGTTCATGGGAAAACCCCTTTAACCCCTTTAAAGCCCAAGATGTATTAATACGTATCTGCCCCCTAGGCTTTAAGAGCCTGATATGTATTAATATGTCTTTGCGATCGTGTCCGCACACAGGCTGTGCGGGCGCGATCGCCGCCGGGTGTCAGCTGATTGTCACAGCTGAAACCCGGTGCTATGTGCAGGGAGCAGTCCCGCACCGCTCCCGGCACATTAACCCCTGCAATACTGCGATCGAAGTCGATCTCAGCATTGCGGTGGCAAGGGGAGGTGATCGGGATACTCACCTCTCCTGCCGGCCTCCAGCTCTGTCTGCCGTGGCTTCCCGGATGTTGCCATGATGACCCGATGTCGTCATGACAACATCCGGGTCACCAGACAGCAGGAAGATATTTTGGTCATGCGCAGTGCATGACCAAAATATCTTCTGCATCTTCAGCGCTGACAGTCTGTATAGCATAGGGATGGTGTTCCATCCCTGTGCTATACTGGCGATCAGAATAAAAAAAGTGAAAGTCCCATAGTGGGACAAAGAATAAAAGCAAAAAAAATGTCAGAAAGTGAAAAAAAAAAAAATTGTAAAAATATAAAAAAAAAATAATAATAATCCACCAAAAATAAAAATATAATGTACCCATCAATAAATATTATTATGAAAAAACAAAAACAAAAAAACAAGAAAAGTACACATATTTGGAACCGCCGCGTCCGGAACGACCTGACCTATAGAACTGTCCCACTAGTTAACCCCTTTAGTGAACACGGTAAAAAAAAACGAAGCAAAAAACAATGCTTTATCATCATACAGCCAAACAAAAAATGGAATAACACGCGATCAAAAAGAGGAATATAAATAAAAATGGTACCGCTGAAAACATCATCTTGTCCCGCAAACAACAAGCCACCATACAGCTCCATCAGCCAAAAAATAAAAAAGTTATAGCTCTCAGAATAAAGCGATGCAAAAAAATATTTTTTTCTATAAAATAGCTTTTATTGTGTAAAAGCGCCAAAACATAGAAAAACAATATAAATGTGGTACCGCTGTAAACATACTGACACGAAGAATAAAGCAACCTTATAAATTTTACCACACGCAGAACAGCATAAAAATTTTTTTGAAAAAAACAATTCCTGAATTGTTGGTTTTTGTTTATTCTGCCTCCCAAAAATCGGAATAGAAAGCGATCAAAAAATGTCACGTGCCTGAAAATGACACCAATAAAAGCATCAACTCATCCTGAAAAAAACAAGCCGTCACATGACTGTCAGCCAAAATATGGAAAAATTATAGCTCTCAAAATATGGCGATGCAAAAACTAGATTTTAGAAAAAAATGCGTCTTTTAGTGTGTGACAGCTGTCAATCAAAAAATCCCGATATGATTCTGGTATCGCTGTAATCGCACCGACACGAAGAATAAAGTCGTCTAATCACTTATACCGCACGAAGAACGGCGTAAAAAATAAACTCTCGGGTTAGGATTGGGTCGGGGTTGTGCTAGGGTTAGGGTTGGGGTTAGGGTTGGGATTAGGGTTAGGGTTGTGGTTAGGGTTGGGGTTCGGATTGGGCTAGGGTTCGGGTTGGGCAAGGGTTAGGGTTGGGGTTAGAGTTAGGGTTGGGGTTAGGGTTGGGCTAGGGTTAGGGTTGGGGTTAGGGTTGGGCTAGGGTTAGGGTTGGGCTAGGGTTGGGCTAGGGATAAAGTTGGGGTTAGGAATAGGGTTGGGCTAGGGTTAGGGTTGGGCTAAGGTTGGGCTAGGGTTCGGGTTGGGCAAGGGTTAGGGTTGGGGTTAGAGTTAGGGTTGGGGTTAGGGTTGGGGTTAGGGTTGGGCTAGGGTTAGGGTTGGGGTTGGGGTTAGGGTTGGGCTAGGGTTAGGGTTGGGCTAGGGTTGGGCTAGGGATAAAGTTGGGGTTAGGATTAGGGTTGGGCTAGGGTTAGGGTTGGGCTAGGTTTAGGGTTGGGATTTTTTTCAAAAGTAAAAAAAAAAAAAGATGACGACATGGCGACTAGTGTTGAGCGCAAGTGCTCTCTACTTGAGTTTGCATCGGGTGCACGGGTATGCACTGAATATCGCAGGTGCTCGAGTGACATGCTCGAGTCTCCGCCCCATACGCTTCGCGGACAAAAAAACCTCGCGGGGATTGCCTGCCATGCATGAGTGATCCCCGCATGTTTTTTTTGGGTGTCTAATAACCGTGAAACATGCGGCCGGGGACTCGAGCATGTCACTTGAGCACCTGCGATACTTGGTGCATACCCGAGTACACAATGCAAACTCAAATAGCGAGCACTTACGCTCAAGACTAATGACAACTTATTCAATATAATGACCTAATGTTATCATATTCTGTGTCGTACCTCTGGATTCAAAATGTTCACTATACCCCTTGATAAAATCCATGAGGGGTGTAGTTTCCAAAATGGGGTGTTTCCACTATTTAGGCACATCAGGGGCTCTCCAAACACGACATGGCGTCCGCTCTCGATTCCAGCCAATTTTGCGTTCAAAAAGTCACACAGTGCTCCTTCCCTTCTGAACTCTGCGGTGCGCCCAAACACTGTATTTTCCCCACATATGAGGTATTGGCGTACTCAGGAGAAATCGCACAAAAGTTTTTGGGGTCCATTTTCTCCTCTTACCCTTGTGAAAATAAAAAAATTGGGGCTAAAACATAATTTTTGTGGGAAAAGTTGGATTTTTTTATTTTCATGGCTCCATGTTATAAACTGCTGTAAAACACTTGGGGGTTCAGGGTACTCACCACACATCTAGATAAGTTCCCTGAGGGGTCTAGTTTCCAAAATGGTGTCACTTGTGGGGGGTTTCCACTGTCTAGGCACATTAGGGGCACATCCGCTATTTATTCAAGCAAATTTTACAATTAAAAAGTCAAATGGCGCTCCTTCCCTTCCGAACCCTTCCGTGCGCCCAAACAATGGTTTTCCCCCACATATGGGGTATCGGCTTACTCAGGAGAAATTGCATAACAAACTACATGGTGCAATTTCTCCTGTTACTCTTATGAAAAAGCAAAAGAGGGGGCTGAAAAACATTTTTGTGGGAAAAATGTGAAAATTTTATTTTTATGGCTCAATGTTATAAACTTCTGTGAAGCACCTGGGGGTTCAAGGTGCTCATCACACATCGAGATAAGTTCCCTGAGGGGTTTAGTTTCCAAGATGGTGTCACTTGTGGGGGGTTTCCACTGTTTAGGCACATCAGGGACTCCCCAAACGCAAAATTTTACATTCAAAAAGTCAAATGGCGTTCTCAGGGAAAATTGCACAACAAATTTTGGGGTCCATTTTTTCCTGTTACCCCTGTGAAAATAAAAAAAATTGGGTCTAAAGTAACATTTTTGTGAAAAAAGTTAAATGTTCATTTTTTTCTTCCACATTCCAAAAATTCCTGTGAAACACCTGAAGGGTTAATAAAGTTCTTGAAAGTGGTTTTGAGCACTTTTAGGGGTGCAGTTTTTAGAATGGTGTCACTTTTTGGTATTTTCTGTCATAAAGACCCCTCAAAGAGACTTCAAATGTGATGTGGTCCCTAAAAAAATGCTTTTGTAAATTTTGTTGGAAAAATGAGAAATTGCTGGTCAACTTTTAACCCTTATAGCTCCCTAATAAAAAAAAAAATTGGTTCGAAAATTGTTCTGATGTAAAGTAGACATGTGGGAAATGTTATTTATTAAGTATTTTGTGTGACATATCTCTCTGATTTAAGGGCATAAAAATTAAAATTTTAAAAATTGCAAAATTTTCAAAATTTTCGCCAAATTTCCATTTTTTTCACAAATAAACGCAAGTGATATCGAAGAAATTTTACCATAATCATGAAGTAAAATATGTCACGAAAAAACAATCTCAAAATCAGGGGATCCCTTGAAGCGTTCCAGAGTAATTACCTCATAAAATGACATTGGTCAGAATTGTAAAAATTGGCCTGGTCATTAACGTGCAAACCACCTTGGGTTGTAAAGGGGTTAAATTCAGCAAAAAGAAAAGTTTTTAAAAATATGAAAAAAATATAAAAAAAACAACTAGAAACTTTCGAAGTAAAAAATAACATAACCTGACTTATTTTCGGGGAAACACGGTAGATAGCCCTTGTTTGGCCACAACCGATATCCAAAAATAGAAGGCTTCAAACTCTTGCACTGAAGGACACACACAGAAAAGGGCCCCTTTGCAAAAATATTATATGGGCTCTTTGCAGTCGAAGATCTCATCATAATGCACAACTCCACCTGCTTTGGAGGTAGAAATGGGCCCCTTTACCTCTTGTGCCCCTGTGCGGTCGGACAGGATGCACCAATGATATGTCCGCACCTGAACTCTTGCTATATTACAAACAAAACATCCTAAGCTCAATAGACAATTGATGTCCTCTATAGGCTGTTTATAAAAGTATTTTTATAGTCAATAAAGTTTTTACTTTTCTTGCAAAATTTCAATATATTGGTATCAATATGTTAAAAAAATTTAGCTTTTATGTCTGAGAAGGAAATATCACCAAAATGTAATACCATACAGTATGAAGATCTATACAATAAATATACCTGAAGAAGGAAACCCTAGAACATGAGACTGAAGTTGTAGACAAAATAGTTACATACCCATCCATACTCCAGATCCCAGCACCAGCAATAATTAAAAAAACGTACAAAAACTGCTTGTAGAAAGTCACCAGTTAATATAGTGACATAAGTCGTCATAATATCATTTACTGTAAGTCGTACAAACTCCTAGAATAAGAAGCAAATTACAAAGATTTCACATTTGTGATACTTGTACCCAATACAATTAATATACATAAGATGTATAGAATATAATAGCGCAACCTAGAGATCAGTTTGCAAGCACAGGATTTTTCTCAATTCACGATGACCAAAATATAGTGAATGGTATGGACTAGGTTTTGTTTAAAGTGCTGAGGAGAAGGCTCACAGCTTCTGATTGAATGTGATTAGATATTGCCCAGATGGTTGAGGATTTATTTTTTTTACTGTGATGCAGTATATTACAACAATAAAACAGTTTGCAGCCAGTTTGGAACCTAATCCCTTGTATTGAAGTGGAAATCCTATCTGTAACAAATATTTGAGAAGATTTCGATCTAATTGACTAATTTTATATATATATATATATATATAAAACTATATACATACAGTATATATATATATATATATATATATATATATATATATATATAAAACTACAAGCCAATCACAGAGGAAACATATAGGGCCATAAATACAATTAAACAAATATTTATTTATTTTATTTTACACATTTCTATAGCGTTATTAATTCCACAGCGCTTTACAGACATTATGGGCACTGTCCTCATTGGGGCTCACAATCTAAATTCCCTATCAGTATGTCTTTGGAGTGTGGGAGGAAACCGGAGAACCCGGAGGAAACCCATGCAAACACGGGAAGAACATATAAACTCCCTACATATGTTGTATATTAATCTATAATCAAAATACATATAAACCCATTAAAAGAGAATTTACACAGAGGGAAGAAGACAGGTAACTTGGTGTAAGTAACAAGAATTATCTACTGCACTGTGCAAGTTTTAGGCAGGTATGGAAAAAATGCTGCAAAGTAAGACTGTGTTCAAAAATAATGAGTTAACAGTTTATTTTTCTCAGTTAACAAAATGCAAAGTGAATGAACAAAGAAGAAATCAAAACAGCTTCAAATCATCAATTCCTCTAATTACACTTGCACAGTTTTTGAACAAACTTGGCAGGGAGGATGCTCCAAATATCCTGGAGAACTAACCACAGATCTTATGTAGATGTAGGCTTGTACAAATCCTTCTGTCTCTTCATGTAATCTCAGATAGACTCGATGATGTTGAGATCAAGGCTCTGATCATCACTCATTGTTCTTCATGCTGAAAAATGTTCTAAATAACATTGGTTGTATATTTGGGATTGGTTTCCTGCTGTAAAATAAATTAGGAGCCAATCAGAAACGTCCCTGATGGAATTTCATGATGGCTAAGTATACAGCTATATTTCTGAGCACTGATGACACCATTAGTTTTAACTAGTGTTGAGCGAACATGCTCGACACTGCTCGGTACTCGCCCGAGCATCACGCTACTCGGGATGTTCGGCGAGCACCGAGCATTTCCGGGTTACTCGGGCGGGAGCTCGGGTCTCCGCCCTGCATGTTTGGCGCTCTTTACAGAGCCAATGAACATGCAGGGATTGCCAGCCAGTCACTGTAATGCCGCAGCCGTGTTGTTTGTGGGCATTACAGTGATTGGCTGGCCGCACAGCGTCACCTCGAGTATTTAAAACCGGGCGCCGCCATCTTGGACACAGTCGCTCCGGATCAGACAGTGTAGGGACAGCGCTGCTGATTTAGGGAGAGATATATCCTGCAAAATAGTTAGTGTAGAGTCTGCCAGATCAAACAAACAGTCCTTCTCAGGACTAATATCCATCCCAGGTATATCAGGCAGGCAGACAGGCAGGCTGTATAGGAGACGCAGTGGTTATACCAGCAAACGCTGCATTACAGTCCTGTGTGCTGCTTCTGTTGCTGAAATTGCTGGACTTAGCTCCAGGTCCCGGGGGCCAGGAAAAATCCTTTTTTTTTATCTAAATCCTCTTTTTTTTTCCTCCTTCACAATGTACAAATACCCATCTTATTAACCTTTTGGTGCCCCCCCCCCCAAAAAAAAAAAAAAAGTGTGCCTCTGATTTTTCAGACACAAATATATCTGTTGAAAATAGTCTGGTGTAGGCCAGAGAAATAGAAGTGTGGTTTTGCAGTTCTATGGGCCATTTGTATCTAAAAAAACCAGTTTGAGTGTGTCGCTCACTGTTCAGCCGCAAATATATATATATTTTAAAAAGCCTGGTATACACCAGTAAATTATTACTGTGGTTTTGATGTTCCACGGTAAAACATCTCTATTATCCTGTTTTTGGCATTTTTTGCTGTATAAAAATAATAAGTGTCTCCCTGATTTTCCAGACACAAATATATCTGTTAAAAATAGTCTGGTGTAGGCCAGAGAGACAGAAGTGTGCTTTTGCTGTTCCACGGTAAAAAATCTCTATTATCCTGCTTTTTGCATTTTTTGCTGTAAAAAAAAAAAAAATAGTGTCTCCCTGATTTTTCAGACACAAATATATCTGTTGAAAATAGTCTGGTGTAGGCCCGAGAAATACAAGTGTGGTTTTGCAGTTCCACGGTACAAACCTCTGTATTATCCACTTTTGGGCCATTTGTATCTAAAAAAAACAGTTTGAGTGTGTCGCTCACTGTTCAGCCGCAAATATATATATATTTTAAAAAGCCTGGTATACACCAGTAAATTATTACTGTGGTTTTGATGTTCCACGGTAAAACATCTCTATTATCCTGTTTTTGGCATTTTTTGCTGTATAAAAATAATAATAGTGTCTCCCTGATTTTTCAGACACAAATATATCTGTTGAAAATAGTCTGGTGTAGGCCAGAGAGACAGAAGTGTGCTTTTGCTGTTCCACGGTAAAAAATCTCTATTATCCTGCTTTTTGCATTTTTTGCTGTAAAAAAAAAAAAAAATAGTGTCTCCCTGATTTTTCAGACACAAATATATCTGTTGAAAATAGTCTGGTGTAGGCCCGAGAAATACAAGTGTGGTTTTGCAGTTCCACGGTACAAACCTCTGTATTATCCACTTTTGGGCCATTTGTATCTAAAAAAAACAGTTTGAGTGTGTTGCTCACTGTTCAACCGCAAATATATATATATTTTAAAAAGCCTTGTATACACCAGTAAATTATTACTGTGGTTTTGATGTTCCACGGTAAAACATCTCTATTATTCAGGTTTTGGTATTTTTTTCCGTAAAGAAAAACAGTAGTGTCTCCTGACTGTTGTGACACAAAAATATATCTGTTGAAAATAGTCTTGTGTAGGCCCGACATCCCAGTGTGGTTTCGCAGTTCCACGGGTCAAATCGCTGTACTATCCAGTTTTGGGCCTTTGGTATCTAAAAAAAAAGCAGTTTGAGTGTGTCGCTCACTGTTCAGCCGCAAATATCTCTATTTAAAAAAGTGTGGTATATCCCAGTAAACAATAACTGTGGTTTTCCTCTTCCACGGTTCTAATCTACTCTTTATTAGAGATGAGCGTTGTTCTACTCGAACTGTTCGCCAATCTCAAATTCGAGCTGTTTTGGGCGGTGTTCGAGCCGTTCGGCGAACACGAACAATTTGATAAAAATTCGGCTGTTCGAGGTTATGTTCGATAACTGTTCGTGCACCAAAATCATAACTGGATTTTTTCTCAGTAATGATGAAAATTAATGTTAATACGCAGTTTGAGTGTACAGCGGGGTGGGGGGAGGGGCAGGGGATGGATCTCTGCAGGAACAATGAAGATCTCCATTTTTTTTTCTCTTTCCCGCATTTGCAGTGGGGAGGTGCAATCTGTCAGCCTATCAGCAGCGCACACACGGAGCGAAGTGCTTTTTTTCACACAAGCAAGGGCATGTGTCATTGGCAGTGTATGTCACATGTCCTTGCCCTATAAGACCAAGCCATTTTCCCCGTCGCCACCATTTTCTCACTGCTGCAGCTGCGTGTTAGACGGCACCGCTGTTGCTGTGTGCGCTATACCTTGTTAATTTCAAGCCAATTTTCGCACAAATATACAGATAGCTTGGGAGTAGGGAATAGTTGTGATTGCAGTCCTTTTAAGGACTAGGTTACAGCATTTCCTACGACTTTTATCAGGGAGGTCTGCGCTCTTAAATAGATAGGTTGTGGGAGTAAAGACTAATTGTAATTGGAGTCCTTTTCAGGACTAGGTTACATCAGTTCCTATCAGTTTTTGCCAGGCAGGTCTGTGCCAGTGCTGTGCAAGTTTTTTTCACAGCATTTGGCTGAATCTAGCAAAGCTAATCCTTTTTGGCCTATTGCAGAGTGTGTTAGTCAGTGGAGTAGCCTATCTGTGCTGCAAGATATACCACCTGTGTATAGAATACCAATTTTTTTACTGCACCTAGTGAAGTAAAATCTTTTGGGCATAGCATCATTCTATTAGTCCATCTATACTGACCTCCATCAGGTTGCAAATTAAAACTAATTTTTATCTGCATCTACAGTACCTCTGAAAAAATATTTGGGCTTCTAGCTGTGTGTGGGACTTGTTGTATTAGTCCATCTATACTGACCTCCATCAGGTTGCAAACTGAATATATTTTTTTCTGCATCTACCTCTGAAAAAATATTTGGGCTTCTAGCTGTGTGTGGGTCTTGTTCTATTAATCCATCTATACTGACCTCCATCAGGTTGCAAACTGAATATAATTTTTTTCTGCATCTAGCTCTGAAAAAATATTTGGCCTTCTAGCAGTGTGTCGGACTTTCTCTATTAGTCCATCTATACTGACCTCCATCAGGTTGCAAATTAAAAATAATTTGTATCTGCATCTACAGTACCTCTGAAAAAATATTTGGGCTTCTAGCTGTGTGTGGGACTTGTTGTATTAGTCCATCTATACTGACCTCCATCAGGTTGCAAATTAAAAATAATTTGTATCTGCATCTACAGTACCTCTGAAAAAATATTTGGGCTTCTAGCTTTGTGTGGGACTTGTGGTATTAGTCCATCTATACTGACCTCCATCAGGTTGCAAACTGAATATATTTTTTTCTGCATCTACCTCTGAAAAAATATTTGGGCTTCTAGCTGTGTGTGGGACTTGTTGTATTAGTCCATCTATACTGACCTCCATCAGGTTGCAAATTAAAAATAATTTGTATCTGCATCTACAGTACCTCTGAAAAAATATTTGGGCTTCTAGCTGTGTGTGGGACTTGTTGTATTAGTCCATCTATACTGACCTCCATCAGGTTGCAAATTAAAAATAATTTTTATCTGCATCTACAGTACCTCTGAAAAAATATTTGGGCTTCTAGCTGTGTGTGGGACTTGTTGTATTAGTCCATCTATACTGACCTCCATCAGGTTGCAAACTGAATATATTTTTTTCTGCATCTACCTCTGAAAAAATATTGGGCTTCTAGCTGTGTGTGGGTCTTGTTCTATTAATCCATCTATACTGACCTCCATCAGGTTGCAAACTGAATATAATTTTTTTCTGCATCTAGCTCTGAAAAAATATTTGGCCTTCTAGCAGTGTGTCGGACTTTCTCTATTAGTCCATCTATACTGACCTCCATCAGGTTGCAAATTAAAAATAATTTTTATCTGCATCTACAGTACCTCTGAAAAAATATTTGGACTTCTAGCTGTGTGTGGGACTTGTTGTATTAGTCCATCTATACTGACCTCCATCAGGTTGCAAATTAAAAATAATTTGTATCTGCATCTACAGTACCTCTGAAAAAATATTTGGGCTTCTAGCTGTGTGTGGGACTTGTTGTATTAGTCCATCTATACTGACCTCCATCAGGTTGCAAACTGAATATATTTTTTTCTGCATCTAACCCAGCCAATAGTTTTGGCCTAATACCACAGTTTGGCCACTCAGCTCTGCTCGGTTACCATCCATTGTTTTTTTGTGCAAACAACTCCAGAGTTGTGAATTAGTTAACCACCAAAATGAGTGGAAAAAGGCCTGCTGCTGGTGGAAAGGGGAATAGGCGTGTTGGGAAGGGGAAAAAAGGTTGTGTCCGTGGGGTAGGTGTTAAAGCAACAGTAACATCTGCAGAAGAAAGACCATCTTCCAGCCAAACTAAAATGTCTACTTCTTTTAGCGGACAATGTGATAAGATCCCTTTCTTACGGCCACGCCAATCGCTACAAATTCCAGATGAGGCACAAAAACAGCAGGTGCTTCAACGGATATCAAGTGCTCCTTTAAGTGGGCTCTCCTCCACATCAACTTCAACATCACCAATACTCCAGTACTCAAAGGTGTCACCCAAATCGCACTTGCTTCCTCACAGCTCCCAAATCTCCAGCTGCCCGTCTGAGTATGAGGTAGAACAGATGGTTGAGTCTGCAGAGCTGTTTACTCATACTATAGCCTGGGAATCAGAGGTCGACTCCAGCGCTTCTGTGAATCCAGACGAGGAAATGATCTGCACTGATGCCCAGAATCTTTATGAGTCGGATCCAGGACCAGACGCAGAAGGTTCTGACCATAATGTAGACCCTCATTCCCAAACTGTAACTCCTGTTGGTGGAGACAATGAGGAAGACGATGATAAGACTCAAATACCTGATTGGAGTGACAACTTTAGTTTTTTGTCAGGGCAGGAACAGGTTGGCTCTGAGGACGACGGGTGTGATAACACACAGGGTGATGATGATGAGGTTGGAGATCCCACTTACTGTCAACCCACAGTCAACCAAGAGATGAGGTCAGCAGAGGAGGTGGAGGAAGATGCTAGTGACGACGAGGTCAGGTTGCGCCTTCCTGGACAGAGACGTAGTACTGGAAGCACGTCAACAACTGCATCCTCAAACACAACTCTGCCTCTCACCACAAGTCGTGGTGGCTCTTCAGGTCGCATGGGTGCTAAGCCTTGCATAGCCTGGGCATTTTTTCAGATCGATAAAGATGACCAAACTCGTGTTATCTGTAACATTTCTCAGCAAAAGCTAAGTAGAGGCCAAAAAATACATAGTTTGAGTACTTCATGCATGAACCGGCACATGGACATGAAGCATAAGTTGCAGTGGGAAGCTCAGTGTGCTACAATGCGGCCTAGCCGGCCAGGCCAACCACCGTCTGCCATATCTTGTGCATCCGCGGCCTCTTCATCCTCTGTGACTGGGGGGGCAGCAGTCACACCTGTTTTGGGGCGCAGACCTGCCACCTCTTTACCCGCAACAGCCAGCGTGATTGGCAGGTCATCATTTTCTTTGGAGGTGGTAACAGCAGCTGGTGTTGAGCGCTGTCCGACATCGATAGCACCACCTTTGGATCAAGGCAACCTAACATGTCCGCCTGCATCTTCCTCACAGACCGGCAGTTTGCCGGGGACACCCTTATCAACCCCGTCTAAGCACAATAGCCAGCTCTCGGTCCCTCAGATGTGGACAAGTAAAAGACCATTTCCTCCTAGCCATGAGAAAGCTAAGAGGTTGAATTTCACCATCTGCAAGCTCTTGGCTACAGAAATGCTGCCTTTCCGCCTGGTGGACACAGAGGATTTTCGAGACCTTATGTCCGTCGCAGTGCCCCAGTACCAGATGCCCAGTCGGCACTACTTCTCAAAGAAAGGTGTGCCTGCGCTCCACCAGCATGTCACACACAACATCACCGCTTCTTTGAGAAACTCTGTGTGTGACAGGGTGCATTTCACCACAGACACTTGGACGAGTAGGCATGGACAGGGGCGTTACATGTCGCTGACTGGGCACTGGGTAACTATGGTGACAGCAGGACAAGGGGCTGCTGTCCAAGTCTTGCCGTCCCCACGAGTTGTGCGTCAATCCTCTTTATGTCAAAGTTCCTCCACTGCTTCTGCCTCCTCAACCTCCTCTTGGTCTTCCACCTGCACCCAAAGCCTGTCTGGTCATGCCACAAGCTTTCTAACTGCGCAGAAGGGATCCTGCACACCTCCTTACTATGCTGGCAGTAGGGCTCAACGTCATCAGGCGGTTTTTACATTGAAATGTCTGGGAAATGTGAGTCACACAGCTGAGGAGTTGTGGTCAGCTCTGGAGAACCAATTTCATGAATGGTTGTCTCCACTGGACCTGAAACCAGGGAAGGCCGTGTGCGACAATGCTGCAAACCTGGGTGCGGCCCTTCGCCGGGGCAATGTCACACACGTGCCTTGTATGGCTCACGTGTTGAACCTGGTTGTCCAGCAATTTTTAGCCCACTATCCCAGACTAGATGGTCTTCTGCAGAGGGCACGGTCGCTGTGTGCTGACTTCCGCCGTTCGCATCCCGCAGCTCAGCGACTTACATCTCTACAGAAGTCGTTGGGCCTGCCACTTCACCGGCTAAAATGCGATGTGCCTACCCGGTGGAATTCAACTCTGCACATGTTGCAGCGACTGTGGCAGCACCGACAAGCCCTGGTGCAATACGTTCTGACGTATAGCCTGGGCCAACGAGATTCAGAGGTGGGGCAAATCACGCTGGAGGAGTGGTCTCAGATCAGGGACCTATGCACCCTTCTGCACAGTTTTGAAATGGCGACGAAGATGTTTAGTGCTGACGATGCCATTATCAGCATGACTATTCCGGTGATTTACATGCTGGAGCACATGTTAAACAGAATTCGGAGTCAGGTGGTGGCACAAGAGGAGGTGGAGGAAGTAGAGGAGGAGGAGTTGTATGCGGAAGGGCTAACATCTGCAAGGTCCAGACGGTCGGCAGCACCAAGGCGGCAGGCATGTGAGGGTGGGGGAGATGGTTTTACCAGGGCGCATGGTAGCAGCCAAACTAGTGAGGAAGGTGCAGGAGCCCAGGAAGAAGTGGAGGACGAACTGATGGAAGACTCATCAGATGAGGGAGACCTTGATCACATTTCTGTTGTGCGAGGTTGGGGGGAGAGGACAGAGGAAGGAAGCATGATTGTTACCTCGCCACCAACACAACAGGGACTTGGTGCTCCTGGATGCGCAACACACATGAGTGCCTTCTTGCTGCACTACCTGCAACATGACCCTCGAATTGTGAGAATTAGAAATAATCCTGACTACTGGGTTGCCACACTGTTAGATCCCCGGTACAAAAGTAAATTTGCAGAAATTATTCCTGCCATAGAAAGGGATGCATGCATGCAGGAGTATCAGCAGAGACTGTTGCAGAATCTTACATGTGCTTTTCCACAAAATACCAGTGGTGCGCGTAGTGAATCTCACAGTTCCTACTTGCCAACCGTGGGACCGTCAAGTGTTCAGCACTCAAACCGTAACAGAACCACAGTATCTGGTGGTAACATCAATTTTGCGGAATCACCACTTTTTTAGCCCATCCTTTGCAAGGCCACAGGAGACAAGAAGTCTGACACATAGTCAACGCCTAGAGACGATGGTACAGGAGTATCTCCAAGTAAACATTGAAGCCACGACTGTGTCACTGGACCCTTGCTCTTTTTGGGCTTCCAATCTGGATAAATGGCCGGAGCTAGCCACTTACGCCTTGGAGATCTTGTCATGCCCCGCAGCCAGCGTTCTGTCTGAACGTGTGTTCAGCGCTGCTGGTGGTGTGCTGACAGATAAGCGCACGCGGCTCTCCACTGATAATGTAGACAGACTCACGTTCATAAAGATGAACAAATCATGGATCCGAAACGACTTTTCTACCCCTGTGTCATCCTGGGGAGAGTAAAAGCTTGATGATTGTTTAAAATCACCCTACCAACCGTTTTAAGCTTTCAAATTACTAATCATGTTTATCTGTATCTTGACTGGAAAATAATTTGGGCTTTGTAGCAGTGTGCAGCACTGATCCTCTTAGGCCATCTATAATAAGCTCCACCAGATTTAAAATTAAAAATAATTTTTAGCTGCATCTAGCCCGGAAAATAATTTTGGGGCTCCGAGATGCGCAAGACACATAAGTGCCTTCTTGCTGCACTACCTGCAGCATGACCCTCATATTGTCAGAATTCGAAGTAATCATGACTACTGGGTTGCCACACTCTTAGATCCCCCAAACTTTTCGATCAACCTTTTCATTTTAATAAAGACCAAAAAAATGGTCATTTTTTAAATTATAAGCATTAGCAGGTTGTTAGAAACTGAAATCAAACAGTTTTCAACTCAAAACTTTATTCTAGGTGATGTTACATTTTCACATAGGACCCCTTGTTCGAAAGGAGCTTCTGAACTCTCTCGTCCATTGAATTTGTCAGGTTTTGGATGGTTTCTGCTTCAATTGTTTTGCATGAGGACAGAATACCCTCCCAGAGCTGTTGCTTAGATGTGAACTGCCTCCCGCCATCATAGACACTCCTTTTAATGATGCTCCAAAGGTTCTGAATGGGGTAGAGGTCAGGGGAGCATGGGGGTCACACCATAAGTTTGTCCCCTTTTATGCCCATATCAGCCAGAGATGAAGATGTTTTATGTGCAGCATGAGATGGTGCATTATCATGCAGAAAAATGATCTTGCTGTGAAATACACGGTTCTTCTTCTTGAACCATGGCAGGAAGTGCTGTTTGAGAAAATCCACATACATTATGGAGTTCATCTTTAGCGCCTTCAGGGATCCTAAAGGGGCCGACAATCTCTCTCCCCATGATTCCAGCCCAAAACATTACTCCACCTCCTCCTTGTTGGCGCTGTAGCCGTGTTTGCGTGGGGTGTCCATCAACCAGCCATCCTCCACTCCATCCATCTGGACCATCGAGCGCTGCACGGCACTCATCCGTGAACAAAACAGTTTTGAAATCAGTCTTCATGTAATGTTTGGCCCACTGGAGCCGTTTCTGCTTGTGTGAAGTGGATAGAGGAGGTCGACAGGATGGCGTATGCACAGCTGCAAACCTCTGAAGGACCCTGCATCTTGTTGTTCGGGGGACGTTGGAGGCACAAGCAGCTTCAAAAACTTGTCTGCTGCTATGACAAGGCTTTTTTGCCGCTGCTCTTTCAACCTGACGTAATTGCCTGTAGGAAAGAGTCCTCAATTTGCCCTTATCAGCACGCACACGTGTGTACTGTGAATCAGCTACATACTTCTTGATTGCCAAGACACTTCATCCTGATCATCGCACAATGTTGATTGTAGTCATGCCTTGACCTAAACACTCCACAATTTGTTGCTTCTCAGCAGCCGACACATCCTTTTTCTTTCCCATTTTGGCAGAAAATGTAGGCTGCTGAATAATGTGAGAGAGCCTTCTTAAGTAGTCTTGCCTTTCATTGGACACACCTGACAAACTAATTAGCACTGGTGTCTGCAATTGCTTACAGTGATATAAAGAGCCCTGACACACATCACCATCAATGAGTTTAACTGACAAACAAACAAATTCTTCCCTTATCACTCCTAAACACTTTTTGCATAATAATTTGGAACACAGTGTACATGTGCTTTTCCACAAAACACCAGTGGTTCACGTAGTGAATCTTACAGTTCTAACTTGCCAACCGTGGTCTGTATGGAGTTGTTCAATAAAGGGCCCAAAATTAAGATAACATAGATGGGAGAGGTCTCTATGAATAGGAATTCCTAAGTATTTGATACCCTGTGAGGGCCAGGCAAAGGGAAAGTTGGACTGGATGGAATCCTATATGGATTTGGGGAGGGAGACATCGAGGGCCTCAGACTTCGCTGCATTGATTTTAAAATTTGACCATGTAACAAAGTGATCTATTTCAGCCATAACAGCATGGATGGATATATGTGATTGAGTGATATATACTAGGACATCATCAGCAAATAGAGAGCACTTGTACTCGGTGCCTCCCACCTCAATCCACCTAATATTGGGGTTATGGCGAATTGATGAGAGCAGGTGCTCCGTCACTAGGATGTATAAGAGAGGGGACAGAGAACATCCCTGCCTTGTCCCATTGGTGATTGTGAAAGGTGATGAAAATGTTCTGACGCGCCCCCTGGGCCTTGGGACACCCGGAGCCGGACCCTTTTTGGTGGATGCTGGTGGTTGTAGTCTCCGTGGCGGCAACCCGGTTCCGTGGCTCAGGGCGGTCAAACCAGTGGCGGAACTATTTATGTGGTTTTGATGTTTAAATGTCCGACTACGCCACCGGTGGATTGCGGTCAGAGTGAACCGCCGCTCCAGGGCAGACCGCTGAGGCTGGTGTTGTGGGTGCAGCAGAGCGTAGCATAACTCCCCACGGGAGGAGTATAGCCTCAGGGCAGTGTATGCGGAGGATGGGGGTGATGGTGCAGGGCAGCAGCAGTAATGACACGGAGTCAGTGATGCAGTCCAGGGCCTTTACTCACAGTTCTTATTATCCAGACCACGTCTGCAGGTAACGGCTGCCCACGTCGTACTGTGCTCACCAGGTGAGGGGCTCAGACAACTCCCAGATAACTTTGGAGCGCTTCACAGGACCCCCTTTGTGTGTCCTTTGTCTGGCCTTTCTTACCAACCCTTCTGTCCGGCTGCCTCGGGCCTCCTGTTGGTAAACTTGGCGCCAGTTTCCCTGACCCTATGTGGTGCCTTCCTAGCGGGTGTAGCGAGGGGCTGCGCCACATAAAATGTCACAGCCTCCTGTTTCTAGCTGGGGGTCGTTTCCTGCCTCCACTAGTTTCGGGGACCGGTCTCCCCCTTTGGCCTGACCCCTCCACGCAGGTGGATTCTGGCGTGCGGTGGCGACTCGCCCGTCCGCACCCCTGAGATCCCTTCGTTCCTCGTTCCTGGAGCCTTCTCCGCTCCTCTTCCTTCCTTCTCCCTCTTCCAGGCCTGGGCCTCTGTTACTAGGCCCGCCTCCGGAGCAGAGCTCATGCAGAGCCCCTGCTCCCTGCCACTTCTGCTCAGACTTCTCTGCACTGAACTAAGATGGTGCCCACCTTTTATACTCCCTTCTCAATGCACCCAGGAACTGCTTCCTCCCTGCTCCTGCACTACAGGGTTCCCCTTCCTCAGTGTTCCCTCCCCCCACTCCAGCCAGGGACAGGGACTGTCGTGCCCATCTCAGGGGCATATTGGTCGCCCTGCCCCACGGCAATGTGGTGTAATGCATGCAGGTGTCGGGTCCTGATCCACACTACATCCTTACCTGAGAGTGAGATATCACACCTCTGGGTGAGGTGCAATACCTCTGTAGCAACCGAGCCCTCAGGGTGCTACAGTTCCATTTATCTTCAGCCTAGGTGACGTATTGCGATACAGGGCCGTGATTTTGGCTATAAAAGGGTCCCCTAGACCCCTACCCCAAGCTTTTTAAGAGAATCATATATGGCGTGCCAGGAGACTCTATGGAATGCTTTCTCAGCATCCAACAAGAGTATCTAATTACAAATTTTTAACTGCATCTAGCCCAGGAAATACTTTGTGCCTAGTAGCAGGGTCTGCTAGTCAGCGGATTATCCCGGCTGTTAAGCAAGCTACACCACCTGTAGTTTGGACACTTCATTTTTTCAAAGGAAATGCTTCGGGACCACGGGATACTCAGTGAAGAGCATCAGGAGGCACCCCAAGGCATAGGGGCTGGGACTGGCAGTAGGATGCCTTGCGGTGGACAGCCGAGCTCGATCCTTATAAAAGCTTTTTAACTGCAGCAGCTTTAGTGGACGCTACTGGAGCTGGAATTACGCGGCTGCTGGCATGAGACTTGCCCTCCAATAGATCCTTGTAAATGGATTTAAACTGTATTCATTCAAATTAGAGAGACAATTTAAATTAAAAAGCTTAGAGCTGCCTCCACCACAGGGGGGCTCGCTTGACCCACCAGCTGACAGGCACCAGTATTGGGAGAGGGGGGCTGGCCATCAGGGTTCACCGCGGCTCTGGCACAAACCCGGCGACACGGAGGTGGCACGGGCAGGAGCGGACTGGCCGTGTCGGCTTCTCACTTTTTGGATTTTAGAAGGGCATGACATGCCTATATCTGTGTCTCCCCCTCCTTTTACTCCTCCACCTCTTTTATTTTCGCATGACTATATGTACTTGTCACTTTTCCATGTGTTAGTTATGTCTTCTGAGCAGTTTGTCAGCTTTTGGACACCTTTGAAGGTGTTTCTATGTGTTTCTATGTGTTTTTGTTTGCCTGCCATTGGTTTTAACGGTGTTCGAAGGTGTTCGACGAACAGTTCGACGAACAGTTCGGCGAACACACGGGTGTTCGACGAACCGAACTCGAACACTACGGGGGTGGCTCAACACTACTCTTTATTACCCTTTTTCCATTGATAGTGCAAGTGTAAGCTATTTTACTTCATTTACAATGGGCAAGGCGCGTGGCAAGGGACGTGGAAGTGGACGTTCTGGTGATGGTTCGTGCAGAGGACGGGGCCGTGGCCAAGGTGAAAATGTGCCACAACCAACAGCCACATCTTCTCGTTCCCACTTCTTGACCGAATTACTAGGGAAGCACAGAACAACACCAGTATTGAGAACTGATCAGTGTGAACAGGTTATTAATTGGATAGCAGACAATACTTCCAGTTACCTGGGCACCACCACCTCCGGTCTGTCTTCCACAGGGTCAACTCTTAGTAGCCGTGAGTCTCGACCGCATACTCCTCCTCACCCTGATGCTCCTTCCTCCCACCATGCCGAGTGTCGTCAGACAGCAAGTGATCCCACACTTGGACACTCTGAAGAGCTGTTCACTGGTCCATTTCCATATTTGGGCCCCTCGCCTGATACGCTTGAAGTGGTGGAAGAGGAGATCCCATGTTGCGATGCCCATATATTTGAACAGCCACGGCCACATGAAGTCGACGTTGGCAATCTTTCACAAGAGGTGGACGATGACGAGACACAATTACCAGGAAGTGAGGAGGAGGATCGTGGTGCGCAAGTGGAAGAGGAGGAGATGGTGGATGATCTAGTAACTGACCCAACGTGGAAGGAGGACATGCAGAGTGAGGCCAGCAGCACACAGGGGGAGGGAGGCAGAGTACCCCAACAGGCAGGAAGAAGCAGTGTGGTGGCCGCAGACAGAAGGCAGGCAACCGTTCCCCGTAACACCAACACGAGGGACGTTGCCAGTACAAGCGGTAGGTCTTCCAGAGTCTGGAATTTTTTTAAAGACTCTGCTGATAACCCCAAAAAGGCCATATGTTCCACCTGCCATGCCAGCATCAGCAGGGGTGACAAAACTACCAGCCTGACCACCACCAGCATAATCAGGCACATGGCAGCAAAGCACCCGACTTTGTGGGGCGAAACCCAGGGTCCACGACCAGTGTCAGCGGGTGTCACCACTGCTTCTTCCACTGTTGTGCGTGCAATAGAACCCCCTGTTGTGTGTGCAAGGCAATCCCCTGTCCATACTGCATGTAAAGATGCCCCCTCCTCTCAGTCTTCACTTGTTATGGCAGTTTCTCAAGAAACAGCATCAACGTCCACGTCCCACCGCAGCGTTCAATTGTCCATATCCCAGACCTTTGAACGAAAGTGCAAATTCGCAGCTAACGCCCCACAGGCCACAGTCCTAAATTCGCACATTTCACGACTGCTTGCATTGGAAATGCTGCCTTTTAGGCTGGTGGAGACGGAATCCTTCCGCAATCTTATGGCGGTGGCCGTCCCTCGGTACTCGGTCCCCAGCCGACACTATTTTGCCCGGTGTGCCATCCCCGCACTACACAAGCACGTGTCCCAAAGCATCTGCCGTGCCCTCAACAACGCAGTTACTGGGAGAGTCTACCTGACAACGGACACGTGGACAAGTGCTTGTGGCCAGGGACGGTACATCTCTCTGACGGCACACTGGGTAAACATAGTGGAAGCCGGGACCCAGTCGGACCTTGGGACGGAACACATCCTCCCCACACCGAGGATTGCGGGCCCTATGTCAGTCAGAGTTGCCCCCACAGTGTACAGCTCCTGCGCATCCTCCTCCTCCTCCTCCTCCTCATGTTCAGCCTCCATCTCAGATATCACCACATCAGTTACAAGCTGGAAGCATTGCAGTACTGCCTCCGCCAAGCGACAACAGGCTGTGCTGAAACTCATAAGCTTAGGTGATAAACCTCACACTGCTTGTGAGTTGTGGACAGCTGTGAAAGAGCAGGCAGATCTGTGGCTGAGACCGCTGAACCTACATCCCGGCATGGTCGTGTGTGACAATGGCCGTAACCTGGTGGCGGCTCTGAGGCGAGGTGAGATCACACACGTACCATGCCTGGCTCATGTGCTTAACCTCATGGTTCAGCGGTTTCTTAAATCGTACCCCGAGTTGCCAGATCTGCTCGTGAAAGTACGCCGCCTGTCAGCTCATTTTCGCAAGTCGGCTACAGCTTCCGCCGCCCTTGCTGTGTTGCAGCAGCGTTTGCAGCTTCCGGCACACCGACTGGTGTGTGATGTCCCCACACGTTGGAACTCTACCCTCCACATGTTGCAAAGGATTTGTGAGCAGAAGAGAGCAGTTGTGGAGTACCAGCTGCAACAAGGCCGTCGATATTCAGGTCAGACTCCACACATAAGACCTCAGGAGTGGACCTGGATGTCTGACATATGTACCATCCTGACAAACTTTGAGGAGGCCACCAAGATGGTGCGTGGCGATGACGCCATCATTAGTGTCAGCATCCCACTTGTCTGTCTTTTGCAATGCTCTCTGCAGAGAATTAAAGAGGAGGCATTGCAGCCAGAGTATGATGAGATGGATCAAGAAGCCGTAGCGGGCGATTACACACAGCCCAGCCTCATCTCATCCCAACGTGCATTGGGGGACAATGAGGGAGAGGAGGAGGAGGAGGAAGAACAGGAGCTGCTATCATGCGTTGTAGACGGTAGTACCTGTACAAGAGTCATACCGTCGGTTCAGCGTGGGTGGCCTGAGGACAGGGGGAGGAGGAAGAGGAGGAGGAGGAGGAGAGCATGGTCAGTCGTCACCTTGGTGAGGACACGGAAATCTTGCCCGTTTCCAGTCTGGCACGCATGGCTGACTTTATGTTACGCTGCCTTAACCGTGACCCTCGCGTTGTCAAAATGTTGGGTGACAGTCATTACTGGTTGGTGACACTTGTAGACCCCCGCTACAAGGAGAACTTTCACTCTCTTATTCCTGAGGTGGAGAGGTCTACAAAAATGGGGCAATACCAGAAGGCCCTTGCTGCAGAACTCTTAAAAAAATTCCCATCTGAATACGCTAGCGGCAGAGGTCACTGTTCGTTGCCCAACCAAGGCGTACAGGTGAGAGAGATGCAACTCCAATCCAGCAGAGGCAGGGGAACACTGTCAACGTTCTGGGACAGTTTTCTGACACCCGCCCAGCTTACAGGCCCTGAGGCGCGGGGTACTCTCACAAGGAGTGGAAAGTTTCAAAAGATGGTGAGGGAGTACCTTGCCGATCGTACCAGCGTCCTCCGTGATTCCTCTGTGCCTTTTAATTATTGGGTATCCAAGCTGGACACTTGGAATGAACTCGCTCTGTACGCCTTGGAGGTCCTGGCCTGCCCTGCCGCTAGCGTGTTATCGGAGCGTGTTTTTAGTGCCGCTGGGGGAATTATAACTGATAAGCGCACTCGCCTGTCAACTGACAATGCTGACAAGCTGACCCTTATCAAAATGAACAAGGGCTGGATTGGGCCAGACTTCTCATCACCACCAAATGACAGCAGAGTAACATAAAGTCAAATCCACTGTGTTATTTCGGGAGGTGTATTCACATGCACCGCTTCACACCCACACATGGGTATACGCTTCCTCATTTCACTTCACCACTATACCACCAGGGTGCCAGCATTGCAAGTTCCTCCGTCCTAATTTTTGGCAGCTTTTGCTGGGAAAGCATAAGCAAATACCATGGGACACCCACTCCCCAATAATGGGACTTATGTTTGTAATATGCTGTACTGCATGGCTCTTGTAAGGGGCATTGCAAGTTGCTCCGTCCTAATTTTTGGCAGCTTTTGCTGGGAAAGCATAAGCAAATACTATGGGAGACCCACTCCCCAATAATGGGACTTATGTTTGTAATATGCTGTACTGCATGGCTCTTGTAAGGGGCATTGCAAGTTGCTCCGTCCTAATTTTTGGCAGCTTTTGCTTGCAAGGCATAAGCAAAAACTATGGGACACCCACTCCCCAATAATGGGACTTATGTTTGTAATATGCTGTACTGCATGTGACACGCCTCCTGGGCCGTGTGTACACGTGTGTGGGATACCCGGTGCCGGGTCTCTGGGGTCTGTAGTCTCCGTGGCGGTGACCCGGTCCCGTGGCTCAGGCTGGTCAAACCAGTGGCAATCTTTCTTAGGTTTTGAGGTTAATTGTCCGACTGCGCCACCCGTGGATTGCGGTCAGGGAGTACCACCGCTGCGAGGCAGACCGCTGAGGCTGGTGTTGTGTGCGCAGCATAAAAAGGGATAACTCCCCTCGGGAGGAGTATAGCCTCAGGGCAGTGAGTGTGGATGATGGGGGTGATGGTGCACGAGTGCAGCAGGAATGACTCAGAGTCTTTGCAGTGCAGTTCAGGGTCTTTACTGATGATTATAAGGTAGACCCTCCCGGGAGTACTGGCTAGCATAAGAGGCCTGGTCAGTCTGTGAGCAAGCAGGAGTTCCCCTGGCCAGGTGGAGTTGTAGGCCTCCCCGTCTGTCTGCACTCTTCCTAGCTACCTTGCTGTAAGCGGGTAGAAGTAGCCCACGTCCCTGAGTGTACCGTGTAGTGCTCACCCATATGGCTGGTGACTTGGGGCCTTCTGTTAGCCTCCGCTCCACGACGGCGGTGCTGGTCCCTTGCTTGTGACTGAGCCTCCGGGCTTCTATGGCCAGAGGACCTGAAATCCCCTGCCGGCTGGTTTCTGCTGCTGGATATATAAGTCCTCACAGCTTCGGACTCCTGTGTCCCGTTCCTATTGTCTTCTGCCAGAGCGAGCTCTGCTCAGCTTCCAGCCCCTCGTCTTTAGCTCCTAGCTCCTACAGAGCTCCTTGCTGTTACTTTCCCTTGCTCTCACTCTGACTCTGACTGTTCTCTGTTCTCTGACTCACTCAACCCTACCCCAGATCCAGTTTATAAGGGCAGAATTCTCCCCTCCCAGGACTGGGGCAGGAGGATGTTGCATGTTTAAGGGATCCTGACCAGGAAACCTCCCACTTGCTCTCCGACGTAATCTCTATTACTGTGGTGACCAGACCCCTGGGGTGCCACACATGGCTCTTGTAAGGGGCATTGCAGTACCTCATAATTTTTGGAAAGCATTCCATTCACTGCTTAGGCCAACAGTGCACACTGTTGCCTGCAGAAACACATTAATACACCACTCTCTGCTTTCTGTTGCAACCAAATATTTTACATTTTGATTCATTAGTTAGAGCACCTGCCGCCATTTTTCTGCACTGCAGTTCTTATGTTTTCTTGCATAGTTGAGTTGTATGACATAATTTCCATGTCGAAGGTATGGTTTTTGGCTACAGTTCTTCCATGAAGACCACTTCTGACCAAACTTCTCCGCATAGTCGATAGGTGTACCTGGGTCACACTGATTATTGTCAGTTCTGAGTTAATGGAACTGCTGGACATCTCCCTATTTCAAAAGAAATTAAGCATGATGTGTATTTCATCTACTGTACTGTTTTCTTGGCTTACTACTGAGTCTGCGGTCCTCAACATTGCTTATTTCTTGGTGTTGTTAATGCTTATACACGCAGATACTTATTTATTACGCAATAACATCAGGAGGCATTTATTCTGCAGAACGACAATAACTCCAAACATACAACCAATTGGCCAATATAGTGGCTCAGTGGTTAGCACTGTAGCCTTGCAGCGCTGGGGTCCTGGGTTCAAATCCCACCAAGGACAACATTTACGAGGAGTTTGTACGTTCTCCCAGTTTTCTGTGTGGGTTCCCTTTGCTCCAGTTTCATCCCACACTATAAAGACATACTCATAGGGAATTTAGATTTTGAGCCTTAATGGGTAAAGTGATGATAATGTTAGTAAGGTACTGTGGAATTAATGGCGTTATATAAGCCAGTAAAATAAATAAATTAAGAACTATCTTATGGTAATATGGCCACCACAGAGCCCTGATCATCATCAAGTCTTTGTGTGTGATTACATAAAGAGACAGAAGGATTCACTGAACCGTACATCCACAGCCTCCATGCTGAATTCCTTCTAAAACTGTGTGCAAGTATACTTAGAAGAATTGATGTTTTGATTGCATGAAATATTGATCTGATCTACATTTCTACTTTGTTCATTGCCATGCATTTTGTTATTTGATAAAAATAATGCATTAATACATTTTTTTAAAGCATGCTTACGTTGCAGTTAGAGATGGGTGAATTGATTTGCGGAATTCCAGTCCATCGCTCAGGTCAGCTTTTGATTCATTGGGATGGCGCAATCCTATCATTGAGGCGTTACACACAAATGATGTCATGCCAGGCTGGCTGATCAAAAGCTGTGCCAGGGACCCTGAAAGATAAGAGATTCGCGAGCCTACCGTCCATTGGCCAGAGATTATTGACCTGGCTGATATATCGGAGTCCCTTGAAACAATCTGAATCAATCCGCCCATCTTTAGTTGCAGCATTTTTTTAACAGCTGCCTAAAACTTTTGCACCGTACTGTATGTCAGAGCAAATAAGACTGAAAATCCTAGTAATACTCACTAAGTATACAAAGCAGGGTGTGAAAATATTCACATATAAGTTAAGAAAAACATGAATAGGCCAGTACACCAATAAAAAAGTAATGTCCAAACAAATAAACTAATCACAAACATCAGACGATGCCAGCCGCCTAACATCAGGGACCGCTCACACCTGATCTGCATTTCTCAAGGCATATTTGATTCTAAATGGCCGTGCAGATTTTTATGAAAACTTGTTGTTTCCTGTATGAATAATCAATTTTAGAGCAATGCCATTTTGCAATACTACTGTAAACTGAATGATTTTATTGCTTTTGGCTTGTGAACACCCCTAACTCTTCATAATCCTTTTTGATCTTCTGAATTTTTATAAATCATGATTTTAATTATATTAATACCAAAATAAATTCTACAAAGATATATGTAAATACAGATTACTTTATATTAAACATATTTGGTATGTGCATTATATGATTTTCATAAATTTACTATTGCTGTTTCACAAATAAATGAATAAGCTAAACACATTCCACCTTATTTTTATATTCACTAACCTGGCCCACCATTGTCTCCCAGCAGGGTCCCCTAGGCACATCTGATGGGTCAACCTGAAAATGGCTACTTGAATTTTCTGAATATGACCCATTAAAAAGATTGGCATACCACTGTGTCATATTATGTTGAACAATCTTTTCTTCTTGACGCTAGAAAATGAAAAAAAAATTGATATGTTATGTAAAAAAGTAATTTAATGCAGCATTGCAGTCTATGAAGTGATATTCATTGTACCTTAAGATTTATTTCATCCATCAGAGCAATAAGGAATGTGTAGAGGTTTCCCAGAAATAGGGCAAATATGCGGCCCAGTTGCCATCTTAGAGCTATACGAGGGTGGTAGTTTTCTAATCCGCTGACAACATCGAACATTGTTGGACAAAACATTCCTAACAGAGACATAACAGTGTTCACCTGCCAAAACAAGAAGTGCACAAACTCCTTATCTTCAGGATTTTCATTTAAATTACTACAGATCTGGCAAAGGTTAAATTGACTCAGATTACACAGCATTGGGATATCAAGCATAATTCGACATTTAATATGACACCGGTCAGTGGCTCCTGCCACAATTAGTGACTTTGCAGCGATTCCAATAGAAGCCCCAGAAGAGAAACGGTATTCTATAAATTTCAAGATATTCTGTGTGGTGAGAATAGATTATGTCAGGATATTCAGATTTACTTGCATGTTTTTCAGGTTAATCTGCCTATGGCCTAAGATGTATAACTATTACTGCAATGTAAATTCTCCATGTTGTACAGTGTTTGAAGTCCAACACTAATAGAAATCCTCAGGGCCATACTGATCCTTGTAGGTCTCTGATTTCATAAGGAAGCTAACACAATAAAATGTGGCAAGCTCCACTGGATGCCACATTACGGAGATGTTCTTCCTAAAAAAATATTGCTTCTTTGGGAGAATATCTCTGTAATTTGGGGACATACAGAAGCCACTATACTGTGTCATATAGAATATCTATGGCTCCATAATAAAAGCCTTCGTATATCTGTGGACAGTCCATGATACTGCTGTGTAGTATGCTTTGGTGATTCTATTAAAGGGTATATCCGGGACTTTGTAAAAAAAAAAAAGCTGCCTATGCTGATGTCACATAGACAGAGCGGCAGCTTCTTTTCCACTCTGATTTCATGACAGGGTGGGACTGATGACGTCATGCTGATTGACAGCCGGTTCCACGCTGCCTAACTGGGGGAGCCGGCTGTCAATCAGCATGACGTCAATAAATGGATATGAATAGCGGTACCAGAGCGCCAATAACAGGGCAAAAATATTAAAAGGACTGATTTATTAATATACACACAACGCGTTTCGGTGGACACAGCCACCTTCATCAGGTGTGACAAGCAGCAAACAATTGATCCTTATATACATTTGACTAGGTATACAATTACTTAAAAGGTATACAATTACTTTTAAGTAATTGTATACCTAGTCAAATGTATATAAGGATCAATTGTTTGCTGCTTGTCACACCTGATGAAGGTGGCTGTGTCCACCGAAACGCGTTGTGTGTATATTAATAAATCAGTCCTTTTAATATTTTTGCCCTGTTATTGGCGCTCTGGTACCGCTATTCATATCCATTTATTGTCCCTTTCCCCCTGTTGGGGTGCGGTAGAGCTGCCTTTAACTTATTGTTCTTTCACCTGTGGGAGGAATTTAATTAGAATCACTACCCTGGTTTTCCAAGCTGCGCTGCCCTAACCCCTCCGGAACGCTGCCGGGGGTGTTGGTGAAGCTGGGCGTCCATCTCGGCGTTACATGCAACTAACCTGACCACGTGATCCACCACCGAGAGATCAGGATCTGTGAACGCCGCTGGAAATAGATGACAGCCACCAACAGAGCGGAGCTTGTGGAGCTTTACACTGGGGTTGTGCAGAGGTGCACAACTTCATAAGGTTAGTAGCCATCCTCACACCCCTCTAACAATTGCAATACTGAGTCACCCATTGCGCCTTGTTCTCTCTTCTCTTTACAATCAGCATGACGTCGACACCATGTCGACAGTGCAGCCCTGAAGAAGAGCTGCTTTGTTGACAGGGAGCAGCTGAATCGTCAGCAAGAGTGGTCAATGAACGCTCTGTGTTGGCGCTGGGTACAACAGGCAGGTAGTTGCCTTTGTTAGCACCCCACCCCTTTAACTTTGCTGTCTGTAGACAAAGATATGACCTTTTTGCTTTGTTTACAAGGTTGTACACTGGTGATTGTTGCAAGGATGTAGTCCACAATTTGTGTGTTGTGGGGCTATGACCCCTCTAGGTGCTGTATTGCAGTGGCTATGTACTTAATATCATAGCAGAGTTCTACATCAATGAAGTATCTGTGAAATTGCAAGTAAGCATAAATGGAGTCTGTCAGCATAAAATCTCTGTTGACACCAAGCACAGTCGCTCAGTGCACCCTTGGAGAGACAAAATAATTCATTGTACCTTCCTACCTACTTGTTTTGCATCTATGTTCTGTTTTCTTTGATTGACGCTGCGGCTTTACAGGAGCCGGAGAAGGGCAGAGATAGATGGAAAACAAGTACATTAATCTGTTCAGCCACACCATGGGGCATTGAGTACCTGTGCTTGACTTGAACAGTTGTTTTCTGCACACAGACTCCCTTTAAATACTGTAGTTTAATAGTAATGTATACTAAGAAAAATCTTCATTTTGGAAAAACGTGTTCTTTATCACTGAAAGTTAGATGTTTAGGACATGTTTCTATTTCTTGTGAATAGTGACATGCAAGAGAAGTTGCCACTTAGACCCTAGTCAGAGGCCTCTGATACAGCAAATCAGATCTCTTGCTTTGCACTGAGAAGGGGCAATACTACTAAACACGTCTGCAAATTGAGATTCAGGTTTTATCATAAGTGATGTGGCAAGACTCGTCAATATTGACTTTTAGGATTGCAACTTCCAAAAGGTGGCCCTAGAGATCAAGTCCTCTTCTTCACTGAAGAGGCTATTTGCATATTCTATTTCTTGTAGCACATAAGACTAGTGTGGCACCCCAGGGGTCTGGTTTTCCACAGTAATGTAATGTTATGTCTGAGAGCAGGTGGGAGGTCCTTTGGTCAGGGATCCTGTGCATGCCACACCTCCTGCCCAGTCTTGGGAGGGGAAGAACTTCCCCTGTATAAACCCGGGGCTGAGGCAGGGAGAGTCAGACAAGTGGAGTAGAGACAAGAAGCAGCATAGGAAACAGCAGAGTTACAAGGAGTCAGGGGCTGGCAGCTGCAGAGCTCGCCCTGACTAAGAAGACTTCTTTCCGGACCCGGAGTCCGAGGCTGTGGGGACTAACTCCTACCCAGCAGCAGAATCCGTCAGGCAGGGGATTTCAGGTCCTCTGGCCCAGAAGCCCGAAGGCACGGTCACACGTGTGGGACCAGCACCGCCATCGTGGAGCGGAAGCCATTAGAAGGCCCCGAGTCACCGGCCATACGGGTGAGCACCACACGGTACACTCAGGGACGTGGGCTACTTACATCAGCTTCTAGCAAGGTAGCCAGAAGAGTACAGTCAGTTTGGGAGGCCTACAACTACGCCTGGCCAGGGGAGATCCCATCTGCTCAAGGACTGACCAGGCCCCGTTCGCTAGCAAGTACTCCGGGAGGGTCTATCGTTGTTACCAGTAAAGACCCTGAACTACACCGTACCGTCTCTGAGTGGTTCCTGCTACCCCCATCATCCACGTCGGCTGCCCTGAGACCATACCCCTCCCGTTGGGGGTTATACTATCACGCTGCATAATCCTACCATCGGCCTCAGCGGTCTGCCCCGCAGCAGCAGCTCCCTGGCTGCACTCAACGGGTGGCGTAGTCATCAACTATTTACTACTAGTAGACTGCCGTCCAGTTTGACTCCCTGGGCACGGACCGGGTCACCGCCACGAGACTACAACCCTCCACGGATCCGCAGCGCGACACAGGCCCAGGGGCGCGTCAACTTTGGCGTAGTCGGCAGGATTTCGTGCCCGCAACCACCGGGTACTGCGTGCCTGAAAAGCAAAGACTGTTCAAACTTACCAGTGGTGAAGATTCCCGCTATCCGTGGAGGTTTCCCGCCATCCGGCGCCATCTTCTACCTTCTTCCCGCCATCCGCGAAGTTTTCCCGCCATCCGGCGCCATCTTCGACCTTCTTCCCGCCATCCGTGGAGTTTTCCCGCCATTGGACGCCATCTTGAGGACGCCGCGCGGGAAGAAGAGGGGCGTGGACTCCGAAAGCGCGCGAGAACTGAAGCCCCGCCTCACGTCCGGACGTTGCGTAAGGTCCTGGAAGGAGCCCAGCAGACGCCGACGTCACAGGAGCGCGACGGAAGGTCCTCAACCCTGACGATCCACTGCGGAGCCGCGGCCTACGGAAGAGGATCATCGCAAGGTAGGCCACGGTCCACTAGGGGGGAGGAAGATGTCGGATACGGAGGAGAGCTTCACTGCCTCAACCCCCGCCAGCGCTACCGCTGCTGCAGTTATGCCCTTCACCATGCCCTATATCCCGGGAGCAGCTTGGCTACCCCAGTACTCAGGGGAGTCACATACCCTGCATGACTTTAGAGAAAAGCTGGATAGCCTCTTCCAGGTGTACCCCCTCACAGAAGAGCAAAAAGTGAGCATCCTGGTGGCCCAACTAACAGGGGCAGCCAAAAGGGAAGTAAAATCCTGGCCACCTGGGAGGAAGACTGTCGCAGGGATACTAACCCGGCTGAAGGACACCTTTGATACCCGCACCTCAGCCGAGATTAAGCTTAGATTCTACGGGTGCAAGCAGCGAGCGCATGAGAGTATAAGGGACTATGCACTAAACCTACAAGAGGCCCTGAGGGCCATAAAGCAGACCGACCCTGATGAGGTGGGGAACGAGGACAGGCTGTTGACTGAACAATTTATAGAGGGTTTATATTGCAATGCCCACCGAACCCAGTTGCGGGCAATGGCCTTACAGGATCCTCATCTGGACTTTGCACAGTTCAAGGACAGAGCCATCCGGGTGCTCCGAGAACCGGCACCAGGTGGCGTTGTGACCCACAGACGCCCCACTACCACTTACTACCAGGAGGCGGCGCCCTTGTCAGCAGGGCCTGTGGGAGCTGATGCGCAGGCTTTGGACAATGACCCGGCTCCAGACCTACACCATCAGGTCCAAGAGCTAGCTAAGAGCGTTGCTGCGCTAACCCGAACTGTGCAGTCTTTACAGGTTTCCACCCCAGGGAAGATCCAGCTGGCATCCGGACCGGAGGACATCCCGTGGCGTCGACCAAGGAGGACCCCACCGGCCAGAGGAAGACCCAGTGACCGATACAGTGAGGACGGACGACCCATCTGCCGCCGCTGCAATCAACCCGGACATATGGCAAGGTACTGTTCTTTAAACGGGCACAACCTGGGGTAGAGGGCCAACCCCCAGGAAAAAGATCACCAGGCCCATCGAACTGGCGCGACAGATATGTGGGAGGACGTCCAGTCTTGCCTGTGGTACTGGATGGCATTCCCATGAGTGCCCTACTGGACACCGGGTCACAGGTCACCACCATCCCGTACGTGCTCTTCAAGCAGTACTGGAATGACTCGGATATTACCCGCTACCCCGACGACGACTTGAGTATCATCGCCAGCAATGGTCAGCCCGTGCCACAGATCGGATTTAAAGAGGTGACCATCAAAATTGGTAGAGTCGAACTGGCCGCACAGGGACTGATCATTGTAGATATTGATAAACCTGAGAGTCACCCAAAAATAACTCTAGGAACTAATGTAATTGAAAATTGTCTTGCAGAGGTGATTTTCCTTTTACAGCAGGTTGCCAAGAATGCCAGCTCCGGCGAGCAGCGGGTGCTCCAGAAAGAGATCCGGGCACTGATGCAACGGCAACAAGTGGAACTCTCCGGCGGTGAGATTGGTAGCGTAAGAATGTGTGACCCTTTTCCTATTGCCATGCCCCCAAAAAGTGAAATGATGATTTGGTGCCGGGCAGCTATTGGTCTGAGAGGTAGAGATTACCAGGCAATGGTAGAACCAGTTTACTCAGACAGTAGGCCCACCATTTTGACAGCACGGGGGGTCGTCAATGTACGCCATGGGAGGGTGCCCGTTCGCATAATAAATATCGGGGAGAGGGAAGTGTACCTGCCCCGGTATGCCACGCTAGCCAAATTATATATCACTAATCAAAATTCTATACAATCTGTGGAACCCTTGCCTCCATCTCACCCGGAGGAAGGTAACGGCTCTAAGAAAGACATGGAGGACTGGTGTCAGCAACTACATCTGGGTACTGACTCCACTCCCTCACATCAGAAACAAGGAGTCTATCGGGTGGTTCAAGAGTATGAGAGAGTGTTTAGTAAACACCCGTTAGACTTCGGGCGAGTCAAGGGGGTAGAACATCGCATCCCCACGGGAGATCATCCTCCCATAAAAGAGAGGTATCGACCCGTACCCCCTGCACATTACCAACACGCCAAGGGGATGCTTAGAGACATGAAGGAGGCTGGGGTAATCCGGGATAGTTGTAGCCCCTGGGCAGCCCCATTAGTTTTAGTCAAAAAGAAAGACAACACCATGAGGATGTGTGTAGATTACCGGAAAATCAACCGTATCACACACAAGGATGCGTACCCCTTACCAAGGATAGAGGAGTCATTGGCTGCTTTAAGATCTGCTAACTTCTTCTCTACCTTGGATCTCACTAGCGGGTACTGGCAGGTTCCTGTAGCAGAGGCGGACCGGGAGAAGACCGCATTCACCACCCCGATGGGACTTAGCGAGTTCACCTGCATGCCGTTCGGACTCTGCAACGCACCAGGAACCTTCCAACGCCTAATGGAGTGTTGTCTGGGCCACAGAAACTTCGAGACGGTCCTGTTGTACCTGGACGATGTCATCGTATATTCCAAGACGTATGAGGACCACCTGAAACACCTGGCGGAAGTGTTCGAGGCTCTGGCGAGTTACGGCCTAAAGGTGAAACCCTCCAAGTGTCACCTCCTGAAACCAAAGGTGCAGTACCTGGGACACGTAGTGAGCGCTGACGGAGTGGCTCCCGACCCTGATAAAATCACCGCAATTAAGGAATGGCCAAGCCCCTCCAGCGTAAAAGAAGTGCGGCAGTTCCTCGGGTTGGTAGGCTACTACCGAAGGTTTATTCCCGGTTTCACCAAAAAGGCAGCACCTATGCAGGACCTCCTGATAGGCCAGTCCCGGAAGGCCAAGAACCAGAAGCCGCCCTTCAAATGGGAAGAGCTGGAAGAAGAGTCCTTCCGCCAGCTGAAGATGGCCCTCACGGGGGACGAAATCCTGGCGTACCCGGATTATAGCCAGCCCTTTATCCTCTACACCGACGCCAGTAACATCGGGCTAGGAGCCGTACTGTCCCAGATCCAGCAGGGGAAGGAACGAGTAATCGCCTACGCCAGCCGAAAACTGCGACCCACCGAAAGGAACCCCGAGAATTACAGCTCATTTAAGTTAGAGTTCCTGGCCGTAGTATGGGCAATCACTGAGCGCTTTAAGCATTACCTCGCTTCTTCCCGGTTCACCGTGTACACGGATAACAACCCGCTGACACACCTGGACACGGCAAGACTCGGTGCCCTGGAGCAGAGGTGGATGGCCCGTCTGTCCAACTACGAGTTCACAATTAAATACCGGGCAGGACGCTCCAATACCAACGCGGACGCCCTGTCCAGGATGCCCAACCTGCCGGACGGAGGAGAAGATCCGGAGGGACTGGAAGAAGTTGAACTCCCTGCGTTCCACCGTCATGGGACTATTCAGTATTCCCACCGGGTAAGGAGTAAGCAGGCTGCTACGTTGAACCCCTTACCCCACTACAACTGGGCGGAAACGCAAGACAGCGACCCTGCCGTCCGACTGGTGAAGGAGATGCTGACTCGGCCGGAGGCTCGCCTTGAACCAGACGCTCCGGAGGAAGCCAAACAACTATGGGCAGAGAAGAGTCGACTGTTCCTTTACAAAGGGAAGTTGTGCCGCAGAATGGTTAACTCCCGGACGCATGAATTACTCTGGCAAGTAGTGGTGCCACGAAGAGACGCAGCCATGGTGATGGAGGCATACCACGACGGAGCTGGACACTTTGGGTGGAAAAAGCTGGAGTTCCTGCTGCGCGAGCGGTTCCACTGGGTAGGCATGAGGGGAACCATCGAGAAGTGGTGCAGAGATTGTGGCCCGTGCAACCTGAGAAGGAAGGACCGAGCCAGCCAGAAGACTCCCCTGCAGTCCATCGTCACCCGGCAACCGTTGGAACTGGTAGCCTTGGATCATGTAAAACTGACCCCAAGCAGAAGTGGCTACGTCTACGCGTTAACCATCGTGGATCATTACTCCCGGTTCTTGGTTGTCGTCCCCGTCAAGGACTTAACGGCTCAAACAGCAGCTAGAGCCTTCCAGCAGCACTTCTGCCGTCCACACGGGTACCCGGACCAAGTGCTGACGGACCAGGGACCTGCCTTTGAAGCGGAGGTCTTTCAGGAATTCTGCAATCTGTATGGCTGCCGGAAGATAAGGACGACACCCTACCATCCGCAGACTAATGGACTTTGTGAAAAAATGAACCAGGTGGTAATGGATCTTCTAAAAACGTTGCCCCTGGAAGAACGCAGTCTGTGGCCTGAAAAGTTGCCCGATCTGGTGGACCTATACAACCACATCCCGGTAGGTTCCACCAACTGTACCCCGGCTTACCTAATGAGGGCAAGACCTGGTAAGTTACCTGTTGACCTGGAAATGGGAGTCCTGACCCCCGAGGACACTTCACCAGAAACAGACTGGGACACAGAGAGGCAGCAGCAGTACCGGAGAGTACAGGAGAGCGTGGAGCGAAGTCTCTGTCAGGCTAGGGAAAGACAAGAGAAAACTTACAACCAGTATGCTCCCGCTGTTCCCCTGTTACCCGGAGAGCAGGTCTTGAAGAGGAAGAGACGGCTCCACAAGTTGGACGACCAGTGGGAGAAGGACCCGTACACCGTACTGCCCTCAAGCCACGAGAGCCCGAAGGTCTGTACCATCAGTAAAGACGGAGGGGAAACCACAGCCATTGTATCCCGGGACCACCTGAAGAAGTGTCCCGAACAACTGAGGAACCCTGAAGAGGAACAAGAAGACCATCGACCCGTGGAAGAAAGGGAAGATATGGTTAGTACCGTGCTCGGGGACTTCCCTCAGTCTTGGACTCAAGTCAATGGTGCAGTTGTGGTACCCGTACTCACCTTCCTCCAACCATCATCCCAAGAACCTACGGAGCAACGGGTAGAGCTGGAAGAACAGCCGGTCCAGGAGGCAGAAGACTCCACACAAGCAGAACAGGAGAATCAACCCTCTGCTTATAGTGAGCCTGCCGTACCCCTAGTGAGACAAAGAGCCGGTAGACAGCTGCCCAGTTTACCCTTGACAGCTCCTACACCCTGTAGTTCAGGGCCAGACAGTCAGCTCCGTAGGTCCACTCGGGCCACTAGAGGCCAGTTACCCGCACGCTGGAGAATTTAAAGTGTATAAATTGTTTTATTTATGTTTTTCTGTGTATTGTTGCTTGTGAATAATTTTGTGTTTCCAGTTGTTTTTAGGAAACCTTGGTGGATTTACCGGGAATCCTTGTATATAGTTGGAGCGTAACCCAGGATGGACTAGAGACTGTTAAGGACTCGGGGTAGGACAGACCCCTACCTGGTTACGTCTCCCTGTGTTGGTGAAATGGACACCTTGCTCTCTTCAGAGACTGCACCCGGTTGCGGACACGCCGTAACCATCTTTATATGTTTTCTTATTGTATTATTAATGTTTTTGCCTTGTTATGTTTTTCTAAATGTGTTTAGTCCCGGAGTACTAAATTTCACTAGGGGGGAATGTGGCACCCCAGGGGTCTGGTTTTCCACAGTAATGTAATGTTATGTCTGAGAGCAGGTGGGAGGTCCTTTGGTCAGGGATCCTGTGCATGCCACACCTCCTGCCCAGTCTTGGGAGGGGAAGAACTTCCCCTGTATAAACCCGGGGCTGAGGCAGGGAGAGTCAGACAAGTGGAGTAGAGACAAGAAGCAGCATAGGAAACAGCAGAGTTACAAGGAGTCAGGGGCTGGCAGCTGCAGAGCTCGCCCTGACTAAGAAGACTTCTTTCCGGACCCGGAGTCCGAGGCTGTGGGGACTAACTCCTACCCAGCAGCAGAATCCGTCAGGCAGGGGATTTCAGGTCCTCTGGCCCAGAAGCCCGAAGGCACGGTCACACGTGTGGGACCAGCACCGCCATCGTGGAGCGGAAGCCATTAGAAGGCCCCGAGTCACCGGCCATACGGGTGAGCACCACACGGTACACTCAGGGACGTGGGCTACTTACATCAGCTTCTAGCAAGGTAGCCAGAAGAGTACAGTCAGTTTGGGAGGCCTACAACTACGCCTGGCCAGGGGAGATCCCATCTGCTCAAGGACTGACCAGGCCCCGTTCGCTAGCAAGTACTCCGGGAGGGTCTATCGTTGTTACCAGTAAAGACCCTGAACTACACCGTACCGTCTCTGAGTGGTTCCTGCTACCCCCATCATCCACGTCGGCTGCCCTGAGACCATACCCCTCCCGTTGGGGGTTATACTATCACGCTGCATAATCCTACCATCGGCCTCAGCGGTCTGCCCCGCAGCAGCAGCTCCCTGGCTGCACTCAACGGGTGGCGTAGTCATCAACTATTTACTACTAGTAGACTGCCGTCCAGTTTGACTCCCTGGGCACGGACCGGGTCACCGCCACGAGACTACAACCCTCCACGGATCCGGCTCCGGGTAAGCTCCCGCGTGCGCACCGCAGCGCGACACAGGCCCAGGGGCGCGTCACTAGCATGCTTTGCAAGACTTGGTATACAGTAGAATATTTCACAATGATACTAACTTCATTTCGTTCCCACCAACCATAGTTTTCCAGACCTTCCAAAGCAAATTGCTGAGATCTACGTACAACAAAATAAATGAGATAACCGCTTCCGGCCAGTGTACACAGTACTAGGAAGTTTGCAAGAACACGGAGAAATCGGACTAAATGAATGTTTTCCTCTTTCCTGTTTTCTTGTTCTTCTAGGATTGATTCCTGTAGAAGAAGAGAAATTAAATCAAAATAGTTATCTTGACAATATAGCAGAAATAATATTCCTATATAATTTGAAATAATCACAATACAAATTACAAGAAATATATAAGAAAAGGAAGTTTTCAGTATCGAACCAGATTAGTTCTAGAGAAATGCCACCAGCTCTGTATGCATCACCTATTGTCACTTTTTCATTGAGGGGGCTGTGCATCATTACTGAAGACCATAATAGTCTGTTGACAATTCTTTGATCATTAGGGTCTCATGCAGAGGGCAGCATTTTTTTCCATTATTAGAGCTGCATATTCTACCAAGCTATTACAACACATTCATATAGCTGTATGAGTCCTCGATTGTATCTCCTGTAAGGGATCACTCCCTCTGGCAATGCTTGAGGCAGATACAGGTGTAATAGAAGTCAAAAAGCCTTATTGTCATCTGCTGGTTGACCGCAATCAAACGGAACCAAGATGCCTTAGGAATGTTGAAGGGGGAACAGATTGGAACGTGAGACCCGGTCAGGTGACGTCCAGTGAGGAGTTTTTAAATATGACGATCGAGCGCGCCAAGCCTGAGGTGATTTCGGCACCAAGCTGCAGAGAGAAGGAGACGCGCGCTGGATGCGCTGAGGAAACCAGCCTGACATGTCGGAGGCAGAGACCTACGAGGCAGCACAGGCGGAAGTCGGTGAACAAATGCCAGATTCACCGCAAAGGTCCCTCGAGTACCGCGGCCGCTGAGGAGAGATGGGATCTGCTTGTGGTACTGAGTGAATTCACAGTACCCGACATTGCCCGTCAACCGACAAGGTCCGGACCTCGCTATCCAAGGCTCAAGAGACCGCCTCCAACGGCCCAGCAAAGAGGAGCTAAGAGAGAACTGCGTCAGAGGAGTCACGCCAGCAGAAACAGAGGAGCTGCATCGCAGAACAGGGCCGACATTTCAAATGATCACACAGTACTGGGGGCAGTGGGGTTTAGGATGTCAGGTTGGGAGGGGGACGGGCAAAGTGGAAAAAGCCAAACTAGATTTAATTGACTTTGTTAGAAAAAGACTTGCGGCCTAGTGGGAATAACCGGTGAACCCCGCTAGGGCCATTCAAAGAGTTAAAGAACTGCCTTGGTGACTCCCACGCCAGGGCGCATCACATTATTTTGTGAGATTGTTCATTGTTATTGTAAATTACCTGTTCATTCTTGTTACTAACCCCTTGTTTAAAGCCTGATTATATATATATGAATTGTTTTTACACATCTCTGACTGCCCTCACTTCGTGTCTCTGCGCGTTGCATTTCTGACACCTGCATTATATTGGCACAAAGTAGTTTGGTGAAAACTGGTAGATTTATTCAGCCTCGGGTAATTATTATTATTTTTTTTCGTTTTTTCCTTCCCTTCTTCTAAAAGCAATAACTTTTTTATTTTTCCATCAATATAGCCGTATGAGGTCTTGTTTTTTGTGGGACGAGTGTTATTTTTGAATGATACCATTGATTTTAACATATAGTGTACTGGAAAACAGTAAAAAAAATCCAAGTGAGGTGAAATTACAAAAAAAAGTGCAGTTTTTTAGGTTTTTTTTTTATTTACCATTTTCACTATATGGTAAAACTGACCTGGCAATATGATACTCCAGGTCAGTATGACTATTTGACTCGCCCCCTGGGCCGTGGGGCACGCGGAACCGGGCAATAGGGAGACGCTGGGAGTAGTAGTTGCGGCCCGGTCCCGCGGCTCAGGGTGCTCAGACCAATGGTAGTCTGCTACTGTACTTTAGATAATGTCCGACTACGCCACCCGTGGATTGGGGTTATTAGGAACCGCCGCTGCATGCAGACCACTGGGGCTGATGGTGTATGCAGCTGAGGTGGTGTGACTCCCCACGGGAAAAGTGCGGCCCCAGGGCAGTGTAGTGGATGGTGGGAGTGATGGTGGTGAGAGTCCCAGTACCGGTAGTGCCAGAGGAGCGAAAAAGCACACAGACAACGTACTGCAGTCCAGGGTCTTTACTCACGGTTAATATCCAAGTCACTTCAGCTGGCAATGACTGCCCGAGCCGTGCTGCGTCCACCAGGTGTGGGGCTCGGTCAACTCCCAGGCAGTTCAGGAATATGGCACAGGACCCCCTTCTTTCCTTTCTCTGGCCTGCCTCACGAGTGACCCACTTTTGTCCAGCTGCCGCGGACCTGCGCAGGTAAACGTGGGCCCCGTTCCCCGCTGTCCTATATGGTGCCTTCCTAGCAGGTTTGATGAGGTGTCGCACCACTAAATGATCACGACGTCCAGTCTTTGGCTGAGGGTTATTTCTCCTCCACCAACTTGGGATCCGGTACCCTTAATCTGCCTGACCCTTCACCCTGGATTCTCGTGGGTTCTTAGGGTCCCTTCCACCTTCTTGTTCCTGAGCCCTTCTGTTCCTCTGTCTCTTCCTTTCTTGTTCCTTCTCCTCCTGTTCCCACTTCTCCTTCTCCTATCAGGCTCCAGTCTCTTCTCTAGGCCTGCCTCTGGAGCAGCACTCAGCCTGAGCTGCTGCTCTCTGTCAGCTCTCCTCTCAACTTCTCCTCACAGACTGAACTGAACCAAGATCTAAGATGGCTCCTCCCTTTTATACTTCCCTCTAGCCATGAGCCCAGGTGACCAGCAACCAATGGGCTCCTACCTACGCTCAGGAACCAACCCCTATCTGCCCCTACAGCACTGGGTGTTCCACCCCCCCTCCCCACTCCAGTCAGGGACACAGTCGGCCGTGCCTGCACTTTTGTCTAGTGGGAGCACCGTTGAGCTGTCCCTCGGAAATGGGGTGTGTGTGCTGTATGCAGCTAACTGAGCCCTGGTCCATACTCCATCCTTACCTGGGAGTGGAATATCACACCTCTGGCAGAGGTGCAATACCCCTGTAGCGGCCGAACCCTCGGGGCGCTACATTCCCCCCTGGTAAAGCACAGCACGTCCTTGGGCTGGAAAAGAGCAAAAACAGTTGAATACAGGACATGCAAAACTTTTTCAATAACTTTTTACATTTAGAAACGGACGACACAGTTCAATTCCCTTTATGGGACACACTTTTCTTTTCACTAGACGTTATAAAAAAACACTTTCAATACTTCTGGAACTCTTTTGTATAAAACATCTTGTAAAACATTTGCATTATCACCTAGCAGCATATAAAACTTTCTCATGTAAAACATTCTTAAGTAAAGCACATTCTTGGATTCTTGGATCATGGCCGCGGTGCAACTTGCGACCAGGTGTTCTTCCCTCTTAAAGGTGCAACAATTTATCTTGAGGCAGACGTTGCAGCCTTTTTTATAAAACCAGTAGGGGGCGCTTTAGGAAGCGCAACTATATACAAGGGATTGGCCGTTCCCAGTCCTCGGCCGGTTAGAAAGGGGGAGTGGCTGCTCTCAGTCCTCAGCCAAATAGGGGATGTAGGGGGTAACGTTAAACAGTTTCACGAAAGTCCTTTGTACCCCGACGGGTAACTATGTACATTGGCGCTTTTTCTTACTTTCTACAGTCGTCCTCCATATGCGCCTTGCTCCTCCTGGTGATGTTCTTCAGGCCCGTCCGGACCCTCTTGGTACTCAGGGTCCAAGTGGTACTGCTCCTCCTCTTCTACCACTCTGTGAACGTGCAGGGCGTACCATCCCTTCACGCCTTGGTGTCAGGTGTAGGACACCACGTCTCCTGGATATAGATCCCGCCCTCGATGACCTTCTGGCAGGTGGCTCTCTACATCCCTCCTAGTCACGAACACGTTGCTGATGGTCTCAGGATCTTTAATGAAACCCCAGCCATGTTCCATGTGAAATTTTACGACAGTCCCGGTGACTCGGGGACTGTGGGCAGCTCGGGGATCTCGTCGGGCCTTCATCTTCTGCTCCTCACTTTGGGCCTGCAGCTTCTCCTGTTTCATGCGCCGCTCCAGCTGCTCCCTCTCGAACACCTCCAGCTGTTGGCGGCAGTACTCCCGTCGACGGGCGGCGTCCGGGGGCGCTAGGCCTTGCGACCGGGCCTGCGATTGTGGTCTGCTGATCACGCCCGGGGTCAGAGGGCACAGCGTGGGGCGGGGCTCGCTGGCGGTGTCGATGGCCTGGGAATCGGTTGGTAGCGGTGGAGGCACGGTGTCGATGGCGGGTTCAGGTACGTTGGGCTCCGCAACAGGGTGCAGGGGCAGGTCGGCGGCCCCAGGGTTCGGGGTAGGGGCGTCTCCGTTACCTGCCTCTGCTGTCGCGGCCTCCTCCGTGGCGTCGTCCTTGGCCTCCGCTCTGCTTTCACTGCCCTCGGTGGCTGGTGTGCCGCTGGATGTCGACGGCGCCTCCTGCTGCAGGATCAAGGCCCGCCGGGCCATTTCTTCTTTCCACCCGGCAATCACGTCCCGCTGCGTCCGGACCATCCTCCGGTCCAGCTCCTCCAGCGCAGCCCGCACATACTCGGGGTCTTCCTTGGGAGGTGTGCTAGCAGCTCTGTGAAGCTGCATGGGGATTCGGCCTGCAGCAGGCCACGCGCCAGGGCGCTGGAGCTGGTTCCTGTCTCTATCTTCGGGTGCGGCCTGGCCAGACTGATCCAGACCGCGCCCTGCCCCACAGTTTTCTTCTCTTTCCGCCCCCAGAGGGGGTGGTCCTGGGGCATTCTGCTGACAATCACTCTCAGGGGCAGCCCCCCCACGTTGACGGACATCTCCACAGCCGCTCTCATGGCTGTTGGGGGTGGGCTCCTTCTTTGGCGCCATTCTGGGACCTGGCCCACAATGGGAGGTGGCTTCCTGTTGTCTTTTGGCGAGCACATTATGGCGCTCGTTCTTCTGGGGCGGGCGCCATCTTTGGTACAATAAAAGTCTCTTTTTAGGCGCGCAATACCCGCTTGTGGCGGGTGGGTAACGATCCTGCCGACTATGCCAAAGCTGACTCGCCCCCTGGGCCGTGGGGCACGCGGAACCGGGCAATAGGGTGACGCTAGGAGTAGTAGTGGCGGCCTGGTCCCGCGGCTCAGGGTGCTCAGACCAATGGTAGTCTGCTACTGTACTTTAGATAATGTCCGACTACGCCACCCTTGGATTGCGGTTATTAGGAACCGCCGCTGCATGCAGACCACTGGGGCTGATGAGGTGTGCAGCTGGGGTAGTGTGACTCCCCACGGGAAGAGTGCGGCCCCAGGGCAGTGTAGTGGATGGTGGGAGTGATGGTGGTGAGAGTCCCAGTACCGGTAGTGCCGGAGGAGCGAAAAAGCACACAGACAACGTACTGCAGTCCAGGGTCTTTACTCACGGTTAATATCCAAGTCACTTCAGCTGGCAATGACTGCCCGAGCCGTGCTGCGTCCACCAGGTGTGGGGCTCGGTCAACTCCCAGGCAGTTCAGGAATATGGCACAGGACCCCCTTCTTTCCTTTCTCTGGCCTGCCTCACCAGTGACCCACTTTTGTCCAGCTGCCACAGACCTGCGCAGGTAAACATAGGCCCCGTTCCCCGCTGTCCTATATGGTGCCTTCCAAGCAGGTTTGATGAGGTGTCGCACCAATAAATGATCACGACGTCTGGTCTTTGGCTGAGGGTTATTTCTCCTCCACCAACTTGGGATCCGGTACCCTTAATCTGCCTGACCCTTCACCCTGGATTCTCGTGGGTTATTAGGGTCCCTTCCACCTTCTTGTTCCTGAGCCCTTCTGTTCCTCTGTCTCTTCCTTTCTTGTTCCTTCTCCTCCTGTTTCCACTTCTCCTTCTCCTCTCAGGCTCCGGCCTCTTCTCTAGGCCTGCCTCTGGAGCAGCACTCAGCCTGAGCTGCTGCTCCCTGTCAGCTCTCCTCTCAACTTCTCCTCACAGACTGAACTGAACCAAGATCTAAGATGGCTCCTCCCTTTTATACTTCCCTCTAGCCATGAGCCCAGGTGACCAGCAACCAATGGGCTCCTACCTACGCTCAGGAACCAACCCCTATCTGCCCCTACAGCACTGGGTGTTCCACCCCCCTCCCCACTCCAGTCAGGGACATAGTCGGTCGTGCCTGCACTTCTGTCTAGTGGGAGCACCGTTGAGCTGTCCCTCGGAAATGGGGTGTGTGTGCTGTATGCAGCTAACTGAGCCCTGGTCCATACTCCATCCTTACCTGGGAGTGGAATATCACACCTCTGGCAGAGGTGCAATACCCCTGCAATACCCTCGGGCGCTACATATGCAGTTACCAAACATGTATATATTTTTTTCATTTAAGTGGTGAAAGCAAATTCGGAAAGTTGCATGAAAAAAAATATATTATTATTTTGCTTTTGTTGCCATTTTCCGAGACCTGTAAAGTTTTCATTTTTCGTGATATGGGGCTGGGTGAGAGCTCATTTTTTTGTGCCCTGAGATGACGTTTTCCTGACATCATTTTGGGGTAGATACAATATTTTGATCGCCTCTTATTGCATTTTATTGCAATGTTGTGTGGGCCAAATAAACATAATTCTGGCTTCCCATTTTTTTTCTTGTTACGCTGTTTACTGATTGGATTCATTTATTTATATTTTGATACATCTGAAATTTCTGAATGCAGTGATATCAAATATGTGTCTTTTTTATTTTTTTATTTTTTTTCAATGGGGCAAAATGGGGATGACAAACTTTTGTATATTTTATTTTTTTCATATTTTTTAAAACTTTTTTTTTACTTTATTTAATAGTCTCCTTAGGAGCCTTGAAGCTTTGATTGTCCAATTGCCTGTGCTATACATAGCAGTGCTTCAGCTATGTATAGCAGAAATCATGATTTCCTATGAACGCCGGCCACGAGCCAGCGTTCACAGGAATATCGTAATAACAGGCATGGAAGTCATCAGCAGACCCTCAGCTGTTAAGACAACTCATCGGTGCACCATGATCACATGACAGGCACGCTGATGGGAGAAATGAATGTAGCGCTTCTGGCCGGCGTCTGTTAAATCCCGCTGTTAGTGATTGACAGCGGGATTTAACTGGTTAACAGCCATAGGCGGAGCTCAACCCGTGGCTGTTAAAGGCACATGATGACTGATTAAATCAGGCAGGCACACGACATACTACGTAAATATACGTCATATGTTGTGAAGGGGTTGAAGTCCATAAATCTCCATAGAAAAGAAAATAACCTATCCTTGAGATAAAAGGTAAAAATAAACAAAACAGTCCATACAGCAGTATGCCCACCGAGGAAGCCAAACGCGAAATGTCCGTTGGGACCATCTACCCACGTCTCCACCAGGTTGTACACTTAATTATTGTATTCACATTCTGTGTTCTTGGGTGGGAACTGGCTGGGAACGTATCCCTTATATATTTCCTAGAATAATGTTGCGTAAGCATGTCCTTCCTGTCTGTGGCTAATATAATGTAAGCTTTTTGGTATGCACTTACCTCTTTATTTTTCTATGCACTTTGTGCATTGAACTTTTACTGTAATTGCTGCATATGTGCCCTTTTTTCTTAAGGCTCCTACTCTTCAACTATTGTTGTTCTTTTCTATATTATGAAGTAAATGTTGCACAAACACTTTATGTAAATTATTGGTAATCTAGGTTATATGTTCTCCCTCATCTTCTGATTATATACTGCTACGTACTTATACGGTATTACGCATCTGTAGCGCCCCGAGGGTTCGGCCGCTACAGGGGTATTGCACCTCTGCCAGAGGTGTGATATTCCACTCCCAGGTAAGGATGGAGTATGGACCAGGGCTCAGTTAGCTGCATACAGCACACACACCCCATTTCCGAGGGACAGCTCAACGGTGCTCCCACTAGACAGAAGTGCAGGCACGACCGACTATGTCCCTGACTGGAGTGGGGAGGGGGGTGGAACACCCAGTGCTGTAGGGGCAGAGAGGGGTTGGTTCCTGAGCATAGGAAGGAGCCCATTGGTTGCTGGTCACCTGGGCTCATGGTCAGAGGGAGGTATAAAAGGTGGGCACCATCTTAGATCTAGGTTCAGTCTGTGAGGAGAAGTCCAGTCAGAGAAGACAGGGAGCAGAGGCTCTGTAGAAGCTCTGCTCAGAGGCAGGCCTAGAGAAAAGGCCAGAGCCTGAGAGGAGAAGGAGAAGTGGGCCTGGAGAAGAGGCCAAGGGAAGGAGGAGAAGACAGAACAGGAAAGAAGGAGAAGCGAGAGAGAAACAGAAGGGCTCAGGAACAAGAAGGTGGAAGGGACCCTAAGAACCCACGAGAATCCAGAGTGAAGGGTCAGGCAGATTAAGGGTGCCGGATCCCAAGTTGGTGGAGGAGAAACTACCCTCAGCCAAAGACGGGACGTCGTGATCATTTATTGGTGCGACACCTCATCAAACCTGCTAGGAAGGCACCATATAGGACAGCGGAGAACGAGGCCCACGTTTACCCTCACAAGTCCGCGGCAGCTGGACAAAAGTGGGTCACTGGTGAGGCAGGCCAGAGAAAGGAAAGAAGGGGGTCCTGTGCCATATTCCTGAGCTGCCTGGGAGTTGACCGAGCCCCTCCCCTGGTGGACGCAGCACGGCTCGAGCGGTCACTACCTGTACAGAAGTGACCCGGAGTACCTGAACTGTGAGTAAAAGACATTGGACTGCAGTACGTTGTCTGTGTGCTCTTTCGCTCCTCCAGCACTAACGGTACTGGGACTCTCACCACCATCACTCCCACCATCCACTACACTGCCCTGGGGCCGCACTCTTCCCGTGGGGAGTCACACCATCCCAGCTGCATACATCATCGGCCCCAGCGGTCTGCCCTGCAGCTTCGGTTCCTAATAACCGCAATCCACGGGTGGCGTAGTCGGACATTATCTAAAACATCTAAAAGACTGCCACTGGTCTGACCACCCTGAGCCATGGGACCGGGTCGCCACTACTACCCCCATCATCTCCCTATTGCCCGGTTCCGAGTGCCCCACGGCCCAGGGGCGAGTCAGCTTTGGCGTAGTCGGCAGAATTTCGTGCCCGCTAACAAAGGGTACTGCGCGCCTGAAAAGAGACTGTTTCACTGTACTAAAGATGGTGCCCACCCCAGAAGAATGAGCGCCATAATGTGCGTGCCAAAAGAACTCCCATCGTGGGCCAGGTCCCAGAATGGCGCCAAAGAAGGAGCCCGCCCCCAAAAGTCATGAGCGCGGCTGTGGAGATGTCCATCAAAGTGGGGCGGCTGCCCCTGAAAGTGATTGTCACCAAGTTGCCCCGGGACCACCCCCAATGGGGGTGGGAAGAGAAGAAAACCGTGGGGCAGGGCGCGGTCTGGATCAGTCCAGATAGACCGCACCCGGGGATGGACGCCTTCAGCGGCACCAGCCTCCTGGCCCGAAGCCTGCTGCGGGCTAAACCGCCCTGCAGCCTAGCAGAAGTCTTAGCGCAGCTTCCACGAGATCCGGAGCGTGCGCAAGATGCACTGGAGGACCTGGAGAGGAGGATGGTCCGGGAGCAGCGGGGTGCGCTCCGCGAGTGGAGAGAGGAACTGGCCCGGCAGGCTGAAACCCGCCAGCGGCAGGTACCACCCGCACCCTGGAGTCCGCCTGCCTCTGAGGACAGAGCAGGAGAAGTGAAGGCCGGAGGCGGCGTCGCGGAGGAAGCTATGAGGACCGAGGCAGGTACAGGGGACGTCACCACCCCAGGCCCAGCAGCTGCAAGCCTGCCCCAGCCTCCCGTAGCAGAACCCGAGGCCCCACTTAACCCACCGATTGCCATGCCGCCACTGCTCCTCGCTAGGCCTCAAGCGGCGAGCGCCGCGGTCACGCCCCGCCCGGCGCCACGCCCCTTGACCCCGGGCGCGGTAAAGCGAGAAGCGCCATCGGCCCGGTCGCAAGGCCTGGATGACCCGGGCGCCATTGCTAAGCCTGCTCCCCTGTTCCGGACGGGACTGCCACCTAGCGCAACCAAGAGACCCCCGGCCTGTTCGCAAGGCCGAGTGCCCCCGGGCGCTGCTCCCAGACCAGGTCCCTCCACTATACCACAGCTGAGTGTGGACCTGATTGCACATCATACCGGCCCGGATGGACTGCCGCTGGAGTGGCCGGCTGAAGTGATCAGCAGTCAGCCATGGAAGGCCCAGCCCCCGCGCGAGCCTCTGATACCGGCTCCAGAATAGTGTTGAGCCACCCCCGTAGTGTTCGAGTTCGGTTCGGTTCGTCGAACACCCGTGTGTTCGCCGAACTGTTCGTTGAACTGTTCGTCGAACACCTTCGAACACCGTTAAAACCAATGGCAGGCAAACAAAAACACATAGAAACACATAGAAAACACCTTCAAAGGTGTCCAAAAGCTGACAAACTGCTCAGAAGACACAACTAACACATGGAAAAGTGACAAGTACATATAGTCATGCGAAAAGAAAAGAGGTGGAGGAGTAAAAGGAGGGGGAGACACAGATATAGGCATGTCATGCCCTTCTAAAATCCAAAAAGTGAGAAGCCAACACGTTCAGTCCGCTCCTGCCCGTGCCACCTCCGTGTCGCCGGGTTTGTGCCAGAGCCGAGGTGAACCCTGACGGCCAGCCCCCCTCTCCCAATACTGGTGCCTGTCCGCTGGTGGGTCGAGCGAGCCCCCCTGTGGTGGAGGCAGCTCTAAGCTTTTTAATTTAAATTGTCTCTCTAATTTGAATGAATGCACTTTAAATCCATTTACAAGGATCTATTGGAGGGCAAGTCTCATGCCAGCAGCCGCGTAATTCCAGCTCCAGTAGCGTCCACTAAAGCTGCTGCAATTAAAAAGCTTTTATAAGGATCGAGCTCGGCTGTCCACCGCAAGGCATCCTACTGCCAGTCCCAGCCCCTATGCCTTGGGGTGCCTCCTGATGCTCTTCACTGAGTATCCCGTGGTCCCGAAGCATTTCCTTTGAAAAAATTAAGTGTCCAAACTACAGGTGGTGTAGCTTGCTTAACAGCCGGGATAATCCGCTGACTAGCAGACACTGCTACTAGGCACAAAGTATTTCCTGGGCTAGATGCAGTTAAAAATTTGTAATTAGATACTCTCGTTGGATGCTGAGAAAGCATTCCATAGAGTCTCCTGGCACGCTGTAACATACCTGGCGGCGTCCTTGCATAGTGGTCCATCTCCCACTGTGCAAGAGCGCGCACTTGATCTCCTGTCCAGAATGTCTCTCTGGCTTCCCTCCATGCTGTCTGTTTGTGTCTGTTTCTGCTGCTTAAGGGCGGCGCCCGATCACTTCCTGCTTTTTGTACCTGCTGTGGGTCACACCTCTTGTGCGTCCTCAGCCTATTGCTGTCTGTCACCTGGTATATAGCTCAGCTGCGCCCATCTATCCCTGCCTGAGCATAGTGTTTCTTTCAGTGTGTGCTTGCACTCTGAAGGTGCCAGGTCCCGTTCTGTGTTCTCTTGTCTGCCTATCCTGGAGGCTGTATTTCCAGGCCTGTCTGAACACGCTCCTAGCCTGTTCCTCCTGCCTTCTAGGGGCCGATTACCTAGACCCGCTCCTGTATCTTGTCTGTCCTGTCTGAACACGCTCCTTGCCTGTTCGTCCTGCCTCTCTGGGTGCCGTATTCCCAGACCCGCTCCTGTATCCCGCTGCAGTGTCGGTCTCCTCCGTACACTCAGTTCCAGTCTGAACTCTCTCCTATCCTTTACCTGTTTTGCCTCTATGTCCGTTCCCTTCCTTTTTCTGCAGAGTCTGAACTCGTACCTAACTCCTGCTTGTTGTCTCTGTACTCCCGTTTGTGAGTTTGTGGTCCACTCGCTACTTCACTGCAAGTACCCTGTGGGTGTCTGGCTCTGCCTTTCCCTTCCTGTCTGTTCCGTGTGAACAGAGCCCTGTCCCCCCTACTCAGCCTAGCCTGCTCTGACTCCTTTGCTCACCGCTCCGGCGGTTCTAGCCTGCTCTGACTCCTTTGCTCACCGCTCCGGCGGTTCTAGTCTGCTCTGACTCCTTTGCTTACCGCTCCGGCGGTTCTAGCCTGCTCTGACTCCTTGCTCACTGCTCCGGCAGTCCTGTCCTGCCCTGCTTCTGCCCACTGCTCCGGCAGTCCTGTCCTGCCCTGCTTCTGCCCGCTGCTCCGGCAGTCCTGTCCTGCCCTGCTTCTGCCCGCTGCTCCGGCAGTCCTGTCCTGCCCTGCTTCTGCCCGCTGCTCCGGCAGTCCTGTCCTGCCCTGCTTCTGCCCGCTGCTCCGGCAGTCCTGTCCTGCCCTGCTTCTGCCCGCTGCTCCGGCAGTCCTGTCCTGCCCTGCTTCTGCCCGCTGCTCCGGCAGTCCTGTCCTGCCCTGCTTCTGCCCGCTGCTCCGGCAGTCCTGTCCTGCCCTGCTTCTGCCCGCTGCTCCGGCAGTCCTGTCCTGCCCTGCTTGTGCTCGCTGCTCCTGCAGCCCCGTCCTGCTCTGTTCTTGCCCACCGCTTCGGGCGTTCCCTCTCTGCTGTGGTTGTCTACCGCATCTGCGGTTCTGTGACCCAGTCTGTACTGGGTCTTAACCTTTCTGTGCTCCAGCCCGTCCTTTCGGCCAGTACCTCCCTGCCTGCATACTCGCCTGTATCCACCCATCTGCATACCTGCCGTGTTTGCTTATATCCACCAGTCTGTGCCAGCCTAACCTGCCTGTTCCTGAGTCCCAGTGTGTACTGGGTCCTATCCCGCCTGTGTTCCTACCTGCTAGTGTCTCCCTGTCTGCACTCTAGCTGTGCTTGCCTGTACCCCTCTACCTGTATTGTTCCTGAGTCCCAGTGTGTACTGGGTCCTATCCCGCCTGTGTTCCTACCTGCTAGTGCCTCCCTGTCTGCACTCTAGCTGCGCTTGCCTTTACCCGCCTGCCTGCATACCAGTCGTGCCTGCCTATACCCTCCAGTCTGTGCGCCAGCCTAACCAGCCTGATCCAGTAATCCCTGTGTGGGTCAACCCCCGTGTCCGGAGTTTGACCTGGAGTAGCACCTGGTCCCTCTGCCCGGTTTCTCCCTGGTGCACTGGCGTCGTATGCCGTCGTGCCATCTTGGTCGGATCGGCCAGATACTTAGTCACGCCCCTCCAGGCACTCTCCGGTTCATGGTCCAGTGGAATCACTACAATCACACGCACACGCCGCTCAGCCCGGGCGTGTGCATAACAGCATGCTCAGGCCATGGTTCCCGTTGAGCCCCACGGCCTTCGCTCTCTGAGAAGTTTTCCAGCGAATACATGCATTAAAATAAATAAATAAATATTTTTTTTTTCCTTTAGCTGAGTTCCAGGCGAATTACGCACCCGTCCAGATGGATCTATCTGCTCTCGTTCCCGCGGATCCGCTACGTTATTATGGGGATCCTAGACAAAGTCGTGCATTTGTGGAGCAATGCATGCTACACTTCAAGTTCTACCCTCTATGTTTTCCCACCGATCGGGTTAAGGTGGCATTCATTATGTCTTACCTGGCGGGTGATGCCTTGGAATGGATCAACCCCCTATATGAAACACAGGATCCGATCCTCCTGGACCTAATGGCCTTCCTGGTGGCCTTTCTAATGGTCTTCAATGATCCTAACCCGGAGGCTCCTGCTGAAGCTTCACTTCCCAATATCCCGGAGCAGCCCCAATGGGTAATGTGTGTGGGTAGCGCAATAGTCCTCCAGCCCAATGAGACTACTGCCCACCCAGAATCCTCACAGGGTGACTACGCTTTCCGGAATACTTCTCCCAACCTCAAGAGGCAGTCCAGACGTGCTAGACGTAGAGGCAAGCCGTCACGCCAGGGTCTGTCCTCCCTGAGACCTCCTGACCCCAACCTTGAAGTCCCTACTGAAGCTTCATCTCCCTGTATCCCGGAGAAGCCCCAACGGGTAATGTGCGTGGGTAGTGCACCAGTTCTCCTGCCCGAAGAGACTTCTGCCCATCCAGACTCCACACAGGAGAACTTCCTGCACCTGGCATCAGATGCTTCACCCACTTTAACCGGTGTGCATGTCCAAGGATGCTCTGAAGCAGTGGTTACTCCCGAGTCTCTACACTCCTCTGACCAGGCGGAGGACCTCCAGTTGTCTCCAGAACCCTTCGGGGTGCCACCTGGTGGTAAATGGACAGAGACTTTCCTATATCCTGGATCTGATACCTCGCTTGCTTCGTCCAGTGAGTCCGACCTAGTGTACTCTGAAGCAGAGGTTACCCGTGAGTCTCTACACCCCTCTGACCAGGCGGAGGACCGCCAGTTGTCTCCAGAACCCTTCGGGGTGCCACCTGGTGGAGAATGGACAGAGACTTTCCTATACTCGGTACCCGATACCTCGCCTGCTTCGTCCAGTGAGTCCGACCTAGTGTACTCTGAAGCAGATGTTTTCTCTGAGCCTCTGCACTCTTCTGACCCGGCGGAGGACCTCCAGTTGTTTCCTGAATCCTCCGGGGTACCACCAGAAAACAAAGAGACAGTGAATTTTCCTCATTATGTACCTGATAACCTGTCTATTTCTTCCTGTGAGCTTGACAAGATGTACCTCGAAGCAGAGATTACCCCCAAGTCTCTGTCCCCCTCCAACCCGGTGGAGGACTTCCAGTTGTCTCCTGTACCCTCTGGGGTGCCACCTGAAAATATGTGGAGAGAGACTTCCTTGTGTGATGTTCCTGGTACTCCACCCGTTTCGTCTGTTGCTAAGGGTGGCTGGATGGGAGGTAGCATCCTAGCTACCCAGAGGAGACCAGTTTTTCCGGTGGACAGTGGAAGTGATCTCTTCGAAGTGAAGAATTGGCCCTCGAATTCCCTGCGGAAGATTCTGGCAGGCCTGAAGAAGAGGGGGCGTAAGGGGGGGGGTACTGTAACATACCTGGCGGCGTCCTTGCATAGTGGTCCATCTCCCACTGTGCAAGAGCGCGCACTTGATCTCCTGTCCAGAATGTCTCTCTGGCTTCCCTCCATGCTGTCTGTTTGTGTCTGTTTCTGCTGCTTAAGGGCGGCGCCCGATCACTTCCTGCTTTTTGTACCTGCTGTGGGTCACACCTCTTGTGCGTCCTCAGCCTATTGCTGTCTGTCACCTGGTATATAGCTCAGCTGCGCCCATCTATCCCTGCCTGAGCATAGTGTTTCTTTCAGTGTGTGCTTGCACTCTGAAGGTGCCAGGTCCCGTTCTGTGTTCTCTTGTCTGCCTATCCTGGAGGCTGTATTTCCAGGCCTGTCTGAACACGCTCCTAGCCTGTTCCTCCTGCCTTCTAGGGGCCGATTACCTAGACCCGCTCCTGTATCTTGTCTGTCCTGTCTGAACACGCTCCTTGCCTGTTCGTCCTGCCTCTCTGGGGGCCGTATTCCCAGACCCGCTCCTGTATCCCGCTGCAGTGTCGGTCTCCTCCGTACACTCAGTTCCAGTCTGAACTCTCTCCTATCCTTTACCTGTTTTGCCTCTATGTCCGTTCCCTTCCTTTTTCTGCAGAGTCTGAACTCGTACCTAACTCCTGCTTGTTGTCTCTGTACTCCCGTTTGTGAGTTTGTGGTCCACTCGCTACTTCACTGCAAGTACCCTGTGGGTGTCTGGCTCTGCCTTTCCCTTCCTGTCTGTTCCGTGTGAACAGAGCCCTGTCCCCCCTACTCAGCCTAGCCTGCTCTGACTCCTTTGCTCACCGCTCCGGCGGTTCTAGCCTGCTCTGACTCCTTTGCTCACCGCTCCGGCGGTTCTAGTCTGCTCTGACTCCTTTGCTTACCGCTCCGGCGGTTCTAGCCTGCTCTGACTCCTTGCTCACTGCTCCGGCAGTCCTGTCCTGCCCTGCTTCTGCCCACTGCTCCGGCAGTCCTGTCCTGTCCTGCTTCTGCCCGCTGCTCCGGCAGTCCTGTCCTGCCCTGCTTCTGCCCGCTGCTCCGGCAGTCCTGTCCTGCCCTGCTTCTGCCCGCTGCTCCGGCAGTCCTGTCCTGCCCTGCTTCTGCCCGCTGCTCCGGCAGTCCTGTCCTGCCCTGCTTCTGCCCGCTGCTCCGGCAGTCCTGTCCTGCCCTGCTTCTGCCCGCTGCTCCGGCAGTCCTGTCCTGCCCTGCTTCTGCCCGCTGCTCCGGCAGTCCTGTCCTGCCCTGCTTCTGCCCGCTGCTCCGGCAGTCCTGTCCTGCCCTGCTTGTGCTCGCTGCTCCTGCAGCCCCGTCCTGCTCTGTTCTTGCCCACCGCTTCGGGCGTTCCCTCTCTGCTGTGGTTGTCTACCGCATCTGCGGTTCTGTGACCCAGTCTGTACTGGGTCTTAACCTTTCTGTGCTCCAGCCCGTCCTTTCGGCCAGTACCTCCCTGCCTGCATACTCGCCTGTATCCACCCATCTGCATACCTGCCGTGTTTGCTTATATCCACCAGTCTGTGCCAGCCTAACCTGCCTGTTCCTGAGTCCCAGTGTGTACTGGGTCCTATCCCGCCTGTGTTCCTACCTGCTAGTGCCTCCCTGTCTGCACTCTAGCTGTGCTTGCCTGTACCCCTCTACCTGTATTGTTCCTGAGTCCCAGTGTGTACTGGGTCCTATCCCGCCTGTGTTCCTACCTGCTAGTGCCTCCCTGTCTGCACTCTAGCTGCGCTTGCCTTTACCCGCCTGCCTGCATACCAGTCGTGCCTGCCTATACCCTCCAGTCTGTGCGCCAGCCTAACCAGCCTGATCCAGTAATCCCTGTGTGGGTCAACCCCCGTGTCCGGAGTTTGACCTGGAGTAGCACCTGGTCCCTCTGCCCGGTTTCTCCCTGGTGCACTGGCGTCGTATGCCGTCGTGCCATCTTGGTCGGATCGGCCAGATACTTAGTCACGCCCCTCCAGGCACTCTCCGGTTCATGGTCCAGTGGAATCACTACAATCACACGCACACGCCGCTCAGCCCGGGCGTGTGCATAACACACGCCATATATGATTCTCTTAAAAAGCTTGGGGTAGGGGTCTAGGGAACCCTTTTATAGCCAAAATCACGGCCCTGTATCACAATACGTCACCTAGGCTGAAGATGAATGGAACTGTAGCACCCTGAGGGCTCGGTTGCTACAGAGGTATTGCACCTCACCCAGAGGTGTGATATCTCACTCTCAGGTAAGGATGGAGTGTGGATCAGGACCTGACACCTGCATGCATTACACCACATTGCCGTGGGGCAGGGCGACCAATATGCCTCTGAGATGGGCACGACAGTCCCTGTCCCTGGCTGGAGTGGGGGGAGGGAACACTGAGGAAGGGGAACCCTGTAGTGCAGGAGCAGGGAGGAAGCAGTTCCTGGGTGCATTGAGAAGGGAGTATAAAAGGTGGGCACCATCTTAGTTCAGTGCAGAAAAGTCTGAGCAGAAGTGGCAGGGAGCAGGGGCTCTGCATGAGCTCTGCTCCGGAGGCGGGCCTAGTAACAGAGGCCCAGGCCTGGAAGAGGGAGAAGGAAGGAAGAGGAGCGGAGAAGGCTCCAGGAACGAGGAATGAAGGGATCCCAGGGGTGCGGACGGGCGAGTCGCCACCGCACGCCCGAATCCACCTGCGTGGAGGGGTCAGGCCAAAGGGGGAGACCGGTCCCCGAAACTAGTGGAGGCAGGAAACGACCCTCAGCTAGAAACCGGAGGCTGTGACATTTTATGTGGCGCAGCCCCTCGCTACACCCGCTAGGAAGGCACCACATAGGGTCAGGGAAACTGGCGCCAAGTTTACCAAGAGGAGGCCCGAGGCAGCCGGACAGAAGGGTTGGTAAGAAAGGCCAGACAAAGGACACACAAAGGGGGTCCTGTGAAGCGCTCCAAAGTTATCTGGGAGTTGTCTGAGCTACTCACCTGGTGAGCACAGTACGACGTGGGCAGCCGTTACCTGCAGACGTGTTCTGGATAAGGCCCTGGACTGCATCACTGACTCCGTGTCATTACTGCTGCTGCCCTGCACCATCACCCCCATCCTCCGCATACACTGCCCTGAGGCTATACTCCTCCCGTGGGGAGTTATGCTACGCTCTGCTGCACCCACAACACCAGCCTCAGCGGTCTGCCCTGCAGCGGCGGTTCACTCTGACCGCAATCCACGGGTGGCGTAGTCGGACATTTAAACATCAAAACCACATAAATAGTTCCGCCACTGGTTTGACCACCCTGAGCCACGGAACCGGGTCGCCGCCACGAAGACTACAACCACCAGCATCCACCAAAAAGGGTCCGGCTCCGGGTGTCCCAAGGCCCAGGGGGTGCATCAGAACATTTTCATCACCTATCACAATCACCAATGGGACAAGGCAGAGATGTCCTCTGTCCCCTCTCTTATACATCCTAGTGACGGAGCACCTGCTCTCATCAATTCGCCATAACCCCAATATTAGGTGGATTGAGGTGGGAGGCACCGAGTACAAGTGCTCTCTATTTGCTGATGATGTCCTAGTATATATCACTCAATCACATATATCCATCCATGCTGTTATGGCTGAAATAGATCACTTTGTTACATGGTCAAATTTTAAAATCAATGCAGCGAAGTCTGAGGCCCTCGATGTCTCCCTCCCCAAATCCATATAGGATTCCATCCAGTCCAACTTTCCGTTTGCCTGGCCCTCACAGGGTATCAAATACTTAGGAATTCCTATTCATAGAGACCTCTCCCATCTATGTTATCTTAATTTTGGGCCCTTTATTGAACAACTCCATACAGACCACGGTTGGCAAGTTAGAACTGTAAGATTCACTACGTGAACCACTGGTGTTTTGTGGAAAAGCACATGTACACTGTGTTCCAAATTATTATGCAAAAAGTGTTTAGGAGTGATAAGGGAAGAATTTGTTTGTTTGTCAGTTAAACTCATTGATGGTGATGTGTGTCAGGGCTCTTTATATCACTGTAAGCAATTGCAGACACCTGTGCTAATTAGTTTGGCAGGTGTGTCCAATGAAAGGCAAGACTACTTAAGAAGGCTGTCTCACATTATTAAGCAGCCTACATTTTCTGCCAAAATGGGAAAGAAAAAGGATGTGTCGGCTGCTGAGAAGCAACAAATTGTGGAGTGTTTAGGTCAAGGCATGACTACAATCAACATTGTGCGATGATCAGGATGAAGTGTCTTGGCAATCAAGAAGTATGTAGCTGATTCACAGTACACACGTGTGCGTGCTGATAAGGGAAAATTGAGGACTCTTTCCTACAGGCAATTAGGTCAGGTTAAAAGAGCAGCGGCAAAAAAGCCTTGTCATAGCAGCAGACAAGTTTTTGAAGCTGCTGGTGCCTCCAACGTCCCCCGAACAACAAGATGCAGGGTCCTTCAGAGGTTTGCAGCTGTGCATACGCCATCCTGTCGACCTCCTCTATCCACTTCACACAAGCAGAAACGGCTCCAGTGGGCTAAACATTACATGAAGACTGATTTCAAAACTGTTTTGTTCACGGATGAGTGCCGTGCAGCGCTCGATGGTCCAGATGGATGGAGTGGAGGATGGCTGGTTGATGGACACCCCACGCAAACATGGCTAACAAGGAGGAGGTGGAGTAATGTTTTGGGCTGGAATCATGGGGAGAATGATTGTCGGCCCCTTTAGGATCCCTGAAGGCGCTAAAGATGAACTCCATAATGTATGTGGATTTTCTCAAACAGCACTTCCTGCCATGGTTCAAGAAGAAGAACCGTGTATTTCACAGCAAGATCATTTTTTTGCATGATAATGCACCATCTCATGCTGCACATAAAACATCTGCATCTCTGGCTGATATGGGCATAAAAGGGGACAAACTTATGGTGTGACCCCCATGCTCCCCTGACCTCTAACCCATTCAGAACCTCTGGAGCATCATCAAAAGGAGTGTCTATGATGGCGGGAGGCAGTTCACATCTAAGCAACAGCTCTGGGAGGGTATTCTGTCCTCATGCAAAACAATTGAAGCAGAAACCATCCAAAACCTGACAAATTCAATGGACGAGAGAGTTCAGAAGCTCCTTTCGAACAAGGGGTCCTATGTGAAAATGTAACATCACCTAGAATAAAGTTTTGAGTTGAAAACTGTTTGATTTCAGTTTCTAATAACCTGCTAATGCTTATAATTTCAAAAATGACAATTTTTTTGGTCTTTATTAAAATGAAAAGGTTGATCGAAAAGCTTGGGGGATCTAAGAGTGTGGCAACCCAGTAGTCATGATTACTTCGAATTCTGACAATATGAGGGTCATGTTGCAGGTAGTGCAGCAAGAAGGCACTTATGTGTCTTGCGCATCTCGGAGCCCCAAAATTATTTTCCGGGCTAGATGCAGCTAAAAATTATTATTAATTTTAAATCTGGTGGAGCTTAGTATAGATGGCCTAATAGGATCAGTGCTGCACACTGCTACAAAGCCCAAATTATTTTCCAGCCAAGATACAGATAAACATGATTAGTAATTTTAAATCTGGTGGAGCTTATTATAGATGGCCTAATAGCATCAGTGCTGCACACTGCTACAAAGCCCAAATTATTTTCCAGCCAAGATACAGATAAACATGATTAGTAATTTGAAAGCTTAAAACGGTTGGTAGGGTGATTTTAACCAATCATCAAGCTTTTACTCTCCCCAGGATGACACAGGGGTAGAAAAGTCGTTTCGGATCCATGATTTGTTCATCTTTATGAACGTGAGTCTGTCTACATTATCAGTGGAGAGCCGCGTGCGCTTATCTGTCAGCACACCACCAGCAGCGCTGAACACACGTTCAGACAGAACGCTGGCTGCGGGGCATGACAAGATCTCCAAGGCGTAAGTGGCTAGCTCCGGCCATTTATCCAGATTGGAAGCCCAAAAAGAGCAAGGGTCCAGTGACACAGTCATGGCTTCAATGTTTACTTGGAGATACTCCTGTACCATCGTCTCTAGGCGTTGACTATGTGTCAGACTTCTTGTCTCCTGTGGCCTTGCAAAGGATGGGCTAAAAAAGTGGTGAAATGATTCCGCAAAATTGATGTTACCAGCAGATACTGTGGTTCTGTTACGGTTTGAGTGCTGAACACTTGACGGTCCCACGGTTGGCAAGTTGGAACTGTGAGATTCACTACGTGCACCACTGGTGTTTTGTGGAAAAGCACATGTAAGAATCTGCAACAGTCTCTGCTGATACTCCTGCATGCGTGCATCCCTTTCTATGGCAGGAATAATTTCGGCAAATTTACTTTTGTACCGGGGATCTAACAGTGTGGCAACCTAGTAGTCAGGATTATTTCTAATTCTCACAATTCGAGGGCATGTGTGTTGCGCATCCAGGAGCACCAAGTCCCTGTTGTGTTGGTGGCGAGGTAACAATCATGCTTCCTTCCTCTGTCCTCTCCCCCCAACCTCGCACAACAGAAATGTGATCAAGGTCTCCCTCATCTGATGAGTCTTCCATCAGTTCGTCCTCCACTTCTTCCTGGGTTCCTGCACCTTCCTCACTAGTTTGGCTGCTACCATGCGCCCTGGTAAAACCATCTCCCCCACCCTCACATGCCTGCCGCCTTGGTGCTGCCGACCGTCTGGACCTTGCAGATGTTAGCCCTTCCGCATACAACTCCTCCTCCTCTACTTCCTCCACCTCCTCTTGTGCCACCACCTGACTCCGAATTCTGTTTAACATGTGCTCCAGCATGTAAATCACCGGAATAGTCATGCTGATAATGGCATCGTCAGCACTAAACATCTTCGTCGCCATTTCAAAACTGTGCAGAAGGGTGCATAGGTCCCTGATCTGAGACCACTCCTCCAGCGTGATTTGCCCCACCTCTGGATCTCGTTGGCCCAGGCTATACGTCAGAACGTATTGCACCAGGGCTTGTCGGTGCTGCCACAGTCGCTGCAACATGTGCAGAGTTGAATTCCACTGGGTAGGCACATCGCATTTTAGCCGGTGAAGTGGCAGGCCCAACGACTTCAGTAGAGATGTAAGTCGCTGAGCTGCGGGATGCGAACGGCGGAAGTGAGCACACAGCGACCGTGCCCTCTGCAGAAGGCCATCTAGTCTGGGATAGTGGGCTAAAAATTGCTGGACAACCAGGTTCAACATGTGAGCCATACAAGGCACGTGTGTGACATTGCCCCGGCGAAGGGCTGCACCCAGGTTTGCAGCATTGTCACACACGGCCTTCCCTGGTTTCAGGTCCAGTGGAGACAACCATTCATGAAATTGGTTCTCCAGAGCTGACCACAACTCCTCAGCTGTGTGACTCACATTTCCCAGACATTTCAAAGTAAAAACCGCCTGATGACATTGAGCCCTACTGCCAGCATAGTAAGGAGGTGTGCAGGATCCCTTCTGCGCAGTTAGAAAGCTTGTGGCATGACCAGACAGGCTTTGGGTGCAGGTGGAAGACCGAGAGGAGGTTGAGGAGGCAGAAGCAGTGGAGGAACTTTGACATAAAGAGGATTGACGCACAACTCGTGGGGACGGCAAGACTTGGACAGCAGCCCCTTGTCCTGCTGTCACCATAGTTACCCAGTGCCCAGTCAGCGACATGTAACGCCCCTGTCCATGCCTACTCGTCCAAGTGTCTGTGGTGAAATGCACCCTGTCACATACAGAGTTTCTCAAAGAAGCGGTGATGTTGTGTGCGACATGCTGGTGGAGCGCAGGCACACCTTTCTTTGAGAAGTAGTGCCGACTGGGCATCTGGTACTGGGGCACTGCGACGGACATAAGGTCTCGAAAATCCTCTGTGTCCACCAGGCGGAAAGGCAGCATTTCTGTAGCCAAGAGCTTGCAGATGGTGAAATTCAACCTCTTAGCTTTCTCATGGCTAGGAGGAAATGGTCTTTTACTTGTCCACATCTGAGGGACCGAGGGGTGGCTATTGTGCTTAGACGGGGTTGATAAGGGTGTCCCCGGCAAACTGCCGGTCTGTGAGGAAGATGCAGGCGGACATGTTAGGTTGCCTTGATCCAAAGGTGGTGCTATCGATGTCGGACAGCGCTCAACACCAGCTGGTGTTACCACCTCCAAAGAAAATGATGACCTGCCAATCACGCTGGCTGTTGCGGGTAAAGAGGTGGCAGGTCTGCGCCCCAAAACAGGTGTGACTGCTGTCCCCCCAGTCACAGAGGATGAAGAGGCCGCGGATGCACAAGATATGGCAGACGGTGGTTGGCCCAGCCGGCTAGGCCGCATTGTAGCACACTGAGCTTCCCACTGCAACTTATGCTTCATGTCCATGTGTCGGTTCATGCATGAAGTACTCAAACTATGTATTTTTTGGCCTCTACTTAGCTTTTGCTGACAAATGTTACAGATAACACGAGTTGGGTCATCTTTATCGATCTGAAAAAATGCCCAGGCTATGCAAGGCTTAGCACCCATGCGACCTGAAGAGCCACCACGACTTGTGGTGAGAGGCAGAGTTGTGTTTGAGGATGCAGTTGTTGACGTGCTTCCAGTACTACGTCTCTGTCCAGGAAGGCGCAACCTGACCTCGTCGTCACTAGCATCTTCCTCCACCTCCTCTGCTGACCTCATCTCTTGGCTGACTGTGGGTTGACAGTAAGTGGGATCTCCAACCTCATCATCATCACCCTGTGCGTTATCACACCCGTCGTCCTCAGAGCCAACCTGTTCCTGCCCTGACAAAAAACTAAAGTTGTCGCTCCAATCAGGTATTTGAGTCTCATCATCGTCTTCCTCATTGTCTCCACCAACAGGAGTTACAGTTTGGGAATGAGGGTCTACATTATGGTCAGAACCTTCTGCGTCTGGTCCTGGATCCGACTCATAAAGATTCTGGGCATCAGTGCAGATCATTTCCTCGTCTGGATTCACAGAAGCGCTGGAGTCGACCTCTGATTCCCAGGCTATAGTATGAGTAAACAGCTCTGCAGACTCAACCATCTGTTCTACCTCATACTCAGGCAGCTGGAGATTTGGGAGCTGTGAGGAAGCAAGTGCGATTGGGGTGACACCTTTGAGGACTGGAGTATTTGTGATGTTGAAGTTGATGTGGAGGAGAGCCCACTTAAAGGAGCACTTGATATCCGTTGAAGCACCTGCTGTTTTTGTGCCTCATCTGGAATTTGTAGCGATTGGCGTGGCCGTAAGAAAGGGATCTTATCACATTGTCCGCTAAAAGAAGTAGACATTTTAGTTTGGCTGGAAGATGGTCTTTCTTCTGCAGATGTTACTGTTGCTTTAACACCTACCCCACGGACACAACCTTTTTTCCCCTTCCCAACACGCCTATTCCCCTTTCCACCAGCAGCAGGCCTTTTTCCACTCATTTTGGTGGTTAACTAATTCACAACTCTGGAGTTGTTTGCACAAAAAAACAATGGATGGGAACCGAGCAGAGCTGAGTGGCCAAACTGTGGTATTAGGCCAAAACTATTGGCTGGGTTAGATGCAGAAAAAAATTATATTCGATTTGCAACCTGATGGAGGTCAGTATAGATGGACTAATAGAACAAGTCCCACACACAGCTAGAAGCCCAATATTTTTTCAGAGGTAGATGCAGAAAAAAATTAGATTCAGTTTGCAACCTGATGGAGGTCAGTATAGGTGGACTAATAGAACAAGTCCCACACACTGCTAGAAGCCCAAATATTTTTTCAGAGCTAGATGCAGAAAAAAATTATATTCAGTTTGCAACCTGATGGAGGTCAGTATAGATGGACTAATAGAACAAGTCCCACACACAGCTAGAAGCCCAAATATTTTTTCAGAGGTAGATGCAGAAAAAAATTATATTCAGTTTGCAACCTGATGGAGGTCTGTATAGATGGATTAATAGAACAAGTCCCACACACAGCTAGAAGCCCAATATTTTTTCAGAGGTAGATGCAGAAAAAAATGATTTTTAATTTGCAACCTGATGGAGGTCAGTATAGATGGACTAATAGAGAAAGTCCCACACACTGCTAGAAGGCCAAATATTTTTTCAGAGCTAGATGCAGAAAAAAATTATATTCAGTTTGCAACCTGATGGAGGTCAGTATAGATGGACTAATAGAATAAGTCCCACACACAGCTAGAAGCCCAAATATTTTTTCAGAGGTAGATGCAGATAAAAATTATTTTTAATTTGCAACCTGATGGAGGTCAGTATAGATGGACTAATAGAGAAAGTCCCACACACTGCTAGAAGGCCAAATATTTTTGGACTAATAGAACAAGTCCCACACACTGCTAGAAGGCCAAATATTTTTTCAGAGCTAGATGCAGAAAAAAATTATATTCAGTTTGCAACCTGATGGAGGTCAGTATAGATGGACTAATAGAACAAGTCCCACACACAGCTAGAAGCCCAAATATTTTTTCAGAGGTAGATGCAGAAAAAAATTATATTCACTTTGCAACCTGATGGAGGTCTGTATAGATGGATTAATAGAACAAGTCCCACACACAGCTAGAAGCCCAAATATTTTTTCAGAGGTAGATGCAGAAAAAAATTATATTCAGTTTGCAACCTTATGGAGGTCAGTATAGGTGGACTAATAGAACAAGTCCCACACACTGCTAGAAGCCCAAATATTTTTTCAGAGCTAGATGCAGAAAAAAATTACATTCAGTTTGCAACCTGATGGAGGTCAGTATAGATGGACTAATAGAACGAGTCCCACACACAGCTAGAAGCCCAATATTTTTTCAGAGGTAGATGCAGAAAAAAATTATTTTTAATTTGCAACCTGATGAAGGTCAGTATAGATGGACTAATAGAGAAAGTCCCACACACTGCTAGAAGGCCAAATATTTTTTCAGAGCTAGATGCAGAAAAAAATTATATTCAGTTTGCAACCTGATGGAGGTCAGTATAGATGGACTAATAGAATAAGTCCCACACACAGCTAGAAGCCCAAATATTTTTTCAGAGGTACATGCAGATAAAAATTATTTTTAATTTGCAACCTGATGGAGGTCAGTATAGATGGACTAATAGAGAAAGTCCCACACACTGCTAGAAGGCCAAATATTTTTTCAGAGCTAGATGCAGATAAAAATTAATTTTAATTTGCAACCTGATGGAGGTAAGTATAGATGGACTAATAGAGAAAGTCCCACACACTGCTAGAAGGCCAAATATTTTTTCAGAGCTAGATGCAGATAAAAATTATTTTTAATTTGCAACCTGATGGAGGTCAGTATAGATGGACTAATAGAGAAAGTCCCACACACTGCTAGAAGGCCAAATATTTTTTCAGAGCTAGATGCAGAAAAAAATTATATTCAGTTTGCAACCTGATTGAGGTCAGTATAGATGGACTAATAGAACAAGTCCCACACACAGCTAGAAGCCCAAATATTTTTTCAGAGGTAGATGCAGATAAAAATTATTTTTAATTTGCAACCTGATGGAGGTCAGTATAGATGGACTAATAGAGAAAGTCCCACACACTGCTAGAAGGCCAAATATTTTTTCAGAGCTAGATGCAGATAAAAATTATTTTTAATTTGCAACCTGATGGAGGTCAGTATAGATGGACTAATAGAGAAAGTCCCACACACTACTAGAAGGCCAAATGTTTTTTCAGAGGTAGATGCAGAAAAACATTATATTCAGTTTGCAACCTGATGGAGGTCTGTATAGATGGATTAATAGAACAAGTCCCACACACAGCTAGAAGCCCAATATTTTTTCAGAGGTAGATGCAGAAAAAAAATTATTTTTAATTTGCAACCTGATGGAGGTCAGTATAGATGGACTAATAGAGAAAGTCCCACACACTGCTAGAAGGCCAAATATTTTTTCAGAGCTAGATGCAGAAAAAAATTATATTCAGTTTGCAACCTGATGGAGGTCAGTATAGATGGACTAATAGAACAAGTCCCACACACAGCTAGAAGCCCAAATATTTTTTCAGAGGTAGATGCAGATGAAAATTATTTTTAATTTGCAACCTGATGGAGGTCAGTATAGATGGACTAATAGAGAAAGTCCCACACACTGCTAGAAGGCCAAATATTTTTTCAGAGCTAGATGCAGATAAAAATTAGTTTTAATTTGCAACCTGATGGAGGTCAGTATAGATGGACTAATAGAGAAAGTCCCACACACTGCTAGAAGGCCAAATATTTTTTCAGAGCTAGATGCAGATAAAAATTATTTTTAATTTGCAACCTGATGGAGGTCAGTATAGATGGACTAATAGAGAAAGTCCCACACACTGCTAGAAGGCCAAATATTTTTTCAGAGCTAGATGCAGAAAAAAATTATATTCAGTTTGCAACCTGATGGAGGTCAGTATAGATGGACTAATAGAACAAGTCCCACACACAGCTATAAGCCCAAATATTTTTTCAGAGGTAGATGCAGATAAAAATTATTTTTAATTTGCAACCTGATGGAGGTCAGTATAGATGGACTAATAGAGAAAGTCCCACACACTGCTAGAAAGCCAAATATTTTTTCAGAGCTAGATGCAGATAAAAATTATTTTTAATTTGCAACCTGATGGAGGTCAGTATAGATGGACTAATAGAGAAAGTCCCACACACTACTAGAAGGCCAAATATTTTTTCAGAGCTAGATGCAGAAAAAAATTATATTCAGTTTGCAACCTGATGGAGGTCAGTATAGATGGACTAATAGAACAAGTCCCACACACAGCTAGAAGCCCAAATATTTTTTCAGAGGTAGATGCAGATAAAAATTATTTTTAATTTGCAACCTGATGGAGGTCAGTATAGATGGACTAATAGAGAAAGTCCCACACACTGCTAGAAGGCCAAATATTTTTTCAGAGCTAGATGCAGATAAAAATTATTTTTAATTTGCAACCTGATGGAGGTCAGTATACAGTACAGACCAAAAGTTTGGACACACCTTCTCATTTAAAGATTTTTCTGTATTTTCATGACTATGAAAATTGTACATTCACACTGAAGGCATCAAAACTTTGAATTAACACATGTGGAATTATATACTTAACAAAAAAGTGTGAAACAACTGAAAATATGTCTTATATTCTAGGTTCTTCAAAGTAGCCACCTTTTGCTTTGATGACTGCTTTGCACACTCTTGCCATTCTCTTGATGAACTTCAAGAGGTAGTCACCGGAAATGGTCTTCCAACAATCTTGAAGGAGTTCCCAGAGATGCTTAGCACTTGTTGGCCCTTTCGCCTTCACTCTGCGGTCCAGCTCACCACAAACCATCTCGATTGGGTTCAGGTCTGGTGACTGTGGAGGCCACGTCATCTATCGTAGCACCCCATCACTCTCCTTCTTGGTCACATAGCCCTTACACAGCCTGGAGGTGTGTTTGGGATCGCTGTCCTGTTGAAAAATAAATGATGGTCCAACTAAACGAAAACCGGATGGAATAACATGCCACTGCAAAATGCTGTGGTAGCCATGCTGGTTCAATATGCCTTCAGTTTTGAATAAATCCCCAACAGTGTCACCAGCAAAGCACCCCCACACCATCACACCCCCTCCTCCATGCTTCACGGTGGGAACCAGGCATGTAGAGTCCATCTGTTCACCTTTTCTGCGTCGCACAAAGACACGGTGGTTGGAACCAAAGATCTCAAATTTGGACTCATCAGAGGAAAGCACAGATTTCCACTGGTCTAATGTCCATTCCTTGTATTCTTTAGCCAAAACTTGTCTCTTCTTCTTGCTGCCTGTCCTTTGCAGTGGTTTCATAGCAGCTATTTTACCATGAAGGCCTGCTGCACAAAGTCTCCTCTTAACAGTTGTTGAAGAGATGTGTCTGCTGCTAGAACTCTGTGTGGCATTGACCTAGTCTCTAATCTGAGCTGCTGTTAACCTGCGATTCCTGAGGCTGGTGACTCAGATAAACTTATCCTCAGAAGCAGAGGAGACTCTTGGTCTACCTTTCCTGGGGCGGTCCTCATGTGAGCCAGTTTCTTTCTAGCGCTTGATGGTTTTTGCAACTGCACTTGGAGACACTTTCAAAGTTTTCCCAATTTTTCGCACTGACTGACCTTCATTTCTTAAAGTAATGATGGCCACTCATTTTTCTTTACTTAGCTGCTTTTTTCTTCCCATAATACAAATTCTAACAGTCTATTCAGTAGGACTATCTGCTGTGTATCCACCAAACTTCTGCACAACATAACTGATTGTCCCAACCCCATTTATAAGGCAAGAAATCCCACTTATTAAACCTGACAGGGCACACCTTTGAAGTGAAAACCATTTCCGGTGACTTCTTCTTGAAGCTCATCAAGAGAATGCCAAGAGTGTGCAAAGCAGTCATCAAAGCAAAAGGTGGCTACTTTGAAGAACCTTGAATATAAGACATATTTTCAGTTGTTTCACACTTTTTTGTTAAGTATATAATTCCAAATGTGTTAATTCATAGTTTTAATGCCTTCAGTGTGAATGTACAATTTTCATGGTCATGAAAATACAGAAAAATCTTTAAATGAGAAGGTGTGTCCAAACTTTTGGTCTGTACTGTAGATGGACTAATAGAACAAGTCCCACACACTGCTAGAAGGCCAAATATTTTTTCAGAGCTAGATGCAGAAAAAAATTATATTCAGTTTGCAACCTGATGGAGGTCTGTATAGATGGATTAATAGAACAAGTCCCACACACAGCTAGAAGCCCAATATTTTTTCAGAGGTAGATGCAGAAAAAAAATATATTCAGTTTGCAACCTGATGGAGGTCTGTATAGATGGATTAATAGAACAAGTCCCACACACAGCTAGAAGCCCAATATTTTTTCAGAGGTAGATGCAGAAAAAAATATATTCAGTTTGCAACCTGATGGAGGTCAGTATAGATGGACTAATAGAGAAAGTCCCACACACTGCTAGAAGGCCAAATATTTTTTCAGAGGTAGATGCAGAAAAAAATTATATTCAGTTTGCAACCTGATGGAGGTCAGTATAGATGGACTAATAGAACAAGTCCCACACACAGCTAGAAGCCCAAATATTTTTTCAGAGGTAGATGCAGATGAAAATTATTTTTAATTTGCAACCTGATGGAGGTCAGTATAGATGGACTAATAGAGAAAGTCCCACACACTGCTAGAAGGCCAAATATTTTTTCAGAGCTAGATGCAGATAAAAATTATTTTTAATTTGCAACCTGATGGAGGTCAGTATAGATGGACTAATAGAGAAAGTCCCACACACTGCTAGAAGGCCAAATATTTTTTCAGAGCTAGATGCAGATAAAAATTATTTTTAATTTGCAACCTGATGGAGGTCAGTATAGATGGACTAATAGAGAATGTCCCACACACTGCTAGAAGGCCAAATATTTTTTCAGAGCTAGATGCAGAAAAAAATTATATTCAGTTTGCAACCTGATGGAGGTCAGTATAGATGGACTAATAGAACAAGTCCCACACACAGCTAGAAGCCCAAATATTTTTTCAGAGGTAGATGCAGATAAAAATTATTTTTAATTTGCAACCTGATGGAGGTCAGTATAGATGGACTAATAGAGAAAGTCCCACACACTGCTAGAAGGCCAAATATTTTTTCAGAGCTAGATGCAGATAAAAATTATTTTTAATTTGCAACCTGATGGAGGTCAGTATAGATGGACTAATAGAGAAAGTCCCACACACTACTAGAAGGCCAAATATTTTTTCAGAGCTAGATGCAGAAAAAAATTATATTCAGTTTGCAACCTGATGGAGGTCAGCATAGATGGACTAATAGAACAAGTCCCACACACAGCTAGAAGCCCAAATATTTTTTCAGAGGTAGATGCAGATAAAAATTATTTTTAATTTGCAACCTGATGGAGGTCAGTATAGATGGACTAATAGAGAAAGTCCCACACACTGCTAGAAGGCCAAATATTTTTTCAGAGCTAGATGCAGATAAAAATTATTTTTAATTTGCAACCTGATGGAGGTCAGTATAGATGGACTAATAGAGAAAGTCCCACACACTGCTAGAAGGCCAAATATTTTTTCAGAGCTAGATGCAGAAAAAAATTATATTCAGTTTGCAACCTGATGGAGGTCTGTATAGATGGATTAATAGAACAAGTCCCACACACAGCTAGAAGCCCAATATTTTTTCAGAGGTAGATGCAGAAAAAAAATATATTCAGTTTGCAACCTGATGGAGGTCTGTATAGATGGACTAATAGAACAAGTCCCACACACTGCTAGAAGCCCAAATATTTTTTCAGAGCTAGATGCAGAAAAAAATGATATTCAATTTGCAAACTGATGGAGGTCAGTATAGATGGACTAATAGAATGATGCTATGCCCAAAAGATTTTACTTCACTAGGTGCAGTAAAAAAATTGGTATTCTATACACAGGTGGTATATCTTGCAACACAGATAGGCTACTCCACTGACTAACACACTCTGCAATAGGCCAAAAAGGATTAGCTTTGCTAGATTCAGCCAAATGCTGTGAAAAAAACTTGCACAGCACTGGCACAGACCTGCCTGGCAAAAACTGATAGGAACTGATGTAACCTAGTCCTGAAAAGGACTGCAATTACAATTAGTCTTTACTCCCACAATCTATCTATTTAAGAGCACTGTAACCTAGTCCTTAAAAGGACTGCAATCACAACTATTCCCTACTCCCAAGCTATCTGTAGATTTGTGCGAAAATTGGCTTGAAATTAACAAGGTATAGCGCACACAGCAACAGCGGTGCCGTCTAACACGCAGCTGCAGCAGTGAGAAAATGGTGGCGACGGGGAAAATGGCTTGGTCTTATAGGGCAAGGACATGTGACATACACTGCCAATGACACATGCCCTTGCTTGTGTGAAAAACAGCAGTTCGCTCCGTGTGTGCGCTGCTGATAGGCTGACAGACTGCACCTCCCCACTGCAAATGCGGGAAAGAGAAAAAAAAATGGAGATCTTCACTATTCCTGCAGAGATCCATCCCCTGCCCCTCCCCCCACCCCGCTGTACACTCAAACTGCGTATTAACATTAATTTTCATCATTACTGAGAAAAAATCCAGTTATGATTTTGGTGCACGAACAGTTATCGAACATAACCTCGAACAGCCGAATTTTTCTCAAATCGTTCGTGTTCGCCGAACGGCTCGAACACCGCCCAAAACAGCTCGAATTTGAGAATGGCGAACAGTTCGAGTAGAACAACGCTCATCTCTACTCCAGAACCCGTCGAGGTCACCCTACCCCCACTGGAGGTCGTCCAATTTGAGTGGGACCCCGCCGGCGAGAACTTGATGGGGTTCACTCAGGAGACCCGGGCAGACGCGGTCCGTCGTCTGGAGGCTTGTCAGCAGCAACTGGCGACCTTCGAGTGGGAACGACGAGAGAGGCGCATCAGAGAGGAGCGGCTGCAGGCCCAGAGTGCCGAACAGAAACGTAAGGCCCGCCAAGACCCCCGAGCAGCCCGCGGTCCCCGAATCACCGGGACCATAGTTAAATTCCACATGGAGAACGGCTGGGGTTTCATCAGGGGCCCGGAAACCGCAGGCGACGTCTTTGTGACCCGCAGGGACGTTGAGAGTCATCTACCTGAGGGACACCGTGGCCGTGACCTATACCCTGGTGATGTGGTCACCTTCACCCGCCACGTAGGCGCGAAAGGACCCTATGCCCTACATGTCCATCGGCTCACCGAGGAGGAGCTGCAGCACTACGGCTATGAGGAGAGCCAAGAGGACCCGGACGGGTCTGAAGAACAGTACGAGGAGGAGGAAGGAGCATCTGGAGGACACCGCTACTAGTAAGTAGCAAAAGCATGTGTATACAGTCATATGAAAAAGTTTGGGCACCCCTATTAATCTTAAGCTTAATGTTTTAAAAAAATTGGTGTTTTTGCAACAGCTATTTCAGTTTGATATATGTAATAACTGTTGGACACAGTAATGTTTCTGCCTTGAAATGAGGTTTATTGTACTAACAGAAAATGTGCAATCTGCATTCAAACAAAATTTGACAGGTGCATAAGTATGGGCACCTCACCAGAAAAGTGACATTAATATTTAGTAGATCCTCCTTTTGCAAAAATAACAGCCTCTAGTCGCTTCCTGTAGCTTTTAACCACTTCGCGCCAGAGCCTGTTTTTGCCTTCGTGACCGGGCCAATTTTTTCAATTCTGACCACTGTCACTTTATGAAGTAATTACTCTGGAACGCTTCAACGTATTCCCCTGATTCTGAGACTGTTTTTTCATGACATATTGTACTTCATGATAGTGGTAAAATTTCTTCCATATAACTTGCGTTTATTTGTGAAAAAATCGGAAATTTGGCGAAAATTTAGAAAATTTTGCAATTTTCAAACTTTGAATTTTCATGCCCTTAAATCAGAGAGATATGTCACACAAAATAGTTAATAAATAACATTTCCCACATGTCTACTTTACATCAGCACAATTTTGGAACCAAAATTTTTTTTTGTTAGGGAGCTATAAGGGTTAAAAGTTGACCAGCGATTTCTCATTTTTCCAACAAAATTTACAAAAACATTTTTTTAGGGACCACATCATATTTGAAGTCACTTTGAGGGGTCTTTATGACAGAAAATACCCAAAATTGACACCATTCTAAAAACTGCACCCCTCAAGGTGCTCAAAACCACATTCAAGAACTTTATTAACACTTCAGGTGCTTCACAGGAATTTTTGGAATGTGGAAAAAAAAAATTAACATTTAACTTTTTTCACAAAAATGTTACTTTAGACCCAATTTTTTTTATTTTCACAGGGGTAACAGGAAAAAATGGACCCCAAATTTTTTTGTGCAATTTCTCTTGAGCGTGCTGATACCCCATATGTGAGGGAAAACCACTGTTTGGGCGCACTGCAGGGTTCGGAAGGGAAGGAGCGCCATTAGACTTTTTGAATGTAAAATTTGTCTGAATAATTAGCAGACGCCATGTTGCGTTTGGAGAGCTCCTGATGTGCCTAAACAGTGGAAACCCCCCACAAGTGACACCATTTTGGAAACTAGACCCCTTAGGGAACTTATCTAGATGTGTGGTGAGCACCTTGAACCCCAAGGTGCTTCACAGAAGTTTATAATATTGAGCTGTAAAAATAAAATTTTCACATTTTTCCCACAAAACCGTTTTTCATCCCTTAATTTTGCATTATCATAAGGGTAATAGGATAAATTGCACCATGAAATTTGTTGTGCAATTTCTCCTGAACACGCTGATACCCCATATGTGGAGGCAAATTACTGTTTGGGCGCATGGCAGGGTTTGAAAGGGAAGGAGCGCCATTTGACTTTTTGAATGTAAAATTTGTTTGAATAATTAGCAGACGCCATGTCGCATTTGGGGAGCCCCTAATGTGACTAAACAGTGGAAACCCCCCCACAAGTGCCACCATTTTGGAAACTAGACCCCTTAGGGAACTTATCTAGATGTGTGGTGAGCACCTTGCACCCCCAGCTGCTTCACAGAAGTTTATAATATTGAGCCGTGAAAATAAAATTTTCACATTTTTCCCATAAAAAATGTTTTTCATCCCCTAATTTTGCATTATCATAAGGATAACCGGAGAAATTGCACCATGAAATTTGTTGTACAATTTCTCCTGAGTACGCCGATACCCCATATGTGGGGGAAAACCACTGCTTTGGTGTACGGCAGGGTTCGGAAGAGAAAGGAGCGCTATGTTGGCTGGGATAGGCAGAAGACACCATGTCACATTTGAAGAGTCGCTGACATGCCAAAACAGCAGAAACCTCCACAAATGACCCCATTTTGTAAACTACACCTCTCAAGGAATTCATCTAGGGAAGTAGTGAGTATTTTTTAATTTTTAAATTTATACCATTGGGCAGTGAAAAAATCATAATTATATTTTTACCACAAAAAAATGTTTTACCCTCAGATTTTACATTTTCAAACAGGGCAATGGGTAAAAATGGTGCCAAAATGTGTCACACAATTTCTTCTAAAAGTGTCAATACCCCATATGTGGCTGTATCGTACCGCTTAGCCATACGGTGAGATCTGGGGGGGACGGAGTGCTATTTGACAATTGGAGAACAAATTATTGTAGAATAGGAATTTGGATTTGGGAGCACAAAATTTTCTGAATTTCTTTTGGGGGGCAAGGGCCATTTCGCTTTTCCAGAGCCTTTCTGCTACCAGTAACTTGGAAGTCCCTTATATTTTTAACAGATGACGGACCTGAGTGGGGACTAGCTTTTTTTGAGGACTGAGTTGAAGCTTTTATTGGGAACATTTTACGTAACATTTATCCGGCGCTCTAGGCTGAGCACTTACATCGGGGTTTCCATCTAAATTTCCAAGTGATGTAATTCAGATGAAACCCCTGCAGGATCCATTCACTGTAATGAGGCAGCAGAGTTACTCTGGACACCGTCTGGCCTCTGTGTAGCGGTGTCCTTTTTTTCAGAAGTGCACAAAACTGTGGCCAACCGCACTTTTATGCACGCCTAAAACAAATGACACCGTGGGATCCCAGGCTAGACGGCGTCCACAGTGGCCTATATCTGTCTCATTACAGGGAATCTTCCGTCATGGGTTCCGGCTGAATCATGTATTTCAGAGATTTACACGGAAACTCTGGTGTAAGTGCTCAGCGCAGAGCACAGGATAAATGTGGGCAGAGCCATACTGGGATCTTTGGGGACATAATAAACAAATCAGTAGCAGGTGAAGAATTGGTTTTATTTATTTTTTACGCCGTTCCTAGTGTGATATAACTGATTAGATTACTTTATTCTTCGGGTCGGTGTGATTACAGAGATACCAGATTGATATCGGGTTTTTATGACTGACAGCTGTCACACACTAAAAGACGCTTTTTTTGCAAAATCTAGTTTTTGCATCACCATATTTTGAGAGCTATAATTTTTCCATATTTCGGCCGACAGAGTCATGTGATGGCTTGTTTTTTGCGGGACGAGTTGACATTTTTATTGGTACCATTTTTGGGGACGTGACATTTTTTGATCGCTTTCTATTCCGTTTTTTGGGAGGTAAAATTAACAAAAACAAACAATTCAGGAATTGTTTTTTGAGTTTTTTTTTTATGCCGTTCTGCGTGTGGTAAAAGTGATCAGGCAGCGTTATTCTTCGGGTCAGTACGTTTACAGCGATACTACACTTACTGTATTTTTTTTATGTTTTGGCGCTTTTACACAATAAAACTATTTTATAGAAAAAAATATTTTTTTTGCATTGCTTTATTCTGAGCGCTATAACTTTTTTATTTTTCGGCTGATGGAGCTGTATGGCGGCTTTTTTTTTGCGTAACAAGATGACGTTTTCAGTGGTACCATTTTTATTTCTATTTTGTTTTTTGATCGCATTTTTTTCCACTTTTTGTTTGGCAATATGATGAAAAAGCATATTTTTTTGCTCCGTTTTTTATTTATTTTTATTACGGTGTGCACAGAAGGAGTTAATTAGTGTGACAGTTTTATAGCTCGGGTTGTTTCGGACGCGGCGATACCAAATATGTGTACTTTTTTTGGTTTTGTAAAAATATACGGATTTATTGGTTTAATATTTTATTTATTTATTTTTATTTATTTTGTGATTTTTTTATTAATAGTTTAAAAACTTTTTTTTTACTTTTTTTCACATTTTTTCTTAGTCCCTGTATGGGACATTAATTTTTATTTTTCTGATCTCTGATCTCATGTAATGTAATAGACATATATTACATTACATGAGATCTTCCCTGACTGTTTCAGTCAGAGTCTCCTGTCTGGCTACAGCTGCAGCTGAGCCAGACAGGACACCATATATGGCAGAGCTGGAGGCGGTCATGTGACCTCCAGCTGCCATAGCAACCCCAGGTCCTGGAAGGACTCGGAGGTCTTCGGAGAGGTAAGTTGACGACCCCCTCTCCTCCTGCTGTCTCCTATATGCCGCGATCACAATAGATCACAGCATATAGAAGACAGCTAAGGGTTAACATCACTGGGACCTGATCTAATCAGGTCCCGATGATGTCCCCTGTCAGAGCTAACGCTCTGCACCGGAATCGCAGCGCTTGCAGGACCCTGGGGGTCCTGAGCGCTGCGAGACCACCCACCGTTTTTAAACGTCGGCGCTGCACAGAGCCCGGCAAGCGCCGACGTTTATCTACAGTGGGCGGTCGGGAACCGGTTAATGAGTCCCTGGATCCTGGATGAAGGTATTTTTGACCATTCCTCTTTACAGAACAATTCCAGTTCAGTTAAGTTTGATGGTCGCCGAGCATGGACAGCCTTCTTCAAATGATCCCACAGATGTTCAATGATATTCAGGTCTGGGGACTGGGATGGCCATTCCAGAACATTGTAATTGTTCCTCTGCATGAATGCCTGAGTAGATTTGGAGCGGTGTTTTGGATCATTGTCTTGCTGAAAGATCCATCCCCTGCGTAACTTCAACTTTATCACTGATTCTTTGACATTATTGTCAAGAATCTGCTGATACTGAGTGGAATCCATGCGTCCCTCAACTTTAGCAAGATTCCCGATGCCGGCATTGGCCACACAGCCCCAAAGCATGATGGAACCTCCACCAAATTTTACTGTGGGTAGCAAGTGTTTTTCTTGGAATGCTGTGTTTTTTTGCCGCCATACATAACACCTTTTTGTATGACCAAACAACTCAATCTTGGTTTCATTAGTCCACAGGACCTTCTTCCAAAAAGAAATTGGCTTCCCCAAATGTGCTTTTGCATACCTCAGCCGACTCTGTTTGTGGCGTGCTTGCAGAAGCGGCTTCTTTCGCATCCCTCTCCCATACAGCTTCTCCTTGTGCAAAGTGCGTTGTATAGTTGACCGATGCACAGTGACACCATCTGCAGCAAGTTGATGCTGCAGCTCTCTGGAGGTGGTCTGAGGATTGTCCTTGACTGATTTCACCATTCTTCTTCTCTGCCTTTCTGATGTTTTTCTTGGCCTGCCACTTCTGGCCTTAACAAGAACTGTCCCTGTGTTCTTCCATTTCCTTACTATGTTCCTCTCAGTGGAAACTGACAGGTTAAATCTCTGAGACAACTTTTTGTATCCTTCCCCTGAACAACTATGTTGAATAATCTTTGTTTTCAGATCATTTGACAGTTGTTTTGAGGAGCCCATGATGCCACTCTTCAGAGGAGATTCAAACAGGAGAACAACTTGCAAGTGGCCACTTTAAGTAGCTTTTCTCATGATTGCATACACCTGGCTATGAAGTTCAAAGCTCAATGAGGTTACAAACCCCAAAGAAGTGCTTTAGTAAGTCAGTAAAAAGTAGGTAGGAGTATTTAAAACAAGAAAATGATAAGGGTGCCCATACTTATGCACTTGTCAAATTTTGTTTGAATGCAGATTGCACATTTTCTGTTAGTACAATAAATCTCATTTCAAGGCAGAAACATTACTGTGTCCAATAGTTATTACATATATCAAACTGAAATAGCTGTTGCAAAAACACCAATTTTTATAAAACATTAAGCTTAAGATTAATAGGGGTGCTCAAACTTTGTCATATAACTGTAAATAGTTACCCGTCGGGATAAAAAGAACTGTTTCCAGAGAGTGTGTGGTCCCCGTTGGGACTGTTAAGAGACTGTCACCTGTGTGCCCCTCATCCCCTAACAGGCTGAGGACTGTGAGCAGCCATTCCCCTCCCAAAAACTGGCCGAGGACTGAGAGCGGCCAATCCCCTGTAAATAGTTGCGCTTCCTAAAGCGCCCCCTACTGGTTTTATAAAAAGACTACCACGTCTACCTCGGGACAGCGAGTCCCTCAAGTTCACAAGTTTACTGAAGTTTTGCACTTAGAAGAATGCACACCTGGTCGCAAATTGCACCGCCGCTAGGATCCAAGAATACGAGAATGTGTTTTGCCTAAAGATGTTTTATGTGAAAAGTTTAATATGCTGCTAGAAAATGTTTTACATAATCTTGAAACCGTTTTATATGACAAAGTGACAAAATAGTTCCAGTAGTGTTGAAAATGTTTTATAATGCCTAGTGAAGAAAAAGTATGTCCCATAAAGGGAATTGAGCTGTGTTGTCTGTTTCTAAACGTGAAAAGTTTTAAAAAGTTTTGCATGTCCTGTAATCAACTGTTTTGCTCTTTTCCAGCCCGAGGACGTGCTGTGCTTTACCAGGGGGGAATGTAGCGCCCCGAGGGTTCGGCCGCTACAGGGGTATTGCACCTCTGCCAGAGGTGTGATATTCCACTCCCGGGTAAGGATGGAGTATGGACCAGGGCTCAGTTAGCTGCATACAGCACACACACCCCATTTCCGAGGGACAGCTCAACGGTGCTCCCACTAGACAGAAGTGCAGGCACGACCGACTATGTCCCTGACTGGAGTGGGGAGGGGGGTGGAACACCCAGTGCTGTAGGGGCAGATAGGGGTTGGTTCCTGAGCGTAGGAAGGAGCCCATTGGTTGCTGGTCACCTGGGCTCATGGTCAGAGGGAGGTATAAAAGGTGGGCACCATCTTAGATCTAGGTTCAGTCTGTGAGGAGAAGTCCAGTCAGAGAAGACAGGGAGCAGAGGCTCTGTAGGAGCTCTGCTCAGAGGCAGGCCTAGAGAAAAGGCCAGAGCCTGAGAGGAGAAGGAGAAGTGGGCCTGGAGAAGAGGCCAAGGGAAGGAGGAGAAGACAGAACAGGAAAGATGGAGAAGAGAGAGAAACAGAAGGGCTCAGGAACAAGAAGGTGGAAGGGACCCTAAGAACCCATGAGAATCCAGAGTGAAGGGTCAGGCAGATTAAGGGTGCCGGATCCCAAGTTGGTGGAGGAGAAACTACCCTCAGCCAAAGACGGGACGTCGTGATCATTTATTGGTGCGACACCTCATCAAACCTGCTAGGAAGGCACCATATAGGACAGCGGAGAACGGGGCCCACGTTTACCCGCACAAGTCCGTGGCAGCTGGACAAAAGTGGGTCACTGGTGAGGCAGGCCAGAGAAAGGAAAGAAGGGGGTCCTGTGCCATATTCCTGAGCTGCCTGGGAGTTGACCGAGCCCCTCACCTGGTGGACGCAGCACGGCTCGGGCGGTCACTACCTGTACAGAAGTGACCCGGAGTACCTGAACTGTGAATAAAAGACATTGGACTGCAGTACGTTGTCTGTGTGCTCTTTCGCTCCTCCAGCACTAACGGTACTGGGACTCTCACCACCATCACTCCCACCATCCACTACACTGCCCTGGGGCCGCACTCTTCTCGTGGGGAATCACACCATCCCAGCTGCATACATCATCGGCCCCAGCGGTCTGCCCTGCAGCGGCGGTTCCTAATAACCGCAATCCACGGGTGGCGTAGTCGGACATTATCTAAAACATCTAAAAGACTGCCACTGGTCTGACCACCCTGAGCCACGGGACCGGGTCGCCACTACTACCCCCATTGTCTCCCTATTGCCTGGTTCCGAGTGCCCCACGGCCCAAGGGGCGAGTCACATCATTCTCCACCTGGATTATACTACAACTGATAGCCTGCCTCCCTCCTCTATAACCAGGAATTAACTTTGCCCAGACTACTGCATACTTCCTGCACAGACGTGGCACTTTGGTGTCGCTTCTGTTTTCCCCTTTTTAACCCTATTGCTTAGTTTGAACCTGTTATTATTGATTGTTGAAATAAAAAAAATTCTAATTTTTATCTGATATGCTCCTGTTTCTTATATTTTCTTTATGTTTTGTTTATGTTTTGGAAGAGCATTATAATTAGACCAGTTCCTCCCTTTGGTTATTTATGGGAGAGATGAAAGTAGCGCTTCTGGCTGGCTTGTGTTAAATCCCGCTGTTAGTGATTGACAGCGGGATTTAACTGGTTATTAACAGCCATGATGACTGATTAAATCAGGCAGGGACATGACATACAATGTAAATATACGTTATATGTCGTGAAGGGGTTGACGTCCATAAATCTCCATAGAAAAGAAAATAATCTATCATTAGCATAAAAGGTGAAAATAAACAAAACAGTCCATACAGCAGTACGGGTTCACCTATTCAGGAAACAAACATCTTTCCACAGAACTTGATAGAACCTGAACATTACTGGTCAACACATACAGATCTTTCCACTAGAGATGAGCGAGCACTAAAATGCTTGGGTACTCGTTGTTCAAGTCGAGCAAATTGGAATACTCGAGTGCTCAGTCTGAATAATGAGCCCAATGTAAGTCTATGTGAAACTCGAGCATTTTTCCGGCGCCCCCCCCCCCCCCCCCCCCCGGCGGTCTGCAGAGGGCCTAAAAATTGCCCAAAATCGATGGGAACAGTGCTCAAATGACATGGGAACAGCATGGGGAAGACCCCTGGAAGCATTTCTGATTCCAAGGTCACTGCTGTCAACAATGTTGTCAGAGGTATTACGCTACTTTTACGGACTCACAATAAAACATACAAAAACGAAACCAAAATGGATGTTCCTGGGAAATATGTTAAGGAACATTCTTTCCAGGGTAATGACTTGTATATAAGGCAAAATAAATAACCAAAAACAAAAATGCTCCTCCACACCTTAGGCTATGTTCACACGTAGCGTTTTTGATGCGTTTTTGCACTTTTGCATTGCTTTCAACCAAGACAAATGCATTCACCGGGAAATGTCATTTTAATATTTTACATCCTTATCTGGCCATGTGGTGTGTGAGATATCATCAGACATATCCTGTTTCATTTATGATGGAGGGACTATTTGTATAGGGCCATCAGGCGGCCCTTGCTATTGTTAAAGGGCCAGCAGTCGGCTATGCTTTGTTGTTCCCATTATTAATGAGTGGGTCTCCTATACTGTTAGTGCGTATGCAGTGACTGCAAGGGCTGCCAAAAATTTGGACGCAACCCAATACCCCTTTGAAGAGACAGAGGAGGGTCTCAGTAAAAAAAATGTTCCCATTATAAAGGGGCGGGTCTATAGTGGAAATGCCCATGCTGTGACTGCAAGGGCTGCCAAAATTTGAAAAAAAAAACACTAACAATTTAAGGACACATACAGCTGGGCCACAGTAACAACATGCTCCCATTAGAAAGGAGAGGGTCTGCTTTTCAGTTATAGGGTAAGCAGTGAGTGCAAGGGCTGTCAAAATTTAGTAAAAACCCTACTAAAATTTAAAGACACATAGAGCTGGGCCACAGTAATGACATGTTCCTATTAGAAAGGAGAGGGTCTACTATTCAGTTATAGGGTATGCAGTGAGTCCAACGGCTGCCAAAATTAAGGAAAAAATCCCACTAACAATTTAAAGACACATACAGCTGGGCCACAGTAACGAGTACGACATGTTCCCATAAGAAAGGAGAGGGTCTGCTATTCAGTTATAGGGTATGCTGTGAGTCCAATGGCTGACAAAATTTAGGAAAAACCCTACTAACAATTTAAAGACACATAGATTTGGGCCACAGTAACAACATGTTCCCATTAGAAAGGAGAGGGTCTCCCATACTGTTTGCCTATGCAGTGAAGCAACGGTTGCTAAAAATATGGAGGAACTCCAATGCCCCTTGCAAGAGATGAAGAGGTCAGAGGGCCTCCTGAAAACAATGTTCCCATTATTATAAAGTGTGTCTCCCATTCTGTTTGCCTATGCAGTGAAGCAACGGCTGCCAAAAATTTGGAGGAACTCCAATGCCCCTTGCAAGAGATGTAGAAGTCGAGGGCCTCCTGCAAAAAATGCTCCCATTACTAGGAAGTGGGTCTCCCATACTGTTTGCCTATGCAATGAAGCAACGGCTGCGAAAAATTTGGAGGAACTCCAATGCCCCTTGCAAGAGACATAGAGGTCGGAGGACCTCCTGAAAACAATGTTCCCATTATTAGGAAGTGGGTCTCCCATACTGTTTGCTTATGCAGTGAATCAACGGTTGCCAAAAATTTGGAGAAACTCCAATGCCCCTTGCAAGAGATGTAGAGGTCAGAGAGCCTCCTGAAAACAATGTTCCCATTATTAGGAGTGGGTTTCCCATACTGTTTGCCTATGCAGTGAAGCAACGGCTGCCAAAAATTTGGAGGAACTCCAATGCCCCTTGCAAGAGACGTAGAGGTCAGAGAGCCTCCTGAAAACAATGTTCCCATTATTAGGAAGTGGGTTTCCCATACTGTTTGCCTATGCAGTGAAGCAACGGCTGCCAAAAATTTGGAGGAACTCCAATGCCCCTTGCAAGAGACGTAGATATGTCATATGGTGGTGATATGGTGGTGGAGGATGAGGATACGAAGAAGGAGGAGGACTGGTGGTAAGCGAGCAGCCGATCCCACTCAGCTCTGTTTAGCTTCTTGAAAAACCCAGACCCAAAATCCGGGCCCATTAACAAACCTCTCAGCACTATTTGTGCTGGAACCTGCTTTTCCTCAGTGACACATACACTTCATCCAGGACTTGTCCGGCTGCAGCCTTACACTCCATACCTCAATTTCATATGGAGTTAAAATAATTCTAGCATGCTTGGACTTCATGCGGAGTCTGTAGCAGCCTATGGGGCAGTCTACAGGAGCTGTAGAACTTCTAACTTAAGCAACTGCTCATGTTGGGATAGCTCACAAGTCCTTTTTCAAAAAGTAATGTCTTTGTGAGACAACTCATTTTAACATTTTAACCCCATCCCAACCTCTATAAGCTAAGATTGAAACCAAGCTCTGATCGCTGCTGGTAACTCCTTAAATGCCATTGTCAATCTCTGACTGCAGCATTTTAGGCATGTGATCAATGTGGCATGTTGTTCCATGCGAATCTCATCGCCTTGGAAAATGATTGTGTGGTTGCCAATGGATTGCCATGGTAGCGGAGGGTTTGCTGAAGACCTTTATTGCTTCCATGTTGGTACTCCTGTGAAGTCCAGTTATAAACTTAGATAGTGCAGTATATAGAAGAGGTAATTAGATTATTTTTGGTTCAAGTCCCCTAAGTGGACTGAAAAATGTGTTAAAAATATAAAATGCAAATAGAAATTGCAAAAATTCAAATCACCTTTACTCTTTAAAAATACAGAAATAGAAAAAATAAACAAATTTAGTATCACCACATCCATAATAGTCTGATTTATCAAAACAGAAAATTGATTGCCCATATGATAAATGCTTTAAAGGGGTTTTCTCACAAACAAAGATAATTTTAATCAATATTTAATCAATAGATCTTTGAATAATAATAAGTTCCACAATTGTATGTGTTTAAAAAATGTTCCTGTGCTGAGATAATCTTATAAATGTGCCCCTGCTGTGTACTGTGTAATGGCTGTGTCTGACCGTACAGGAATATGGTCTGATCATACCACAGCTCCTGGGCAGGGGAGGACGCAAAAGAGTAAACAGGCAGGACTGCCAGAAATCGCAGCTGAATCTTTCTTTGAGGTAAAATATTGCTTAAAAATAGGCAGTGAAATGTTTTACCTCACAAAAAGAATCAGCTGCGATTCCTGTAATGCTGTAATGTCTGTATACTCTTTTGCTTCCTCCCCTGCCCAGGAGATGTGGTATAATCAGACCATGTTCCTACACGGTCAGACACAGCCATTACACAGTACACAGCAGGGGCACATTTATAAGATTATCTCAGCACAGGAATATTTTTCTTTAACACATACAATTGTGGAACTTATTATTATTCCAAGATCTGATAATTAAAATGTACTTTGTTCATGGGAAAACCCCTCTAAAGCAAAAAAAAATGTGAACTGCCAGAATTGTGGGGTTTTTTTTCTGTTGCTGCACCTCCGCCAAAAAATGCAGTAATAAGTGGTCCAAGTGTCATATATACCTCAAAGTAGTAAACATCAGCTCCTCATGGAACAAAACTAATTCTCCTATAGCTCTATTGACGGCAAAATGAAAAGATTATGGGTCTCAAAAAATAGGGAAACAAACCAAATATATTTTTTATTTAATTTCTGCTTTTTTCAGCACTTAAATAAAAGAAATAAGAAATTTAGTATCATTCGAATAATACTAACGGGTCATTTTTTAACACACAATGAGCAGTGTAAAAACAAAGTCCATAAAACCTTGGTGGTATTGTGATTTATTTCCACCATTTCACCTTTTTTTGGATTTTCTTCCTGTTTTCCAGTAAATTGTATGGTAAAAAGTATAATATAATTGAAAACTACAACTTTTTCCACAAAAAACAAGCCACATATGGTTATGTTGATGCGTGGAATAAAAAAACAGATTGCAAAAATGGAAAATCTCCTGATAAAGAAGAGGATATTAAACAACAAATATAATTAAAGTGCTTCTACAACTGTTTGTTGGTTTTCAGGCTCAATGGCTGACATAGAAACCGGAAATATACCGTTTGAAACTATTGAATAGCTTGCGTTTCATACATATTCCATGCTTCTAACCTGTAACTACAGAAATGAAGATGGTCTAGATCACATTCATTAGATTTACAACTTAGAAGTGTACTTAAGGTCTTACTTTAAAACTTGTTGTAATAGATGCAAATTTATTGTCTGCCGTTTCAGGGTTTCCAATGAGAAAATCCCAGCTCGTATACATTTTCCAGCTAAAATTAAAACTGTTGTCATCTCCTCCACCATCATCATTAGCATTTTTGGCCATTCTTAAAGAAACCAAAGAAAATGTATTTAGGATTGGAAACCGAGAGAACAATACAGTTTTGGAATGATCAATGCTAAGTAAGTACAAAGTATGAAATACTGTAAAAAATGAATGATAGTATACACTGTGCACAGAATTATTAGGCAAGTGAGTATTTTGACCATATGATCATTTTTATGCATATTTTCCATCTCCAAGCTGTATAAACATGAATTCATATTGGATGAAGCATATCAGGTGAAGTGTATTTGTCTAATGAGGGACGGTGTGGCCTAAGGATACAACACCCTTTATCAAGGTGTGCAGAATTATTAGGTCACTTGTTTTCCTCGGGTAAAATGGACCAAAAAAGAGATTTAACTGACTCTGAAAAGTCAAAAATTGCTAAAAGTCTTACAGAGGGATGCAGAACTCTTGAAATTACTGGGATATTGGAGCATGATCACAGAACTATCAAATATTTATTGCAAATAATCAACAGGGTTGCACATACACATAAGTGAAGTGTCAGTGAAAAATGGACAATACTAGTATGCAACTAGGATGGTATCAGTCTGCTGTCCAAGTTTTTTCACAGACCCATATACTTGTTTGAATACTTTCAGACGAACATATTTTTGTCCGTGTAGTTAATGGATCACACACAGACCCATTATTAGCTTATCTCATAGTACCCATAGTCAATTTTTCACACAGACTCCAAATCTGTAAATCTCAGTATGCCCTAGTCTGGTCCGATTTACATACCGGACAAGCAGCACCTGCGCTCATCTGATTTGCCTGTATGTGTACTTGCTTTCTTCTAATGTGATAGCTAGGCTACATTCACACATCCGTGTGACACATCCTAGTTCTGCCTGTTTTTTCTCGTATAGTATACTGAACCATAGAGCTTTATTGATCCATACATATATCAGTTTTAAAAATGGATCCGTGCATCCGATCCGTGAGACTTGGAGCATGTCCTATTCTCATCTGTTTTGGAAATCAGATTCTGCCATTAAAGTCAATGGGGATCCATGTAAAACGGCTGACACAATGAAGACATGCGTTGTACTTCAGAAAATTGTCCCGTTTCTCTCAATTGGTAACACTCATATGGCTATGTGAATGTAGCCCTACTCATTCTGTTCTCTTGCCCAGCTCCAACAGTGTTGGAGCATGCAGTAGACAAAGTGACAGGTTACACAGCATAGGAACTGAGAAGATTTGCTGAGCGATGAGCAGTAACTTTCATAGCAAATGAAGGCATGTTTACAGACTAGAAATCCAAGGGACTACCTATTGTGGATGATTTTTTCACAGGGAAATTATATTTTTAAATAAAAAAAAAAGTTTCTGATTACCATTATGTGTGTACAGTAGATACAGTTGAAGAGGTGGGATAACTAAGAAGTATACAGGAGAAAAGAAGGAGGGGTCTGCAGCACTGATGAGAAGTAGTGTGCTGCTGAGAAATGTAGTTTTAGCAAATAGCAAGAGGACCGCCCATTCAGCTCAGTGAAGCTGGATTCACAGAAAGGCAAAAATGGATTAAAGAAGACACAGCATGAAGGCACAAAAGAGAAACCTAATTTTTGTCATGGACTCTACTTTAGCAATAGTTATGCTGAAAAGCAATGCAATCGAAGAAATAAACCTTTAAATCCAAACATTCCAAAAACACTTACGTTCTAATGACAACCATGAAGCTGTATGCAATGGTGCCAATTCCAACCAATAAGTAAGAAAGTGGTAGCCTAAACTGCAGCCATCCAATGGTTCTTTGACTATTATAATAACCATAGAAGAGGACAGAATACTGAGCTAATCCCTATAAAAAGTAAAAACAGGGTCAAATAAAATGTATGCACATGGTAAGGAATAAGTCATTTCCATGCTGGGAGTCAACTAATTGAAAATATGCAGATAGCCACAAACAACTTACACCGTGTGAACAATTATTAGGCTGGTGAGTATTTTGACCATATCATCATTTTTACACAGATTTTCCAACTCCAAGCTGTATAAACGTGAATGCTTTTTGGGTGAAGCAGAACAGGTGATGTGTATTTGTGTAATGAGGGAGAGTGTGGCCTAAGGATATTAACGCCCTTTATCAAGTTATGCAAAATTATTAGGCAGCTTGTTTTTATCAGACAAATTGGGCCAAAAAGAGATTTAACTGAGACTGAAAGGTCAAAAATTGTTATAAGTCTTAGGCCTTCTTCACACGTCCTGGTGATTCCTGTACAGGAAAAACCAGTACTGGTGAGATCCGTGGTTTGTGTCCTTATGCCATCCGTATGTCCATATGTGACATCCGGGTATCCGTGTGTCCGTATGTCCATGTGACACATCCGCGTGCCGTCCGTATGTCCGTATGACACGTACCGGCGCCTGGGAAAAGCAATACAGTTCTCGCTGATTCCAGGCGCTGGATGCTGAAGGCAGCTCTCATCATTGTCGGCTGCTCGTGCTGAGACCAGCAAGAGCAGGAGATAATGATGGGAGTTGCATTCAGCCCCTGCTGAGTACATCCAGTATAAAATGAAGAATTAAATAAAGTCAGAGTGACTCGCCGGCACATGTGCACAAGATCCCTGCTCTACACTGTGACGTGCAAGGGAGGGGGGAAAAATTATAATTCAAACAGTAGATGGGGATTTCTTCCCGTCCCCTGACCGGAAGCGTCAAAAACTGGAAAGAATAAAAAGACATTTCTCTGCAACAAGACCTCTAATATGAGGCATACAGGTAGTTATAGATTTACATTTCTATCACCTGTATGCCCATATTAGAGGTCTGATAAGTGCCAGGGGGTGACAGATTCCCCTAAAGGAAAACCATAATTTTTATGCAGAACAATGCTCTACTGAATGCACTAAAGTACTCCACTACTGGATCAGCCAGTAATGGCTTAAATTAAGTTTTCCTGGCCATGTTTTACTATGGGCCTAAGAACTAACAAGCAGGTAGCTTCTAATAATCTGCCTGGTCTACCTGCCAGCGATTCTGCTGCTCCACGTCAATATAGCAGCTCTTCCTCTTTCAGACTGGTCTGTCGATGGGCCGTGACTGCTGGAACCATGCTGATTGACACAGCTAGACTGTCAATCAGCATGACATGGGTAGTCACACCCTGTAAACAGAGCAGAGTGGAAGACAAGCAGGTGCTCTTCTGATGTGACATCAGCGGAAGCCGAAGAATCACCAGCAGGAGCCGTCTGTGACCACTCCCAGGGGTCAGAGATCAGTGGTAGGTAGAATGGGCACATAGTTAGCAACTACCTGCTTGTTAGTTCTTATCCAACAGAGGAAAAAATAAATGAGCTCCAGATAACCGCGTTAAAGATGAAAGAATAATGACATGACCCCTGGCTCGCCTGACCTAAACACTATTGAGAACTTGTGGATCCTTGTTAAAAGGGAGGTTTAAGGCGAAGGAGAACAGTACACCTCTCAGAAAAGGAAAAAAACATCACAAAGGAGAAAAAACAGCCTTACCAACACCAGGTCAGGTTACTAATGCACTTACATAGTGCATTAGTAATTGGATCTGGTGTTGGTAAGGCTGTTTTTCTTTTCCTCTGCGATGTTTTTTGAATTTTTGTCCTTTTCTGTGAACCACCTCTCAGAACAGGCTGTCATTGGTGCTGCCCAAAAAGTTGATCATCAACAGATTAAGATACTGAGACTCCATGCTTATGACTGTTATTGAGAAGGGTGACTATATAGGTTATAGAAATTTTTATGGAAAAGTCAGAATTTTAGATTTGTAGATTTTGATTTGTATAGTTATCCTTCCCACTTTAAAAGGTGAAAATAAATCATTGAAATGGGAAAATTTATATTTTTCATTTAGATGCATAATAATTCTGCACACTAATAGCTGCCCAATAATTCTACACAAATAAATATTCTCCTAATAAAGACAAAACCTCACTTTTACTTTCTTAAATATTCAAGTTTCAGGTTCATTAACCTTTTGGGTTGACTGATAGCACTGTAATTGTTCAAGAACAAAATTATCATCAGTACTACAAATTGCCTAATAATTTCGCACAGTGTATTTTCTTAGAAAGCATTAATTTGTACAACTTTATAGAAAAAACACTTACACTAAAATCATATAGTGTGGCAAAATTCATAGCAGAGGGTTGTTCAGCTCGGGGAACAGTTTTTCTTGGAATTGAGCCATATGGTTTCCCCATTAATGCCTAAAAGAAATGCACGCGAAGAACATAGATTACTATAATTCCATTATAGCACAACTATCCTAAATATTTAGATACAGATAGTGTATGGTAGGATAGGTTCACACACATACAGTGCTCTCTGCTGAGCACTTTGTCAATAAACAGGAAACCCCGACAGAGATCTGAAGGAGTCATTAACTTTTAGGAAGCCAAGGTGAATGAAATCACTTTGGGCACTGCCTTCCATCCTTACCAGCACTGTTCATCTTTTTCAGACCTGCATAAAAACATGATCTGCTACGCAGAATGTCATGTTCCAGGATGCCATATTAAAGATTTGCCTCCCAACGAGGGGCAAATCGAATCATAGAAGACCCCGATTCCTTTGACTGACACTTAGATATGTACATATGTAAGCAGGCAAGGACAAGGCGGAAGTAACGAACTTAACTGTTTATTTTCTGGGTGCAAATGCAAGAAGGGGGGGAACAATATTCAATATACAATAATAGCAAAGTTGTTATCAACACACTGTAACTCTTGCAGCGCCAATTCACTACATTATATATATAGTTTCTAATGAGAGAAATGTTCACAGTAATAAGGGTGTCCCCTTTATGGTTTAGGCCCTCGTGGGGGTCTCCGGTTCTTCCCGCTAGGCCACAAGTCTTTTTGACAAAGTCAATCAATGCTCTCTGGGCCTCCCACACTTTGGCCGGACCCCACCGTCTGTTGCACCACCTCAGACTGCTTCCTGTACCGTATGTCAATGTCGGAAGTAACGGCCTGATTCACTTGCGCCTCCTGTCACTGCCGGAGACATTCACTCCTGGATTAGGGTCCTCACTAGATCTTCAGTGCTTGACCTGCAACAGCCATCTGTTGGGTCCGGATGGACGAGGGCTGGGCCGTGGGTCTTTCCCGGCGTGGTCTGGTCTCCGGATCTTGTCTGGTGCATGGCTGGGCCTCACGTCTTGACCGGCGTGGTCTGGTGCACGGATCTTGCCTGGCGCAGGCCTTGGCCTCAGGTTTTGACCGGCATGGTCTGGTCCACGGATCTTAACTGGCACATTCTGGATCTCACTAGCAAGCGCACAGCAGCACGATGATCTGGCCCCCGAATGAGTCTTGGTATCTTGGCTGCAGCGTCGCTCCGAGCACACATCTTACTGCTCTCGTTGGCGCCAAATCTCTTCCCGCCTTATCACTCTGGCTTTTTATATCTGGGAACTGCGCCACGAATGTCACCTGACCTGGTGCTCCATCTAGTCTCGTCCTTCTCGAAACACTCCCCCCTCCTATTGATTCTGCGGGGTTCGTTTGGGCAGTAGGTGGCAGTCTCCAGTCACAAATGCCGCACAGCTTTGAGGGATCACAGCATCCACGGCACACCCTTTTACACATTAGTCACTGACCATAGCATTTAAGAGGTTAGATTTGAGATACATATAGTCTCTGATCACTGGTTTGATACTAAATGTCCTAAAATTAGCATGTACAGTATTTCACAAAAGTGAGTATACCCCTCACATTTTTGTAAATATTTTATTATATCTTTTCATGGGACAACACTGAAGATATGACACTTTCATACAATGTAAAGTATAGTGTTGAGCCACCCCCGTAGTGTTCGGGTTCGGTTCGGTTCGTCGAACACCGGGATGTTCGAGGAACTGTTCGTCGAACTGTTCGTCGAACACCTTAGAACACCGTCGAACACCGTTAAAACCAATGGCAGGCAAACAAAAACACATAGAAACACATAGAAAACACCTTCAAAGGTGTCCAAAAGCTGACAAACTGCTCAGAAGACGCTTTCTTTAAAAAAGCCGGCCGGCAATTCAGCAGCGGCATACACCGGTACCCGACAATTTAGACAAGAAGGAATAGAGCCTTACACATAGATTAGATAGATAGAAACATGTCAGTCACATATATATGAAGTACAGTGACAGTGTTGCTTACTGTACTTGTCATTTAGTGTAAAGGATTTATTAAAAAATATAATAGTGTTTTCATGCACTGTCTCTTTAAAAAAGCCGGCCGGCAATTCAGCATCTGTACCCAACAATTTATAACAGACAGAATAGAGCTTCACACATAGATTAGATAGATAGAAACATGTCAGTCACATATATATGAAGTACAGTGGCAGTGTTGCTTACTGTACTTGTCATTTAGTGTAAAGGATTTATTAAAAAATATAATAGTGTTTTCATGCACCGTCTCTTTAAGAAAGCCGGCCGGCAATTCAGCATCTGTACCCGACAATTTATAACAGACAGAATAGAGCTTCACACATAGATTAGATAGATAGAAACATGTCAGTCACATATATATGAAGTACAGTGATAGTGTTGGTTACTGTACTTGTCATTTAGTATTAAAATAAAGGATTTATTATTAAAAAAAATTGGCGTGGGGTTCCCCTTAATTTTAGTCTCTAGCGGAGGTTAAGCAGACAGCTGGGGCAGATGTTTGAAGCCTGGGAAGGGGGTAATACCCACGGAGCTTCCCAGGCTACTAATATCAGCCCCCAGCTGAATACCTAGCCTTTACTAGCTATTAAAATGGGGGAACCCCCCAAAAAAATGACGTGGGGTCCCCCCTAATTTAATAGCTAGCAAAGGCTAGGCAGACAGCTGGGGGCTGATATTAATAGCCCAGGAAGGGAGCCATGAATATTGGCCCCCTCCCAGGCTAGAAACACCAGCCGTCAGCCGCCCCAGAAATGGCGCATTCATAGGATGCGCCAATTCTGGCACTTAGCCTCGCTCTTCCACGCTGCCCTGTAGCGGTGGCAGGGGGTAATAGGGCTGGGGTTGATGTCAGCTTATAATGCCAGCTGACATCAAGCCCAGGTTAGTAATGGAGAGGCGTCTATAAGACACCCCCATTACTAACCCCATAGTCAAAGTTAAAAGAAAACACAAACACCCAGAATAAAGTCCTTTAATTGAAATAAAGACACAATCCTTTATTGTTCTAAATTAAACCATACTTACAGTCACGCCCATTCCAGCTGAAGCCAACGATCTCCTGCAATAAAAGAAAAATAATAAAGCAACATCATCCTTACCTTTCCATGGTTCCCACGACAGCTTCAGCTCTGCTACATCGAGATGACAGGCTGGACCGCAGCAGAACGCTGCCATCCAGCCTGTCATCCCGCAGACACTGAGAAGTGCAGGCATGCTTGCGCTCTGCAGTGTCTGACTGTGACGGCATAAAGATGAGACGAGTTCATGTCCAATGAACTCGGCGCACCTCATGCACGTCACTGACAGCGTGGGAGAATTCTCCTGCACTCAGCACTTCAGCGTGAGAATTCTCCCACGCTGTCAGTGAAGTGCATGAGGTGAGCTCATTCATGTCCAATGAACTCAGCTGACCTCATGTACGTCACTGACAGCGTGGGAGAATTCTCACGCTGAAGTGCTGAGTGCAGGAGAATTCTCCCACGCTGTCAGTGACGTGCATGAGGTGCGCCGAGTTCATTGGACATGAACTCGGCTCATCTGGATGCCGTCACAGCCAGACACTGCAGAGCGCAAGCATGTCTGCGCTTCTCAGTGTCTGCGGGATGACAGGCTGGATGGCAGCGTTCTGCTGCGGTCCAGCCTGTCATCTCGATGTAGCAGAGCTGAAGCTGTCGTGGGAACCATGGAAAGGTAAGGATGAGGTTGCTTTATTATTTTTCTTTTATTGCAGGAGATCGTTGGCTTCAGCTGGAATGGGCGTGACGGTAAGTATGGTTTAATTTAGAACAATAAAGGATTGTGTCTTTATTTCAATTAAAGGACTTTATTCTGGGTGTTTGTGTTTTTTTTAACTTTGACTATGGGGTTAGTAATGGGGGTGTCTTATAGACACCTCTCCATTACTAACCTGGGCTTGATGTCAGCTGGCATTATAAGCTGACATCAACCCCAGCCCTATTACCCCACTGCCACCGCTACAGGGCAGTGGGAAGAGCGAGGCTAAGTGCCAGAATTGGCGCATCCTATGGATGCGCCATTTCTGGGGCGGCTGACGGCTGGTGTTTCTAGCCTGGGAGGGGGCCAATATTCATGGCTCCCTTCCTGGGCTATTAATATCAGCCCCCAGCTGTCTGCCTAGCCTTTGCTAGCTATTAAATTAGGGGGGACCCCACGTCATTTTTTTTGGGGGGTCCCCCATTTTAATAGCTAGTAAAGGCTATGTATTCAGCTGGGGGCTGATATTAGTAGCCTGGGAAGCTCCGTGGGTATTACCCCCTTCCCAGGCTTCAAACATCTGCCCCAGCTGTCTGCTTAACCTCCGCTAGAGACTAAAATTAAGGGGAACCCCACGCCAATTTTTTTAATAATAAATCCTTTATTTTAATACTAAATGACAAGTACAGTAACCAACACTATCACTGTACTTCATATATATGTGACTGACATGTTTCTATCTATCTAATCTATGTGTGAAGCTCTATTCTGTCTGTTATAAATTGTCGGGTACAGATGCTGAATTGCCGGCCGGCTTTCTTAAAGAGACGGTGCATGAAAACACTATTATTTTTTTTAATAAATCCTTTACACTAAATGACAAGTACAGTAAGCAACACTGTCACTGTACTTCATATATATGTGACTGACATGTTTCTATCTATCTAATCTATGTGTGATTCTCTATTCCTTCTATTCTAAATTGTTGGGTACAGATGCTGAATTGCCGGCCGGCTTTTTTAAAGAGACGGTGCATGAAAACACTATTATTTTTTTTAATAAATCCTTTACACTAAATGACAAGTACAGTAATCAACACTGTCACTGTACTTCATATATATGTGACTTACATGTTTCTATCTATCTAATCTATGTGTGAAGCTCTATTCTGTCTGTTATAAATTGTCGGGTACCGCTGCTGAATTGCCGGCCGGCTTTTTTAAAGAGACGGTGCATGAAAACACTATTATTTTTTTTGATAAATCCTTTACGCTAAATGACAAGTACAGTAAGCAGCACTTTCACTGTACTTCGTATATATGTGGCTGACATGTTTATATCTATCTAATCTATGTGTGAAGCTCTATTCTTTCGGTTCTAAATTGTCAGGTACCGGTGTATGCCGCTGCTGAATTGCCGGCTTTTCATGTTTCACTGTTGGCACTGTTCCCATCGATTTGGGCAATTACTGTAATGCCACAACCACCATGGCTGTGGCATTACAGTGAGTGGCAGACAATCCCTGCATGATTGGTGCTCTAAATAGCACCAGACATGCAGGACACGCTTTTGGTGCACGAACAGTTATCGAACATAACCTCGAACAGCCGAATTTTTTGCAAATCGTTCGGGTTCGTCGAACAACTCGAACACCACCCAAAACAGCTCGAATTTGAGATTGGCGAACAGTTCTAGTCGAACACCGCTCATCTCTAGTAAAGTAGTCAGTATGCAGCTAGTATAACAGTGTAAATTTGGTATTCCCTCTAACTCAGCACACAGCCATTAATTTCTAAACCGCTGGCAACAAAAGTGAGTACACCCCTAAGTGAATATGGCCAAATTGTGCCCAAAGTGTCAATATTTTGGGTGGCCACCATTATTTTCAAGCACTGCCTTAACTCTCTTGGGCATGGAGTTCAAAAAAGCTTTAGGCTGTGTGCCCACTATGCGTTTTTTAAGCATTTCCGCAGCGGCAATTCGCTTGGTAGAAGGTTTGCAATGTTCCCCAATGATAATCCGCATGTGCTGTGCACATGATGCGGAAATTTCCACTGCGGATTATCATTGTGGAAAAATCCACAGCACTACCATTTATTTTGCGGAATCGCAGCGTTTTAGCCACCATTGACTTGCATTGGACCGTATGACATCCGCATGACTACACGTGCACATGCGGATATCATGCGATTCAATACGCGGATGGTACCCGGGTCTGGAGAAGAGGAGACTCTCCTCCAGACCCGGGTACCATAGTATCTGTAGTTAAAAAAGAATTAAAATTAAAAAAAAAACTTATACTCACCTTTCCGGCACCCCCTGGTCTCCTCTGAGCGGCGCTGCTGTCTCCTTGGCTTCCGGCGGTGGTCTGCAAGGACCTTCCGTGACGTCATTTAGTCATGTGACGGCCACGCGACCTCTGACGTCAGCGGTCAGGTGATGGTCGCGTGACCATCACATGACTAAATGACGTCATGGAAGGTCCTTTTTAGAGCACCGGGAGCCCACAAAGATACCGGACGCATCGATGAGGAGACCGGGGGCCATCTGAAGGTGAGTATAATGGTTTTTTTTTTTTTTGTTTACTATTGATGCTGCATTAGCAGCATCGTAACTTGGTCACTCTATGTGAATCCATGCCGGTTGCATGGATTTATATAGTGTGACCAAGTTGTCAAGCGCTTTTCCAAGTGATGCTAAAATCGTTTGGAAAAGCGCTTGACAATCGGCATGTGAAATCGCATGTTAAAAATGCTTCACTTACGCTTCTACCTGGCAGAAAAAACGCATGTAAAATCCGCATGCGTTTTTTCTGTCAAGGAGATTCAAAAACGCTCAGGAAAAATCCAGAGCATTTCTGCATCATGGGCACATAGCCTTACAGGTTGCCACTGGAATACTCTGCCAGTTCTACGTGACGACACTACGGAGCTGGTGGATGTTAGAGACCTTGCACTCCTCCACCTTCCATTTGAGGATGCCCCACAGATGCTCAATATGGTTTATGTCTGGAGAGATGCCTTGCCAGTCCAGTACCCTCAGTCTCTCAGTACCCTCAGTCTCTCTAACAAGACAGTGGTCATCTTGGAGGTGTGTTTAGGGTCGTTATCATGTTGGAATACTGCCCTGCGGCCCAGTGTCCAAAGGAAGGGGATCATGCTCTGCTTCAGTATGTCACAGTACATGTTGGCATTTATGGTTCCCTCATTGAACTGCAGCTCCCCACAGCCGGCAGAACTCATGCAGACCCAAACTATGACACTCTCGTCAACATGCTTGACTGTACGCAAGACTCACTTGTCTTTGTACTCTTCACCTTGTTGCCGCCACACACGCTTGACATAATCTGAACCAAATAAGTTTATCTTGGTCTCATCAGACCACAGCACATGGTTAAAAAAATCCATGTCCTTAGTCTGCTTGTCTTCAGCAAACTGTTTGCAGCCTTTCTTGTGCATCATCTTCAGAAGAGGCTTCCCTCTGGGACGACAGCTGACCCCACACCTCTGTAACCTCTGCAGTAATGCTGGCAGCACTAATATAATAATAATAACCTCTGGATATGACGCTAAGCATGTGCACTCAACTTATTTGGTTGACCATGGCAAGGCCAGTTCTGAGTGGAACCTGTCTTGTTAAACCGCTGTATGGTCTTGGTCACAGTGATGCAGCTCAGTTTCAGGGTGTTGGCAATTTTCTTATAGCCTAGGCCATCTTTATGTAGAGCAAAAATTATTTTTTTCAGATTCTCCAAGAGTTTCTTGCCATGAAGTGCCATGTTGAACTTCCAGCGACCAGTATGAGTGAGTGTGAGAGCGATAACACCAAATTTAACATACCTGTTCCAAATTCACACCTGAGACCTTGTAACACTAATGAGTCACATGACATCAGGGAGAGAAAATGGCTAATTGGGCACCATTTGGCCATTTACACTGAGGGGTGTACTCACTTTTGTTGTTAGCGGTTTAGAAATTAATGGCAGTATGTTGAGTTATTTAGAGGTCACCCCAAATTTACACTGTTATACAAGCTGTACACTAACTACTTTACATTGTATGAAAGAGCCATATCTTCAGTGTTGTCCCATGAAAAGATATAATAGAATCTTTACAAAAAACGTGAGGGGTGTACTCACTTTTGTGAGATACTGTAAATCAGGACTTGACATATCAAAGTGCTACCTCAAATAAACTCTCAGATTACAATGAAGTGATACAAAAAGTTATACATCAAAAATTTTGAAATATCTGGAGCATTGGATTCACATCAATTAAAATGCATAATGTTTTTAACAGGCACATAAGCAGGTATTTACTAGCCATCAATTTGGATGAAGCTATAAACTGCTTAAGGCCATGTCCTACTTTAATCGGTTTTGCCGTTCAAGCTCACCAATGCAAGTCAATTGTCCTTATTTTACTGTTTAATAGGCGGGAGAAGCTAAGATTTTATTTTTTCCATATATGAAAAACAAATCCAATAAGGATTTTTAAACTAACATATGATCAAAAAATGGGTCCAAGACACTGAAAAAAATGCAGACTGTTTTCACGTTTGAGGACAAAAATGGCCTAAAACATATAAAAAACACAGAGAAATGCATTGCACAAAAGACAGAATAGGCTCTGATAAATGGAGGCCACAGTTGTAAACTCCAACTCAAGGTTTAATATGTACAAGGATTACTGGATTATTTCTTATGATTTCCTAGTAAAGAATCAAGGTTACATTTTACACATTAGAAGTTAAAATATCACAAACGTTAATAAAACAGTTAAATCCAAACCTCAGGCACCATGACTAGACCAAACGTCAGTCCAAAGAGTATCATATTGATTCCATACATCCAGCGAAGAAAAATGAAATAAGACGCAACGGAGGAGCCAAAGTGACCTGATAAGAGAAATATATTGTTATTAGAGATGAGCGGATCTGACAAAACTCTAATTCACCAAATGGCTCGGATTTTCTTGGTACATTCGATCAGGAGCAAAGTTATTCTCTGCGAATTGAATATTTCTCAGTATGCTCTGAGGTTTCTCCAGACCCTAGAGCATAATAAATGTAAGATAAAAAATTATTCTCGCCTGTCCCTGCACCCCATTTACCTCCGTTGACCACAGTCCAGTTCTCATTGCTTCTTCTTTCCATTGTCATGCTCTGAATATCCAGCCACTTTGCTCCAGAACAGGACTTCCAGCCGCTGTCAGACCTGCTGTGGCCTTACGTGCTGTGCCAACAAGATGCACATCATGATGTTACAATATATTTCATGACCTTGCAACCCCATGACCTTCAAGGCCTGGTCAAAGCCAAAAGTCCTTTCCTGGAGTGAAAAGGCCAGAAATGCAGTGTGACAGTGGGAAGATGAGCTGAGGACAAGACAGTAGGCAGTTGAAGCAGCAAGTGTGCCAGTATAGGTGAGCAATGAGGTATTAGTTTTTTGAGTTTGTTTGTTTTTTACCTTTTGCCAGCCCTCTATGGTTCAGCAAATGGCATGCGCAGCTAGTCGCCATTTTGCTTTATTCATACGGAGTAAATGGAAAATTTGGATTTTTAGAAAATTCTAGTACAATTAAATTCCACTCCAATAAATCTTTCCATCTCTAATTGTTTTGGTTATCTTAAGAATCATAAGGAGCATCTGTGTACTATTAAAAATATAGCTTCTGAAGACACCACAGGTTTCAACATATAAGGCAAAGATATGCAGACAAATTTTAATTAGACTTATACCTGATCTTCTATCTAAATCTAAAGATGATTTTGCAAAAGTTGCCCACAGCAACCTTTAAATTACTGAAATCTGAACGGATGTTGGATTCTCAGGCATACTGCCATCTCTGGGCATTTGTTGGGTAAGTGACCTAATACATTGCTTACAACTATTGTAGCTAGGCTCTTTATTTACTAGGGATAATGCTGTTTGCTACCCTATCCCTATAGTATAACACAGCAAGGCTGGCGTGCCCCAGCATGCAAAGCACTTGTCCCAGCAGTCCTTTCCTAGCTAAGCAAGCTCAAAGATGCAACTAAAACAATCCTTATATATAGTTCGTTCTAGTCTGACCATAAAATGAAGCTTATACTGAATTAGTAGCAGTAATGGGATTTAGGCTAATGAGCTAAAAAGACATAGCCACACTAGCATTTTTTTGCAGTGTGTTTTTGTGAACAGATATGTCAAAAGTAAAACTCTAAAAAACATAGTGTTGGGAAGCATAACAGATGGACCTTGTCTAATTAGTCAAGCAGACTTAGGCTGGTTTCACATGTTCAACATTCAAGGATTTAGCATGAGCAACAGTGTCCAAACTGGCAAATGGTCTCCTGACCTCAACAGCTTTATGGGTATATAGTTCGTTTGAGGTGCGGTTTCAAGGGAAATTAACACATACTGATAGGTTTCCTCCGAGCTGATCGCCTGTGGCTGGTCCAGCTGTCACGATTAGTGATGAGCGAGCTCTAAAATGCTCGGGTACTCGCTGCTCGGGTCGAGCAAATTGGAATACTTGAGTGCTCGGTCCGAGTAACGAGCCCAATGTAAGTCGAGCATTTTTCCGGCGGCCCCCCCGGCGGTCTGCAGAGGGCCTAAAAATTGTCCAAATCGATGGGAACAGTACTCAAATGACATGGGAACATCATGAGGAAGACCCCTGGAAGCATTTCTGACTCCCAGGTCACTGCTGTCAACAACGTTGTCAGAGGTATTATGCCACTTTTATGGGCTCATAATAAAACATACAAAAACAAAACCAAAATGGATTTTTCTGGGAAAAATGTTAAGGAACATCCTTTCCAGGGTAATGACTTGTATATAAGGCAAAATAAATAACCAAAAACAAAAAACGCTCCTCCACACCTTGGGCTATGTTCACACGTAGCGTTTTTGATGCGTTTTTGCACTTTTGCATTGCTTTCAACGGTGAAAAATACATTCACCGGTAAATGTCATTTTAACATTTTACTACTTTAGCTTGCCATGTGGTGTGTGAGACATCATCAGACACATCAGGTTTAATTTATGAAGGAGGGACTCTGAAAGTCACAAACATTATTTTTATAGGGCCATCAGGCGGACCTACTATTCTTAAAGAGCCAGCAGTCGGCTATGCTTTGTTGTTCCCATTATTAAAGAGTTGGTACTGTTATTGGGTATGCAGTGACTGCAAGGGCTGCCAAAAATTTGGACGCACCCCAATACCCCTTTAAAGAGACATAGAGGAGGGCTTCAGTAAAAAAACATGTTCCCATTATAAAGGAGTGGGTCTCCTATAGTGGTAATGCCAAAGCAGTGACTGCAATGGCTGCCAAAATTTGGAAAAAGCCCCGATAACAAATTAAAGACACATAGAGGTGGGCCTCAGTAACGACATGTTCCTATTAGAAAGGAGCGGCTCTGCTATACAGTTATAGGGCATGCAGTGAGTCCAACGGCTGCCAAAATTTAGGAAAAACCCCAATACCAATTTAAAGACACATAGAGCTGAGCATCAGTAACGACATGTTCCCATTAGAAAGAAGCGGGTCTGCTATCCAGTTATAGGGTATGCAGTGAGTCCAACGGCTGCCAAAATTAAGGAAAAACCCCAATACCAATTTAAAGACACATATAGCTGAGCCACAGTAACAACATTTTCCCATTAGAAAGGAGCGTGTATGTTATACAGTTATAGGGTATGCAGTGAGTCCAACGGTTGCCAAAATTAAGGAAAAACCCCAATGCCAATTTAAAGACACATAGAGCTCGGCCACAGTAATGACATGTTCCCATTAGAAAGGAGCGGGTCTGCTATACAGTTATAAGGTATGCAGTGAGTCCAACAGTTGCCAAAATTTAGGAAAAACTCCAATACCAATTTAAAGACACATAGAGCTGGTCCTCAGTAACGACATGTTCCCATTAGAAAGGAGCAGGTCTGCTATCCAGTTATAGGGTATGCAGTAAGTCCAATGGCTGCCAAAACTTAGGAAATACCCCAATATCAATTTAAAGACGCACAGTGCTGGGCCACAGTAACGACATGTTCCCATTAAAAAGGATTGTGTCTCCCATATTGTTATTGCTTATGCTGTGACTGCAATGGCTGCCCAAAAATTTGGAGGAACTCCAATGCCCCTTGCAAGAAACGTAGAGGTCGGAGAGCCTCCTGAAAACAATGTTCCCATTATTAGAAAATAAGTCTCCCATACTGTTTGCCTATGCAGAGAATGCAACGGCTGCCAAAAATTTGGAGGAACTCCAATGCCCCTTGCAAGAAACGTAGAGGTCGGAGAGCCTCTTGAAAACAATGTTCCCATTATTAGAAAGTGGGTCTTCCATACTGTTTGCCTATGCAGTGAAGCAACAGCTGCCAAAAATTTGAAGGAACGCCAATGCCCCTTGCAAGAGACGTAGAGGTCGGAGAGCCTCCTGAAAACAATGTTCCCATTATTAGGAAGTGGGTGTACCATACTGTTTGCCTATGCAGTGAATGCAACAGCTGCCAAAAATTTGTAGGAACTCCAATGTCCCTTGCAAGACACGTAGAGGTCGGAGAGCCTCCTGAAAACAATGTTCCCATTATTAGGAAGTGGGTCTCCAATACTGTTTGCCTATGCGGTGAATGCAACAGCTGCCAAAAATTTGGAGAAACTTCAATGTCCCTTGCAAAAGACGTAGAGGTTGGAGGGCTTCCTGAAAACAATGTTCCCATTATTAGGAAGTGGGTCTCCCATACTGTTTGCCTATGCAGTAAATGCAACAGCTGGCAAAAATTTGGAGGAACTCCAATGCCCCTTGCAAGAGATGTAGATGTGGTGATATGGTGGTGGAGGATGAGGATGAGGAGAAGAAGGAGGACAAGAGCAAATAGACAAAATCAGGAAGCGTATACCCATGTCTGGGTGTGAAGACAGAGGTGCATGCGAGTAGAGTTAGACCTTCCAAAAAAAAAGACACTGTATTTGAGTTTATGTTACGCTGCTATCATTCGGTGATGTTAAGAAGTCTGGCCCAATCCAGCCCTTGTTCATTTTTATAAGAGTCAGCCTGTCAGCATTTTCAGTTGACAGGCGGATGCGCCTATCGGTTATAATTCCACCAGGGGCACTAAAAACCCTCTCTGACAAAACGCTAGTGGCAGGACAGGCCAGGACCTCCAAGGCATAGAGAGCCAATTCATGCCACGAGTCCAGTTTGGATACCTAATAATTATAAGGCACATAGGGATCACCGAGGACGTTGGTACGATCGGCAAGATACTACCTCAGCATCTTCCGAAACTTTTCCCTCCTTGTGAGAGTACCCCGCGCCTCAGGGTCTGTGCAATGGGAGGGTCTGAGAAAACTGTCCATGAACTTTGACAGTGTTCCCTTGACTCTGCTGGATTACATTTGTGTTTCTCTAGCCTGTACTCCTTGGTTGTCTAACGAACTGTGACCTCAGCCGCTAGTGTTTTAGATGTTTTAGAATTTTTTTAATAATTCAGCAACAAGGGAGGGCATTCTGGTACTGCCCCATTTTATTAGGCCTATCTGGCAAGGGAATAAGAGACAGAAAGTTCTCCTTGCAGCGTGGGTCTAGAAGTGTCACCAACCAGTAATGATTGTCACCCAAAATTTGGACAACGCGAGGGTCACGGGAAAGGCAGCGTAATATAAACTCAGCCATGTGTGCCAGACTGAAAGAGGCAAGACTTCCATGTCCTCACCAAGAGGAAGACTGACCATGCTCTCCTCCTCATCCTCCTCCTCCTCCTCTTCCTCCTCCTCCCTGTCCTCATGCCATCCACGCTGAACAGAGGGTATGACAGTTGTGCAGGTAGTACCGTCTATAGCGCAGGAAACTAGCTCCTGTTCTTCCTCCTCCTCTTCCTCATTGTCACCCAATCCATGTTGGGATGAGATGAGGCTGGGCTGTGTGGAATCACCCTGTTTGGTTCCTTGCTCCATCTCATCGTGCTCTGCCTGCAATGCATCCTCTTTAATTGTGAGCAGAGAGTGTTTCAGAAGACAGAGAAGCAGGATGGTGACGCTAATTATGGCATCATCGCCGCTCACCATCTTGGTGGTCTCCTCAAAGTTTTGGAGTATGGTACAGATGTCTGACATCCATGTCCACTCCTGAGGTCTTATGTGTGGAGTCTGACCTGAATACCGACAGCCGTGTTGATGCTAGTAGTCAACAACTGCCCTCTTCAGCTCACAAATCCTTCTCAACATCTGCAGTGTAGAGTTTCAACAAGTGGGGATATCGCACACCAGTCGGTGACCTGGAAGCTGCAAACGCTGCTGAAGCACGGCAAGGGCGGCGGAAGCTGTAGCTGACTTTCTAAAATGGGCACACACGCAGTGTACTTTGACAAGCAGATGTGACAGATCTGGGTAGGTTTTGAGAAACCACTGAATGACGAGGTTAAGCACATGGGCCAGGCATGGTATGTGTGTGAGCTCGCCTCGCTTCAGAGCCGCCATCATGTTCCGGCCATTGTCACACACGACCATGCCTGGCTGTAGGTTCAGCGGTGTCAGCCACATATCAGCTGTCCACAACTCTTCAGCGGTGTGCGGTTTGTCACCTAAGCATATTAGCTTAGCACAGCCTGTTGACGCTTGGCCGAGGCAGTGCGGCAGTGCTTCCAGCTTCTGACTGATGTGGTCATTTCGGAGATAGAGGTTGAAGAAGAGCAGGAGGAGGTGCAGAAGCTGTAGAATGTGGGGGCAACCCTGATTGACACAGGGCCCGCAATCCTCGGTGTTGGGAGGACGTGTTCTATCCCAAGGTCCGACTGGGTCCCGGCTTCCACTATGTTAACCCAGTGTGCCGTCAGCGAGATGAAACCGTCCCTGCCCACAAGCACTTGTCCACATGTCCTTGGTTATGTGGACTTTCCCAGTAACTGCGTTGATGAGGGCACGGCTAATGTTGTGGGACACGTGCTCGTGTAATGCAGGAGAAATAGTGGCGGCTGGGGACCGAGTACCAAGGGACAGCTGCCGCCATCAGGTTGCGGAAAGCTTCCATCTCCATGAGCTTAAAAGGCAACATTTCGAGCGCAAGCAGTCGCGAAATGTGTGAATTTAGTAGTGTGGCCTGTGGGGCGTTGGCTGCATTTTTACACTTGCATTCCAAGGACTGGGGTAGGGACAACTGAACGCTGCGCTGGGACAAGGACGTGGACGTGCTTGCTGATGGTGCTAGTTGAGAGTGTGCAATGACACGTGCAGGGCGGAAGGCTTCTTCGCATGCGCCATGGACAGGGGATTGGTGTGCACGCACAACAGCAGAAGAAGCAGTGGTGTCACCCGCAGACACTGTTTCTGGACCCTGGAGTTCGGACCACTTAGTCGGATGCTTTGCTGCCATGTGCCTGATCATGCTGGTGATGGTCAGGTTGCTATTTTTGCTACCGCTGCTGATGCTGGCCTGGCAGGTGGTTCAAATGGCCTTTTTGGGGTTATCTGCAGAGTCTTTAAAAAATATCCAGACTCGGGAAGACCTAACAGTTATACTGGCAACTTCCGTCGTGTTGACGTTACGAGGAACTCTTTCCCGCCTTGTGTCTGCGGCCACACTGCTTCTTCCTGCCTGTTGTGGTGCTACGCCTCCCTCCCCCTGTGTGCTGCTGTCCTCGCTCTGCATGTCCCCCTGCCAGGTTGGGTCAGTTACTAAATCATCCACCACCTAGTCTTCCACTTCCACTTTCTGGTCCTCCTTCTGACTTTCTGGCAATTGTGTCTCATCATCATCATCATCCATTTCTTGGGAAAGTAATTGCACTATCCTACCATTGCCTTCGTGTGACCATGGCTGTTCAAATATTTGGGCATCGCTACACGCGTTCTCCTCTTGACTCGCTTGAAGCTGGCCGGGCTGGAAGCATTATCTGCTATCCAACCATTAACCTTTTGTCATTACTCTGGGTTCAATAGTAGTGTGCTGCGGTCCCCTAGCAATTGGGACAGGAAGGTCGGGTGACAAGATGTGGGTGCTTGTTGTGGCACAATATCAGCTTGCCCAGGGCCTCGGCCTTGGCCTCTGCATGCACCATCACCATCACGTCCACTTGCCCGTACCTTGCTATACACCTTGCCCATTTTAAATGGAGGACAATATTTTCCTTGTTCACTATAAATGGCTGATTTTGGAACACAGTTATATGTGATACGTCTGACAGAGAACCACGGTTTTAAATAGCAGGCCTGTAATTTACTAATAATATTCTTCACAGAGACCTAGTGTGAATAGCTTGACCAACACACTGCAAAGAAATGGTAGGCAGAAATGGCTGATTTTGGAACACAATTATATAGGTGATACATCTGACAGAGAACCATGGTTTTAAACAGCAGGCCTGTAATTTACTAATAATATTCTTCACAGAGACCTAGTGTGACTAGCTTGACCGACACACTGCAAGAAATGAAAGGCAGAAAAGGCTGATTTTGGAACGCTGCTATATGTGATACGTCTGACAGAGAACCACGGTTTTAAAAAGCAGGCCTGTAATTTACTAATACTATTCTTCTCAGAGGCTTAGTGTGAATAGCTTGACCAACACACTGCAACGAAATGGAAGGCAGAAATGGCTGATTTTGGAACACAGTTATATGTGAGATACGTCTGACAGAGAACCACGGATTGAAATAGAAGCAGGCAGAACGTTCAATGGACCCTCTTGTGCTGTATCATGCACTGCAGTCTGCCACATACACTGCCTGCCTAACTCCTGCTATCACCTTCACCACTGAAAATATGCACCTGGTTTAGTCCTCAGAAGGACTGTTAGTTCAGATGGATATATACAGTTGGTACGGAAAGTATTCAGACCCCTTTAAATTTTTCATTCTTTGTTTCATTGCTGCCATTTGGTAAAGTCTAAAAAAAATATTTTTTTTCTCATTAATGTACACTCTGCACCCCATCTTGACTGAAAAAAAAACAGAAATGTAGAAATTTTTGCAAATTTATTAAAAAAGAAAAACTGAAATATCACATGGTCATAAGTATTCAGACTCTTTGCTCAAACACTCATATTTAAGTCACATGCTGTCCATTTCCTTGAGATCCTCCTTGAGATGGTTTTACTCCTTCATTGGAGTCCAGCTGTGTTTAATTAAGCTGATAGGACTTGATTTGGAAAGGCACCCCTGTCTATATAAGATCTCACAGTGCATGTCAGACCAAATGAGAATCATGAGCTCAAAGGAACTGCCCAAGGAGCTCAGAGACAGAATTGTGGCAAGGCACAGATCTGGCCAAGGTTACAAAAGAATTTCTGCAGTACTCAAGGTTCCTAAGAGCACAGTGGCCTCCATAATCCTTAAATAGAAGAAGTTTTGGACCACCAGAAGTCTTCCTAGACCTGGACGTCCAGCCAAACTGAGCAATCGTGGGAGAAGAGCCTTGGTGAGAGAGGTAAAGAAGAACCCCAAGATCACTGTGGCTGAACTCCAGAGATGCAGTAGGGAGATGGGAGAAAGTTCTACAAAGTCAATTATCACTGCAGCCCTCCATCAGTCGGGCCTTTATGGCAGAGTGGCCCGACAGAAGCCTCTTCTCAGTGCAAGACATATGAAAGCCGCATAGAGTTTGCTCAAAAACACATGAAGGACTCCCAGAATATGAGAAATAAGATTCTCTGGTCTGATGAGACGAAGATAGAACTTTTTGGTGATAATTCTAAGCGGTATGTGTGGAGGAAACCAGGTACTGCTCATCACCTGCCCAAATTAAATTGGAGTGCCCAGTGTCAGGCAGCAGCTGCGAAGGCAAATAGAGTCATGGCATGCATCAGAAGAGGAATAGGGGCATATGATGAGAACATTGTTCTTCCTCTGTATAAAGCGCTGGAAAGGCCGCACTTAGAATATTGTGCACAGTTCTGGGCTCCGGTGCTCAGGAAAGACATATTGGAGCTAGAGAGGGTACAAAGGAGGGCGACTAAGGTAATAAAGGGAATGGAGGGACTAGAATACCCAGAGAGGTTGTCAAAATTAGGCCTATTTACATTGGAAAAGAGAAGGCTTAGGGGAGACCTCATAAACATGTATAAATACATCAGGGGGCAGTACAGAGATCTCTCCCATGACCTGTTTATACCAAGGATGGTGACAAAGACGAGGGGGCACACTATGCGTCTGGAGGAAAGGAGGTTCCTGCACCAGCATAGAAGGGGATTCTTTACGGTCAGAGCCGTGAGACTCTGGAACTCTCTGGGAGAGGAAGTGGTGATGTCCAACTCACTTAATGAGTTCAAGAGAGGCCTGGACGCCTTTCTTGAGAACAATAAAATTACATCTTATGCTTAGTTAATTAATCCAGGGATTTAATCTGACTGCCAGATTGGTGTCGGGAAGTGAATTTTTCCTCAATGATGTAAATTTGCCTATACCGCATGTTTTTTTTTTTGCCTTCCCCTGGATCAACGCTGCGGAATAGCTGCAGTGCACAAGAAATAGGCTGAACTGGATGGACGCTTGTCTTTTTTCAGCCTTATAAACTATGTAAGTATGTAACTATGTAAATACTATCCCAACAGTGAAGTGAAATATGGTGGTGGCAGCATCATGCTATGGGGGTGTTTTTCAGCTGCAGGGACAGGACGACTAGTTGCAATTGAAGGAAACATGAATGCGGCCAAGTACAGAGATATCCTGGATGAAAACCTCTTCCAGAATGCTCTGGACCTCATACTTGGCTGAAGGTTCACCTTCCAACAAGACAATGACCCTAAGCACACAGCTAAAATAACAAAGGAGTGGCTTTAGAACAACTCTGTCACCATTCTTGACTGGCCCAGCCAGAACCCTGACCTAAACCCAATTAAGCATCTTTGGAGAGACCTGAAAATGGCTGCCCACTAGTGTTGACATGCTCGACACTGCTCGGTACTCGCCCGAGCATCACGCTACTCGGGATGTTCGGCGAGCACCGAGCATTTCCGGGTTACTCGGGCGGGAGCTCGGGTCTCCGCCCTGCATGTTTGGCGCTCTTTACAGAGCCAATGAACATGCAGGGATTGCCAGCCAGTCACTGAAATGCTGCAGCCATGTTGGTTGTGGGCATTACATTGATTGACTGGCCACACAGTGTCACCTCGAGTATTTAAAACTGGGCGCCGCCATCTTGGACACAGACGGCTGGGATCAGACAGTGTAGGGACAGCACTGCTGATTTAGGGAGAGATATATACTGCGAAATAGTTAGTGTAGGGTCTGTAAAGGCTGCCAGATCAAACAAACAGTCCTTCTCAGGACTAATATCCATCCCAGATATCAGGCAGGCAGATAGGCAGGCAGGCTGTATAGGAGACGCAGTGGTTATACCAGCAAACACTGCATTACAGTCCTGTGTGCTCCTGTTGCTGAAATTGCTGGACTTAGCTCCAGGTCTCGGGGGCCAGGAAAAATCCTTTTTTTTTCATCTAAATGCTTTTTTTTTTTCTTCCTTCACACTGTACGAATATCCATCTTATTAACCTTTTGGTGTCCCCCCCCGCCAAAAAAAAACAACAAAAAAAAGTGTGTCTGTGACAGTTCAGACACAAATATATTTTTTTAAAAGAGTCTGGTGTAGGCCAGAGAAATAGAAGTGTGGTTTTGCAGTTCCACGGTTCAAACCTCTGTGTAATCCACTTTTGGGCCATTTTCACCTAAAAAAAAAAACAGTTTGAGTGTGTCGCTCATTGTTCAGCGGCAAATATATCTATTTAAAAAAGTCTGGTATACACCAGTAAATTATAACTGTGGTTTTGCTGTTCCATGGTAAAAAATCTCTATTATCCTGCTTTTCGCATTTTTTGCCGTAAAAAAAAATTTTAATAGTGTCTCCCTGATTGTTCAGACACAAATATATTTGTTGAAAATAGTCTGGTGTAGGCCAGAGAAATAGAAGTGTGGTTTTGCAGTTCCACGGTTCAAACCTCTGCATTATCCACTTTTGGGCCATTTTTACCTTAAAAAAACAGTTTGAGTGTGTCGCTCACTGTTCAGCCGCAAATATATCTATTTAAAAAAGTCTGGTATACACCAGTAAATTATAACTGTGGTTTTGCCATTCCACGGTAGAAAATCTCTATTATCCAGCTTTTGGTATTTTTTCCTTAAAGAAAAACAGTAATAGTGTCTCCTGATTGTTCAGACACCAATATATCTGTTTAAAAGAGTCTGGTATACACCAGTAAATTATAACTGTGGTTCTGCCGTTCCACGGGTCAAATCTCTATTATCCTGCTTTTGGCATTTTTTTCCATAAAGAAAAACAGTAATAGTGTCTCCTGATTGTTCAGACACAAATATATCTGTTTAAAAGAGTCTGGTATACACCAGTAAATTATAACTGTGGTTTTGCCGTTCCACGGTAAAAAATCTCTATTATCCTGCTTTTGGCATTTTTTGCCGTAAAAAAAAAAATTAATAGTGTCTCCCTGATTGTTCTGTCACAAATTGTTGAAAATAGTCTGGTGTAGGCCAGAGAAATAGAAGTGTGGTTTTGCAGTTCCACGGTTCAAACCTCTGTATTATCCACTTTTGGGCCATTTTTACCTAAAGAAAAAACAGTTTGAGTGTGTCGCTCACTGTTCAGCCACAAATATATCTTTTTAAAATTGTCTGCTATACCCTAGTAAACTATAACTGGTTTTGCCATTCCACGGTAGAAAATCTCTATTATTCAGCTTTTGGCAATTTTTCCGTAAAGAAAAACAGTAATAGTTTCTCCCTGATTGTTCAATTTGTTTAAAAGAGTCGGGTGTAGGCCAGAGAAATAGAACTGTGGTTTTCCTCTTCCACGGTTCTAATCTACTTTTTATTACCCTTTTTCCATTGATAGTGCGAGTGTAAGCTATTTTACTTCCTTTACAATGGGCAAGGTGCGTAGCAAGGGACGTGGAAGTGGACGTTCTGGTGATGGTGCATGCATAGGACGGGGCCGTGGCCAAGGTGAAAATGTGCCACAACCAACAGCCACATCTTCTCGCTCCCACTTCTTGACCGAATTACTAGGGAAGCACAGAACAACACCAGTATTGCGAACTGATCAGTGTGAACAGGTTATTAATTGGATAGCAGATAATACTTCCAGTTACCTGGGCACCACCACCTCCGGTCTGTCTTCCACACGGTCAAATCTTAGTAGCCGTGAGTCTCGACCGCATACTCCTCCTCACCCTGATGCTCCTTCCTCCCACCATGCCGAGTGTCGTCAGACAGCAACTGATCCCACACTTGGACACTCTGAAGAGCTGTTCACTGGTCCATTTCCAGATTTGTGCCCCTCGCCTGCTCCGCTTAAACTGGTGGAAGAGGAGATCCCATGTAGCGATGCCCAAATATTTGAACAGCCACGGCCACAGCAAGTCGACGCTGGCAATTTGTCACAAGAGGTGGACGATGACGAGACACAATTGCCAGGAAGTGAGAAGTAGGATCGTGGTGCGCAAGTGGAAGAGGAGGAGGTGGTGGATGATCTAGTAACTGACCCAACGTGGCAGGAGGACATGCAGAGCGAGGCCAGCAGCACACAGGGTGAGGGAGGCAGAGTACCCCAACAGGCAGGAAGAAGCAGTGTAGTGGCCGCACACAGAAGGCAGGCAACAGTTCCCCGTAACACCAACACGAGGGACGTTGCCAGTACAACCTGTAGGGCTTCCAGAGTCTGGAATTTTTTTAACGACTCTGCTGATAACCCCAAAAAGGCCGTTTGTACCACCTGCCATGCCAGCATCAGCAGGGGTGACAAAACTACCAGCCGGACCACCACCAGCATGATCAGGTACATGGCAGCAAAGCACCCGACATTGTTAGGTGAACCCAAGGGTCCACGACCAGTGTCAGCGGGTGTCACCACTGCTTCTTCCGCTGTTGTGCATGCAATAGAACCCCCTGTTGTGTGTGCAAGGCAATCCCCTGTCCATACTGCATGCAAAGATGCCCCCTCCTCTCAGTCTTCACTTGTTCTGGCAGTTTCTCAAGAAACAGCATCAACGTCCACGTCCACGTCCCATCGCAGTGTTCAATTGTCCATATCCCAGACCGTTGAACGAAAGCGGAAATTCGCAGACAACGCCCCACAGGCCACAGTCCTAAATTCGCAAATTTCACGACTGCTTGCGTTGGAAATGCTGCCTTTTAGGCTGGTGGAGACGGAATCCTTCCGCAACCTTATGGCGGTGGCCGTCCCTCGGTACTCGGTCCCCAGCCGACACTATTTTGCCCGGTGTGCCATCCCCGCACTACACAAGCACGTGTCCCAAAACATCTGCCGTGCCCTCAACAACGCAGTTACTGGGAGAGTCCACCTGACAACGGACACGTGGACAAGTGCTTGTGGCCAGGGATGGTACATCTCCCTGACTGCACACTTGGTAAACATAGTGGAAGCCGGGATCCAGTCGGACCTTGGGACGGAACACATCCTCCCCACACCAAGGATTGCGGGCCCTATGTCAGGCAGAGTTGCCCCCACAGTGCACAGCTCCTGCGCATCATCCTCCTCCTCCTCCTCATGTTCAGCCTCCATCTCAGATATCACCACATCAGTTACAAGCTGGAAGCACTGCAGTTCTGCTTCCGCCAAGCGGCAACAGACTGTGCTGAAACTCATAAGCTTAGGTGAGAAACCTCACACTGCTTGTGAGTTGTGGACAGATGTGAAAGAGCAGGCAGATCTGTGGCTGAGACAGCTGAACTTACATCCAGGCATGGTCGTATGTGACAATGGCCATAACCTGGTGGCGGCTCGAGGCGGGGCGAGATCACACACGTACCATGCCTGGCTCATGTGCTTAACCTCGTGTTTCAGCGGTTTCTTAAATCGTACCCCGAGTTGCCAGATCTGCTCGTCAAAGTACGCCGCCTGTCAGCTCATTTTCACAAGTCGGCTAAGCTTCCGCCGCCCTTGCTGTGTTGCAGCAGCGTTTGCAGCTTCCGTCACACCGACTGGTATGTGATGTCCCCACACGTTGGAACTCTACCCTCCACATGTTGCAACGGATTTGTGAGCAGAAGAGAGCAGTTGTGGAGTACCAGCTGCAACAAGGCCGTCAATATTCAGGTCAGACTCCACACATAAGACCTCAGGAGTGGACCTGGATGTCTGACATATGTACCATCTTGAAAATCTTTGAGGAGTCCACCAGGATGGTGAGTGGCGATGACGCCATCATTAGCGTCAGCATTCCACTTGTCTGTTTTTTGCAATGCTCTCTGCAGAGAATTAAAGAGGAGGCATTGCAGCCAGAGTATGATGAGATGGATCAAGAAGCCGTAGCGGTTGATTACACACAGCCCATCCTCATCTCATCCCAACGTGCATTGGGGGACAATGAGGGAGAGGAGGAAGAACAGGAGCTTGTATCATGCGCTGTAGACGGTAGTACCTGTACAACTGTCATAGCGTCGGTGCAGCGTGGGTGGCCTGAGGACGGGGGGGGGGGAGGAGGAGGAGGAAGAGAGCATGGTCAGTTGTCATCTTGGTGAGGACACGGAAGTCTTGCCCGTTACCAGTCTGGCACGCATGGCTGACTTTATGTTACGCTGCCTTAACCGTGACCCTCGCATTGTCAAAATGTTCGGTGACAGTCATTACTGGTTGGTGACACTTTTAGACCCTCACTACAAGGAGATCTTTCACTCTCTTATTCCTGAGGTGGAGAGGTCTACAAAAATGGGGCAGTACCAGAAAGCCCTTGCTGCAGAACTGTTAAAAAAATTCCCATCTGAACACACTAGCGGCAGAGGTCACAGTTCGTTGCCCAACCAAGGCGTACATGCGAGAGAGACGCAACTCCAAGGAGTGGAAAGTTTCAAAAGATGGTGAGGGAGTACCTTGCCGACCGTACCAGCGTCCTCCATGATTCCGCTGTGCCTTTTAATTATTGGGTATCCAAACTGGACACTTGGAATGAACTCGCTCTGTACGCCTTGGAGGTCCTGGCCTGCCCTGCCACTAGCGTGTTATCGGAGCGTGTTTTTAGTGCCGCTGTGGGAATTATAACTGATAAACGCACTCGCCTGTCAACTGACAATGCTGACAAGCTGACCCTTATCAAAATGAACAAGGGCTGGATTGGGCCAGACTTCTCATCACCACCAAATGACAGCAGAGTAATATAAAGTCAAATCCACTGTGTTATTTTGGGAGGTGTATTCACATGCATCGCTTCACACCCACACATGGGTATACACTTCCTCATTTCAGCTGTTTTATGTTCTTCTCCTTATCCTCAGCCTCCACCACCACTATACCACCAGGGTGACCGTGGTCCGTGTTGCCATTATTGAAAGTTCCTCTGTCCTTATTTTTGTCAGCTTTTGCTTGGAAGGCATAAGCAAAGACTATGGGAGAGCCACTCCCCAATAATGGGAATAATATTTTTAAGATGCTTTACTGTATGGCTCTTGTAAGGAGCATTAAAACCATCTTGTTAAGCTACTGCGACCTCCACCACTTTTCCAAGGGGCATTAAAACCGTCTTGTTAAGCTACTGCGACCTCCACGTCTCTTCCGAGGGGCATTAAAAGCATCTTGTTAAGCTACTGGGACCTCCACGTCTCTTCCAAGGGGCATTTAAACCGTCTTGTTAAGCTACTGTGACCTCCACCACTTTTCCAAGGGGCATTAAAACCGTCTTGTTAAGCAACTGGGACCTCCACATCTCTTCCGAGGGGCATTAAAAGCGTCTTGTTAAACCACTCTGAACTCCACAGCTCTTCCAAGGGGCATTGAAATGTTGTTTTTAATTAACTCTAACCTCCACGACTCTTCGAACGGGCATTGCATTTCCTTCTAATTTTTGGCAGCTTTTGCTTGGAAGGCATAAGCAAAGACTATGGGAGACCCACTCCCCAATAATGGGAATGATGTTTGTAATATGCTGTACTGCATGGCTCTTGAAAGGGGCATTGCAAGTTCCTCCGTCCTAATTTTTGGCAGCTTTTGCTTGGAAGGCATGAGCAAAGACTATGGGAGACCCACTCCCCAATAATGGGAATAATGTTTGTAATATGCTGTACTGCATGGCTCTTGTAAGGGGCATTGCAAGTTTCTCCGTCCTAATTTTTGGCAGCTTTTGCTTTGAAGGCATAAGCAAAGACTATGGGAGACCCACTCCCCAATAATGGGAATAATGTTTTTAATATGCTGTACTGTATGGCTCTTGTAAGGGGCATTAAAACCGTCTTGTTAAGCTACTGCGACCTCCACCACTTTTCCAAGGGGCATAAAAACCATCTTGTTAAGCTACTGCGACCTCCACGTCTCTTCCAAGGGGCATTAAAACAGTCTTGTTCAGCTACTGTGACCTCCACCACTTTTCCAAGGGGCATTAAAACTGTCTTGTTAAGCTACTGTGACCTCCACCACTTTTCCAAAAAGCATTAAAACCATCTTGTTAAGCTACTGCGACCTCCACGTCTCTTCCGAGGGGCATTAAAACCGTCTTGTTAAGCTACTGGGACCTCCACGTCTCTTCCGAGGGGCATTAAAAGAGTCTTGTTAAACCACTCTGAACTCCATAGCTCTTCCAAGGGGCATTGAAATGTTGTTTTTAATTAACTCTAACCTCCACGTCTCTTTGAACGGGCATTGCATTTACTCCTAATTTTTGGCAGCTTTTGCTTGGAAGGCATAAGCAAAGACTATAGGGACCCACTCCCCAATAATGGGAATAATGTTTGTAATATGCTGTACTGCATGGCTCTTGTAAGGGGCATTGCAAGTTCCTCCGTCCTAATTTTTGACAGCTTTTGCTTGGAAGGCATAAGCAAAGACTATGGGAGACCCACTCCCCAATAATGGGAATAATGTTTGTAATATGCTATACTGTATGGCTCTTGTAAGGGGCATTAAAACTGTCTTGTTAAGCTACTGCGACCTCCACCACTTTTCCAAGGGGCATTCAAACCGTCTTGTTAAGCTACTGTGACCTCCACCTCTTTTCCAAGGGGCATTAAAACTGTCTTGCTAAGCTACTCCGACCTCCACGTCTCTTCCGAGGAGCATTAAAACCATCTTGTTAAGCTACTGTGACCTCCACCACTTTTCCAAGGGGCATTAAAACCGTCTTGTTAAATTACTGCGACCTCCACCACTTTTCCAAGGGGCATTCAAACCATCTTGTTAAGCTACTGTGACCTCCACCACTTTTCCAAGGGGCATTCAAACCGTCTTGTTAAGCTACTGTGACCTCCACCTCTTTTCCAAGGGGCATTAAAACTGTCTTGTTAAGCTACTCCGACCTCCACGTCTCTTCCGAGGAGCATTAAAACCATCTTGTTAAGCTACTGTGACCTCCACCACTTTTCCAAGGGGCATTAAAACCGTCTTGTTAAATTACTGCGACCTCCACCACTTTTCCAAGGGGCATTCAAACCATCTTGTTAAGCTACTGTGACCTCCACCACTTTTCCAAGGGGCATTAAAACCGTCTTGTTAAGCTACTGCAACCTCCACGTCTCTTCCGAGGGGCATTAAAACCATCTTGTTAAGCTACTGTGACCTCCACCACTTTTCCAAGGGGCATTCAAACCGTCTTGTTAAGCTACTGTGACCTCCGCCACTTTTACAAGGGGCATTAAAACCGTCTTTTTAAGCTACTGCGACCTCCACAACTCTTCCAACGGGCATTGCATTTCCTCCTAATTTTAGTCAGCTTTTGCTTTTCAATGCATAGGCGAACACTAAGGGACACCCACTCCCCAATAATGGGTAGAAGGTTTTTAGTACGCTGTAATCCACATCTGTTTCAAGGGGCATTGCAGTTCCTCATAATTTTTGGAAAGCCTTCCCTTCACTGCTTAGGCCAACAGTGCACAGGAGACCCAGTTGCTATAAATGGAAAAAATGGTTTAGTTAAGGCCCTCTGACCTCCATGTCACTTCCAAGGGGCATTGGAGTGCCTCTAAAATTTTGGTAAGCATTGCACTCACTGTATGCCCTATAACTGTGTAGCCTAACTGCTCCTTTTGGTACAGAAACATATCCTACAAGACATGTGTGGTTGACTGGCCTGATATTGATGTGAATGGTCCCTGTTCCTCCTGCTCTTTCTCCTTTGCCACCATCTCATCCATCATTTATCACCTGAAGCTTTGTTTTAACGGGAGTCATAGAACTGGAATTGTAGCAGGAAAACATCCAGCAATCCTCGGAGGAGGTAGGATATGCGCCAAAACGCTGACCACCTCAGGCCTAGCCGCTACTACATACATGCGCTTGCATTCCAAGAAAACAAAGCAGATGCTAGCTTCTATCATCATCATCATGCTCCTCACCTTGGCACTCTCAACTCCCCTGATGGAGAAGCCAGGGCCCACCGGAGGAGTCTGGTTCTCTGGTGGGCTCGTCCAATGCTGCCCTAAAGCAGGCCAGGCTAAGAAAAGTGTGGGGGAAGGTGACAGGAGAAATAGGGGCGGCTGGGGACCGTTTATGGACACCTGGTCGCCCCCAGGCGGCTGGGGACCGTGTGTGGACACCCCGCCGTGGGGCGGCTGGGGACCAAGTATGGACACCCGGCCGCCCCCTGGCGCCTGGGGACCGAGCGTGGACACCCGGCCGCCGGGCGGCTGGGGACTGAGTATGGATACCTCGCTGCCGAAGCAGCCATGAGGTAGTGGCCAGCTTCGGCCTCCTCCAAACTAAAAGGCCCCATTTCAAGTGAAAACTAGCAGTATGGTATTGCAGCCTGCGGGTGGGTGGGTGGTTGGCTGCATATTTGCGCTTGCATTGCAAGGAATGGGGAGGTACAATTGAACACTGCCCTGGGACAAGGACTTGCACGGGGATAGTTGCAAGTCTGCATCTTCTGATGCGGCAAGGATCACTTCTGATGGGCACACTTTTAGGCAGTGACCTGGGTGTCAGAGATGCTTTCAGGGGTCTTCCCTATGCTGTTCCCATGTTTTTTCAGCACTGTATGCATGTGTCACACAGCATATGGCCAGATAAGATTGTAAAATGTTAAAATGACATTTCCCGGTGAATGCATTTGTCACAGTTGAAAGCAATACAAAAGTGCAAAAACGCATAAAAAATCCTACTTGTGAACATAGCCCAAGGTGTGGAGGAGTATTTTTGTTTTTGGTTATTCATTTTACCTTATACACAAGTCTTTACCCTGGAAAGGAAATTCCTTAACATATTTCACAGGAGAGCTGTTTCAGTTTTGTTTTTGAACGTTTTATTGTGAGCCCGTAAAAGTGGCTTAATACCTCTGACCACGTTGTTGACAGCAGTGACCTGGCGGTCAGAAATGCTTCCTGGGGCGATCCCCATGCTGCCCCCATGTCTTTTGAGCACTGTCACTATCGTTTTGGGCACTTTTTAGGCTTTCTACAGACTGCCGGGTGTGCCGCCGCAAAAATGCTCTGGTCTCCCATAGACTAATATTGGGCTTGTTGCTCGGGTCGAGCACCCGAGTATCACGGTGAGCTCGGCCCGAGCTTCGAGCACCCAAGCATTTTAGTGCTCGCTCAACACTACTGCCCACCAACGTTCACCATCCAGCCTGATGGAACTGGAGAGGATCTGCAAGGAAGAATGGCAGAGGATCCCCAAATCCAGGTGTGAAAAACTTGTTGCATCATTCCCAAGAAGACTCATGGCTGTACTAGCTCAAAAGGGTGCTTCTACTCAATACTGAGCAAAGGGTCTGAATACTTATGACCATCTGAGATTTCAGGTTTTTTTTAATAAATTTGCAAAAATTTCTACATTTCTGTTTTTTTTTTCAGTCAAGATGGGGTGCAGAGTGTACTTTAATGAGAAATAAAAGAACTTTTTAGAATATACCAAATGGCTGCAATGAAACAAACAGTGAAAAATTTAAAGGGGTCTGAATACTTTCTGCACCTACTGTATATATATGTTGTGGAATACCTATACTAACTATAAATAAGTAAATCTCTTCCTAGCTCAGCAGCACCTCTCCATACTGGGGTAGACTGTGACGAGCATAGTGGCGCCAGGTCTTATATAGACCTGATGACGCTGTGCGGCCAGCCAATCACTGTAATGCCCAGAACCAACATGGCTACGGCATTACAGTGCGTGGCAAGCAATCCCTGCATGTTCATTGGCTCTCTAAAGAGCGTCAAACATGCAGGGCGGCGACCTGAGTTCCCGCCTGATCAACCCAGAAATACTCGTCGAGCTTGTTAAGCACCTTGATGCTTTGGAGAGTACCGAGCAGTGGCGAGCACGTTCGCTCATCACTAGTTACGGTCCATAATCGAATTGTGAATGTTGGATGTGTGAAAACAGTCTGAGGAGTCGCCAATATGGCTATATTACAGACTTTCACAAATCTGAATACTTTATGATCTTTTTCTATTTTTGAGGGTCATTTGCTTTTTAGATAAAATTATAGCTTTATCATGATAAAATCTAGGTAGTAGCAGTTAATATTACTATAACTAGGTAGGTTAACATTTTAGATTCGTTTTAGGTTCCTAAAGATCTATATGGTTTAATTTGCTTCTATTGTCATGCAGTTCACATGCACTTACTTTCAATTTCCTTAATTTTCATTTCCCAAGGTATACAGGCAGTCTTAAAATTTTCAAAATCTCTTTGAAACTTCATCCATTTCTAGTGGAAACAATGCATTAAACAAAGCAAAATGGTTGAATGAAAATATTATCATTAATAGTGATACTATAATTGCTATGTACAAGTCTTTTTCACATAGTTATATTGTTTTTCAACTAAATGTTTCATGATTAACAAAACTGTTCTTCTAATTATTTACTGGTCAGCTTTTGCAACGTTATAAATCTTTGTAATATACTCCGTTTATTTTTTGCTTCCTTCTCTCTCAAATAACATGCTGAAAGTGCTGTTTTAACTGCCTTGTTTATGCTCTTTTATAAGCTGCTTTGATCTGCTGGTTAGCAAACACTTGATATAAATACTCTTACTGTCTGAGCATGGTGGAGGGGAGCAGAGAATCTCAGACAGGGAGCGGGTTTGTAAATAGTGTTTGGGATAGAAAAAGTAGATTACAAAGATGTATAACTTTGCAAAAGGCTGATCAATAGTTAAATTAAAATAAGGGTACCTTTTAGCTTAGAGTTCCAATAAAGTACTATTGCCATTTTAACTATTTATATGAGTATTTAAAAAAGCTGAAATCTTGCAGGGGTTTTCCAGTTTGGACAAGCTGACCACAGGGTGTCCTATTGCTTAGACACCAGGCGACAAGCTGCAATCTCCAAAGGAACCCATCAGCAGACATTCAGTTTCCCTGAAACAACACCTCAGAGGAAATAAAGCATTACATGGTTCCCATTGAAATAAGTAGACTGTGTAAGGCGGCGGTGTTCACACCGTGCAGTAACTGAAGCAGTGACCCAAGCAAGTTCAACATAAACAGCTTTTATTCAGCAACTCACGGTTAAACAGAAAGTCCTCCGGTTCGCAGCCGGGTCAACATGAGTCCATAAACAACGGTTGCCGGGGACAACGGCCACGCCGGGCCGCGCAGAGCCTAACAGGTGCAGAGCCTTCCCAGGCAGGGGGTTCAGCCACACTCAGTCCTGCTGAGCTTTCCTGCTATGCTCCTAGCAGGTTGCAAACATAGAACAACACTAAACCTTAGTGAAGGAGTCTTAAAGGACCTGTGGCAAGAGCCACTGGAAAACCCGGGTTGGAGGGAGGAGGCCGCCCCACTGCCTCCTGTGACCTCCTCCAAGAAATGAAGGCCCTGCCAGGTTTTACTTAATCTGCCTTAGCCAGGTAGTCTGACCAGGTCATTGCTCACCTTCATTCCTGCATTACAGCCGCAGCTGTGTCTGTGACTGCAATGCACTCCAATGGATTTAATAGGTCTCTGTACACATTCTGGGGGATAAATAACGTCCCTCGTATACGATCCCGGTCACTGCCTCACAACTGTCAGTGGTAAATCAAGGATATCCTAGTCTTCACTGTTACCATTCTAAAACTTCATGCATTAGAACAAATTGACTAACACGCAAACTGCATTGCACTTCAACTTAGCTAGCAAAATACATTGTAGTTAGATCTGATATACACTGTAATATACACCGACAAGCAAACTGGTAACAATGTTTTGAACTTTTGACTTTCAGGCTCCATATCTCACCATCCACTACTGCTTCGTCCGTGAGATTACCATCATTTTATAGACAATCATCTTAGCTATCTCCTACATAAATTTGACTTGCTACTATTTAGCATATGATTAGTTATGCAGATTCTTGTCATGTCACTGCATTGCTACGGTTTTGTTCCTGGTGGTGGAAAAATAATTTTCTTCCTGTACAGTATACCCAATTGAACACTTGTGGGTACAGTTGAAGAAAAAGCTCTATAAATACCCAAGTGAGTCGACCTGTATGCACCAACTTTGGGAACGTGTAGAAGAGACCAGATTTCGGACGAGACATGCTTGAATGCTTGAATCTGATTGAGAACATGCCCAGAAGGATTCGGACAGTTTTGAAAGCCAAAAGGTGGATTTACAAAATACTAACAAAATAATAAATAACAAAATAATAAAAACAAAATTTACATTTTTAGGAGCAAAACAGTAACAATTGTAAGATGGCTGCCAGTCAGGTATTCACGTTTAGTGCTGAGAGGGTTAATAGGGCGTATCAGAGCCGGTTTTTACCAGTAGTCATAAGAGATGGGTGGGAATGGCTGCTCACATATCCCCACCAAATTTTGCTTCCTGAGCGGTTTATGCTGTTTAATAAACCCACCTGGATTTCGCAGAAAACACTTCTGTGCCTACCTCAACCGCAGCCGAGTGAGTACCAAACCCTACACAATGCAGTGACATGACAAGAATCTGCATAACTAATCATATGCTAAATAGTTGCAAGTCAAATTAATGTATGAGATAGTCAAGATGATTGTCGATAAAATGATGGTAATCTCACGTTCAAAGCAGCAGTGGATGGTGAGATATGGAGCCTGAAAGTCAAAAATTCAAAACATTGTTACCCTTTTGCTAATCACAGTATAGAAAATAAAAACAATGCATTAAAAATAAATAACACATTAAATAACACATTATTTAAAGAACATCTATAACTAGTCTGAGGTTGCCATTTTTTCTCTTTTTAAACAAAGAAGTGAGCAGCGCCAGACTGGTGATTTTCACAAATATCACCTATTAACAAAAGTATTCAGAAGTAACCCTAATGCCCACCGAAAGGGCTGGAGTGTCTAGCAAAGTTGGGTCCGAACTTCCAGGTTGTAGGATAACAGAATGCAGAGTGGTATCCCACAACCCTCTTGCAGTGAAACAGCGAGATTTCACCTTTTGCACCAATACAGCGTGTCCGCCTACTTTACTAAGCTGATATCGAACAGTTACATCATTAGAGAGGTTACCATTCGTTAACAGCTAAGATAGAGTATGTGGCAACGTTGGGTTAATGGATAAAGTGAGATCTCGCTTTTTCACTGCGAGAAGGGTCTCTAGAAACGTAATGCCAGATTTGCTATTTTTCATTCACCAATCTTGCCTGAAAGAAAATTAAATAAAAAATTATCCAAACATCGTATTTACCCTAAACTCATATCAGTAAAAATGACATAAGCTCTAACACAACTCTGTTGATGGAATAATACAAAAGTAACGTGTCTGGTAAAATGATGACAACATTTTTTTTAAATAACCCCGATATCACCATAATTGTACCCTGATCTAAATAATAATGTTCCCATGTCAGTTTTACTACACAATCAATGCCTTAAAAACAAAACTCGAAAAACAATGGCAGAAAAGTATTTTTCTAACCATTTTACAGCTCTAGGAATTTTTTTCCCATTCTGCAGTATATTACATTGTTACTTGAATGCAAAACTACAACTCGTCTTGCAAAAAACGTGCTCTCATATTGGCATGTCTAAGAAAAAATAAAAATTGTATGGCTCTTGGAGGAAGAGAATGAAAAACCAAAAGTTTTTATCTTTCTCATATCTATCTATTTATCCAATTCTCATAATGATCTGCAATGCTGGTATTATCTTTCATACTTACTCCTTACATACTTACTTTAAGCATCATGACTTTGTAAGCATAAAATTTTTTCCCCTTTCCTTTTCCTAGTGCTCCTTCAAATTTTTCCACAAACTCCTGAGCTTCTCTACAAAATGTTAAAATGCAGATATAAATACAACAGTAGCACAAATTACTCTTTTACTTAAAAAGATAAATATGAGTGTAGATAAAATATGTCTCTGTTTACATTAGTGTCATCTTTATGGATTATAACTGAGCCATGACAACTGTGCCTCATTTGTTTTTAAATTAAACTGATTAAATCCTGATAGACCATTTTACCTGCAATGGGGTTTATAAATCTAAATCTATATATATATATATATATATATATATATATATATATATATATATATATATTTTTTTTTTTGTTTAGAGTGGTTAAGAGGTATATGTTTAGCTGACTACTTTGATATATAGAGAGAGTAATTTCCTTGCTGTTAATTGTCCTTCTTGTAGTTAATAAAGACTATTAGAAGCACAACTCTCAGCATGGAACTGCTCTGTATCTAACTACTCTATATAACCATTAGTGACCGATGACTCAAGTTGCGCCAGCATAATTAATTATGTAAACAAGAATGCGCACAGAGGATGAGGACACAGTGGTAACTTCTGCAACAAATATTTATTTAACACAAGTATAAGTGATGCCTGTGGCACAATATAAAGAATTAGTCCTCTGGGATGGGTAACTGATTGGCAGCCATCAGTCGACTGGTTGAACCCCTTCTTGATCGGGCGACGTTTGGGAATCACTGACGGAAATATACTTCCTTCATTGTACTTACCTGGGACCCCATATCCATTGGACAACTAATCCTTTGCCCGTTCAGCTCAGCCCACGTAGTGGGACTCTCGGAAATGTCTTTGGAGTCTTCAATCCTCCGTACAGAGGGACCTAGCCTCATAGTGTGCTTCCTGATTGCAAGGTACTTTAGTTTAACGCCCGCCCTCGCTGCTGGCTGCCTCGGGTGGGACAATTCCTTAACATGTGTCCCACTCCTCTATAAGTCTAGCACTCCATTCTTCACTCATCTGATTGGCGTCAAGCTCTGTATTGATGGTCTCCGGGAGGGGGATATCTGCTCTCTAGCTGCTCTTCATATCAGGGTATGGAGTTTAATTCTGGGGTAGCTGTAGGAGTTTTTCTTATGCTCAATAGCTCCCCCACTTGATTTTTCCCATCTTCTATCGTAATTAGGGGGCCAAGTCAGGCCTTTGGTCTATTTAGCGATGTGAGCCGTTACTTATTGCAGAGCATTCACATATTGGGGAACTGTCTCTCCCTCCCTCTGAGCCCGACCAGAAGAGGCGAATATCCTCTAGAATGTTGATCACTTTATCTACAGTATCACAGTCTCTTGGCTGTCTGAACATGACCGTCTATAGGACTTCTCCATTCCAGGTCAGCAAGGCTCTCTCTGCCTGTAGGGCAGGCATCATAGGGTGCATTTGTAACATACTCTTTAAACATTCGGCTCAGTCTCACAACAGTAAATTGTCACCCGTAAACTTTGGTATGTTGCATAGCTCTGAGAGGGAGGCTGCCCCCTATGGCCTCAGTGACCGACCGATCCGCTATCTCTGCTCTCGAGTGTTGCATCCTGCCAACTACGCCAAGTGTCTACAGGTACGTGGATGCAATAGCGCAGAGGATGAGGACACAATGGTAACTTAACCAACAAATATTTATTTGATTAACACAAGTATGAGTGATGCCTACAGCACAATATAAAGAATAAAGCAAATGGAGGAAGAACCATGAGTTATTGTACAGTAGAATACAGCAATTCAGCTATACATAATATCAACACAATTCTAATCACACATTATTGTTCTATTAGTACAAATAAACAAAATATTGTTATCAGTGATGTCTTGGTCCTAATACCTTAACCTGCAGTGCGTCATCAAATCTCTGTCATTCTCTAGCAATATGAGCCGTAATACAGGCCCTAACGGAGGCCTGTGATGCCACACCATTAGTCTTCGAAGTCCCTTATCAATGAGTCACTTTGTACACTGACCACCTTTGTCCCCTGAAGCACGGCCCCAGTCCCCTGTGTACCGTACGTCTACACCAGAAGTCACAGCTAACACGAACGTCCTTCTTCAACAGCCTGGTGGTCTCTTTCTTGGCTCTGACTCTGCTCCCTCATCTCATCTCTTGTCTTTGGTTTCGGCTACCTAGCTCTGGTCACTTACCCTCGACTCCGTTTACTCACTTCTTCTATCCGTTTGGGTCCCAGTCTGGTCACTCGGTTCCACACTTAGATGTGGTCACTCGATTCTTTACCCGGATCTGATCACTCGATTCATTACTCGGGTCTGGTCACTCGTAATGGCTGCTTCAAGCAAGCCTGGCTGCACTGCACGTCCATCCTGCATCAGGTTCAGGTGCCAAATCCTCTTCTTCACTGCCATCTTGCGCCTTTCTTAATTACTAACTGCGCTACAATTATCACCTAACCTGGTGTCTCCTTTAATCTCTTCCCCAAGGGAACATGCATTTCACTCTTCAGTTCCTGCTGATGCAATTCTCTCTGTTTTCCATTTTCCTGTCATCTTTGACCAGCAGATTGCGGTGTTCGCTTGTAGACACTCTGTTAGGCATTACCTATGTGAGTCTTCTCACTTGTCCATCTCTTTACACCTGCATGGCTGAAAGCCAGTGGCTCACAGAAGAAATAAAGTCAATTTTCTCCTGGATGCTGCACTTTTGTTGTGCACACGCCCGGACTGACTGGCGTGTGCGTGTTTAGTGATCCCACTGGACCATGAACTGGAGAGTGCCTGGAGGGGCGTAACTAAGTATCTACCCAATCCAACCAAGGTCGCACGACGGCTAACGATGCCAGTGCACCAGGGAGGAACCGATCAGAGGGACCAGGTGCTACTCCAGGTCAGACCCCGGACACGGCTGTTGACCCACACCGGAGAATACAGGAACAGGCAGGTTAGGCTGGCGCACTGACTGGTGGGTTTAGGCAGGCACGGCAGGTATGCAGACAGGCGGGCACTGATAAGCACGACTGGTATGCAGGCAGGGAGTACTGGCAAGCACGGCTGGAGTGCCGACAGGGAGGCACTAGCAGGTTGGAGCACAGACTGGATAAGGTCCAGTACAGACTGGGACTCAGGAACATAACCGCAGATGCAGTAGACAAGCAGAGCAGAGCAAGACCGCCGGACGGTGAACAAGAGCAGAGCAGTGCGAGGCCGCCGGAGCGGTGAGCAAGAGGAGAGCAGGGCGAGACCGCCTGGAGCGGTGAGCAAAGGCAGAGCAGAGCGAGGCCGCCTGGAGCAGTGAGCAAAGGCAGAGTGAGGCCACCTGGAGCAGTGAGCAAAGGCAGAGCAGAGCGAGACCGCCTAGAGCCGTGAGCAAAGGCAGAGCAGAGCGAGACCGCCTGGAGCGGTGAGCAAAGGCAGAGCAGAACGAGACCGCCTGGAGCGGTGAGCAAAGGCAGAGCAGAGCGAGACCGCCTGAAGCGGCGAGCAAAGGCAGAGCAGAGCGAGACCGCCTGGAGCAGTGAACACGGCAGAGCGGAGCGAGACCACCTGGAGCGGTGAGCAAGGCAGAGCGAGCAGAAACCGCCGGAGCGGTGAGCAAAGGCAGAGCAGAGGGGACAGGGCTCTGTTCACACGAAACAGACTGGAAGGGCAAGGCAGAACCAGATACACACAAGATACTTGCAATGAAGTAGCAAGTGGACTCTAAACTCACAAACGGAAGTACAGCGACAACGAGTAGGAGTTAGGTGCAGGTTCAAACTCTGCAGAAAAAGGGAAGGTACGGACAAAGAGAAAAACAGGTAACAGGCTAGGAGAGTGTTCAGACAGGAACTGAGTGTACAGACAGAAACCGACACTGCAGCGAGATACAGGAGCGGGTCTGGGTATGCGGCCCCCAGAAGGCGGGACAAACAGGCTAGGAGCGTGTCCAGACTGGCCTGGAAATACAGCCTCCAGGAAGGCGGACAGACAGGCAAGAAAACACAGATAACAGATCTAGGTATGCGGACCCTAGAAGGCGGGACGAACAGGCTAGGGTACAGTTCAGACAGGAACTGCTACTGAAAGAGATACAGGAGCCAGTCTGGGAATACAGTCCCCAGAGTGGCGGAAACAGACAAGAACAGAACAGGACCTGGCACATTCAGAGTCAATGAGCACACTGAATGATAGCGTTGCTCAGGCATCAGCTTCCAGGTGAAGCTGTTTTAAATATCCAGTGACAGACAGCAATAGGCTGAGGACGCATTAGGGGTGTGCCCACAGCAGCTACAAGAATCAGGAAGTAACCGGGCCGCCGCCCTAAGCAGTCAGAACAGAGACAAACAGACAGCATAAATAGAAGCCAGGCTAGCAGACTGGACTGAAGATCAAGTTTGCGATCTTGCATAGTGAGAGATGGTGCACTATGCAAGCCCGCCACCAGGTATGTTACAACTTTCAATACAGCGGCCGGGCACCTTCAGGGTAATAGCATTATCTGACATAACAGGCTCCCTTTAATGTACAATATAGATAAACTTTTATAAGACAATTCTTACTTGAGGACTTCTAACTTTTGTTTCATCTTCCAAGGTTTGTTCCTAATAGTGGCAATTAGTTTCTTTTTTTCTTCCACAGCTTCTTTTAGCTTGTCTAGTTCTTCTTCTGTTATGGCATCTTCTTCATCAGACCTACAGTACATAACAATACCAAAAATAATTCTGAGATGAATCGGAGGAACAGATAAAGCTTTTAAGGATTTACTAACTTCATGAACAAATCTGTATACCAGGAATATTAGTGTGATGATTACTGTAGAGATGAGCAATTCGATTCAATGCTAATCAAATCCGCATCAAATTTTTAGTAATTTGATGAACTTGTCGAATTTGAACAATTTGTGATTCAATCACCTAAAATAGCCACAGCCATTTACATGCTGCTCAAATGAACTTGGCCACAGCCTAGCAGGCTTTCTCATCATTTCTTGTAATTATCAGATAAGATTGTATAGCATAACCAATCAAAAGGGAATATTATTAGCCTAAATAAAAGCAGGAAGCAGGAAATGCAGCAGCCATTTTATGGTGAACCTGGAAAATGAGAATGTGACAGCTCACAGCATAACCATAGAGATACAGAGAAAAAAACACTGAATAAACAGTAGAAATAGTATGTGTGACAGCACAGCAGTAAAAAATATTAGTGTGTGAGGAACAGGCTGTTAGTTACCACTGATCTGTTTACCCATAGGCATACATTCATACATACATTTGAGGTCACGTTAACATTAGTAAAGCTGTGTTTGAAAGAGGTTGAATGCAGCTCTAGGAGACCTCAGAGCTGCATGCATATTTTTTTCAGGTTACTTGGAGGTTTTGCCATATTTTCAATTTACCATTTCACGTTGAATTGATTCACTATAAATCTAACTTTTTAAATAATCAGCAAAGATGGCGAATAAGAATTTGAAAATATTCTCTTAGTCGTATATCATTGATAAAATTTTATTCCAGAGCAAAATGATCTATTAGTGAGTTATAATTGGATTGTAATATGCCACAGGCTGAATGTTATATGCACCACATCATACAAGGTAAAGAAAGGTAATGTAATAATTACTCATCAGCATCTTTTTTCTTTTTGTCTTTCTTCTTGGCATTATCCCTTGCTTTGCGGTTAGCGGCTCCTGCTCCTTTCCGACCTTTTCTTCCTTTTCTTCCTTGAGGACTGTTTTCTCCATCCTCTTCATTTGTCTCCTGATTTGTGGGAGGTTGGTTCTCATCATCAGATTCCGCCAGCCAAGGCTTCATATTAGGTACTCGCCAATTTTTCTCTCTACGTTTTGGTGGTTGATTTTCCTCTTCTTCAGAATCTCCCTTTTCTTCTTCAAGAAAAAGGAACAATTTAAAATTTTTTCAAATATTATGGAGCAGTTTTATCCTCAACTTGCAAATTAGGAAATATTAGTTTTGAAATATAGTGGTTTGCAAGTTCAATGACAGTATTTTAGCCAAAAATTGTATTTACAGTAATTGGATTGTTTTCACTTGCTTATTATTAGCTAAAAGCAACTAAGATGAAGCAACTTTGCCAATTGTCTTTACTAAAAATTTCCTTCCATTTATAAACCCATGCGTCTCTATGCAGACATATTCTTTTCAATGTGTTCCTTATTAGTTAACAATCAGCCAAATGTGTGTAAGTAAGAAGGGAACTAATAAAAGAGTGTAAGGTCACTAAGTCACTAAGAGACTAAGGTCAACATAGGACCTATATACCCAAAATGTCAAAATGTTTATCTCTGCATTTTATTGTCTCCTGCTGTCTTACGTTAGTTGATTGATTGTTAACGCAGAGGCATATCTTAGGGGGTGCAGGCGGGGCAACAGCCCCAGGCACAGTCGGCAAGGGTGCATCATGGGGCCGCCTGATGCAGTGGTCCGAGGTGTTTCCTCGGCTGATTCTGCCGCCCTCTGGACTCAGAGTCGGCCGTTCTGTGAGCCAGCTGTCAAACTGACAGCCGGCTCAAAGAAGGTGCAGCACACCGGCTCCCAGGCAGTGATCAATTGTACAATTGAAGCTCTGACAGCTGGGTCAGGGCGATGTCAGCAATGTGATCAGGTCATGTGATCGTGCTGCTGCTAACGTCACTGACGGCACTGCAGAGTCATGAGCGAAATTGCTGTTAAGTTCTCCAGAGGAGCTGAAGACACCAAAGATTTATTGATTCCCCATGGAGGTAGGGAAGATTTGAGGACACAGTTTGGGGGGCAAGAAAGGATGGGTGCAGACACAATATGGGAAGGGGAAGGAAAGGGGGGAAGCGGGAGAAATTTGAGGACACAGTATGAGGAGCAAGGGAGGGGGTGGGGGGCATGTATGAGTAAGCAGTATGAGGGGGGCATGGGTGTATACACAGTATGGTGAGTGCAAGGGGATGGGTGCGGACAGTATAAGGAGCGAGGGGAGAATGTATGCGGACAGAGAATGGGGAGGATGGGTGCGGCACATTATGGTGAGTGAGGAGATGGGTGCGGAAACAGTATGGTGAGTGGGGTGATGGGTGCGGCCACAGTCTGGGGAGCTAGGGGAGAATGTATGCGGCTACAGTAGGAGGAGTGAGGGGAAGAATGCATGCGGACACAGTATAGAGAGAGTGGGTGAAGGGATGGGTGCAGACACAGCAGTATGAACAGTGAGGTAGTAAATATGTCAGTAGCCAGTATGGTTCGCAGGGGGGATGTGAGAGGAGACAGTATGAGGAGGAAGGGGGAATAGTGTCAGGAGACAGTATGGGGGGAGAAAAGTGTGAGCGGGCACAGAATGGAGATGAGTAGTGTGGGGGGGTAGCATGGGTGGACAGTGTAAGGACACAGCCAGGAGGGGACAGTATACCAAGGAGGGGGAGTGTGATGAGGGGGAACAGTATAGAGACTGGGCCCTAGAGGGGGGTCACAGTATGAGAGGACACTGTGAATAGGGGTCCAGTATGGAAAGGAATGGGCAGTGTGGAGGGTATGTACTATAAGAGGGACAGTGTGTAGGTCGTATTTTGTACAGAGAATATAATGAGGGCAATTATTTATTCAGGGGCAAAGCGTAGGGCAGATTTTTTTTATTCAGGAACATTATAATGACACTGCTATATTTAAGGGTATCATGTTCGGATGTGCTGCACATGACCGGAGAAGATGGAAGTGTGTAGAAATAGGCTGTGGCTGTGAAAAGTCATCATGGCGTCTGGACAAGATGAAGAAAAGAAAGAGAATGGCTCCAATCAGAGACAACGTCATCTATGGATGTAAATTATTTTTGTGATTCTGACTAATTCTCATCAGTACTGTGGTTCCTGTATGGTCTGCAGTCTGATGATGACTGATAGCAACAACTACCAATATCTCCTTACCATTTTTAAGGATGTACTGGAAGTTGTAGGTTCATGCGATGCAAATGTATATGGGTCTGATCTGACATTACAACTGATGTACCATGTACTGATGGTGGTCCTAGTGATTTAATTCATGTACTGATGGTGGTCCTGGTGATATATTTCTGTACTGAAGGTGGTTCTTGTGATGTATTCCTGTACTGATGAGGGTTCTTAGTGTTGTGTTTTTCTACTGATGGGCATTATACAGATGTATTTCTGTACTGCTGGAGGTTCTGATGATGAATTTCTGTACTGTTAGTGGTTCTGATGATGAATTTCTGTACTGCTGGTGGTTCTGGTGTTATATTTCTGTATTGATGGGGGTTCTAGAGAGGTATTTCTGTACTTCTGGTGGTTCTAGTGATGGATTCTTGTGATATTATTGGTTGTGATCCTGTGATAGATGACTACACATGTGGTCAAAATTGTTGGCACCCCTCGTTTAATGAAAGAAAAACCCACAATGGTCACAGAAATAACTTGATTCTGACAAAAGTAATAATAAATTAAAAATCTTTGAAAATGAACAAATGAAAGTGAGACATTGCTTTTCAACCCTGCTTCCACAGAATTAAAAAAAAAATTAGACTCATGAAATAGGCCTGGACAGAAATGATGGTACTCTTAACTTAATATTCTGTTGAACAACCTTTTGAGGCAATCACTGCAATAAAACGATTCCTGTAACTGTCAATGAGACTTCTGCACCTATCGACAGGTATTTTGGCCCACTCCTCATGAGCAAACTGCTCCAGTTGTCTCGTGTTTGAAGGTTGCCTTTTCCAGACGGCATGTTTCAGCTCTTACCAAAGATGCTCAATAGGGTTTAGGTCAGGGCTCATAGAAGGCCACTTCAGAATAGTCCAATGTTTTCCTCTTAGCCATTCTTGGGTATTTTTATCTGTGTTTTGGGTCATTAACCTGTTGCAAGACTCATGACCTGCGACTGAGACCAAGCTTTCTGACACTGGGCAGCACATTTCTCTCTAGAATCCCTTGATAGTCTTGAAATTTCATTGTACCCTGCACAGATTCAAGACAACCTGTGCCAGATGCAGCAAAGCAGCCCCAAAACATAACAGAGCCTCCTCCATGTTTCACAGTAGGGACAGTGTCCTTTTCTTGATATGCTTCATTTTTCCGTCTGTGAACATAGAGCTGATGTGCCTTGCCAAAAACTTCCATTTTTGTCTCATCTGTCCATAGGACATTCTCCCAGAAGCTTTGTGGCTTGTCTGTTATGATCTGCAACAAGTACTAAGGAAAGATAGGGGAAAGCTGTTCCTACAGTAAGACTAAGCTGAATCCCTATGATGTAGCGGGCTGCCTGTTCCTAGCGAACAGACCCGCCTTAGTCCTCGGCTAGTCTGAACAAAGGACTGGGACAAAAAGGGGACACCTCCTAAACAGAGAAGTTGTTGCAGAACACAAAAAGACAAACAGACAAAAAGGTACTACAGGTCCCAGAAGGACCAAACGAACTGACAAAGAAAGGCACAGAAGCACCTGGCTAGAGAAACAGTCAAACACTGAAGTCCAGCACAGCCAGGAGGGCGGAGCTGGAACATAAAGGCAGGTGGTCACGTGACCGCAAAACACAAGATGGAAAAACTAACAGGAGGGTTCTAACAGTACCCCCTCTTTTATGAGGATCCTCTGGATCCTCCAGGCCCAGGCCTATCCGGAAACCTCCTGTGGAAAGCTCTAACAAGCCTAGGAGCAGAGTCATCATCCGCCCTTACCCAGGGGTTATCTTCGGGACCAAAACCCTTCCAGGAGACAAGATACTGTAATCTCCCTCTATGCCATCTAGAATTCAGGATACAAGAGATTTTATATTCGCCATCTTCCACCACAGGAGGAACTATGACAGTGGAATCCCTATCTGGTACATCAGCCTTTTTCAACAAGGAAACATGAAACACAGGATTAATATTCCAGTAAGTAGGGATATCCAACCTAACCGCAGACGGGGTTAACAACCTGAAGCACTTTAAATGGACCCACAAACTTAGGACCCAGTTTTTTAGAGGGAATCCTCAACCGCAGGTTCTTTGAGGACAACCAAACCATGTCACCCACAGTAAACAAAACCTCCTTACGTTTCCTGTCAAAATACTTCTTGGACTTCTTGTTAGCCTCTTGAAGGTTGCAACGTATATTAGTCCAAACTCTCTCCAAATCACCGGAAAAATTCTCCTCCTCCGGCACCACCGACCCCAATTTGGAGAACGAACCAAAAGACGGATATCTCCCAGTACAACAAAAAAAGGAGAAAACCCAGCAGAGGAGGATGTATGATTGTTAAGAGCAAATTCTGCGAGAGGCAGGAACTCAGACCACACCTCTTGATTGTCTGCCACAAAACAGCGCAAAAACTGTTCTACATCCAGGTTCTTTCTTTCAGTCTGTCCATTAGACTCAGGATGATACCCAGACGAAAATGACAAATGGACTCCCAACCTGTCACAAAAAGCACGCCAAAAATGAGCCACAAACTGAGGTCCTCTATCAGAAACAATATTCATGGGAACGCCATGAAGCTTGACAATCTCCTTAACAAATGCCTTAGCGAGTGTCTTGGCGCAGGGCAACTTAATGAATGGAACCAAATAACACATCTTACTAAAACGGTCCACGACCATCCAGATGACAGTAAAAGATGACAGAAAGATCAGGAATAAAATCCATTGTGAGATGCGTCCAAGGCGCACTAGGAACCTCCAGAGGGCAAAGCAACCCCGCAGCAGGAGTATGTGAAGCCTTTGACCTAGCACACACAGTACATTGACACACCCACTTGATGACTTCCTTCTGCCATCCAGGCCACCTAAAACTGCGATTGATAAGTCTCTTAGTCTCAAAAATTCCTGGATGACCTGCCAACTGGGACTCATGACACTCCACAAACAAATCTCTCCTAAAGGCTCTAGGCACGAACAACCTCCCATGGGGAGTGTTAAATGGAGCATCATCTTGAGCTTTCAGAATCCCATTCTCCAAAATGGAGTCCAATGCCGCCACCACAACTCCTTTCTGTAAAATGCTCTCCTCCTCGGCACCGACCGTAGGAGAGAAACTGCGAGATAAAGCATCGGCTTTAACATTCTTAGTAATAGGGATATAGGTAACAGAAAAATGAAACCGAGAAAAAAAAAGTGCCCACCTAGCTTGACGGGCATTCAAGCGCTTGGCAGCATCCAGATAGATCAAATTCTTATGATCTGTGAACACCTGAATAGGAAATCTAGCGCCTTCCAAAAAATGACGCCAATGTTCAAACGCGAGTTTAATAGCCAGCAACTCCTGATTTCCAACATCATAATTCAGTTCGGTTTCTGAAAATTTTTTCGAAAAGAAGGCACAAGGATGTACTCCATCCTTGTTCTCCTGAGACAAAACTGCTCTGACCCCCACCGATGAAGCATCGACCTCGACCAAAAAAGGCTTGGTCTCATCAGGCTGCATAAGGATAGGGGCAAAACTGAGCCTCTCTTTGAGATACTCAAACGCTTCAATGGCCTCAGTAGTCCACTGTACCGTATTCGCACCTTTCCTGGTGAGATCGGTCAGAGGCTTAACAATTACAGAAAAATTCTTAATGAATTTCCTGTAATAATTGGAAAAACCCAAAAATCTCTGTATATATTTCAAACCAATAGGCCTAGGCCATTCCTGTACAGCCTGAACCTTCACCGGGTCCATCTCAAAGCCCTCGCTGGAGACAGTGTAGCCCAAAAAACTAATTTTCTGCACAGCGAACTCACATTTCTCCAGCTTAGCAAAGAGTGAATTATCACTCAATAACTGCAAAACTTCACGTACACTCTGCTAATGGGACTCTAGATCTGGTGAATAAATCAAAATGTCATCCAAATACACAACCACATTCTTCCCAATCAAAGGTCTCAGGATGTCATTAATAAGGTTCTGAAAAAATGCAGGTGCATTGGTAAGACCAAAAGGCATCACCAGATTCTCAAAATGACCTACCGGAGTGTTAAAAGCAGTTTTCCATTCATCACCCTCCTTCACTCATAACAAATTGTATGCCCCCCGGAGATCAATTTTAGAGAACCACTTGGCCCCCACCAACTGCTTAAACAAGTCAGGAATTAACGGCAATGGGTAGGAATTGCGTACGGTAATCTTATTAATTTCATGAAAATCCAGACATGGACGTAAACCCCCTTCCTTTTTTTTAACAAAGAAAAATCCAACTGTCACAGGCGACTTAGAAGGTCTAATGTGACCAGCAGCCAGGCTAGTCTGTATGTACTCCTCCAAGGCCTTTCTTTCAGGGATAGTCAGATTAAACAAGCGACTCTTGGGAAGAGTAGCTCCCGGAACAAACTCAATGGCGCAATCATAATCCCTATGAGGAGGTAAAACTTGCGACTCCTCCTCTGAAAAAACTCTCCAAAAATCTTGAATAGGTACAGGTAATTCCCCTTTTTCCACAGCCGCAATGCGACCATTACAACATTTATCATAGCACTTCGGACTCCAAGACTTAATCACATTAGTAGACCAGTCCAGCAAAGGATTGTGCAGTTTTAACCAAGGCAAACCTAAAACGACCGGAGAGGGTAAATTATCTAATACAACCAAGTCCAAAATTTCTTGGTGAACTCCATTGATAGTGAGGGGAAATGCAGCAACCTTGTGAGTAATGCATTTTAAAGGAGTGTTATCAATTGCAATCACAGAAATAGGTGATGACAAAGGTTTGGATTTCAATTTAAGTGTTTCCAAAAACCCTTTATCAATCACATTAAGTGTAGAACCACAATCCACAAATACCTGAAATTCAATCAAATTTTCCTGCAAAGTAGTACTCCCAGAAAGAAATACTCCTGCAGAACGTAAACAAGCTACATGGACGTAACTGACCTTTTTATTTTTCTTTACTTAAACGAAGCTCACAATAGTTAATCAAATGGTCAGCTTTACCACAATAAAGACACAATCCCTCGGCGAACCTCCGGTCTCTTTCCAGAGAGGGGAGCCACTTCGCCCCAACCTCCATCAGTTCTCCGCCATCAGAGCAGATTTTCTGGGGACTAGGACCTGGCATTACAGGAGTCTTTACCTCATTCCGTCTAAATCTCAGTCTACTATCCACACGAACAGCTAATTGCATGGCATCCTGCAGAGTCTCAGGTGTGGGGAATGCAATTAGCAAATCCTTAACCTTTTCACTCAGACCAGCAAGAAATAGACATTTCAGAGCAGGATCATTCCATCTAACTTCCGAGGCCCATCTTCTGAAGTGTGTTCAATAATTTTCAACATCACCTGACCCCTGATTCAAACGCCTGAGTTCTGCCTCAGCAGATGAGACTCGATCAGGATCATCATATAATAGCCCCATAGCAAAAAAAAATTCTTCTACAGACCTTAAACATGGATCATTAGGTTGGAGAGAAAAGGCCCACCCCTGTGGTTCTTTGCGCAAAAGTGACATAATGAAACCAATGCGCTGTGATTCATTCCCAGAGGACCTTGGTCTCAAACGAAAATATAACAAACAAGCATTTTTAAAGGAAAAAAAATCTTGTTGTTTATCATAAAAAACATCAGGCAGTCCTACCTTGGGTTCCACAAAATGCGCTTCAGAACAGCTACTCACGTGTTGCTGGAACTTGGCTACCTCCAGAGACAACTCTGTAGGTGTTGAGCCAAATCCTGGATGGAAACCATACTGATCCCCGAATTTCTTTCCTTTTAGTTTTTTTGGGCTGGACTTACTGTTATGATCTGCAACAAGTACTAAGGAAAGATAGGGGAAAGCTGTCCCTACAGTAAAACTAAGCTGGATGCCTATGATGTAGCGGGCTGCCTGTTCCTACCGAACAGACCCGCCTAAGTCCTCGGCTAGTCTGAACGAAGACCTATAGCATAAGGGGAGGGGTCCCTAAAAGAACTAAGGACTGGGACAAAAATGGGACACCTCCTAAACAGAGAAGTTGTTGCAGAACACAAAAAGACAAACAGACAAAAAGGTACTACAGGTCCCAGAAGGACCAAACGAACTGACAGAGAAAGGCACAGAAGCACCTGGCTAGAGAAACAGTCAAACACTGAAGTCCAGCACAGCCAGGAGGGCGGAGCTGGAATATAAAGGCAGGTGGTCACGCGACCGCAAAGCACAAGATGGAAAAACAAACAGGAGGGTTCTAACATTGTCAACATGTAGTTTGGCAGATTCCAGTCTGGCCTTTTTATGATTTTTTTTCAACAATGTTGTTCTCCTTGGTCGTCTACCATGAAGTCCACTTCGGATCAAACAACGATGGATGGTGCGATCTGACACTGATGTTCCTTGAGCTTGAAGTTCACCTTTAATCTCTTTAGAAGTTATCCTGGGCTCTTTTGTTACCATTTGTATTATCCGTTTTTTGATTTGTCATCAATTTTCCTCCTGAGGCCACGTCCAGGGAGGTTGGCTACAGTCCCATGGATATTACATTTTTGAATAATATGTGCAACTGTAGTCACAGGAACATCAAGCTGCTTGGAGATGGTCTTATAACCTTTACCGTTAATATACTTGTCTATAATTTTCTTTCTAATCTCCTGAGACAACGCTTTCCTTTGCTTCCTCTGGTCCATGTTGAGTGTGGTATACACCATGTCACCAAACAGCACAGTGAGCATCTGTAGACCAATATACAGGCCCACTGACTGATTACAAGATTGTATACACCTGTTATGTTAATTAGTGGACACAACTTGATTTAACATGTCCCTTTTGTCACATTTCTGTCCAGGCCTATTTCATGAGTTTAATTTTTTTTTAAATTCTATGGAAGTAGGGTTGAAAAGCAACGTCTGACTTTCATTTGTTCATTTTCATAGATTTTTAATTTATTATTACTTTTGTCAGATTCAAGTTATTTCTGTGACCATTGTGGGTTTTTCTTTCATTAAACAAGGTGTACCAACAATTTTGACCACATGTGTATGTTAATATAGTGTTGTGCAGTCGTCTGACAAGTTAAGGATTACTATGTTTTTATTTATGCTAGGAGCATTAAATGTGTTGTCCAAGTTATTGATGAGTCTGCAGTCATTCTATGTGAATGTGGACTTCTGAATTCTCACAGCGTGCACTGCACGCTGTCAGGATTCTCTGGTGCCGACAGTGAGAGTGGGAGGTCACGAAACCGCAAATATGCAATTTGCATACATGTGGTCACATGCCAACCAGATATGCTTGGCTTCACTCAATGAAAATGAATTGAGCGAGGCCGGACAGATATAGTCGGAATGTGGCGAGAAGTATACAAATCGCATACTTGTGCTCACATGACCGTCCACTCTTGCCACCGGCAAGGGAGAATCCTAAAAGTCTGCAGTGCATGCGCTGTGAGAATTCAGAAGCCTGCAGTCACCTAAAGTGACTGCAGACTTTCATCACAAACCTGGACAAGCCCTTTAATTATAAAATGAAGCACTGTAGCATGCCAATCCTAACAGCATGTAATATACTCACTGTCAGGATTAAGTTCTGCTTGCTAGTTCCCGACACTTCACTCATATGTGATTTTTATACTTACGGTCATGTGACAATTAGATTTTCTTCCTGATTTTCTCAGTTTTTCACTGAACATTGAGAAAATTAGGAAGAGTAACTAGTCGGCATGTGACTGTAAGTGTGAAAATCGCATATGTGCTGGAAAAACTAGATACACCTGTGGTTAACTTGTTAAATTAGTGTGAGATCTTTGCACAAACTTCTCTATATATTTAGACCTAGCCAAGGGAAGGCATTTATGCAAGGGGCATTTGTACAAATTTTATCCAAGTGCCATATTTTTAAAGTGCCAGGGCAGTTAAAGTCCCCGTCTCACATAGCGAGATCGCTAGCGAGATCGCTGCTGAGTCACGGTTTTGGTGACGCAACAGCGACCTCACCAGTGATGTCGCTATGTGTGACACTTTGCAGCGATCAGGCCCCTGCTGTGAAGTCGCTGATCGCTGCAAAATGTCCTGGACCATTTTTTGGTCTTTGCCCTCCCGCTGGTCAGCACACATCGCTGTGTGTGACCAGCGCGACCAGCGATCAGGCTGGTAACCATGATAAACAGCGGGTTACTAGGGGCACACGCGCACTTAGTAACCCGCTGTTTATCATGGTTACCACTCTGCTACGGTGAGCGGTAACCTCCCGCTCACCGTAGCAGGCTCGTAACCATGATAAACAGCGGGTTACTAGGTGCGCGTGTGCCCCTAGTAACCCGCTGTTTATCATGGTTACGAGCCTGCTCCTGCTTCAGCAGGCTGGTAACCAGGAGCAGGACATCGTGGAAAGATTCTTTCCAAGATGTTGCTGCTCCCCTGATCGCTGGTGAGCCTGCCTGTTTGACAGCTCACCAGCGATCACATAGCGACGCAGCAACGATCCCTGACAGGTCGTATCGTTGTCGGGATCGCTGTAGCGTCGCTAAGTGTAACGGGGCCTTAAGTCAGCACTGATGATCTGGCAAATTATTTCAAAGAAAAAATTGATCATATCCGACAGGAAGTTTTCTCCCAATCTCCTTATATCATGCAACTGATGGGTGAACTCGTGGATGTTCGGATCCGGCGGGTTCGGCCGAACATTTAAAAAAAGTTCATTTCGGGTACCAAAACGGAACCCAAACTCAAACCCGAACTCGGACCCCATTCACATAAATGGGAGGCCTAAACATCCACTGTTTCCCATGCTGTCATCTGTATGACAGCGTGAGAAAGACCGGCTCTGATCAGCAGTAAGTTCGTTACCACCAATCGGTGCACAGCAGTTCCCACGCTGTCATACAGATGACAGCGTGTGAGCCAGCAGCAGCATCTACTCATCTTCCTAAGCCTGGTCTCGCTGATAGCAGCAAGAGCAGGTGAGGCTGATGAGAGAATTCATCAGCTGGTGCCTGTGCTATAAATAAATAAATTTAAAAAAAAAGATGTGTGCTACCCTCTATTTTTGCTAACTAGCGCAAGTAAAGCCAACAGCTGCGGGCTACAGCCCCTAGCTGTCAGCTTTATATTGGCTGGTTATCAAAAATGGAGGGGTCCCATGCCTTTTTTTTAAATTATTTAAATAAGTAATTTAAAGCAGACAGCTGGGGGCTAGTATTCTCAGACTGGGAAGGGGCCATGGATATTGGCACTCCTCAGACTAAAAATAGCAGTCCACAGCCACCCCAGAAAATGTTAGATGTGCCAATTCTGGCACTTTGCCCGGCTCTTCCCACTTGCCCTGGTGTGGTGGCAAGTGGGGTACTATTTGTGGGGTTGATATCAGCTTTGTAATGTCAGTTGACATCAATCCCACAGGTTAGTAATGGAGAGGCATCTATAAGATGCCCCTATTACTAACCCTATAGTTAAAATTAAATACACACACTGAAAAAGTCCTTTAATTGAAATAAACACACAGACTCCTTTATTTGAAATAAAAACTCCCTACCCTCTTTCACCTATTTATTAATGTAAAATAAAAAATAATAAAACACCATATTCCTCACCTTTCCACTGATAATCCATTAATGGCCATGTTCCATGACGATCCAGATGGTTTTGAGAGCAGTCACATCAGTGATGCAACCGCTCTCCACGCCAGCCGGCTCACACTGAGCAGAGCGTGAGAAGCGCTGCCTGCCTGTGACCAGCGGTGACGTCATTAAGGTTATTGCCGGTCACACGGAGCGGGTCTCATGCTGTACTCAGTGTGTTCTGGCTGAAAGGAGAGTGGTCGCATCACTAATATGACTGCTCTCCAAACCATCCGTATCATCGTGAGACATGGCCATTAATGGATTATCAGTCGGCGGAAAAGTGAGGAATATAGTGTTTTATTATTTTTTATTTTACATTAATAAATAGATGAAAGAGGGTGGGGAATTTTTATTTCAAATAAAGGAGTCTGTGTGTTTATTTCAATGAAAGGACTTTTTCAGTGTGTCTTTATTTAATTTTCCCTATGGGGCCAATATCCATGGCCCCTTCCCAGTCTAAGAATTTCAGCTCCCAGCTGTCTGCTTTAGCTTGGCTGGTTGTCAAAAATGGGAGAAACCCCATGTTGTTTTTTTATATTATTTATATAAATTATTTTAAAAAACAGCGTGGGACCCCTCCATTTTTGTCAACCTGCCAAGCTAAAGCAGACAGTTGGGGGCTGCAGCCCCTCATCAGCTGACGCCTGTGACCGGCAGTATCCTTTTACCGCTGGTCACAGCTGCTGCTGGATCAAACGTTGTCTCTGTATGACTGCATGGGAACCACAGTGCTCTGACCGCCATTAGAGGCGGTGTTTCTCATGCTGTCACACAGATGACAGCATAGGAAACACAGGATGTTCGGGCTGCTGAACCCAAACAGTAACACAGACTTCAAGGAGAAGTCCATTTTCGAGGTCCATGCACGGACACTAGGTGTTGGATACGGACCCCGAACTTTACCATTCGGGTTTGCCCATCACTAATCATGCATTCTCTTCCCTCTTATTATGCATACATGGTAAGTAAATACAGGGATAAAGGATCTAACTAAGAAAAAAGTGCACAAACCCCACCCAGTTCCTGTACAGACCATAGTATCCAGTAACGCATGCCCTAGCAGCTTTAGCACAACCTAAATAAACCCTGAAGATAAAAACTAGAGAAGAACACTCTGACCTGGCTCCCTAAAAGGCTGTCGAGTGTATAATGTACCTCCTAAGGAATCGAGGGAGATTGCAGCGTAAAAAAGAAACTCCAGCAGTACACTTATCTGACTGGCCTAGATACTCAGAAGTAGGGCTAGAACTCCAAGCAGAATCCACTAAAGACTATCACCAGCAGAGAAGACCAGCAAGGGGTAGGTTTAAATAGTAGTACCTGCAGTGTGATAGGACAGGTTGGATGAAAAACAGCTGCTATCTGGAAAGAATGGACAAAGTCAAAAGGTAATTGAGCATCCTGAGAGCAACAGAACCTGCTGTGGCTTAGCGGACAGAGACCCTGACAGAAGAGCACAGGACTGCCAGATCGAATCCCTAGACATGACATCTCCTTCACTTCATCTAGCTCACTTTCTGTATTTGAGCCAGTCACAGAAGTTACCAGACTCCTCTCATCTTCTCGCCCTAGTAACTGCACCAGTGACCCTATTCCCTCACGTCTCCTTCAGTCCCTTTCCCCAGCCCTCACCACTTTCCTAACTAAAATATTTAATCTCTCTCTCATCTGATATCTTTCATTCCTTCTTTAAACATGTCAGCATATACCAATTACTTAAAAAAAATCCCTTGACCAGAATTGCTCTGTTAATTATAGACCTGTCTCTAATCATCCCTTCATCTCTAAACTCCTGGGACATCTGATCTATTCGAGTCTAATCCGCTATCTCTCAGAAAATGCTCTTCTTTACCCTTTCCCATCTGGTTTCCGCTCCTTACACTCTACTGAAACTGACCTTACTAAAGTCTCTAACGAGCTATTAACAGCTAAATCGAATGGCCACTACTCCCTGCTGATTCGTCTTGATCTCTCTGTAGTATTTGACACTGTGGATCACCAGGTCCTCCTCGCTATGCTCCCCGCTATCGGCCTCAAGGATACTGCTCTCTCTTGGGACTCTTCCTACCTCTTTGACTGCTCCTTCACTGCATCTTTTTCTGGCTCCTCTTCCCCTTACTGTCTGGGTTCCTCAGGCCTCAGTTCTAGGTCCCCTCCTCTTTTCCTTATATACTGCCCCTATTGGACAAACCATCAATAGATTCGGTTTTCAGTACCATCTCTATGCTGATGACACCCCATTATACACATCATCTCATGACATCACCCCTGCATTACTACAAAATGCCAGTGATTGTCTTTCCGCTGTCTCTAACATTAGGTCCTCCCCTTATTTCAAACTGAAACTGTCAAAAACTGAATTCCTTGTGTTTCTTCCCTCTACAAACCTATCTGTCACGATTCCTCCACTTATTGTGGTGACTAGCAGCTCAGCTGTCCAATCTAGGGCAGGGGCGTGCTGATCTGTCAGTATTGCGATAGACAGCTCAGCTGTCCAATCTGAGGCTTGGACGTGCTGAGCTGTCAGTGTGGTGAGTGACAGTCCAGCCACCCAATCAGGGCCGGGGTGTGCTGGGTTTTCTACATGTGTTTCCTGCTCAGAATGTTTCCCAAACTACTTAGATGGCTGTCTGTCTCTGATCTCTGACAGTTGTAGCTCTACTCAAGTGGTGTGTGTTACTCTATGCTTTGAGTTCTAGTATTTTGATCTTTGTTGCCCAACCTTCAATTTGCCTTTAGCCATCTGTTTGCCTAGCCCCTTTGTCTTATCCCTTACCTTCTTAGAATTCTGACCATGGACTGTGACCTGACTATGCCTTTTCCTCACCCCTCTGTTTATGATGTACCCTCCTGCCTTTTGACCTCAGACTTCTTGCCTTCCACACTTCACGTTTACTCCCCAGCAACATGCCTACTGTCTTAGAGTCATATTTGATTCAGATCTTTTATTCACCCCCTTCATCCGATCACATGCTCGCTCATGTCACCAAACACCTCAAAAACATCTCTAGAATTCAAAATTTTCTTACCTTTGACTCTGCAAAAACTCTTACTGTTGCTCTTATTCATACTCGTCTGGACTATTGCAACTCTCTATTAATTGGTCTTCCACTTACTAAACTCTTCCCTCTCCAATCCATCCTTAATGCAACAGCCAGGATTCTTCCCAACCACTACACCGATGCCTCTAACATGTACCAGTCATTGCACTGGTTGCCCATCCACTACAGGGTCCAATATAAACTGATCACTAGCACGCACAAAGTGCTCCACTGTTCAGCACCAACCTACATCTCCTCCCTCATTTCTGTCTATCATCCTACCCATGCCCTCCATTCTGCTAATAGCCAGCATCCTCAATAATCTGAATCTTTCACTCCCGTCTCCAAGATTTCTCATGTGCTGCGCCAGTTCTCTGGAATGTGCTACCCAGGACAATTTGATTAATTTCCAATACCAACAGTTTTAAGCATGGCCTCAACATGCATTTCTTTAGTCTGGCCTATCGCCTCACCTCATTTATATAACCATTCCCGTTTTGCCCTTACACAATTTATTTTCAAAACAGGACCCTCATAGCATTTGTTTACACACCCTTCATGCACTTGATCATACTCTGTATCTGTTCTGTATAGATACTGTCTAATGACCAGTACATGCAACGTTATGTGAATACCCTATTTATTATATTGATGACTGGACCATATAATACGAGCAATTTTTACCATTTACCGTTCATGTCTCCCCTATTTCCTCATAGACAGTAAGCTTGCAAGCAGGACCCTCACTCCTCTTGGTATCTGTTGAATTATGTGTTACTCTTTAATGTCTTTATTGTCTGTACAAGTCCCCTCTAGGATGTAAAGTGCTGTGGAATATGTTGGTGCTATAGAAATAAAAAATGATTATTATTAAATGCATGTGAGAAATTAAATGGTTGTGAAAGGGGCACAGCTTTTAAGAAAAGAAAATGGGGCTAATTTATCCATACTGTCTAACAGTTAGTCCGAATTCATAAAAGCGTATTTCACGGTCCATATACAGATTGCAATGCCCAGACTGACCGCGAGTCTCTCGACCCAAACTTATAGCCTCAAGGCTGTAAGTTTTGGTTGGGAGAAGCGTGGTCAGTACGGTCATTGCATTCTGTATACAGACCGTGAAAAAGCCTTATGTGAAACCGTGGTCCGTATATGGACTGCAATGCCCTGACTGACTGCGGGTCTCCAAACCTAAACTTACAGCCTCAAGACTATATGTGCTGGTGGAGAGACCCACGGTCAGTCTGGGCATTGCAGTCTGTATACGAACTGTGAAATACACTTGTGTGAATCCGGGGTTTGTATATAGACTACAATGCCCGGACTGACCACAGGACTCTTGGCTTGAACTTACAGGCTCTAATAGAGGCTAGATGGGCAGGTCTAGAGACCCGCGGTCAGTCTGTCCATTGCAGTCAGTGTACAGACCGTGAAATACTCTGGTTTGAACCCAGGATCCATATATGGACTGCAATGCACAGTCTGACTGTGGGACTCTCGACCTGAACTTACAGCCTCGAGGCTATAGGTGCGGGTCTAGAGACCCGAAATCAATCTGAAAATTGTAGTCCATATACGGACATAGAAATACACTCGTGTGAACCCGACCTTAGACAATCTAAAGAGGGATTTATTAAATTAGTGCAGAGGAAACATGGAGTAGCTACCCATAATAACCAGTCAAAATGCAGCTCTTATTTTTAAGAAAACTTTTTTAAAAATAAAAAAAGCTATCTGATTGATTGATATGAAGAACCACTCCTGTTTTCTTTTGCAGGAGTTTTGATAAATCTTCCTCTTAAACTAGACAGTCTTACAATTTGCTAAATTTATCACAGTGATTTATGCTGTTTAATAAATTTGGCGCATCTTGAGACTGTCTAATCTAAGTTTACACTACATTAAGCCCCTTTACACTAAACAACATACCATACAGAGAAACCATTCCCCTTCGTTGGACTAACCATAGGAAGTGTCTAAAACATAATAAATATGGCACCAGAACATTTTTTGCACCAGAATTTTTGCACATTTATCCATATCAGTCTCCCCCAATGATTGACTGTCTACTGGAGTTGTATGTTTCTGGCCTTTACTAATGACAGACACGGGTGAACACTTCAGACACATGAGTTGTATTTGTAAGTGGCAACTACTGTACAACAAGTGACTACATTTTTTTTCCTTCCATGTAGAACTAGAGAGCCAAACCTCTGCTGAGAGATGATAATTAGGAAAAAGTCAAAGATTTCCAGTAATCTTGATACTTTAATTTTCCAAAGAATACTGTATGACGAGCGCTGCAATTTGATCAGTAATTATAAGCACCGCCTTCATTTTTTGCAAATATTTTTTATGTAACTGTTCTATACATATACTATATTCTAGTAAAATCATTTTTAAGATATATTCTTTCTTTACACATTAATGGCACATTTACACAACATGCTGAAAATATCTGATAGATGTGGGCATTACAACATTATAGGGGTTGTCCATGACATTAACATTGATGACCTATGCTTAGGATAGGTCATCAATGTCTGATCGGTGGGGGTGCAACACCCGGCACCCCTACTGATCAGCTGTTCACAGTGGGGGTGGTGGCCGGAACTGCTCAATTACGGAGCTGCATAGCACAGCTCTGTCAACTGTATAGTGGCCGTGGCCTGGTACTGCACATCTGCCCCCTATTCAAATCAATTCCATTGACGGAGGTGTGCAGCTTCGTAACTGAATGGCTCCATCCACCGACAACACCAGGAACATCTGATCGGACCCACCAGTCAGACATTGATGACTTATCCTAAGGATAGCCCATCAATGTTAGAGTCGTGAACAACACATTTAAGTCTCTGCATTTATGTGAGAGCCCGAGGCCGCCTAACCAAGCAGAATGGAAAGTTGGGAGACCCACGTTCTGAAGATACGTGTGAGTCCTAGAGATGAGACTCACATCGGTCAATACTTTTATGACATATCCTGTGGGATATGGGGAATGGCCTTTAGATGGGACAAGACAGGTGCCCCATTATCAAAATGTAGCCCTAGATTATCTTGCAAATTATTATTGAAACAAGAGATGGACTAACTAAATTTGTGGACTACCAAATTAATGAAAATTTAAAGTACAGTATGGTTACATATTATGAAGAATAGAAAGTTGTTTTATATTACCTTCATTTTCTTCCACCTCAATTTGTACTGTTGGCAAAAAGAAATACATTTATCAATATATTTGTATCAAATTATCAGCACAGCAACTTGGTGTAAACAGTAGATACATAATCAAACGTATAAAAGATACTGCATGCATGTTTATGTACCTGAATAAGGAGTTGTACCAAAAAATGCAAGCTGTAACCTACCTATCTGACTAGCTCAGGGGGATGGGGATGACTCGGTACCCGGGCCTTAGCCTGGCCTTAGGGATGTCGCGGTGGTCGGCTCCCGGGCCCGTACCCTGGGGTCTCTCTTTAAAAGGGTGAATATTTATTAATTTTATAAAAGTTCGTAACGCCACCTGTGGCTTCTGGCGAGAATCACCAGCGCTGCGCAGTCCACTGAGGCCGATGATAAGGCAGCTCGATGGTATAGCTCCCCACAGGTGGAGCTAGGCCTCAGGGCAGTGTACGGAAAGGGGATGCAGGACAGGCGAGACCCAGCCGGGTCAAAGCAAGAACGGGGAAGGACACTGTAGTCACTTCAGTACCTTTTACTGATGGAAATTCAGGCATGTCCCGGAGCACTGTAGGGTGAAGGGTGCATGTCAGGATCCTCCCCAATGAGCGGGTTTAGGGCCTCCTGTTACTTGCCTCTGCGTAGTAAGTTTCTGACCTGCCTGGAGCTAGGCCTAACTTTGTCTCTGTCCTGCGCTGGCTGACCTTGTGGTAGGGCCTTCTATTGGAGTACACGCTCCTCAGCTTACGGGGCCTATGTGTCTCCCGGCTCTGTTACGTATCAGCACTTTAGCGATCCTGGGACCTGTAGTTCTCCAGGGATTCCGGTTATACCTTACTGGGTCATAGAGATCCCGGTAAGCTTCGGACCCGGTGTCCGGTAAAAGCTTCGGGGTGAGCTAGTTAAGCTCCTCTGCCCCCTATGTAATAACTCTCGACTCGCCTTCGGCCTACTCGGGCCCTCACTAGGCTACTCACACTAACGGCAGCTTGCCGCGCTTCACCGATCTTATGGCGCCGGCACACCTAAAGCTCACTTCTCTGAGCTCCACTGCAGGATAGCAATTGCAGGAGCTGGAACAGGCTTTTGTCCTCTGAGGTAACTCTTCTCAGACTGTACTGGACTCACTGCTAAACCAGAATAGACTAGACTAACCGCTGCCTGGCTCCACCTTCCCTATTTATCTATCCCTAATGGGCTCCCTCTGGTGGTCTGAGGTGGAAGGTGGAGATGTGTGAATGGTTATGGGGGCCTCTTGTGGAGAAATCCATCAATGCACTCTTCTAGGATCTGTGATACCAAGCGCAGCTGGGCGTTACATATCAAATAAGAACAAGTCATTTGCTTCCACCACTACGACCTACTAATTCCAAGAAAATAGCTCTAGAATGTCCCATTGAAATTAATTATTGGTTCCCTATGCCCACCATCTCTCCATTCATTGTCTATGGATCTGTTAATTTATTAAATATGGTACTGTCTCCATCAGTCCCATAGACTATCCACATTCCCGGGACTGGTGACACCAGCGATTGGATTACCAGTGATCAACAAGTTATCACCTATCCATCGAATGTATTCTTAATTCAACCCTTTTAAGCCTGACATATTTAATTTCAATTACATACACAGCATCCATTGGGGCCAAAGTAACATAAACGTAGATGAGCACTTATTCATTCGAAAAAGGTACCTAGGACATTGGGGCACATTTGGTTCCCTAAGAATATCAATTAAAAATCCAATGTACTAACCAGCAAACACAAGGCACTCAATGCTATTGGATAAATACTGAATACAATTGTTCAGCTCTGTTACTTCATAGTTCAATCTATATCCCTTGTCACATAAATACCTTGAAACCTTAGAGAATATATATACAAAATATATGTTTAGCATCTACACAAATGTTTGCATTGATCACATTTCAGTTTAATGTATAAGACTCTCTTCCATTGTTAAAAGTGTCTTTCGGAGCCTTCTTTGGCGTTGCTGACAGATTGCCAGTAAGAATACGCTGATTGTTTCAAAACAATGGAAGTATAGCAAGACTCAGACCTATTATAAGTAGATTAGTATGTGGATGTTTTTATGATCCATTGTCCGATATGTCTGGCACTGAGCCGTGGCTTCCATATTGAAAGAAAGACATGTTTCAATATCTAAAACTGGTTAAAAAATCCTTATATCCACATATTTTATGATCTAAACTAAGAATAATTAGTTCAATTGAGGTTGCATCATTAATTCATTACTTCAGATTATTCAATATATTTTTATTCTTCTAGCACGCCGGATACAGTTGCGCTCCGGGCAGAGCAGGGAGACTATGTCCAGGCACTGCCCGGCGGCCGCTATGGGGCCCTTGAGCAGGAGGGGGGGCCCCTGGTGCCAGCATGGTGCCCCCCGCCCGTCACCACCGCAGGTTTACTGATGAGAGAGGGAGCGCGGCTCCCTCTCCCATCACTCCCCTCTCTGTGACTGACGTCTCTGACGTCATCACTTGGCGCCCGGCCTGCTGTGCTGAAGATGTGTGCGGGCCGGGCGCTTTGAGCAGCGAGGGAACGAGGAGGAGAGGTGAGTACTGTTTATTTATTTTTTGCAGGGTGGGGGGCGGCATTATATTACATACTCTGCCTATGGGGGGACATTATATTACAGACTCTGCCTATGGGGAGGAGGGGCATTATATTACAAACTCTGCTTATGGGGAGGGGGGGCATTATATTACAGACTCTGCCTATTGGGGAGGGGGGTATTATATTACAGACTCTGCCTATGGGGAGGGGGGGCATTATACTAAAGACTCTGCCTATGGGGAGGGGGGCATTATACTAAAGACTCTGCCTATGGGGAGGGGGGGAGCATTATACTAAAGACTCTGCCTTTGGGAGAGGGGGGGAGTATTACACTAAAGACTCTGCCTATGGGGAGAGGGGGAAGCATTATACTAAAGACTCTGCCTATGGGGAGGGGGGAGAAGTATTATACTACAGACTCTGCCTATGAGGAGGTGAGAGCATTATACTACAAACTCTGGCTATGGGGGGAGCATTATACTACAGACCTATTGGGGGGTGCATTATGCTATATGAAGGACTATGGGGAGTGCATTATACTATATTGAGGACTAGCTTGTGCATTATACTATATGTAGGCTATTTATACAGTGTGGGAGATAATGTGGGGTCTTTGAACAGTGTGGGGGCCATCATACAGTGTGGGAGATAATGTGGGGTCTTTGTATAGTGTGGGGGTAATCATACAGTGTGGGAGATAATGTGGGGTTTTTGCACAGTGTGGGGGCCATCATACAGTGTGGGAGATAATGTGGGGTCTTTGCACAGTGTGGGGGCCATCATACAGTGTTGGAGCCATCAGCTTGGGGGCTACTAAGGGGTCAGTATACTGTGTGGGAGTACTATACAGTGAGGGGGAAATATATTGTGTATAGGGGGGGTGCATTATACTATACAAAGGACTATGGGGAGTGAATTATACTATATTGAGGACTAGCTGGTGCATTATACTACATGTAGGCTATTTATACAGTGTGGGAGATAATGTGGGGTCTTTGAACAGTGTGGGGGCCATCATACAGTGTGGGAGATAATGTGGGGTCTTTGCACAGTGTGGGGGCCATCATACAGTGTGGGAGATAATGTGGGGTCTTTGAACAGTGTGGGGGCCATCATACAGTGTGGGAAATTAGGTGGGGTCTTTGCACAGTGTTATTATTATTATTTATTATTATAGCGCCATTTATTCCATGGCGCTTTACATGTGATAGGGATATACATAGCAAAAACATTTACATAATCTTAACAAAATGAGTCAGCGACTGGTACAGGAGGAGAGAGGACCCTGCCCGTAAGGGCTCACAGTCTACAAGGAATGGGTGAGGATACAGTAGGTGGGGGTAGAGGAGGTCATGCAGTAATGTGGTGGGGCGGTGGTTACTGCAGGTTGTAGGCTTGTCGGAAGAGGTAGGTCTTCAGGTTTCTTTTGAAGGCTTCAATGGTAGGCGCAAGTCTGATGTGTTGGGGTAGAGAGTTCCAGAGTAGGGGGGATGCGCGGGAGAAGTCTTGTATGCGATTGTGGGAAGAGGAGATAAGAAGGGAGCAGAGAAGGAGATCTTGTGAGGATCGGAGGTTGCGTGCAGGTAAGTACCGAGAGACTAGATCACAGATGTATGGAGGAGACAGGTTGTGGATGGCTTTGTATGCCATGGTTAGGGGTCTCTAACTTGAGTCTGTGGGTAATGGGGAGCCAGTGAAGGGATTGACAGAGTGGAGAGGCTGGGGAATAGCGGGGGGACAGGTGGATTAGTCGAGCAGCAGAGTTTAGGATAGATTGGAGGGGCACAAGAGTGTTGGAAGGGAGGCCACAGAGTAGGAGGTTGCAGTAGTCAAGGCGGGAGATAGGGGCATGCACTAGTGTTTTTGCAGAGTCTTTGCTGAGGAATGCACGGATCCGGGAGATATTTTTGAGTTGGAGTCGGCAGGAAGTGGAAAGGGCTTGGATATGTGGTTTGAAGGAGAGATCAGAGTCCAGGGTTACCCCAAGGCAGCGAGCTTGTGGGACTGGGGAGAGTGAACAGCCATTGATGTTGATGGATAGGTCAGATGGGGGATATGAATGAGAGGGTGGAAAGATGATGAACTCTGTTTTATCCATGTTGAGTTTTAGAAATCTGGCAGAGAAGAAGGATGAGATGGCGGACAGACATTGTGGGATTTTGGTTAGTAGGGAGGAGATATCGGGTCCAGAGAGGTAGATCTGTGTGTCCTCAGCATAGAGGTAATGCTGAAAGCCGTGAGACTCTATGAGCTGTCCCAGGCCAAAGGTGTAGACGGAGAAGAGCAGAGGTCCTAGAACTGATCCTTGGGGGACACCGACAAATAGGGGGCGAAATGAGGAGGTGGTGCGGGAGTGGGAGACGCTGAATGTCCTGTCTGTATATGAGGGGAAGACACCGGTTGTTAATGACAGGTTGAAGAGGTGAGTTAGGGTTGGAATGAAGACTGTGGTAAGGTTAGGGATGAGGTGGGATGGGATGGGGTCAAGTTCGCAGGTGGTGAGGTGTGATTTGGAGAGTAAAGAGGAGACTTGACCTTCTGTAATGGTGGAGAAGTGGGGTATGGAGGAGGAAGGTTTAGTAGATATGAGGAGGGGTTGTACGGACTTTAGACAAAAGCTTTGTCTGATGGTGTCAATCTTCTGCTTGAAGAATGAGGCAAAGTCTTCGGCTGAGATGAGAGAAGAGGGAGGAGGTGCTGGGGGACGAAGGAGAGAATTGAAAGTGTTAAATAGCTGTTTAGGGTTGTGAGACAGGGAGGATATGAGAGATGAGAAGTAGGTTTGTTTTGCTGTAGTGAGTGTTGACCTGAAAATAGTGAGGGATTGTTTGAATGCGATGAAGTGCTCGTAGGAGTGAGACTTTTTCCATCTCCGCTCCGCAACCCTGGAGGCTCATCGCAGTTCTTTAGTAAGTTTGGTGTGCCAGGGTTGCCTGTTGATTGTGCGAGCTTTGGTATGTGTGAGAGGGGCGATCGAGTCGAGAGCTGCAGCTATTGTGGTGTTATATAAAGCGGCAGCAACATCTGCATTGTGTAAGGAATTTATGTCTGTAAGAGGGAGGAGGGATTCAGAGAGTGAGTGTAGGTCAAGGTGTTTGAGGTTTCTGCGAGCGTGTGTAAGTTTGTGGAGTGGGGATTGTGCACCTGGAGAGGAGAGGGTAGAGAATGTGAGGAGGTTAGGGTCAGAGAGAGGGAGAGGTGAGTTAGAGACGTTAGATAGGGAACAGAGGCGGGTGAAGATGAGGTCCAGTGTGTGGCCATCTTTATGAGTAGCTGCAGAAGACCATTGAGCAAGGCCGCAGGAGGAAGTGAGGGATAGGAGCTTAGAGACAGACGAGTGGGAAGTGTCAATGGGGATGTTGAAGTCACCCATTATGATGGTGGGGATGTCAGCGGAAAGGAAGTGAAGCAGCCAGGTGGTGAAGTGGTCTAAGAAAGTGGTGGCTAGCCCTGGGGGTCGGTAAATGATGGCCAGTTGGAGGTCAGAGGGGGAATAGATGCGCACACAGTGCACCTCAAAAGAGGAGAGTGTAACGGAGGATGGCAGTGGGATTTGGGTGAAAGTGCAGGTATCTGACAGGAGAAAACCTACGCCTCCGCCATGTTTGCCGTTGGGGCGGGGGGTGTGGGAAAGGTGGAATCCGCCATACGAAAGTGCAGCTGGGGAGGCTGTGTCAGAGGGGGTAAGACAGGTTTCGGTGATGGCGAGGAAGGAAAGTTTGTTAGTAATGAAAAGGTCGTGGATGTAGGAAAGTTTGCTGCAGACGGAGCGAGCGTTCCATAGAGCACCTGTTAGTGCAACTGAGGAAGTGGGGATTAGCTGGATGGGTATGAGGTTAGAAGGGTTGCGACAGTTTGTAGAAGGTCGTGGATAGGAGGTAGAAGTAACTGTGGGGATATGGCGAGGAGGACCAGGATTTGGAGAGAAAGCTCCAGCAGTGAGGAGGAGCAGAGAAAGTGTTAGCAGGTGGGAGCATGAGAGAGCATGAGGTGGCTGTCTGTGTTTGGAGATCCAGGATTGAATGTTGAGGAATAATTCTCAGGAGGAGGTGAGATGAATGGGGAGGATGGAGGGAGAGATGAAGAGTTCCTTACTAGGTGTAGGGATTTGAGGGGTTACTAGAAAGTGGAGGACTACAGAGGAAAAAGTGAGAGCTAACAGAAACATAGTTAAAAGAGAGTAAGTGGTCAAAGTGTTGGTTACCTGACTCCTGCCCTGACTAACTGCCTCTGAAATAACTGCCACTTATCTCCAAAGCCACTTTGCACAAGAAGACGTGTGCACAACCCAGTACCCTAGTGTGGGGGCCATCATACAGTGTGGGAGATAATGTGGGGTCTTTGTATAGTTTGGGGGTCATCATACATTGTTGGAGCCATCAGCTTGGGGGCTACTAAGGGATCAGTATACTGTGTGGGGGTTCTATACAGTGAGGGGGAATTATATTGTGTATAGGAGAACATCATACTGGTTAGAGGGGAGCTCTACATGGGGGGAGACTCAGGACATTATTAAATCTTAAGTGGGCACTTGTTGTTATAGGGGAACTCAGGTTATCATGACTGTAAAAGGGGCACTATTACTTTCTAGGGGGCACAATGTGGGCACTGTTTTCTAGGACACTTGCACACGGCATTACTATATTTTAGAGGTTTGTTTTACCATCTAGAGAGCACACAGTAGGTGCAGTAATAGGGACACATTTTGCAGCAGTGGCTCAATATTGGGGTATCAGCAGGATGAGTAGTTTGTGCAGGTTGGGAATAGATGTGGTCAGTGCCTGAAATGTAAGGAGTCAAATGTGTCTTTGTTGTGATCTCTGCAGACCTGAGATTCTGAGCCCTGGCTGGAGAAGTTGTCATGTCGTTCTGGGAGAGATGGAAAAGACGGGAAAAGTGAACAATTTAATCAGAAAGAGCGTCAGCTGTAAGGTACTATATATAATGTAGCAACGGCATCTCTGCCTCTTGCCGGGCAGAGACACCGTTCCCCTCACCGCCGCGATCCAGGTCCAGCATCTTCCTGCTTCCCTGCTGCTGTGGTGCGCACCACGCACAGCTTCCCAGGCACTGTGCTTAAGAGTCCCCGGCCAATGGCCGGAGGACTTCTCCTATATAAGGAACCTCCTCCAAAATGGAGGTGCCTGTGCAAGGTTGTTGTTTTGTGTGCCAACACTTTCCTCAGCCCTCAGGTCCCGTTGCCTGTCAGTCCTGCCCGCCAGTCTGTCTAACAGTCCAGCCCGCCAGTCTGTCTAACAGTCCAGCCTGCCAGTCGGTCTAACAGTCCAGCCCGCCAGTCTGTCTAACAGTCCTGCCCGCCAGTCTGCCTACCTGGAGCACCTGTCTGTTACCTGCCGTGTCCGCCAGCCTGCCTACCTGGAGCACCTGCCAGTTACCTGTCATGCCTGCCAGCCTGCCTACCTGGAGCACCTGCCAGCTACCTGCTATGCCTGCAAGCCTGCCTACCCGGAGCACCTGCCAGTTACCTGCCGTGCCCGCCAGTCTGCCTACCCGGAGCACCTGCCAGTTACCTGCCGTGCCCGCCAGCCTGCCTAGCCAGAGCACCTGCCAGTTACCTGCCGTGCCCGCCAGCCAGCCTACCCGGAGCACCTGTCTGGCTATCAGCCGTACCTGCCTGCTTATCTACCCGGAGCACCCTCCAGCCTTCCTGCCGTGCTCAGCCGCTGTACCGGTCAGCTCCTGTCATCTGACCCGTGGGAGTCACCTGCTCTCACACAAGGTCGGTCCCAGAGTGGCAGCTGGTTCACCTGCCCGGTCCCTCCCTGGTTCACGGAGTCGACTAAGCCGCCGTGTGACCTGGGTCGGTCCGAGTAGGCACTTAGTTACGTCCCTCTGGTCCCTCTTTGCACTGAAGCACAGAGGTTCCACCACCCGGACCCGTAACATATAACTGTGCTGTGATCTCTTATACAGTATGTTCTGCAGGATTGGCATCTATCAATATATGTCACCATATGGCGGTAGTATCAGTGCTGGTCTTTGTATAGAGATTATTTTCAGTAACAGTCCGGTCATCTGCTGAGGTTCTCCTACATCCACTACCTGGGTGCGCCACTATAGTTGTAATCAGGGTTATCTGGTTAGGAACCCACTCAGAAGTTTCGCCCCCCCCCTGAACCAAAACCCTAGCTACGCCTCTGCACAAATTGCAAAACATTATAATTGGATTACACTCAGTATATCCAGATGGATAAACGTTGCTTTATTATTAACTCCTTAGTGACAAGGTCTGAATGACCTATTTTTTTCATTGACGTGACTATATGAGGCTTTGCTTTATGTGGAACAAATTGAATATTTTTAGCCCTGTTTTAGTGTACATATACATTACAACCTACTTTTTGTAAATTTTCTTTGCTGCTCAAATTTAGTAAAAAAGCTATTTTTTATGCTTTTATATTTTACTGTTCTTGTTTCATACCAAATAACCTATTGAATAAACTGTCCAGGTTATTACAGTTGTGTAGATACTTAATATGTGTAGAGTTTTAGTTTTTGTTATATTAATGTAATAAAATAAATGTTATATTAAAAATTGTTTTGTTTTTTTGTCATGGGGACTTTTTATTCATTATTACTTTTTTATTTTTTTGTAGATGTTTTATAAAAAAAAAATATTTTTTACAGAATTTTTCTCCAAAGAAATCATAAAAGAACACTGGGAACATTTTTTTTTTCTTTTGTCGTTCATTTTTTCTCAAAGTAACTGCAATCGTAGGAGTCCAAGTTACAGTGAAAAACAGCTCCCAGCTGTGCCATGCACCACTGGCTGAACTTTTCAGGGTCTGCTATTACCCTAGCAGAGACCTATTACCTATGCTGGCAGAGACCTGGTTATCAAGTGATTGCTAGCTGTTACTGGGGCATTAGCAGTGATGATTCTTCTAATCTCTGCATAGAGCTCACCGAGTGCTATGTAGTCATCAAAAGAGAAGACAGAAGCAGTAAGAAACCTCTTCTGTCTTCTCCCCAGGGTCCCCAGCTGTGTCTAGCAGCTGAGGAATGGAGCTGTTCATGCTAAATTGCAGAAGGAGTTTTATACCTGCACCTTAAATTTCTAATGGTGTGTAGTTGAGGCCCAGGACCAAGTACTAAACATTGTACTAATATAAATAACAGTATGCATTTTACTAGTATAACAAGTAGTCTACATAGTTCTAGTATAAAATAGAAGAAGCGAGGACGAGTAAAAATGGCATAAAGGGACAATATTTTATTATTCAAATATAAATATATAAATAGTAGTACCAAAGGGATACATACAAGAACATTGGGTGATCATAGGACACGGGAACATCCCGCTACAACTTGAAACCCCTCATAGATATACATTCCTATCCAAGATGGATACAGGTACAGTTCATAAAGAGTTAAAAATTTAAGAGGAAAAAAAGAGGGGAAAAAGAAGGGCATAAATCCGCAGGAAAAATGGGGACATAGAGAAAATACCAAGTGTCAGTGCAGCCAGGGTGAGATACCCATTATCTCAAGTGAAAAAATTGTACTATTCAAAAAATTAGACAAACTCACCCAGGCAGTTAGTATAATCTCTATGGTGTAGGGGGCACAGGGGGGCAGATCGTTCCCATCCACGGAGGGCCTCGACGCGCGTTTTGCGTCGGCTTATCAAGAGGCATGTGTTAATAGTACACAAGGATCTAGAATAAATAGGACCTTGATAGATCACATGGGCGATCATGTGATCGCCGCATCACGACTGCCGCGAGGCAGTCACGTTTCCCGCCGTCTTCTGCCTTCTTCCCGCCATCCGCAGCTGCTTCCCGCCTTCGGACGCCATCTTCGGGACGCCGCACGGGAAGAAGAGGGGCGTGGACGCCTAAAGCACGCGAGATCCGAAGCTCCGCCCCACGCTCCGCCCCACGCTCTGACGCTGCGCAAGGTCCTGGAAGGGAGGAAGAGCGACGCTGACGTCATCGGAGCGCGACGCCAGGTCCTCAACCCCGACGATCGACTGCGGAGCCGCGGCCTACGGAAGAAGAGCATCGCAAGGTAGGCCACGGTCCACTAGGGGGGAAGAGGATGCCGGATACCGAGGGGAGCTCCACTGCCACAGCCACCGCCAGCGTAACCGCTGCAGCAGTCATGCCATTCACCATGCCCTATATCCCGGGGGCAACCTGGCTACCCCAGTACTCAGGGGAGTCACATACTCTAAATGACTTTAGAGAAAGACTGGATAGCCTCTTCCAGGTGTACCCCCTCACAGAAGAGCAAAAAGTGAGCATCCTGGTGGCCCAATTAATCGGGGCAGCCCAAAGGGAGGTAAAGTCCTGGCCACCTGGGAGGAAGAGGACTGTCAGAGACATACTAACCCGGCTGAAAGACACATTTGACACCCGCACCTCAGCCGAAATAAAACTAAGATTTTATGGGTGCAAACAACGGGCACATGAGAGTATAAGAGACTATGCTCTAAACCTACAAGAGGCCCTGAGAGCCATTAAGCAGGCAGACCCTGACAGCGTGGGAAATGAAGATAAGCTGTTGACTGAACAAATTATTGAGGGTCTACTGTGCAATGCCCACCGAACCCAGTTGCGGGCAATGGCCTTACAGGACCCTGACCTGGACTTTGTTCAAGGACAGAGCCATCCGGGTGCTCCGAGAACCGGCACCAGGTGGCGCTGTGACCCACAGGCGCCCTGCTATCACTTACCACCAGGAGACGGCGCCCTTGTCTGCAGGGCCTGTGGGAGCTGATGCGCAGGCTTTAAACAGTGACCCGGCTACAGACCTGCACCATCAGGTCCTAGAGCTGACTAAGAGCGTTGCCGCGCTAACCAGAACTGTGCAGTCTTTACAGGTTTCTTCTCCAGGAAAGATCCAGCTGGCATCCGGACCGGAGGACGTCCCGTGGTGCCGACTGAGGAGGACCCCACCGGCCAGAGGAAGACCCAGCGACAAATACAACGAGGACGGACGACCCATCTGCCGCCGCTGCAATCAACCCGGACATGTGGCAAGGTACTGTCATTTAAACGGGCACAACCTGGGGTAGAGGGACAACCCCCAGGCATAAGACCATCAGGCCCATCAAACTGGCGTGATAAATACGTAGGGGGACGTCCAATCTTGCCTGTGGTACTGGATGGCATTCCTATGAGTGCCCTACTAGACACTGGGTCACAGGTGACCACCATCCCGTACGTGCTCTTTAAACAGTACTGGAATGACTCGGACATAACCCGCTACCCAGATGACGACCTGAGTATCATCGCCAGCAACGGTCAGCCAGTGCCGCAGGTGGGATTCAAAGAGGTGACCATTAAGATCGGTAAAGTCGAACTGGCGGCACAAGGACTGATTATAGTGGACATAGACCGTCATAAGAGTCACCCTAGAATAACCTTGGGAACTAATGTGATTGAAAATTGTCTTGCAGAGGTGATTCTCATTTTACAGCAGGTTGCCAAGAACGCCAGTTCCGGCCAGCAGCGTGTGCTCCAAAAAGAGATCCGGGCACTGATGAAGCGGCAACAGGTGGAACTATCTGGTGGTGAGATAGGTAGCGTGAGAATGTGTGACCTGTTGCCTATTGCCATGCCCCCAAAAAGTGAGATGATGATTTGGTGCCGGGCAGCTATTGGTCTAAGAGGTAGAGACTACCAAGCAATGGTAGAACCCGTCTACTCAGACAGTAGGCCCACCATTTTGACAGCACGGGGGGTGGTCGATGTACGCCATGGGAGGGTGCCCGTTCGCATCATAAATATCGGGGAGAGAGAAGTACACCTGCCCCGGTATGCCACGCTAGCCAAATTGTTCACCATCAACCAGAACTCTGTACAGGCCGTGGAACCCTTGCCTCCATCTCAACCAGAGGAAGGTAACGGCTCTAAGAAACCAATGGAGGACCGGTGTCAGCAACTGCATTTGGGTACTGACTCCACTCCCTCACACCAGAAACAGGGAGTCTATCGGGTGGTTCGAGAGTACGAGAGAGTGTTTAGTAAACATCCGCTAGACTTCGGGCGAGTAAAGGGGGTAGAACACCACATCCCCACGGGAGACCATCCTCCCATAAAGGAGAGATACCGACCCGTACCCCCGACACACTACCAACACGCCAAGGGGATGCTTAGAGACATGAAGGAGGCTGGGGTAATCAGGGACAGCTGTAGCCCCTGGGCAGCTCCACTAGTCTTAGTGAAAAAGAAAGACAACACCATGAGAATGTGTGTAGACTACAGGAAGGTCAACCGTATCACACACAAAGATGCGTACCCGTTACCAAGGATAGAAGAGTCCTTAGCTGCATTAAAATCTGCTAACTTCTTCTCTACTTTGGATCTCACTAGCGGGTACTGGCAGGTTCCTGTAGCAGAGGCGGACCGGGAGAAGACCGCATTCACCACCCCGATGGGTCTCAGTGAATTTAACTGTATGCCGTTCGGGCTCTGCAACGCACCAGGAACCTTCCAACGGTTGATGGAATGCTGTCTGGGACACCGGAACTTCGAGACGGTCCTGTTATACCTGGACGATGTAATCGTCTATTCCAAGACCTACGAGGACCACCTGAAACACCTGGCAGAAGTGTTTGAAGCTCTGGCAAACTACGGCCTAAAGGTGAAACCCTCCAAGTGTCACCTCCTGAAACCAAAGGTGCAGTACCTGGGACACGTGGTGAGTGCTGACGGAGTGGCTCCCGACCCTGATAAGATCACCGTAATTAAGGACCGGCCAAGACCCTCCAGCATAAAGGAAGTGCGGCAGTTCCTCGGGTTGGTAGGCTACTACCGAAGATTCATTCCCGGTTTCACCAAAATGGCAGCCCCTATGCAGGACCTCCTGATAGGTCAATCTCGGAAAGCCAAAAACCAGAAGCAGCCCTTTAGGTGGGAAAAGCTGGAAGAGGAGTCCTTCTGCCAGCTGAAGATGGCCCTCACGGGGGATGAAATCCTGGCATATCCAGACTACAGCCAGCCCTTTATCCTCCACACGGACGCAAGCAACATCGGGCTAGGAGCCGTACTGTCCCAGATCCAGCAAGGGAAAGAACGGGTAATCGCTTACGCCAGCCGAAAGCTACGGCCCACGGAGAGGAACCCTGAGAATTATAGCTCATTCAAGCTGGAGTTCCTGGCAGTAGTGTGGGCAGTGACCGAACGTTTCAAGCATTACCTTGCCTCCTCCAAATTCACCGTGTACACGGATAACAACCCGTTGACACACCTGGACACTGCAAGGCTCGGTGCCCTGGAACAGAGATGGATGGCCCGCCTGTCCAACTTTGAATTCACCATCAAATACCGGGCAGGACGATCAAATGCCAACGCGGGTGCCCTGTCTAGAATGCTGAACTTACCGGACGTAGGGGAAGATCCAGAAGATCTGGAAGAAGTTGAGCTCCCTGCGTTCCACCGTCATGGGATTACCCTGTATTCCCACCGTGTGAAGGACAGGCGCTCAATCCCTTGCCCCACTACAACTGGGCGGAGACGCAAGACAGTGATCCCGCAGTCCATTTAGTGAAGGAAATACTGACCCAGGCCGATGCCCGTCTTGACCCAGATGCTCCGGAGGAGACCAAGCAACTGTGGAAGGAGAAAAGTAAGCTGTTCCTCTACAGGGAGAAGCTGTGCCGAAGAATGGTTAACTCTCGAACACATGAGTTGACCTGGCAGGTAGTGGTCCCAAGACGAGACGCGGCTATGGTTCTGGAGGCATACCACAACGGAGCAGGGCATTTCGGATGGAAGAAGCTGGAGTTCTTGTTGCGTGAACGGTTCTACTGGGTAGGCATGAGAGGAGCCATCGAGAGGTGGTGCAGAGACTGTGGCCCGTGCCACCTGAGAAGAAAGGACCGTGCTAGCCAGAAGACTCCCTTGCAGCCCATCATCACCAGACAGCCACTGGAACTGGTAGCCCTGGACCATGTGAAACTGGCTCCAAGCAGATCTGGGTATGTCTACGCCCTCACAATCGTAGATCATTACTCCCGGTTCCTGGTGGTGGTCCCGGTCAAGGACTTAACGGCTCAAACAGCAGCTAGAGCCTTCCAGCAGCACTTCTGCCATCCACACGGGTACCCGGACCAAGTGTTGACAGAATAAGGACCAGCCTTCGAAGCGGAGGTCTTCCAGGAGTTCTGCAACCTGTATGGCTGCAAGAAGATAAGAACAACGCCGTATCACCCTCAAACCAATGGACTCTGCGAGAAGATGAACCAGGTGGTGATAGATCGGCTAAAAACATTGCCCCTGGAAGAACGCAGTCTGTGGCCTGAGAAACTGCCCGATCTGGTGGACCTGTATAACCACATCCCTGTAGGTTCCACCAACTGTACCCCGGCTTACCTAATGAGAGCAAGACCTGGTAAGCTGCCTATTGACCTGGATATGGGAGTCCTGACGCCTGAGGACACCTCGCCAGAGGCAGACTGGGATACAGAACGGCAGCAGCAGTATCGGAAAGTACAGGAGAGCGTCGAGCGAAGTCTGTCTCAAGCTAGAGAAAGGCAAGAGAAGGCTTATAACCAGTATGCTCCCGCTGTTCCCCTGGTACCTGGAGAGCAGGTCTTGAAGAGGAAGAGGCGGCTCCACAAGTTGGACGACCAGTGGGAGAAGGACCCGTACACCGTACTGCCATCAAGCCATGAGAACCCAAATATCTGCATAATCAGTAAGGATGGAGGAGAAACCACAGCCATTGTCTCCAGAGACCACCTGAAGAAGTGTCCCAAGCAGCTGCAAAGCCCTGAAGAAGATCAAGAAAACCCTCAACCCGCAGAGGAAAGGGAAGAAATGATCAGTACCGTACTCGGAGACTTCCCCCGGTCTTGGACACAAGTAAACGGCGCTGTTGTGGTACCCGTCCTCACCTTTCTCCAGCCAGCCCCGCAAGTGCCTACAGAGGAACCGGTAAAGCTGGAAGATCAGCCGGCCCAAGAGGCAGAAGAGTCCACACCAGCAGTACAGGAGGATCAACCCTCTGCTAGTAGTGAGCCTGCTGTGCCCCTAGTGAGCCAAAGAGTGCGCAGAAAGCTGCCCAGCTTGCCCATAACACCTCCTACACCCTGTAGTGCAGAACCAGTTAGTGAGCTCCGTAGGTCCATTAGAGTCACTAGAGGTCAGATGCCCGCTCGCTGGAGAATCTAAACCAGTGCACTGTAAAGTTGACTGTTTATTGAAAAATGTTTATGGTTTATGTTTGTTGCCTGTTACTAATTATGTTTCTCAGTTACCCTGCAGATTTATTTGGACTAACAGGTTATGGACACTGGATAACCGGAACAGTTTTGTAGATAGTTGCACCTTGGTGCCTCTTGCGAAGACGGCCGCGGAAGAGAAAACCTGTCTGGCGTGGCCTCCTTGCGGCCCAAAGTAGTTAGTCTACCCTTGCAGCCACGCCCAAGGACAACGCAAGGGGTTTGCTTTGGACAGGTCCCCTATTCTGTGCCAAGACTTCGCCTTGTTGGGTGACATGGACACCCCCTTTGTTTCATAAACTTCACCTTGGGTGATATGGACACCCGGTCACGGAAACGCCGTGACCTCTACAGACTAAAGCTTCTTGTAAATATGTTGTCTTATTATTGTTATACCTTGTATTTATGTTTCTTTAAAAAATGTGTTTAGTCCCGGAGTACTAAAATTTACTAGGGGGGAATGTGACACCCCAGGGGTCTGGTTGCCACAGTAATAGAGATATTATGTCTGAGAGCAAGTAGGAGGTTTCTCTGGTCAGGAGCCCTAAACATGCAACACGGCCCACCCAGACCTGGGAGGGGAGGAATCTGCCCTTATAAACTGGGTCTGGGGCGGGATTAGGTCAGTCAGAGCCTGGAGTGAAGTTCCAGACACAGGGAAAGCAAGAACAGGAGCTCTGTAGGAGCAGCAGCTGAAGGCCAGGGGCTGTGAGCAGAGATATAGCTCGCCCTGGCTGAGGACACTAAAACCGGACACAGGAGTCCGAGGCTGTGGGGACTGATATACACCCAGCAGCAGAAACCAGCCGGCAGGGGATTCCAGGTCCTCTGGCCATAGAAGCCCGGAGGCTCAGTCACAAAGAAGGGACCAGCACCGCCATCCAGGAGCGGAGGCTAACAGAAGGCCCCAAGTCACCAGCCATACGGGTGAGCACCACACGGTATACTCAGGGACGTGGGCTACTTGTAACCGCTGACAGCAAGGTAGCCAGGAAGAGTGCAGATAAACGGGGAGGCCTACAACTCCACCTGGCCAGGGGAACTCCTGCTTGCTCGCAGACTGACCAGGCCCCTTATACTAGCCAGTACTCCCGGGAGGGTCTGCCTTGTACCATCAGTAAAGACCCTGAACTGCACCTCACGTCTCTGTGATTCCTTGCCGCACCAGCACCATTAGCACTGGGACCCTCACACCATCACTCCCATCATCTTCCACATTAGCTGCCCTGAGGCAATACTTCTCCCGTGGGGAGTCATCCCATACTCGGCTGCGCGAACAACATCAGCCTCAGCAGTCTGCAGCGCAGCGGCGGTCCCCACTGACCTCAATCCACGGGTGGCGTAGTCGGACACTTATTCCAATACAAATAGACTGCCACTGGTTTGACCACCCTGGGCACGGACCGGGTCACCGCCACACGGAGACTACAACCTCCAGCATTCTACAACAGGCCCGGTTCCGGGTTCCCCTGCACAACACAGGCCCAGGGGGCGCGTCAGATACACAAAGTACTGCTGCTTTCTGTGTGAGTGGGATAGTCATGCAAGAGAATATCACTACAATAATAGAGACTGGCCTCTCAGACATTCACTTCAGTCAGGGAGCAAAAATATCCTGCATCCAGCACTTGTTGACCCAGATAAAATTTTGTTACCACCATTGCATATAAAGTTGGGCCAAAAGAATAACTTTGTATAGGCAATGGATAGGAATTAGTGATGAGCGAACATGCTCGCTACTGCTCGGTGCTCGTCCGAGCAGCTCACTGCTCGAGATGCTCGGCGCTCGCCGAGTATTTACGCGGTTTTGTCGGGATGGGCTCAAACGTCTTTCCATGTGGATATTCATTAAAGAAGCATTGAAACTGATGTGAGTGCTGGGACTTCATTGTTTCTATGGACTGCAGCCTTACATGTGCAACACAGATCTGTACGGAGTGCTGACCCTTCTATTGAGCATTACAGTGATTGGCTAGATGCACAATGTCATCAGGTCTATATCAAATCTGGCGCCGACATACTCGTCACAGTCTACTCCGCAATCAGGCAGTGTAGGGAAAGGTGCTGCTGAGCTAGGGAGAGATTTGGTTGTTTATTAGTTAGTGTAGGTATACCAAACTATATTAGAGACACATATCCATCTCAACTAACAGTACTTCTGAGGACTAATCCAGCTGCAGAGATATCAGTGCTAGACAGGCAGGCGGGGTATATAGCTGACTGCAGTGCATATAGCAAGAGGCTCCATTCCAGTTCTGCCTGTTGCAGCTTCCTACAGGAGGGAGAGGAGGCGGAGCCTGCCGTGTGCTTTCTGGACTGAGTGAGCTGTGTGTTTGGAGAGAGCTCCTGGAAAGGGAGGTAATTATTTCCATCTGGGACTTTTTGTATGCCCCCTTCCCAGGAAAGAAGGCTCATAGTGGGACTGGCCTCCGGGGCTCGGCCCCCGGCTCCCACCTCCCGGTCAAAGCCGGCGGGGGGTGGGAGGAACACCAACCCGGCTAAGGCTGCAACATCAGGCCGAGGCAGCAAGGGTTCCAGCATGAAGACCCGGATGACCCCCGAGGCTACGACCTCGGCGGCTCCTCCCTCCGGAGGTAGGTCAAGTGCCAGCAGAGGTGCTGCAGCGGTGCCCCTGGATTGGGGTACCAAAGGGTCGAGGGAGGCAACCGTCACCTATGCCTCCCGTGTCCATGCGCACCTCTGCGAGTATGAGGACACCTCAAAAAAGCTAAGTTCCCTCTGGGGGGAGTTGAGGGTAGCTCAGGAGAGGTCAGAAAGGGCTTCTGGCAGCAAGAAGCCTGAGCTATCCGCCGTGGTCCGGAAGATCAAGCGGGCCATACAAGAGCTGAAGGACCGCAGGAGCACCATCATGGCGGGCAGTGGACCCTTCAAGGAGAAGCTGCAGAATGATGACCGCTTCAAAGCCATGACCGGTGGAGCTCTGGAGGGGTCGCAGGGCCCCTGCCAGGCGGTGGAGGAGGAGGAAGAGGTATGCTTGGAGGAGGTTGCACCCTACCCACCGCCTGGTGGCCTGGTAAGTGATCTCCAGGCATCGCATAGCGGGATAGCCCCTGAGCAGATGGCTCTCCCGTCTGATTCTAGCCCTTCAGAGGGCAGCGGGAGTGAGGGGGAGGATGAGGAGGATGGGAGTAGCAGTAGTGAGGGGGGCTGCCTTATCATGCAGCAGATCCAGCAGTTTGAGTCCCCGGTACGTTTTGGTCAACTTACGTTCGGGGATGAGATCTGTGAGGATGAGGCACCTGGGAGGGGGATGAAGAGAAAAGCAAAAAAATAAAAAGAAGAAAACATCTATTGCACATAAGTTTGTGTATGTCCCCCTCTCTGGGGCCCCCCTGTCCCGTTGTGTGGCACCCGCCACCCACCCCGGCTTGGACTCTGTTGTGGGTCCACAGCGAGGGAGCGGGGAGAGTATAGGCCATGGCACGCAGAGCGCTGCCTCTGTTTGTGGTAATGGAGGCAGTGGGTCAGAGGTGTCTGATATGGAGCATGGCGTGGAGGGCGGCCCGACGGTGGGTGTTATCAGTGGTGGTGCTCGGGCTGGATCCCCTGTAAGAGGGGGGTCTGGCCTGGCACCTGGTGCGCCTGCTGGCGTGTGGGGGGCGGCGTGTACATCTGCCGCTGCCTACTGCGCTGCCGGCGGCGCACCGACAGCCGGGGCCGCATCTCCGGCGGCGTGTGCTGGGGTGTCTGGGTCCCTCACACACGGATCCACTAAAAAATCTGGATCACTTTTAGGGACCCAGAAACCTGGTAAGGTAAAGGGCGCGGGGCCTGCAGCTACGGCAGAGCCGGCTCATAAGCGTAAGGTGGGGCTTGCTCCCCTGGCAAAATCCGCGGCGAGGTCGGCAGGGGCCCAGTAATGGGTAAGCGCGGGGGGCTCCACCGCCGGTGGGTGCCGAGGGGGAGTGGCCTAGCCTGGGGCCGGCCGCCAGAGCTGGAGTGGCCAGGCTTTTTGTTGTGAAGGGTGTGACGGTAGGGGGTGTTATGCACCTGAGAGCTGATGCCGCTGGTCTAGGGGCCCCTGTGAGGAGACCCGGATCCGGGTCGGCTCCGAGGGTCCCGGCACGGCCGGCTTTGGGGGGCGTGGCCTCCCAGCCATCCACGGCACCAGTAGGAGTGGCCTCTGGGGCCCCCACCATGCAGCCTGGTGCGGGGGGCGTGGCCTCCCTGTCACCCATGGCACTGGTGGGAGTGGCCTCTTGGGCCCTTACTGTGCTGCCTGGTGTGAGGGGCGTGGCCTCCCTGTCATCCATGGCACCGGTGGGAGTGGCCTCGCGTGCAAACCTCGCGTTCAAAGTGGGCGTGGCTCAGCCCGAAAAGGGGCGGGGCTTAACGCTGGAAGCTGCTGCTGGGAGCAGTGGTGCCACGGTTGCAGCTGGAAATGGAGGTGGTGCCTGCCTGTCGGTGTCCTCTGTGCCTGTGGGCTTATCTGGGGCAGGGGCACTGGCAAAAATGGTAGCAGCACCTGGTTCCCAAGACCCCCCGGCAGGGAAGGTGCTGCCAGCAGGTGGCAGCAGTAATAATGATGCAAGCAATGGCGGACATAAAACTGCTGGTAGAAAATGTGACCAGAAACGGAAAAATTGTGACTCCAGTGTGCGTGTGAGTGGGAGTGGGGCAAGTGGGGTGACTGTTGACATGGATGGGGATGGCGTGGGTATGAATGTGGCTTTGGTTGAGGATGTGAGTGTTGGTGTGTCTGTGGCAGGGGGAAAGAATGGTATGTCTGTTGGTAGTGGGGGGAGTGGGGACAGGGCTGGTCCATCTGCCCCCCCGGCTGCTGGTCCCCGGAGTTTTGCGGGGGTAGTAGCCGGGGCCTCGGGGTCTTCTCGGGGGGCTTCCTCACCTCTGGACCTCAGGGATGGTGACTTGCGATGCCGTTTCCTGGAGGCCCTCAAGAAGGGAGAACGGACAATCGAAGTAGAGGGAAGAGAGGTGGACCTGGCCTTTTGGCTGGATAGACATGGCCTGGCCGCCTTCCAAGATAAAAGGGAGGGGGAGACAGTGTGGTCCCTCCCAACAGCCGGGCAGGGGGTGGCCAGGAGGAATGTAGTCCGTCTTCGGTGGAGGGGCAGTGAAGCGTGCCCGCCAAGAGCGAGGGTCGTGGAGCTCCTCCTGAAGATGAACTTCAGGGCGACTGACATCTTTGCCCTGATCCATCCTTTTGGTACCCCCATCTTCGACATCAGTTTTGTTCAGCCGGAGGGCCTAGAGCTTTTCTGGTCGAATTTTCTACTGGTGAAGGGGGAGCCCGGCTGGCGAGACTTTGCCGTGCAGGCGGTGTCTAGCCAAAATGGCGTAAAGAGGGTGACCGTTCTAACCAATAACGAGTCATTCTCTGGTATTGACATAGTGACGTGGCTTTCTCGCTATGGGGAGGTCACAGACGTCCCAAAGAAAAACAGGGACGAGTTTGGCATTTGGTCAGGGGGCTGGACCTTCATGATGAGGTTGAAGGTCTCAGGCGGTAGTGTCACCCACATCCCCTCCTCAGCATTTCTGGGAGGGACAGGATCCTGATCTTCTACCAGGGGCAACCGAAGGTCTGCCACAGGTGTGGTGATCCCCGCCACTTCAGCGCGGGCTGCAAGGTGCAGAAATGTGCCTTGTGTGTTGGGGTAGGTCATCTTGCCGCGGCCTGTGGTGACATTAGGTGTCATCTGTGTGGTGACCTAGGTCACCCGTATAGCCGCTGCCCCCGCTCCGTTTCTAACACCATCTCTGGTCAGGCGAGGTTGAGCCGAAGGGGGGATCCCCGGCGGTGCATCCTCTGCTGGAGCTGGAGGTGGGGGCGGGAGAGGAGCTGAGGGGCCGGTGAAGGAAGGCGAGGCCAGTTCATCTGCCCACCAGTGGCAACAGGTGAGGTGCCGTGGGGATAGGGGGCAGGATAAGCCTCGTGCGACTGGGGTGATGTCTGTCCCCACCCCAGAAGCGGCAGCCAGAGCCCCTGAGGCCCTGGGGGAGGAGGCGGTGAACGAGGAGATCAGGAGGATGGAGAGGGAGGAGGTGGCTGCTTCTGATGATTCCTCCCAGTATGAAAGTCTGGACGAGGAGGTGGTGGAACAGCCTAAAAAATCAGGTGACAGTAAGACCAGTAAGAGTCGGAGGAGGAGGAGGAACCGAAAAGGGGCAAAAACATCTAAAGCCCCACCCCTGGCCACTAAGGTGCCTACGGAAGGGCTCACCGGCTCCCCTCTGATCCCCCTCTCCAACCGGTTCCATGCCCTTGATGACTCTGCTGTGTCGGAGGTCGGGGGCGAGGGACCGGCGGTAACATCTGAGGTGCCTTCAGGGAGCGGCGGGGTCCATCCTCCTGGGGGCTCACTTTCCTCTGGGGGGGGACTGCCCCGGGGTCCAGAGGTGAGGAACCCAGTGCTGGGAAGGAGGTGTCGAGTACTATGGACACCTTTGTGTCACTAAAGAGGAGGGGAGAGTCTGGCTCCTCCTCTGAAGGTGAGCACAAAAAATCGGGGGGGTACGGTCAAAAAGAAGGCCGTCTAACTCAATCACCCATGATGGCGGAACCTACCCCGTTGACTCTGGCGTTGATTAATGTTGCCAGTATAAAGTCAGATGCGGCCAGATTTATGACCTTTGATTTTTTCAACCGAGTTGAGGCTGACATTTTATTTTTGCAGGAGACCAGACTAACGGACATGGGGGCCATTTACAAAGCAAGGAGGGAGTGGAGGTGCCGGCCCTCATACTGGTCTCTTGCGGTCGAGCCGTATAGCGGGGTAGCGGTCCTTTTTAAGGCCGCTTCGGTGGAATGCAGATGGGTGATCAAGGTAGAAATGGGGAGGTGCTTGGTCCTTGACATCTTCATGAGGGGACAGGAGCTCCTGCTCATTAATATCTATGGTCCACAGTCAAAGTGGGACTGTAAATGTCTCTTCCTGAAGATCAAGCCCTATCTTTTTACCAGCCGGCAGGTGGTCTTCGGTGGGGACTTTAATACTATAACTAGATCCCGTGATAGGGGAGGCCCCGGAGACCGAAGGCTGGCTTTTGATAGTAATACTCTGAACAGCATAGCAAGCGAAGCTCGCCTGGTGGATGTCCACATCCGGTACACCCCAGGTCACGGGGGTTTCACCTTTCATAGGGGTAGTTGTAGGTCTAGGATAGATAGGTTTTTTTTTAAAGGAGGAAGCCGTCTCTTCTGCAGTGTCCGCTGTTGAGGTGGAATTCTCCGATCACTGTTTCATTTTCTTTTACTTGAATGTTACAGAGACTCCCCGGATAGGGAGAGGCCTATGGAAGCTGAATTCGTCCCTGTTGGAAGAAGCGGATGTAAGACAATCCTTTGAGGAATTTCTTCAGAGCCAGGTACCTCTCTTGGGTCTCTGTAGCAGTAAGTCTGAGTGGTGGGAGATCTTCAAAAGAAGGGTTGTGGGCTTCTTCCGTCAGCTCTTGAGCCTCAGGGCCCTGAACAGGCACTGCCTGTATCGGGAGCTGGGGAGGAAACTCGAGCAGCTCGTCTCGACTGGAGGGGACCGTGAGGAAATCTTCAGGGTGAAGGCCTTGCTCAAGGGGTGCCAGTATGATAGGCACACATCCTTAGTTTTTGAGAGGGATTTCGGGAGGTACCGCTCGCCCGACCCCTACGGGAACTGCAGGATGTCAGTGAGTTGCAAGATGGTAACAGGACTCATCGACAGTACGGGTTCCCTGAACAGATCCAAATCAGGGATCCTGGAGGTGGTCAGATCCTTCTACTCACACCTCTTGGGAAGGAGGGATCCAGATCGGGATGAGATGTCGGCTTTCCTGGCTGAAACCATCCCAGAGCCAGGGGATGACCCCTCTCTTCATGTTTTGGCAGAAACAATCAGGGAAGAGGAAGTGAGACAGGCCTTTGATGGGCTCCGGCCCAAAAAATCGCCCGGTCCGGATGGCTTAACATCCGAGTTTTACAGGACTTTTAGGGACTCTTTGGTCCCCCTCATGACTGAGGTTTTTAATGAATGTCTCTCCTCGGACATTCTGCCCGGTTCAATGAGGAAGTCCGCCCTGATTATCCTGTCAAAGGGTAAAAACGCGTCCCGTATTGAGAATTGGCGTCCCATAGCGCTTCTCAATACGGACCGAAAGGTTCTGGCAAAGGTGCTTTTTAATCGGTTGGTGAAGTTTGCACCCCGGCTCCTTTCAGGGACCCAGCACTACTCTGTTCCAGGCCGCAGTACTTTTAGTGCTGTGCTCGGTGTCCGAGAGGCAGTGGAGCAGGGCAGGGCAGGTCACTGGAAGGGGTACTTGCTGTCCTTAGATCAGGCGAAGGCCTTTGACCGGGTTAACCATGAGTACCTCTGGTCCGTTCCTCTGAGGTACGGTCTGCCTGGGAGGTTTGTTGATTGGTTGAGAGTGTTATACAATGGGGCAGAGACTTTTCCGCTTGTGAACGGTTGGGTCGGACACCATTTTAAGGTGAAGTCTGGTGTCCGCCAGGGCTGTCCTCTGAGCCCACTGTTATACGTGTTCGCGATCGACCCCTTTTTAAGGAGAGTGGAACGCGGACCGTTGGTGGGAGTCGGGATGGACCGGGCGGAGCCAGAGACCACCTTGAGGGTAGTGGCGTACGCCGACGACGTTTCCCTTTTTGTATCCTTGAGAGAGGAGGCAGACTGGGTCATGTCTGAGGTTGAGCGCTACTCTGTGGCATCTGGGTCCATGATCAACCAGGATAAGTGTGAGAGTCTCTGGCTGGGAGGGGGAGATCCAAGTTTTGATCTCCCGAACACCCTTCCAGGGCCTCAGGCCACAGCAAAAATTTTAGGCATCAGTTTCGGCCCGTGGGACTATCCCCAGCAAAACTGGGAGGGCAGACTTAAGATTGCCGCCCAGAAGGTGGATCAGTGGAAGGGATGGTCCTTGACCCTGAGGGAAAGGGTTAACCTGGCCAAGGGGTATTTGCTCCCATTATTATTATACCTGGGCAGCGTCTGCATCTTGCCAGAGCCTCTTTGGACACGGGTCTACAGCCTGTTCTTCCAACTATTATGGGGGAATAGGCTGAACCTAATCAAGAGGGAGGTCACGTACTGCACGAGGAGACTAGGAGGGTTGGGTATGGTCAACCCAGTGGTGTTTCTAGTAAACACCTTTCTTAAGGCAAACATCGCCAATGTCTGGTTAGAGAGGGCTCCTCCGTGGGTATTCTCCTGTAGGGGGTGGTTTCGGCCTTTCTTCCAGGAATAGGAGACAGGAGGGCGGATGAAGGACCTTCGAAAGCCTCATCGGCATCTTCCGGCTTATGCTACCCTGGTTGTGAAGGTGATCCGCCGGTGGGGTCTGGGAGTGTGGGAGATCAGGACCTTGTCAAGGAGCTTACTTGACAATAGGGTTCTGTTGACCCACTTCCAGAAGCCTCTGGCGCTCAAGGATTGCCCAAGCCGAGATCTGGAGGTGGGGCTCGGGTTATTAAACTCTAAGCGGATCCCCTTGAAGTTTTGGGACTTGGCTTGGCGCTGCTTCCATGGGAGACTGTATGTGAGGGACAACCTGAAGTACAAGAACTCTGATGACCAGGATTGTCCCCGCGAGGAGTGTGACGGCATGCTCGAGAGCATGGAGCACTTCCTGTTTCGGTGTCCCTTTAATACAGAGGTCTACAAGAGGGTGGGTGCTTCCATTGGCTGGCCCAGGCTGGCAGGCCTTTCCTATGCGGAGTGGGCCTACGGGGCATTCAGGTCCCTTGGTGGCCGAGATCGGGGCACAGTTTTCTTAGTTAGTTTAGTGACTAGGTTTTACACTTGGAATGCACGGTGTTTAGTGTCCACCCAGCAGAAAGTCCTCCCCCGGGAAGAGGTGATTAGGAACATCCTGGGTGACCTGGCAAAAGTGCGCTCGCTGGAGTATGAGAGGCTGGGTGCAGGGATGGCCTCCCTTCTATGAAGGGGGTTCTCATTTAATGTGCCCTAGGGAGTAGAGATGAGTGTTGTTCGACTCGAACTGTTCGCCAATCTCAAATTCGAGCTGTTTTGGACGGTGTTCGAGCCGTTCGCCGAACACGAACGATTTGAAAAAAAATCGGCTGTTCGAGGTTATGTTCGATAACTGTTCGTGCACCAAAATCATAACTGGATTTTTTCTCAGTAATGCTGAAAATTAATGTTAATACGCAGTTTGAGTGTTCAGCGGGGCGGGGGAGGGGCAGGGGATGGATCTCTGCAGGAATAATGAAGATCTCCATTTTTTTTCTCTTTCCCGCATTTACAGTGGGGAGGTGCAATCTGTCAGCCTATCAGCAGAGCACACACGGAGCGAACTGCTTTTTTTCACACAAGCAAGGGCATGTGTCATTGGCAGTGTATGTCACATGTCCTTGCCCTATAAGACCCAGCCATTTTCCCCATCGCCACCATTTTCTCACTGCTGCAGCTGCGTGTTAGACGGCAACGCTGTTGCTGTGTGCGCTATACCTTGTTAATTTAAAGCCAATTTTCGCACAAAACTACAGATAGCTTGGGAGTAGTGAATAGTTGTGATTGCAGTGCTTTTAAGGACTGGGTTACAGCATTTCCTACGACTTTTATCAGGCAGGTCTGTGCTCTTAAATAGATAGGTTGGGAGTAAAGACTAATTGTAATTGCAGTCCTTTTCAGGACTAAGTTACATCAGTTCCTATCAGTTTGCAGGTCTGTGCCAGTGCTGTGCAAGTTTTTTTCACAGCATTTGGCTAAATCTAGCAAAGCTAATCCTTTTTGGCCTATTGCAGAGTGTGTTAGTCAGTGGAGTAGACTATCTGTGTTGCAAGCTACACCACCTGTGTATAGAATACCAATTTTTTTACTGCACCTAGTGTAGTAAAACCTTTTGGGCATAGCAGCATTCTATTAGTCCATCTATACTGACCTCCATAAGGTTGCAAATTGAATATAATATTTTTCTGCATCTAGCTCTGAAAAAATATTTGGGCTTCTAGCAGTGTGTGGGACTTGTTCTATTAGTCCATCTATACTGACCTCCATCAGGTTGCAAATTAAAAATAATTTTTATCTGCATCTAGCTCTGAAAAAATATTTGGGCTTCTAGCAGTGTGTGGTACTTGTTCTATTAGTCCATCTATACTGACCTCCATCAGGTTGCAAATTGAGTATAATTTTTTTCTGCATCGAGCTCTGAAAAAATATTTGGGCTTCTAGCAGTGTATGGGACTTGGTCTATTAGTCCATCTATACTGACCTCCATCAGGTTGCAAATTAAAAATAACTTTTATCTGCATCTAGCTCTGAAAAAATATTTGGGCTTCTAGCAGTGTGTGGGACTTGTTCTATTAGTCCATCTATACTGACCTCCATCAGGTTGCAAATTGAATATAATTTTTTTCTGCATCTAGCTCTGAAAAAATATTTGGGCTTCTAGCAGTGTGTGGGACTTGGTCTATTAGTCCATCTATACTGAACTCCATCAGGTTGCAAATTGAATATAATTTTTTTCTGCATCTAGCTCTGAAAAAATATTTGGGCTTCTAGCAGTGTGCGGGACTTGGTCTATTAGTCCATCTATACTGACCTCCGTCAGGTTGCAAATTGAATATAATTTTTTTCTGCATCTAGCTCTGAAAAAATATTTGGGCTTCTAGCATTGTGTGGGACTTGGTCTATTAGTGCATCTATACTGACCTCCATCAGGTTGCAAATTGAATATAATTTTTTTATGCATCTAGCTCTGAAAAAATATTTGGGCTTCTAGCAGTGTGTGGGACTTGTTCTCTTAGTCCATCTATACTGACCTCCATTAGGTTGCAAATTGAATATAATTTTTTTCGGCATCTAACCCAGACAATAGTTTTGGCCTAATACCACAGTTTGGCCACTCAGCCATCCATTGTTTTTTTATGCAAACAACTCCTGAGTTGTGAATTAGTTAACCACCAAAATGAGTGGAAAAAGGCCTGCTGCTGGTGGAAAGGGGAATAGGCGTGTTGGGAAGGGGAAAAAAGGTTGTGTCCGTGGGGTAGGTGTTAAAGCAACAGTAACATCTGCAGAAGAAAGACCATCTTCCAGCCAAACTAAAATGTCTACTTCTTTTAGCGGACAATGTGATAAGATCCCTTTCTTACGGCCATGCCAATCGCTACAAATTCCAGATGAGGCACAAAAACAGCAGGTGCTTCAACGGATATCAAGTGCTCCTTTAAGTGGGCTCTCCTCCACATCAACTTCAACATCACAAATACTCCAGTCCTCAGAGGTGTCACCCCAATCGCACTTGCTTCCTCACAGCTCCCAAATCTCCAGCTGCCCGTCTGAGTATGAGGTAGAACAGATGGTTGAGTCTGCAGAGCTGTTTACTCATACTATAGCCTGGGAATCAGAGGTCGGCTCCAGCGCTTCTGTGAATCCAGACGAGGAAATGATCTGCACTGATGCCCAGAATCTTTATGAGTCGGATCCAGGACCAGACGCAGAAGGTTCTGACCATAATGTAGACCCTCATTCCCAAACTGTAACTCCTGTTGGTGGAGACAATGAGGAAGATGATGATGAGACTTAAATACCTGATTGGAGCGACAACTTTAGTTTTTTGTCAGGGCAGGAACAGGTTGGCTCTGAGGACGACGGGTGTGATAACACACAGGGTGATGATGATGAGGTTGGAGATCCCACTTACTGTCAACCCACAGTCAGCCAAGAGATGAGGTCAGCAGAGGAGGTGGAGGAGGATGCTAGTGACAACAAGGTCAGGTTGCGCCTTCCTGGACAGAGACGTAGTACTGGAAGCACGTCAACAACTGCATCCTCAAACACAACTCTGCCTCTGACCACAAGTCGTGGTGGCTCTTCAGGTCGCATGGGTGCTAAGCCTTGCATAGCCTGGGCATTTTTTCAGATCGATAAAGATGACCCAACTCGTGTTATCTGTAACATTTGTCAACAAAAGCTAAGTAGAGGCCAAAAAATACATAGTTTGAGTACTTCATGCATGAACCGGCACATGGACATGAAGCATAAGTTGCAGTGGGAAGCTCACTGTGCTACAATGCGGCCTAGCCGGCCGGGCCAACCACCGTCTAACCCATCTTGTGCATCTGCGGCCTCTTCATCCTCTGTGACTGGGGGGACAGCAGTCACACCTGTTTTGGGACGCAGACCTGCCACCTCTTTACCCGCAACAGCCAGCGTGATTGGCAGGTCATCATTTTCTTTGGAGGTGGTAACACCAGCTGGTGTTGAGCGCTGTCCGACGTCGATAGCACCACCTTTGGATCAAGGCAACCTAACATGTCCGCCTGCATCTTCCTCACAGACCGGCAGTTTACCGGGGACACCCTTATCAACCCCGTCTAAGCATAACAGCCAGCCCTCGGTCCCTCAGATGTGGACAAGTAAAAGACCATTTCCTCCTAGCCATGAGAAAGCTAAGAGGTTGAATTTCACCATCTGCAAGCTCTTGGCTACAGAAATGCTGCCTTTCCGCCTGGTGGACACAGAGGATTTTCGAGACCTTATGTCCGTCGCAGTGCCCCAGTACCAGATGCCCAGTCGGCACTACTTCTCAAAGAAAGGTGTGCCTGCGCTCCACCAGCATGTCGCACACAACATCACCGCTTCTTTGAGAAACTCTGTGTGTGACAGGGTGCATTTCACCACAGACACTTGGACGAGTAGGCATGGACAGGGGCGTTACATGTCGCTGACTGGGCACTGGGTAACTATGGTGACAGCAGGACAAGGGGCTGCTGTCCAAGTCTTGCCGTCCCCACGAGTTGTGCGTCAATCCTCTTTATCTCAAAGTTCCTCCACTGCTTCTGCCTCCTCAACCTCCTCTCGGTCCTCCACCTGCACCCAAAGCCTGTCTGGTCATGCCACAAGCTTTCTAACTGCGCAGAAGGGATCCTGCACACCTCCACACTATGCTGGCAGTAGGGCTCAACGTCATCAGGCGGTTTTTACTTCGAAATGTCTGGGAAATGTGAGTCACACAGCTGAGGAGTTGTGGTCAGCTCTGGAGAACCAATTTCATGAATGGTTGTCTCCACTGGACCTGAAACCAGGGAAGGTTGTGTGCGACAATGCTGCAAACTTGGGTGCGGCCCTTCGCCGGGGCAATGTCACACACGTGCCTTGTATGGCTCATGTGTTGAACCTGGTTGTCCAGCAATTTTTAGCCCACTATCCCGGACTAGATGGCCTTCTGCTGAGGGCACGGTCGCTGTGTGCTCACTTCCGCCGTTCGCATCCCGCAGCTCAGCGACTTACATCTCTACAGAAGTCGTTGGGCCTGCCACTTCACCGGCTAAAATGCGATGTGCCTACCCGGTGGAATTCAACTCTGCACATGTTGCAGCGACTGTGGCAGCACCGATAAGCCCTGGTGCAATACGTTCTGACGTATAGCCTGGGCCAACGAGATCCAGAGGTGGGGCAAATCATGCTGGAGGAGTGGTCTCAGATCAGGGACCTATGCACTCTTCTGCACAGTTTTGAAATGGCGACGAAGATGTTTAGTGCTGATGATGCCATTATCAGCATGACTATTCCGGTGATTTACATGCTGGAGCACATGTTAAACAGAATTCGGAGTCAGGTGGTGGCACAAGAGGAGGTGGAGGAAGTAGAGGAGGAGGAGTTGTATGCGGAAGGGCTAACATCTGCAAGGTCCAGACGGTCGGCAGCACCAAGGCGGCAGGCATGTGAGGGTGGGGGAGATGGTTTTACCAGGGCGCATGGTAGCAGCCAAACTAGTGAGGAAGGTGCAGGAGCCCAGGAAGAAGTGGAGGACGAACTGATGGAAGACTCATCAGATGAGGGAGACCTTGATCACATTTCTGTTGTGCGAGGTTGGGGGGAGAGGACAGAGGAAGGAAGCATTATTGCTACCTCGCCACCAACACAACAGGGACTTGGTGCTCCTGGATGCGCAAGACACATGAGTGCCTTCTTGCTGCACTACCTGCAATATGACCCTCGAATTGTGAGAATTAGAAATAATCCTGACTACTAGGTTGCCACACTGTTAGATCCCCGGCACAAAAGTAAATTTGCAGAAATTATTCCTGCCATAGAAAGGGATGCACGCATGCAGGAGTATCAGCAGAGACTGTTGCAGAATCTTACATGTGCTTTTCCACAAAACACCAGTGGTGCACGTAGTGAATCTCACAGTTCCAACTTGCCAACCGTGGGACCGTCGAGTGTTCAGCGCTCAAACCGTAACAGAAACACAGTATCTGCTGGTAACATCAATTTTGCGGAATCATTTCACCACTTTTTTAGCCCATCCTTTGCAAGGCCACAGGAGACAAGAAGTCTGACACATAGTCAACGCCTAGAGACGATGGTACAGGAGTATCTCCAAGTAAACATTGAAGCCATGACTGTGTCACTGGACCCTTGCTCTTTTTGGGCTTCCAATCTGGATAAATGGCCGGAGCTCGCCACTTACGCCTTGGAGATCTTGTCATGCCCCGCAGCCAGCGTTCTGTCTGAACATGTGTTCAGCGCTGCTGGTGGTGTGCTGACAGATAAGCGCACGCGGCTCTCCACTGATAATGTAGACAGACTCACGTTCATAAAGATGAACAAATCATGGATCCGAAACGACTTTTCTACCCCTGTGTCATCCTGGGGAGAGTAAAAGCTTGATGATTGGTCAAAATCACCTCACCAACCGTTTTAAGCTTTCAAATTACTAATCATGTTTATCTGTATCTTGGCTGGAAAATAATTTGGGCTTTGTAGCAGTGTGCAGTACTGATTCTATTAGGCCATCTATACTAAGCTCCACCAGATTTAAAATTACTAATCATGTTTATCTGTATCTTGGCTGGAAAATAATTTGGGCTTTGTAGCAGTGTGCAGTACTGATTCTATTAGGCCATCTATACTAAGCTCCACCAGATTTAAAATTAATAATAATTTTTAGCTGCATCTAGCCCGGAAAATCATTTTGGGGCTCCGAGATGCGCAAGACACATAAGTGCCTTCTTGCTGCACTACCTGCAACATGACCCTCAGATTGTCAGAATTCGAAGTAATCCTGACTACTGGGTTGCCACACTCTTAGATCCCCCACACTCTTCGATCAACCTTTTCATTTTAATAAAGACCAAAAAAATGGTCATTTTTGAAATTATAAGCATTAGCAGGTTATTACAAACTGAAATCAAACAGTTTTCAACTCAAAACTTTATTCTAGGTGATGTTACATTTGCACATAGGACCCCTTGTTCGAAAGGAGCTTCTGAACTCTCTCGTCCATTGAATTTGTCAGGTTTTGGATGGTTTCTGCTTCAATTGTTTTGCATGAGGACAGAATACCCTCCCAGAGCTGTTGCTTAGATGTGAACTGCCTCCCGCCATCATAGACACTCCTTTTGATGATGCTCCAGAGGTTCTGAATGGGGTAGAGGTCAGAAGAGCATGGGGGTCACACCATAAGTTTGTCCCCTTTTATGCCCATATCAGCCAGAGATTCAGATGTGTTATGTGCAGCATGAGACGGTGCATTATCATGCATGAAAATGATCTTGCTGTGGAATACACGGTTCTTCTTCTTGAACCATGGCAGGAAGTGCTGTTTGAGAAACTCCACATACATTATGGAGTTCATCTTTACCCCTTCAGGGATCCTAAAGGGGCCGACAATCTCTCTCCCCATGATTCCAGCCCAAAACATTACTCCACCTCTTCCTTGTTGGCGCTGTAGCCGTGTTTGCGTGGGGTGTCCATCAACCAGCCATCCTCCACTCCATCCATCTGGACCACAGAGCGTTGCACGGCACTCATCCGTGAACAAAACAGTTTTGAAGTCAGTCTTCATGTATTGTTTGGCCCACTGGAGCCGTTTCTGCTTGTGTGCAGTGGATAGAGGAGGTCGACAGGATGGCGTACGCACAGCTGCAAACCTCTGAAGGACCCTGCATCTTGTTGTTCGGGGGACGTTGGAGGCACCAGCAGCTTCAAAAACTTGTCTGCTGCTATGACAAGGCTTTTTTGCCGCTGCTCTTTTAACCTGACGTAATTGCCTGTAGGAAAGAGTCCTCAATTTGCCCTTATCAGCACGCACACATGTGTACTGTGAATCAGCTACATACTTCTTGATTGCCAAGACACTTCATCCTGATCATCGCACAATGTTGATTGTAGTCATGCCTTGACCTAAACACTCCACAATTTGTTGCTTCTCAGCAGCCGACACATCGTTTTTCTTTCCCATTTTGGCAGAAAATGTAGGCTGCTTAATAATGTGGGACAGCCTTCTTAAGTAGTCTTGCCTTTCATTGGACACACCTGCCAAACTAATTAACACAGGTGTCTGCAATTGCTTACAGTGATATAAAGAGCCCTGACACACATCACCATCAATGAGTTTAACTGACAAACAAACAAATTCTTCCCTTATCACTCCTAAACACTTTTTGCATAATAATTTGGAACACAGTGTACATGTGCTTTTCCACAAAACACCAGTGGTTCACGTAGTGAATCTTACAGTTCTAACTTGCCAACCGTGGTCTGTATGGAGTTGTTCAATAAAGGGCCCAAAATTAAGATAACATAGATGGGAGAGGTTTCTATGAATAGGAATTCCTAAGTATTTGATACCCTGTGAGGGCCAGGCAAAGGGAAAGTTGGACTGGATGGAATCCTGTATGGATTTGGGGAGGGAGCCATCGAGGGCCTCAGACTTCGCTGCATTGATTTTAAAATTTGACCATGTAACAAAGTGATCTATTTCAGCCATAACAGCAGGGATGGATATATGTGATTGAGTGATATATACTAGGACATCATCAGCAAATAGAGAGCACTTGTACTCGATGCCTCCCACCTCAATCCACCTAATATTGGGGTTATGGCGAATTGATGAGAGCAGGTGCTCCGTCACTAGGATGTATAAGAGAGGGGACAGAGGACATCCCTGCCTTGTCCCATTGGTGATTATGAAAGGTGATGAAAATGTTCTGACGCGCCCCCTGGGCCTTGGGACATCCGGAGCCGGACCCTTTTTGGTGGATGCTGGTGGTTGTAGTCTCCGTGGCGGCGACCCGGTTCCGTGGCTCAGGGCGGTCAAACCAGTGGCGGAACTATTTATGTGGTTTTGATGTTTAAATGTCCGACTACGCCACCCGTGGATTGCGGTCAGAGTGAACCGCCGCTCCAGGGCAGACCGCTGAGGCTGGTGTTGTGGGTGCAGCAGAGCGTAGCATAACTCCCCACGGGAGGAGTATAGCCTCAGGGCAGTGTATGCGGAGGATGGGGGTGATGGTGCAGGGCAGAAGCAGTAACGACACGGAGTCAGTGATGCAGTCCAGGGCCTTTACTCACAGTTCTTATTATCCAGACCACTTCTGCAGGTAATGGCTGCCCACGTCTTACTGTGCTCACCAGGTGAGGGGCTCAGACAACTCCCAGATAACTTTGGAGCGCTTCACAGGACCCCCTTTGTGTGTCCTTTGTCTGGCCTTTCTTACCAACCCTTCTGTCCGGCTGCCTCGGGCCTCCTCTTGGTAAACTTGGCGCCAGTTTCCCTGACCCTAATGGTGCCTTCCTAGCGGGTGTAGCGAGGGGCTGCGCCACATAAAATGTCACAGCCTCCGGTTTCCAGCTGAGGGTCGTTTCCCGCCTCCACTAGTTTCGGGGACCGGTCTCCCCCTTTGGCCTGACCCCTCCACGCAGGTGGATTCGGGCGTGCGGTAGCGACTCGCCCGTCCGCACCCCTGGGATCCCTTTGTTCCTCGTTCCTGGAGCCTTCTCCGCTCCTCTTCCTTCCTTCTCCCTCTTCCAGGCCTGGGCCTCTGTTACTAGGCCCGCCTCCGGAGCAGAGCTCATGCAGAGCCCCTGCTCCCTGTCACTTCTGCTCAGACTTCTCTGCACTGAACTAAGATGGTGCCCACCTTTTATACTCCCTTCTCAATGCACCCAGGAACTGCTTCCTCCCTGCTCCTGCACTACAGGGTTCCCCTTCCTCAGTGTTCCCTCCCCCCACTCCAGCCAGGGAAAAGGACTGTCGTGCCCATCTCAGGGGCATATTGGTCGCCCTGCCCCACGGCAATGTGGTGTAATGCATGCAGGTGTTGGGTCCTGATCCACACTCCATCCTTACCTGAGAGTGAGATATCACACCTCTGGGTGAGGTGCAATACCTCTGTAGCAACCGAGCCCTCAGGGTGCTACAGTTCCATTTATCTTCAGCCTAGGTGACTTATTGCGATACAGGGCCGTGATTTTGGCTATAAAAGGGTCCCCTAGACCCCTACCCCAAGCTTTTTAAGAGAATAATATATGGCGTGCCAGGAGACTCTATGGAATGCTTTCTCAGCATCCAACGAGAGTATCTAATTACAATTTTTTAACTGCATCTAGCCCAGGAAATACTTTGTGCCTAGTAGCAGTGTCTGCTAGTCAGCGGATTATCCCGGCTGTTAAGCAAGCTACACCACCTGTAGTTTGGACACTTAATTTTTTCAAAGGAAATGCTTCGGGACCACGGGATACTCAGTGAAGAGCATCAGGAGGCACCCCAAGGCATAGGGGCTGGGACTGGCGGTAGGACGCCTTGCGGTGGACAGCCAAGCTCGATCCTTATAAAAGCTTTTTAACTGCAGCAGCTTTAGTGGACGCTACTGGAGCTGGAATTACGCGGCTGCTGTCATGAGACTTGCCCTCCAATAGATCCTTGTAAAAGGATTTAAAGTGTATTCATTCAAATTAGAGAGACAATTTAAATTAAAAAGCTTAGAGCTGCCTCCACCACAGGGGGGCTCGCTCGACCCACCAGCGGACAGGCACCAGTATTGGTAGAGGGGGGCTGGCCGTCAGGGTCCACCGCGGCTCTGGCACAAACCCGGCGACACGGAGGTGGCATGGGCAGGAACGGACTGGCCGTGTCGGCTTCTCACTTTTTGGATTTTAGAAGGGCATGACTTGCCTATATCTGTGTCTCCCCCTCCTTTTACTCCTCCACCTCTTTTCTTTTCGCATGACTATATGTACTTGTCACTTTTCCATGTGTTAGTTATGTCTTCTGAGCAGTTTGTCAGCTTTTAGACACCTTTGAAGGTGTTTTCTATGTGTTTCTATGTGTTTTTGTTTGCCTGCCATTGGTTTTAACGGTGTTCGACGAACAGTTCGGCGAACACACGGGTGTTCGACGAACCGAACCGAACTCGAACACTACGGGGGTGGCTCAACACTACTAGGGAGAGTTAGGTTCTGTGTGCTTGTGATAGGGTGAGTTTGGTCTTTTTATCTTTATTTGTAGGGTCAGATAGAAGTGTAGGGTCAGGGAGGGACAGATAGGGACAGTCTTTAGGGACAGGTAGTTAGTATTAGGTTGGTAGTGAGGGTCAGTGAGGGACAGGTAGGGACAGGTAGGGAAAGATTGGTAGGGTGGTAGGGACAGTTTTTTCTTTTTCTTTGTTAGAGAGGGATAGGGTGTTGTGTGTTAGATTAGGATGAGAGCCTCTGTAGTCTCCAGTTTCCTGGTGGTGGGCTGCTCCCCTCACATTGTAGTTTTTTGTTTTACAGTATCAGAATCTGAATATGGGGCTTGCAAGCACTGAACTTGGGTCTGATCTTTTGGTACATGGTTAGTAGTTTTCTGGTTAAGTTGTGATGTCATGTAGGTATATGGTTAGTCTGTGTTATATTGTTATTGTTATGTTGTGTATTGTATATAAATTATGTATGTGTATTGCGTGTGTGGGGGGTTAGTTTAGGTTGGGTGGGGGGTTTTGGGGGGGAGGGGGGACGGTTTGTGGTGGTTTTGAGTAAAAATTTGGACGTCCTGAGGGATGCCGGAAAAGGCAAAGGGACCTTTTTGTGTGTTAAATGGCCACAAACTTTAGTGGGACCTTGTTTTGGTAAGGCCACAGACTCTCGTGGGACCTTGGGTGTTAAAAAATGGTGGTGGGGAAAAAAACAAAAAAACAAAAAAATAAAAATAAAAATATAAAAAATTAAAAAAATAAAAAAAAGTTTGCTGTGTATTATGCTTTCGGCCAGATGGCCTATTCCTTTACATTTTTGGCAGTGGGCCAGTTTGTTGTTTTTTTTCTTTAGGGCTAGTTATTATTGTATGGGTATGAATGTGAGTGAATGTTGGAAGGGTTTTTTTTTTTTTTTAGTTAAAAAAAAAAAAAAAAGGTTAAGGGGGGGGATTTTGGGGTAATGGACAACTTATGTTCGAGGAACATTGCAGGACATTTTAACTGGACATTATTTGGACTTGTTGGGGTTTCCTTTGGGTTGTGTTTTGTTGGGGTTTTGTATTTTGGGTTTTATATAGTGTGTAATTATGGTTTGTTTTATATTTTTATAATAAAAGAGCTCCAGTTTAGTCTGCTGCAGCTTCCTACAGGAAGGAGAGGAGGCGGAGCCTGCTGTGAGCTGTGAGAGCTGTGTGAGCTGCATGAGCTGCGTTTGGAGAGAGCTCCTGGGAAGGGAAGTTTGTTTTTCCTTCTGGGACTTTTTGTCTGCCCCCTTCCCAGGGAACAAGGCTCATAGTGGGACTGGCTTCCGGGGCTGGGCCCCCGGCTCCCACCTCCCGGTCTAAGCCGGCGGGGGGTGGGAGGAACAACAACTCGGCTAAGGCTGCAATATCAGGCAAAGGCAGCAAGAGATCCACCATGAAGACCCGGAGGACCCCCGAGGCTACGACCGCGGTGGCTCCTCCCTCCGGAGGTAGGTTGAGTGCCAGCAGAGGTGCTGCAGCGGTGCCCCTGGATTGGGGTACCAAGGTGTCGAGGGAGGCAACCGTCACCTATGCCTCCCGTGTCCTTGCGCACCTCTGCGAGTATGAGGACACCTCAAAAAAGCTAAGTTCCCTCTGGGGGGAGTTGAGGGTAGCTCAGGAGAGGTCCGAAAGGGCCTCTGGCAGCAAGAAGCCTGAGCTATCCGCCGCGGTCTGGAAGATCAAGCGGGCCATACAAGAGCTGGAGGACAGCAGAGGCACCATATTGGCTTGCAGTGGACCCTTTTGGGAGAAGCTGCAGAATGATGACCGGTTCAGAGCCATGACCGGTGGGGCTCTGGAGGGGTCGCAGGGCCCCGGCCAGGTGGTGGAGGAGGAGGAAGAGGTATGCGTGGAGGAGGTTGCACTCTACCCACCGCCTGGTGGCCTGGTAAGTGATCTCCAGGCATCGCATAGCGGGATAGCCCCTGAGCAGATGGCTCTCCCGTCTGATTCTAGCCCTTCAGAGGGCAGCGGGAGTGAGGGGGAGGATGAGGAGGATGGGAGTAGCAGTAGTGAGGGGGGCTGCCTTATCATGCAGCAGATCCAGCAGATCGAGTCCCCGGGACGTTTTGGTCAGCTTACGTTCGGGGATGAGATCTGCAAGGATGAGGCACCTGGGAGGGGGATGAAGAGAAAAGCAAAAAAAAAAAAGAGGAAAACATCTATTGCACATAAGTTTGTGTATGTCCCCCTCTCTGGGGCCCCCCTGTCCCGTTGTGCGGCACCCGCCACCCACCCCGGCTTGGACTCTGTTGTGGGTCCACAGCGAGGGAGCGGGGAGAGTATAGGCCATGGCACGCAGAGCGCTGCCTCTGTTTGTGGTAATGGAGGCAGTGGGTCAGAGGTGTCTGATATGGAGCATGGCGCGGAGGGCGGCCCGATTGTGGGTATCATCAGTGGTAGTGCTCGGGCTGGATCCCCTGGAAGAGGGGGGTCTGGCCTGGCACCTGGTGCCCTGTTGGCGTATGGGGGGCAGCGTGTACGTCTGCCGCTGCCTCCTGCGCTACCGGTGGCGCACCGACAGCCGGTGCCGCATCTCCGGCGGCGTGTGCTGGGGTGTCTGGGTCCCTCACACACGGATCCGCTATAAAATCTGGATCACTTTTAGGGACCCAGAAACCTGGTAAGGTAAAGGGCGCGGGGCCTGCGGCTCCGGCAAAGTCAGCTCATAAGGGTAAGGTAGGGCTTGCTCCCCTGGCAAAATCCGCGGCGAGTTCGGGGCCCCCTGCACAGGGGCACAGTAATGGGTCAGGGCAGGGGTCTCCACCGCCGGTGGGTGCCGAGGGGGAGTGGCCTAGCCTGGGGCCGGCCGCCGGAGCTGGGGTGGCCAGGCTTTTTGTGGCAAAGGGTGTGACGGTAGGGGGTGCTATGCCCCTGAGAGCTGGTGCCGCTGGTCCAGGGGCCGCTGTGAGTAGACCCGGTTCCGGGTCGGCTTCTGGGGTCCCGGCGCGGCCGGCTTCGGGGGGCGTGGCCTCCCCGCCGTCCATGGCGCCAGTGGGAGTGGCCTCTGGGGCCCCCACCGTGCTGCCTAGTGCTGGGGGTGTGGCCTCCCTGTCATCCACGGCACCCGTGGGAGTGGCCTCTGGGGCCCCCGCCGTGCTGCCTGGTGCGGGAGGCGTGGCCTCCTTGTCATCCACGGCACCGGTGGGAGTGGCCTCTGGGGCCCCCACCGTGCTGCCTGGTGCGGGGGGCGTGGCCTCACATGCAAACCCCGCCCCAAGTGGGCGTGGCTCCGCCCGAAAAGGGCTTAGCGCAAGAAGCTGCTGGGAGCAGTGGTGCCACGGCTGTGGCTGAAAATGGAGATAGTGCCTGCCTGTCGGTGTCCTCTGTGCCCGTGGGCTTATCTGAGGCAGGGGCGCCGGCAAAACTGGCAGCAGCAACTGGCACCCAAAAACCCCCGGCAGGGAAGGTGCTGCCAGCAGGTGGCGGCAGTTGTAATTCCAGTGAAAAAACTGCTGGTAAAAAATGTGTGCAGAAAATTAAAAATTGTGACCCCAGTGTGCATGTGGGTGGGAGTGGGGCAAGTGGGGTGACTGTTGACATGGATGGGGATGGCGTGGGTATGAATGTGGCTGTGGTTGAGGATACGAGTGTTGGTGTGTCTGTGGCAGGGGGGTAAGAATGGTATGTCTGTTGGTAGTGGGGGGAGTGGGGACAGGGCTGGTCCATCTGCCTCCCCCGGCTGCTGGTTCTCTGAGTTTTGCGGGGGTAGTAGCCGGGGCCTCGGGGTCTTCTCGGGGGGCTTCCTCACCTCTGGACCTCAGGGATGGTGACTTGCGGCGCCGTTTCCTGGAGGCCCTCAAGAAGGAAGAACGGACGATCGAGGTAGAGGGAAGAGAGGTGGACCTGGCCTTTTGGCTGAATAGACATGGCCTGGCCGCCTTCCAAGATAAAAGGGAGGGGGACACAGTGTGGTCCCTCCCGACAGCTGGGCAGGGGGTGGCCAGGAGGAATGTAGTCCTTCTTCGGTGGAGGGGCAGTGAAGCATGCCCGCCAAGAGCGAGGGTCGTGGAGCTCCTCCTGAAGATGAACTTCAGGGCGACTGACATCTTTGCCCTGATCCATCCTTTTGGTACCCCCATCTTCGACATCAGTTTTGTTCGACCGGAGGGCCTAGAGCTTTTCTGGTCGAATTTTGAACTAGTGAAGGGGGAGCCCGGCTGGCGAGACTTTGCCGTGCAGGCGTGTCTCGCCAAAATGGAGTAAAGAGAGTGACCGTTCTAACCAATAACGAGTCACTCTCTGGTATTGACAGCGTATTGTAGCGTGGCTTTCTCGCTATGGGGAGGTCACGGACGTCCCAAAGAAGAACAGGGACGAGTTTGGCATTTGGTCAGGGGGCTGGACCTTCATGATGAGGTTGAAGGTCTCAGGCGGTACTGTCACCCACATCCCCTCCTCAGTATTTCTGGGGAGGGACAGGATCCTGATTTTCTACCAGGGGCAACCGAAGGTCTGCCACAGGTGCAGTGATCCCCGCCACTTCAGCGCGGGCTGCAAGGTACAGAAATATGCCTTGTGTGGCCGGGTAGGTCATCTTGCCGTGGCCTGTGGTGACATTAGGTGTCACCTGTGTGGTGACCTAGGTCACCCGTATAGCCGCTGCCCCCGCTCCGTTTCTAACACCATCTCTGGTCAGGCGAGGGAGAGCCGAGGGGGGGTCCCCAGCGGTGCATCCTCTGCTGGAGCTGGAGGTGGGGGCGGGAGAGGAGCTGAGGGGCCAGTGAGGGAAGGTGAGGCCAGTACATCTGCCCACCAGTGGCAACAGGCGAGGTGCCGTGGGGGTAGGGGGCAGGATAAGCCTCAGGCGACTGGGGTGATGTCTGTCCCCTCCCCAGAAGTGGCAGCCGGAGACCCTGAGGCCCTGGGGGAGGAGGCGGTGATCGAGGAGATCAGGAGGATGGAGAGGGAGGAGGTGGCTGCTTCTGATGATTCCTCCCAGTATGAAAGTCTGGACGAGGAGGTGGTGGAGCAGCCTAAAAAATCAGGTGACAGTAAGACCAGTAAGAGTTGGAGGAGGAGGAACCGAAAAGGGGCAAAAACATCTAAAGCCCCCCCCCCTGGCCACTAAGGTGCCTATTGAAGGGCTCACCGGCTCCCCTCTGATCCCCCTCTCCAACCGGTTCCATGCCCTCGATGACTCTGCTGTGTCGGAGGTCGGGGGTGAGGGACCGGCGGTAACATCTGAGGTGCCTTCAGGGAGGGGTGAGGTCCGTCCTCCGGGGGGTTCACTTTCCTCTGGGGGGGGGACTGCCCCGGGGTCCAGGGGTGAGGAACCCCGTACTTGGAAGGAGGTGTCAGGTGCTATGGACACCTCGGTGTCACTGAAGAGGAGGGGAGAGTCTGGCTCCTCCTCTGAAGGTGAGAGGAGAAAATCGGGGGGTACGGTCAAAAAGAAGGCCGTCTAACTCAATCACCCATGATGGCGGAACCTACCCCGTTGACTCTGGCGTCGATTAATGTCGCCAGTATAAAGTCAGATGCGGCCAGATTTATGGCCTTTGATATTTTCAACTGAGTTGAGGCTGACATTTTATTTTTGCAGGAGACCATACTAACGGACATGGGGGCCATTTACAAAGCAAGGAGGGAGTGGAGGTGCGGGCCCTCTTACTGGTCTCTTGCGGCCGAGCCATATAGCGGGGTAGCTGTCCTTTTTATGGCCACTTCGGTGGAATTCAGACGGGTGATCGAGGTAGAAATGGGGAGGTGCTTGGTCCTTGACGTCTTCATGAGGGGACAGGAGCTCCGGCTCATTAATATCTATGGTCCACTGTCAAAGTGAGACCGTAAATGTCTCTTCCTGAAGATCAAGCCCTATCTTTTTACCAGCCGGCAGGTGGTCTTCGGTGGGGACTTTAATACTATAACTAGATCCCGTCATAGGAGAGGCTCTGGAGACCGAAGTCTGGCTTTTGATAGTAATACTCTGAATAGCATAGCAAGCGAAGCTCGCCTGGTGGATGTCCACATCCGGCACACCCCTGGTCACGGGGTTTCACCTTTCATAGGGGTAGTTGTAGGTCTAGGATAGATAGGTTTTTTTTAAAGGAGGAAGCCGTCTCTTCTGCAGTGTCCGCTGTTGAGGTGGAATTCTCCGATCACTGTTTTATTTTATTTTCCTTGAATGTAACAGAGACTCCCCGGATAGGGGGAGGCCTATGGAAGCTGAATTCGCCCCTGTTGGAAGAAGCGGATGTAAGACAATCCTTTGAGGAATTTCTTCAGAGCCAGGTACCTCTCTTGGGTCTCTGTAGCAGTAAATCTGAGTGGTGGGAAAAAAGAAGCGTTGCGGGGTTCTTCCGTCAGCTCTCGAGCCTCAGAGGCCTGAACAGGTACCGCCTGTATCGGGAGCTGGGGAGGAAACTCGAGCAGCTCGTCTCGACTGGAGGGGACCGTGAGGAAATCTCCAGGGTGAAGGCCTTGCTCAAGGGGTGCCAGAATGATAGGCACACATCCTTAGTTTTTGAGAGGGATTTCGGGAGGTACCGCTCGCCAGACCCCTACAGGAACTGCAGGATGTCAGTGAGTTGCAAGATGGTAACAGGACTGATCGACAGTATGGGTTCCCTGAACAGATCCAAATCAGGGATCCTGGAGGTGGTCAGATCTTTCCACTCGCACCTCTTGGGAAGGAGGGATCCAGATCGGGATGAGATGTCGGCTTTCCTGGCTGAAACCATCCCTGAGCCAGGGGATGACCCCTCTCTTCATGTTTTGGCAGAAGCAATCAGGGAAGAGGAAGTGAGACGGGCCATTGATGGGCTCCGGCCCAAAAAATCGCCCGGTCCGGATGGCTTAACATCCGAGTTTTACAGGACTTTTAGGGACTATTTGGTCCCCCTCATGACTGAGGTTTTTAATGAATGTCTCTCCTCGGACATTCTGCCATTTTCAATGAGGAAGTCCGCCCTGATTATCCTGTCAAAGGGTAAAGACTCGTCCCGTATTGAGAATGGGTGTACCATAGCGCTTCTCAATACGGACCAAAAAGTTCTGGCTAAGGTGCTTTTCAATCGGTTGGTGAAGTTTGCACCCCGGCTCCTTTCGGGGACCCAGCACTACTCTGTTCCAGGCCGCAGTACTTTTAGTGCTGTGCTCGGTGTCCGAGAGGCAGTGGAGCAGGGCAGGTCATTGGAAGGGGTACTTGCTGTCCTTAGATCAGGCGAAGGCCTTTGACCGGGTTAACCATGAGTACCTCTGGTCCGTCCTTCTGAGGTACGGTCTGCCTGGGAGGTTTGTTGATTGGTTGAGAGTGTTATACAATGGGGCAGAGACTTTTCCTCTTGTGAACGGTTGGGTCGGACACCCTTTTGAGGTGAAGTCTGGTGTCCGCCAGGGCTGTCCTCTGAGCCCACTGTTTTATGTGTTCGCGATCTACCCCTTTTTAAGGAGAGTGGAGCGCGGACCGTTGGTGGGAGTCGGGATGGACCGGGCGGAGCCAGAGGCCACCTTGAGGGTAGTGGCGTACGCCGACGACGTTTCCCCTTTGTATCCTCGAGAGAGGAGGCAGACTGGGTCATATCTGAGGTTGAGCGCTACTCGGTGGCATCTGGGTCCATGATCAACCGGGATAAGTGTGAGAGTCTCTGGCTGGGAGGGGGAGATCCAAGTTTTGATCTCCCGGACACCCTTCCAGGGCCTCAGGCCACAGCAAAAATTTTAGGCATCAGTTTCGGCCCGGGGGACTATCCCCAGCAAAACTGGGAGGGCAGACTTAAGATCGCCGCCCAGAAGGTGGATCAGTGGAAGGGTTGGTCCTTGACCCTGAGGGAAAGGGTTAACCTTGCCAAGGGGTATTTGCTCTCTTTATTAATATACCTGGGCAGCGTCTGCATCTTTCCAGAGCCTCTTTGGACGCGGGTCTACAGCCTGTTCTTCCAACTATTATGGGGGAATAGGCTGAACCTAATCAAGAGGGAGGTCACGTACCGCACGAGGAGACTAGGAGGGTTGGGTATGGTCAACCCAGTGGTGTTTCTAGTAAACACCTTTCTTAAGGCAAACATCGCCAACCTCTGGTTAGAGAGGGCTCCTCCGTGGGTATTCTCCTGTAGGGGGTGGTTTCGGCCTTTCTTCCAGGAATGGGAGACAGGAGGGCGGGTGAAGGACCTTCGCACGCCTCATGGGCATCTTCCGGCTTATGCTACCCTGGTTGTGAAGGTGATCCGCCGGTGGGGTCTGGGAGTGTGGGAGATCAGGACCTTGTCAAGGAGGTTACTTGACAATAGGGTTCTGTTGACCCACTTCCAGAAGCCCCTGGCCCTCAAGGATTGCCCAAGCCGGGATCTGGAGGTGGGGCTCGGGTTATTAAACTCTAAGCGGATCCCCTTGAAGTTTTGGGACTTGGCTTGGCGCTGCTTCCATGGGAGACTGTATGTGAGGGACAACCTGAAGTACAGGAACTCTGATGATGATTGTCCCCACGAGGAGTGTGGTGGCATGCTTGAAAGCATGGAGCACTTCCTGCTTCGGTGTCCCTTTAACACAGAGGTCTACAAGAGGGTGGGTGCTTCCATTGGCTGGCCCAGGCTGGCAGGCCTTTCCTATGCGGAGTGGGCCTATGGGGCATTCAGGTCCCTTGGTGGCCGAGATCGGTGCACTGTTTTCTTAGTTAGCTTAGTGACTAGGTTTTACACGTGGAATGCACGATGTTTAGTGTCCACCCAGCAGAAAGTCCTCCCACGGGAAGAGGTGATTAGGAACATCCTGGGTGACCTGGAAAAAGTGCGCTCGCTGGAGTATGAGAGGCTGGGTGCAGGGAGGGCTTCCCTTCTATGGAGGGGGTTCTCATTTAATGTGCCCTAGGGAGAGTTAGGGTATGTGTGTCTGTGATAGGGTTAGTTTAGTCCCTTTCTATATTTTATATTTATTTGTAGGGTCAGATAGATGTGTAGGGTCAGTGAGAGACAGACAGGGACAGTCTTTAGGGATAGGTAGTTAGCATTAGGTTGGTAGCGAGGGTCAGAGAGGGACAGGTAGGGAAAGATTGGTAGGGCGGTAGGGACAGGTTTTTCTTTTTCTTTATTAGAGCCTCGGTAGTCTCCAGTTTCCTGGTGGTGGGCTGCTCCCCTCACATTTGTAGTTTTTTGTTTTACGGTATCAGAGTCTGAATATAGGGCTTGCAAGCACTGAACTTGGGTCTGATCTTTTGGTTCATGGTTATGGTCTGTTGTTTATATTGTGCTATTGTTATGTTGCTATGGTGATGTTGTGTAGTATATATACGTGTATAGTTTTGTGTATTGTATGTGTATTTTGCGTGCTGGGGGGTTCAGTGTAGGTTGGGTGTGGTGTTTCAGGGGGGGGAGGGGTTTGGGGGAAAATGGACGTCCTACGGGATGCGGGAAAAGGGACCCGGTATGGGAAAAAAAAAAAAGTGTGAATTTAATAGCCACAAACTTTCGTGGTGACCTTGCTGTGATAAGGCCACAGACTTTCATGGGACCTTGGGTGTTTTAAAAAATGGTGGTGGGAAAAAAAAAAAAAAAAGCGTTTGCTGTGAATTAAGTTTTCGGCCAGGTGGCCTATTTTCTTTATTGGCAGTGGGCCAGTTTGTTGTTTTTTTGGGGGGGTTAGGTATGAATGTGAGTGAATGTTGGAAGGGGATATTTTTGGATATAAAAAAAAAAAAAAAGGTTAAGGTCTTCCCTTGCTGGGGTTTTTTTGGGGAAATGGACTTTTTATGTTCTATGAACATTGTAGGACTTTTTTTTGCTTTATAATTTTTATTGGACATTATAATTTTGGACTTGTTTGTGTTTCGTTGGGGATTTGCATTTTGTTATTTTGTATAGTATGTATTTTTGGTTTGTTTTATATTTTTATAATAAAAGAGATCCAGTTCTGTCTGTTGCAGCTTTTGACAGGAAGGAGAGGAGGCGGAGCCTGCCATGTGCTGCAAGAGCTGTGAGAGCTCCTGGGAAGGGAGGTAATTTTTTCCATCTGGGACTTTTTGTCTGCCCCCTTCCCAGGGAACAAGGCTCATAGTGGGACTGGCTTCCGGGCCTGGGCCCCCGGCTCCCACCTCCCGGTCTAAGCCAGCGGGGGGTGGGAGGAACACCAACTCGGCTAAGGCTGCAAAATCTGGCCATGCAAGCAAGGGTTCCAGCATGAGGACTCCGAGGCTACGACCGCGGCGGCTCCTCCCTCCAGAGGTAGGTCAAGTGCCAGCAGAGGTGCTGCAGCGGTGCCCCTGGATTGGGGTACCAAGGTGTCGAGGGAGGCAACCGTCACCTATGCCTCCCGTGTCCATGCGCACCTCTGCGAGTATGAGGACACCTCAGAAAAGCTAAGTTCCCTCTGGGGGGAGTTGAGGGTAGCTCAGGAGAGGTCCTGTGTCACCCCAGGCCTGGATGCCACAAACTTGTAAGGCTGTGTCTGAGAGCAGGAGGGAGGTTCTCTGGTCATGGACCATTTGCATGCAGCGCCTCCTGTCCCAGTCCAGTAGGGGGAGCAGGCTGCCCCTATAAAAACTGGTACTGAGGGCAGGGTTAGAGAGACCAGGACCCACTTCTGAAGTATCCAGAAGGGTTCCCAGAAGAGAGGGACAGGTCAGCCGCAGCTGAGGAGTCCAGGAGGCAAAGGAGGAACAGAAGGCCAGGGACAGAGGCGACGAGAGCCGGTCCTGGCAGAGAGAGACCAGACAACCGGACACTGGGGTCCGAGGCTGTCAGGGTTGCAAGCCCTGCAGCAGATAATCAACCTGCAAGGGATTTCAGGTCCCTTGGCCAAGAAGCCTGGAGGTTCCGCCACACAGAGGGACCGGTACAGCACGGAGAAGCTACAGGTACCTAAGGCCCGAGTCGCAAGCCATACAGGCATAGTACATGGCAAGCTCAGGGACGTGGGCTATCATACCACTAAAGGGGGAGATAGTCAGCAAGGGCAGAAAGAGAACGGTAGGCCTACCCACTCACCCTGACCAGCGGAGCTCGCCCGAATGCCCTCAGACACCCAGGTCCATTCCTACCCTGTACTCCTGTTGGGTCTATGATAAGATCAGTAAAAGACCCTGGACTGCATTATTGGACTCTGTGTGGTTACTGCTGCGCCTGCACCATCACCCCCAACATCCTATTACCTGCCCTGAGGCTACACTCCTCCCGTGGGGAATTGTACTATTCCCTGCTGCATCCCCAACACCAGCCTCAGCGGTCTGCCTTGCAGCGGCGGTCCTCCCTGACCGCAATCCACGGGTGGCGTAGTCGGACATTACCTAAAACACATCATTGACTACCACTGGTCTGACCACCCTGAGCCACGGGACCGGGTCGCCACTACTACTCCCAGCATTGCCCTGAAGTCCGGTCTCAAGTGCCCCACTGCCCAGGGGGTGAGTCAGTCCGAAGGGGCCTCTGGCAGCAAGAAGCCTGAGCTATCCGCCGCGGTCCGGAAGATCAAGCGGGCCATTCAAGAGCTGGAGGACCGCAGGAGCACCATCTTGGCGGGCAGTGGACCCTTTCGGGAGAAGCTGGAAAACGAGGACCGGTTCAGAGCCATGACCGGTGGGGCTCTGGAGGGGTCGCAGGGCCCCGGCCAGGAGGTGGAGGAGGAAGAGGTATGCGTGGAGGAGGTTGCGCCCTACCCACCACCTGGTGGCCTGGTAAGTGATCTCCAGGCATCGCATAGCGGGATAGCCCCTGAGCAGATGGCTCTCCCGTCTGATTCAAGCCCTTGTGAGGGCAGCGGGAGAGAGGGGAAGGATGAGGAGGATGGGAGTAGCAGCAGTGAGAAGGGCTGCCTTATCATGCAGCAGATCCAGCAGATCGAGTCCCCGGTACTTTTTGGTCAGCTTACGTTCGGGGATGAGATCTGCGAGGATGAGGCACCTGGGAGGGGGACGAAGAGAAAAGCAAAAAAAAAGAGGAGAAAAACATCTATTGCACATAAGTTCGTGTATGTCCCCCTCTTTGGGGCCCCCCTGTCCCGTTGTGCGGCACCCGCCACCCACCCCGGCTTGGACTCTGTTGTGGGTCCACAGCGAGGGAGCAGGGAGAATATAGGCCATGGCACGCAGAGCGCTGCCTCTGTTTGTGGTAATGGAGGCAGTGGGTCAGAGGTGTCTGATATGGAGCATGGCGTGGAGGGCGGCCCGACGGTGGGTGTTATCAGTGGTGGTGCTCGGGCTGGATCCCCTGTAAGAGGGGGGTCAGGCCTGGCACCTGGTGCGCCTGCTGGCGTGCGGGGAGCGGCGTGTACATCTGCCGCTGCCTCCTGCGCTGCCGGCGGCGCACCAACGGCCGGGGCCGCATCTCCGGCGGCGTGTGCTGTGGTGTCTGGGTCCCTCACACACGGATCCGCTAAAAAATCTGGATCACTTTTAGGGACCCAGAAACCTGGTAAGGTAAAGGGCCTGGGGCCTGCGGCTCCGGCAGAGCCAGCTCATAAGGGAAAGGTGGGGCTTGCTCCCCTGGCAAAATCCGCGGCGAGGTCGGGGCCCCCTGCGCAGGGGCCCAGTAATAGGTCAGCGCGGGGGGCTCCACCGCCGGTGGGTGCCGAGGGGGAGTGGCCTAGCCTGGGGCCGGCCGCCGGAGCTGGGGTGGCCAGGCTTTCTGTGGCAAAGGGTGTGACGGTAGGGGGTGCAATGCCCCTGAGAGCTGGTGCCGCTGGTCCAGAGGCCCCTGTGAGTAGACCCGGTTCCGGGTCGGCATCGGGGGTCCAGGCGCGGCCGGCTTCGGGGGGCATGGCCACCCAGCTGTCCACGGCGCCAGTGGGAGTGGCCTCTGGGGCCCCCACCGTGCTGCCTGGTGCGGGGGGCGTGGCCTCCCTGTCACCCACGGCACCGGTGGGAGTGGCCTCTGGGGCCCCCACTGTGCTGCCTGGTGCGGGGGGCTTGGCCTCCCTGTCACCCACGGCACCGGTGGGAGTGGCCACTGGGGCCCCCACCGTGCTGCCTGGTGCGGGGGGCGTGGCCTTGCGTGCATCCGCCCGAAAAGCGGCGGGGCTTAGCGCTGGCAGCTGCTGCTGGGAGCAGTGGTGCCACGGCTGTGGCTGAAAATGGAGGTGGTGCCTGCCTGTCGGTGTCCTCTGTGCCCGTGGGCTTATCTGGGGCAGGGGCGCCAGCAAAAATGGCAGCAGCACCCGGGTTCCCAAGACCCCCCGGCAGGGAAGGTGCTGCCAGCAGGTGGCGGCAGTGGTAATGCTGGAGAAAAAACTGCAGGTAAAAAGTGTCTGCAGAAAATGAAAAACTGTGACCCCAGTGTGCATGTGAGTGAGAGTGGGGCAAGTGGGGTGACTGTTGACATGGATGGGGATGGCGTGGGTATGGATGTGGCAGTGGTTAAGGATACGAGTGCTGGTGTGTCTGTGGCAAGGGGTAAGAATTGTATGTCTGTTGGTAGTGGGGGGAGTGGGGACAGGGCTGGTCCATCTGCCCCCCCAGCTGCTGGTCCACGGAGTTTTGCGGGGGTAGTAGCCGGGGCCTCGGGGTCTTCTCGGGGGGCTTCCTCACCTCTGGACCTCAGGGATGGTGACTTGCGACGCCGTTTCCTGGAGGCCCTCAAGAAGGGAGAACGGACGATCGAGGTAGAGGGAAGAGAGGTGGACCTGGCCTTTTGGCTGGATAGACATGGCTTGGCCGCCTTCCAAGATAAAAGCGAGAGGGACACAGTGTGGTCCCTCCCGACAGCCGGGCAGGGGGTGGCCAGGAGGAATGTAGTCCTTCTTCGGTGGAGGGGCAGTGAAGCGTGCCCGCCAAGAGCGAGGGTCGTGGAGCTCCTCCTGAAGATGAACTTCAGGGCGACTGACATCTTTGCCCTGATCCATCCTTTTGGTACCCGCATTTTAGACATCAGTTTTGTTCGGCCAGAGGGCCTAGAGCTTTTCTGGTCGAATTTTGAACTGGTGAAGGGGGAGCCCGGCTGGCGAGACTTTGCCGTGCAGGCAGTTTCTCGCCAAAACAGAGTAAAGAGAGTGACCGTTCTAACCAATAACGAGTCGCTCTCTGGTATTGACATCGTGACGTGGCTTTCTCGCTATGGGGAGGTCACGGACGTCCCAAAGAAAAACAAGGACGAGTTTGGTATTTGGTCAGGGGGCTGGACCTTCATGATGAGGTTGAAGGTCTCAGGCGGTACTGTCACCCACATCCCCTCCTCAGCATTTCTGGGGAGGGACAGGATCCTGATCTACCAGGGGCAACCGAAGGTCTGCCACAGTTGCGGTGATCCCCGCCACTTCATCGCGGGCTGCAAGGTGCAGAAATGTGCCTTGTGTGGCGGGGTAGGTCATATTGCCGCGGCCTGTGGTGACATTAGGTGTCACCTGTGTGGTGACCTAGGTCACCCGTATAGCCGCTGCCCCCGCTCCGTTTCTAACACCATCTCTGGTCAGGCGAGGGAGAGCCGAGGGGGGGGTCCCCGGCGGTGCATCCTCTGCTGGAGGTGGGGGCGAGAGAGGAGCTGAGGGGCCAGTGAGGGAAGGCGAGGCCAGTACATCTGCCCACCAGTGGCAACAGGTGAGGCGCCGTGGGGGTAGGGGGCAGGATAAGCCTCAGGCGACTGGGGTGATGTCTGTCCCCTCCCCAGAAGCGGCAGCCGGAGCCCCTGAGGCACTGGGGGAGGAGGCGGTGAACGAGGAGATCAGGAGGATGGAGAGGGAGGAGGTGGCTGCTTCTGATGATTCCTCCAAGTATGAAAGTCTGGATGAGGAGGTGGTGGAGCAGCCTAAAAAATCAGGTGACGGTAAGACCAGTAAGAGTCGGAGGAGGAGGAACAGAAAAGGGGCAAAAACATCTAAAGCCCCCCCCCCTGGCCACTAAGGTGCCTACGGAAGGGCTCACCAGCTCCCCTCTGATCCCCCTCTCCAACCGGTTCCATGCCCTCGATGACTCTGTTGTGTTGGAGGTCAGGGGCGAGGGACCGGCGGTAACATCTGAGGTGCCTTCAGGGAGCGGCGGGGTCCATCCTCCGGGGGGCTCACTTTCCTCTGGGGGGGGACTACCCTGGGGTCCAGGGGTGAGGAACACAGTACTGGGAAGGAGGTGTCAGGTGCCATGGACACCTCTGTGTCACTGAAGAGGAGGGGAGAGTCTGGCTCCTCCTCTGAAGGTGAGCACAAAAAATCTGGGGGTACGGTCAAAAAGAAGGCCGTCTAACTCAATCACCCATGATGGTGGAACCTACCCCGTTAACTCTGGCGTCAATTAATGTCGCCAGTATAAAGTCAGATGCGGCCAGATTTATGGCCTTTGATTTTTTCAACCGAGTTGAGGCTGACATTTTATTTTTGCAGGATACCAGACTAACGGACATGGGGGCCATTTACAAAGCAAGTAGGGAGTGGAGGTGCGGGCCCTCATACTGGTCTCTTGCGGCCGAGCCGTATAGCGGGGTAGCGGTCCTTTATAAGGCCGCTTCGGTGGAATGCAGACGGGTGATCGAGGTAGAAATGGGGAGGTGCTTGGTCCTTGACGTCTTCATGGGGGGAAAGGAGCTCCGGCTCATTAACATCTATGGTCCACAGTCAAAGTGGGACCGTAAATGTCTCTTCCTGAAGATCAAGCCCTATCTTTTTACCAGCCGGCAGGTGGTCTTCGGTGGGGACTTTAATACTATAACTAGATCCCGTGATAGGGGAGGCCCCGGAGACCGAAGGCTGGCTTTTGATAGTAATACTCTTAGTAGCATAGCAAGCGAAGCTCGCCTGGTGGATGTCCACATCCGGCACACCCCAGGTCACGGGCGTTTCACCTTTCATAGGGGTAGTTGTAGGTCTAGGATAGATAGGTTTTTTTTTAAAGGAGGAAGCCATCTCTTCTGCAGTGTCCGCTGTTGAGGTGGAATTCTCCGATCACTGTTTCATTTTCTTTTCCTTGAATGTTACAGAGACTCCCCGGATAGGGAGAGGCCTATGGAAGCTGAATTTGTCCCTGTTGGAAGAAGCGGATGTAAGACAATCCTTTGAGGAATTTCTTCAGAGCCAGGTACCTCTCTTGGGTCTCTGTAGCAGTAAGTCTGAGTGGTGGGAGATCTTCAAAAGAAGGGTTGCGGGGTTCTTCCGTCAGCTCTCGAGCCTCAGAGGCCTGAACAGGTACCGCCTGTATCGGGAGCTGGGGAGGAAACTCGAGAAGCTCGTCTCGACTGGAGGGGACCGTGAGGAAATCTCCAGGGTGAAGGCCTTGCTCAAGGGGTGCCAGTATGATAGGCACACATCCTGAGAGGGATTTCGGGAGGTACCGCTCGCCCGACCCCTACAGGAACTGCAGGATGTCAGTGAGTTGCAAGATGGTAACAGGACTGATCGACAGTATGGGTTCCCTGAACAGATCCAAATCAGGGATCCTGGAAGTGGTCAGATCCTTTTACTCACACGTCTTGGGAAGGAGGGATCCAGATCGGGATGAGATGTCGGCTTTCCTGGCTGAAACCATCCCTGAGCCAGGGGATGACCCCTCTCTTCATGTTTTGGCAGAAGCAATCAGGGAAGAGGAAGTGAGACGGGCCATTGATGGGCTCCGGCCCAAAAAATCGCCCGGTCCGGATGGCTTAACATCCGAGTTTTACAGGGCTTTTAGGGACTCTTTGGTCCCCCTCATGACTGAGGTTTTTAATGAATGTCTCTCCTCGGACATTCTGCCCGGTTCAATGAGGTAGTCCGCCCTGATTATTCTGTCGAAGGGTAAAGACTCATCCCGTATTGAGAATTGGCGTCCCATAGCGCTTCTCAATACGGACCGAAAGGTTCTGGCAAAGGTGCTTTTTTATCGGTTGGTGAAGTTTGCGCCCCGGCTCCTTTCGGGGGCCCAGCACTGCTCTGTTCCAGGCCGCAGTACTTTTAGTGCTGTGCTTGGTGTCCGAGAGGCAGTGGAGCAGAGCAGGGCAGGTCGCTGGAAGGGGTACTTGCTGTCCGTAGACCAGGCGAAGGCCTTTGACCGGGTTAACCATGAGTACCTCTGCTCCGTCCTTCTGAGGTACGGTCTGCCTGGGAGGTTTGTTGATTGGTTGAGAGTGTTATATAATGGGGCAGAGACTTTTCCGCTTGTGAACAGTTGGGTCGGACACCCTTTTGAGGTGAAGTCTGGTGTCCGCCAGGGCTGTCCTCTGAGCCCACTGTTATACGTGTTCGCGATCGACCCCTTTTAAAGGAGAGTGGAGCGCGGACCGTTGGTGGGAGTCGGGATGGACCGGGCAGAGCCAGAGGTCACCTTGAGGGTAGTGGCGTATGCCGACGACGTTTTCCTTTTTGTATCCTCGAGAGAGGAGGCAGACTGGGTCATGTCTGAGGTTGAGCGCTACTCATTGGCATCTGGGTCCATGATCAACAGGGATAAGTGTGAGAGTCTCTGGTTGGGAGGGGGAGATCCACGTTTTGATCTTCCGGACATCCTTCCAGGGCCTCAGACCACAGCAAAAATTTTAGGCATCAGTTTCGGCCCGGGGGACTATCCCCAGCAAAACTGGGAGGGCAGACTTAAGATCGCCGCCCAGAAGGTGGATCAGTGGAAGGGTTGGTCCTTGACCCTGAGGGAAAGGGTTAACCTGGCCAAGGGGTATTTGCTCCCTTTATTAATATACCTGGGCAGCGTCTGCATCTTGCCAGAGCCTCTTTGGACACGGGTCTACAGCCTGTTCTTCCAACTATTATGGGGGAATAGGCTGAACCTAATCAAGAGGGAGGTCACGTACCGCACGAGGCGACTAGGAGGGTTGGGTATGGTCAACCCAGTAGTGTTTCTAGTAAACACCTTTCTTAAGGCAAACATCGCCAACCTCTGGTTAGAGAGGGCTCCTCCGTGGGTATTCTCCTGTAGGGGGTGGTTACAGCCTTTCTTCCAGGAATGGGAGACAGGAGGGCGGGTGAAGGACCTTCGCACGCCTCATGGGCATCTTCCGGCTTATGCTACCCTGGTTGTGAAGGTGATCCGCCGGTGGGGTCTGGGAGTGTGGGAGATCAGGACCTTGTCAAGGAGGTTACTTGACAATAGGGTTCTGTTGACCCATTTCCAGAAGCCGCTGGCCCTCAAGGATTGCCCAAGCCGGGATCTAGAGGTGGGGCTCGGGTTATTAAACTCTAAGCGGATCCCCTTGAAGTTTTGGGACTTGGCTTGGCGCTGCTTCCATGGGAGACTGTATGTGAGGGACAACCTGAAGTACAGGAACTCTGATGACCGGGATTGTCCCCGCGAGGAGTGTGGCGTCATGCTCGAGAGCATGGAGCACTTCCTGCTTCGTTGTCCCTTTAATACAGAGGTCTACAAGAGGATGGGTGCTTCCATTGGCTGGCCCAGGCTGGCAGGCCTTTCCTATGCGGAGTGGACCTATGGGGCATTCAGGTCCCTTGGTGGCCGAGATCGGGGCACTGTTTTCTTAGTAAGCTTAGTGACTAGGTTTTACACGTGGAATGCACGGTGTTTGTTGTCCACCCAGCAGAAAGTCCTCCCCCGGGAAGAGGTGATTAGGAACATCCTGGGTGACCTGGCAAAAGTGCGCTCGCTGGAGTATGAGAGGCTGGGTGCAGGGAGGGCTTCCCTTTTATGGAGGGGGTTCTCATTTAGTGTGCCCTAGGGAGAGTTAGGGTTTGTGTGTCTGTGATAGGGTTAGTTTAGTCCCTTTCTATATTTTATATTTATTTGTAGGGTCAGGAAGGGACAGACAGGGACAGTCTTCAGGGACAGGTAATTAGCATTAGGTTGGTAGCGAGGGTCAGTGAGGGACAGGTAGGGACAGGTAGGGAAAGATTGGTAGGGTGGTAGGGACAGTTTTTTCTTTTTCTTTATTAGAGAGGGATAGGGTGTTGTGTGTTAGATTAGGGTGAGAGCCTCGGTAGTCTCCAGTTTCCTGGTGGTGGGCTGCTCCCCTCACATTGTAGTTTTTTGTTTTACGGTATCAGAATCTGAATATAGGGCTTGCAAGCACTGAACTTGGGTCTGATCTTTTGGTTCAAGGTTAGTAGTCTTATGGTTAAGTTATGTCATGAAGGTATATGGTTAATGTCGTTGTTATATTGTTATTTGTGTATTATTGTTACTGTTATGTTGTGTGTTGTATACAAATTATGTAAGTGTATTGCGCGTGTGGGGGGGTCAGTTTAGGTTGGGTGGGGAGCTTTAGGGGGAAGGGGGGAGGGTTTGCGGTGGTTTTGTGTAAAAATTTGGACGTCCTGCGGGATGCCGGGAAAGGCAAAGGGACCTTTTTGTGTGTAAAATGGCCACAAACTTTAGTGGGACCTTGTTGTGGTAAGACTCCCTTGGGACCTTGAGTGTTAAAAAATAGTGGTGGGGAAAAAAAAAAAAAAGTTTGCTGTGTATTAGGTTTCGGCCAGGTGGCCTTTTTCTTTAAATTTTTGGCAGTGGGCCAGTTTGTTGTTTTCTTTTGGGGTGTTAGTTATAAATGTATGGGTATGAATGTGAGTGAATGTTGGAAGGGGTTTTTCTGGATAAAAAAAAAGAGAAAAAAAAGAGGTTAAGGTCTTCCCTTGCTGGTTTTTTTTTTGGGGAAAATGGACATTTTATGTTCTATGAACGTTGCAGGACATTTTTTCTTTATAAGGTTTGCTGGACATTATAATTTTGGACTTGTCGGGGTTTCCTTTGGGTTGTGTTTTGTTGGGGTTGTTGTATTCTGTTCTTTGTAATGTATATTTATGGTGTGTTTTATATTTTTTATAATAATAAGAGTTCCAGTTCTGTCTGCTGGTGCTGTTACAGATATTTGTAGAAATAGGCCCAGGTATCAGGGGCCAGGAATAATTTATTTTTTAACTTAATCCTGATTATTTGCTTAAAAAGCAACCCAGAGAACACAACTTTTCATTTGCTTGTTGGCACTGCAGAATACAGCCAGGTCCTTTCCATATTACAGCGCTAAAACTCCAGCTATTTCAAACTGTGGTTTGTCCGTCACACGGATCACATATAATTGCGCTTAAAATATTGCCATTTCTGGCCTCCATTGAAATTTTCTTGCAGTGTGTCAGTGAACTTATTGACACGAGGTCGGTGCTGTTAAAAATAGTTACCCATAGGCCAGCTATTTAAAACTGTGGTTTGTCCGTCACACACGGATCACATATAATTGCGCTCAAAATTCTGCCATTTCTGGTCTCCATTAAAATGTTGTTTCAGTGTGTCAGTGAAGTTATTGACACCAGTTTGCTGTTAAAAATAGTTACCTACAGGCCAGCTATTTAAAAATGTGGTTTGTCCGTCACACGGATCACATATAATTGCGCTGAAAATTCTGCAATTTCTGGCCTCCATTAAAATTTTGCTTCACTGTGTCAGGGAAGTTATTGACACCAGTTTGCTGTTAAAAATAGTTACCTACAGGCCAGCTATTTAAAAGTGTGGTTTGTACATCACACGGATCACATATAAGCTCGCTCCAAATTCAGCCATTTGTAGTGAGCGTGGAAGATATTGACCCCCATTTAAAATGGGCAAGGCACGTGGCAAGGGATGGGGAACTGGACGTGATGGTGATGGTGCATGCAGAGGCCGAGGCCATGGGCAAGCTGAAATTGTGCCACAACAAACACCCACATCTTCTCGCTCGACCTTTCTGTCCCAATTAATAGGGGACCACAGAACACCTGGTTGTTTTTTAAAGACCCTGCCGATAACCCCAAAAAGGTCATTTGCACCACCTGCCAGGCGAGCATCAGCAGAGGTAGCAAAACGACAAGCCTGACCACCACCAGCATGATCAGGCACATGTACCATGCCTGGCCCATGTGCTTAACCTCGTGGTTCAGCGCTTTCTGAAAACCTACTCGGAGCTGCCGGATCTGCTTGTCAAAGTACGCCGCCTGTGTGCCCACTTTAAAAAGTCAGCTACAGCTTCCACCGCCCTTGCCGTGATTCAGCAGCGTTTGCAGCTTCCGGGTCACCGACTGGTGTGTGATGTCCCCATATGTTGGAACTCTACACTGCAGATGTTTGGAAGGATTTGTGAGCAGAAGAGGGCAGTTGTTGACCACCAGCATCAACAAGGCCGTCGGTATTCGGTTCAGACTCCACACATAAGACCTCAGAAGTGGACATGGATGTCAGACACATGTACCAGCCTCCAAAACTTTGAGGACCCCACCAAGATGGTGAGCGGCGATGACGCCATAATTAGCATCACCATCCTGCTTCTTTGTCTTCTGAAATGCTCTCTGCTCACAATTAAAAAGGATGCATTGTAGGCGGAGCCCGATGAGATGGAGCAAGGAACCATACAGGGTGATTAAATACAGCCAAGCCTATCTCAACCCAATGTGGATTGGGTGACAATGAGGAAGAGGAGGAGGAGGAATAACAGGAGCTATTTTCATGCGCTATAGACGGTACTACCTGCACAACTGTCATACCATCTGTTCAGCGTGGATGACCTGAGGACAGGGAGGAGGAGGGGGTAGAGGAGGAGGAGGAGGAGAGCATGGCCAGTCGTCCTCTTGGTGAGGACACAGAAGTCTTGCCAGTTAGCAGTCTGACAGGCATGGCTGAGTTTTTGTTACGCTGCCTTTCCCATGACCCTTGCATTCTCAAAATTTTGGGTGACAGTCATTACTGGTTGGTGACACTTCTAGATCCACGCTACAAGTAGAACTTTATATCTCTTGTTCCTGAGACGGACAGGTCTACAAACATGGGGCAGTACCAGAAGGCCCTTGTTGCGGAACTATTAAAAAAATTCCCATCTGAAAACGCTGGTGGCAGAGGTCACAGTTCATTGGACAACCACGAAGTACAGGCAAGAGAGACACAACTCCAATCCAGCAGAGGCAGGGGAACATGGTCAAAGTTCTGGGAGAGTTTTCTCATCCCCTCCCATCGCACAGACCCTGAGGCGCGGGGTATTCTCACAAGGAGTGCAAACTTTGGGAAGATGCTGAGGTAGTACCTTGCCGACCGTACCAACTTCCTCCGTGATCCCTCTGTGCCTTATAATTATTAGGTATCCAAGCTGGACACGTGGCATGAACTTGCTCTCTACGCCTTGGAGGTCCTGGCCTGTCCTGCCGCTAGCGTTTTGTCAGAGAGGGTTTTTAGTGCCCCTGGTGGAATTATAACCGATAGGCACATCCGCCTGTCAACTGAAAATGCTGACAGGCTGACTCTTATAAAAATGAACAAGGGCTGGATTGGGCCAGACTTCTTAACAGCACCGAATGATAGCAGCATAACATAAACTCAAATCCAGTGTCTTTTTTTGGGAGGTGTATTCCCATGCACCTTTTCACACCCACACATGGGTATATGCTTTCTGATTTTGGCTATTTGCTCTTGTCCTCCTCCTTTTCCTCATCCTCATCCTCCACCACAATATCACCAGGGTGACCGTGGGTCGTGATACAACACCCACATAATTTTTTTAAAGGGTGTTTATAATGCCGGTAAGAAAAAAAATTTATACAGTATGTTCATGTATACCCCCCAGGGGTAAATGTTTTTCAGCCCATACACTTAGTGCATGGGCATTACAGGTATAGGACATCCGCTCCTTTTTAATGGGAACATTTTTTTATGAGGCCCTCCTCCACATCTTTTCCAAGATGCATTGGAGTGCCTCCCAATTTTTGGCAGCCCTTGCATTCACTGCATAAGCCAAAACTATGGGAGACCCACTTCCTAATAATGGGAACATTTTTTCATGAGGCCCTCTACGTCTCTTCCAAGGGGCATTGGAGTGGCTCCAAATTTTTGGCAACCCTTGCATTCACTGCACAGGCAAACACAATGGGAGACCCACTTCCTAATAATGGGAACATTGTTTTCAGGAGGCCCTCTGACCTCCACGTCATTTCCAAGGGGCATTGGAGTGCCTATAAATTTTTGGCAACCCTTGCATTTACTGCAAAGGCCAACACTATGGGAGATCCACTTCCTAATAATGGGAACATTGTTTTCAGGAGGCCCTCTGACCTCCACGTCTCTTCCAAGGGGCATTGCAGTGCCTCCAAATTTTTGGCAACCCTTGCATTTACTGCATAGGCCAACAGTATGGGAGACCCACTTCCTAATAATGGGAACATTGTTTTCAGGAGGCCCTCTGACCTTCACATCTCTTCCAAGATCCATTGGAGTGAGTCCAAATTTTTGGCAACCCTTGCATTCACTGCATTGGCAAACACAATGGGAGACCCACTTCCTAATAATGGGAACATTTTTTTTCAGGAGCCCCTCCTCTTTGTTTCTTCCAAGGGGCATTGGAGCGAGTCCAAATTTTTGGCAACCCTTGCATTCACTGCATTGGCAAACACAATGGGAGACCCACTTCCTAATAATGGGAACATTTTTTTTCAGGAGGCCCTCCTCTAAGTCTCTTCAAAGGGGTAATGGGGTGCGTCCAAATTTTCAAAGGGGTATTGGGGTGCCCCCAAATTTTGGGCAGCCCTGTCACTCACTGCATACACAATAACAGTATAGGAGACCCACTCTTTAGTAATGGGAACAACAAAGCATAGCCGGCTGATGACTCTCTAACAATAGTGAGGGCCGACTGCTGGTCCTTTAAGAATAGTAAAGGCCGCCAGATGGCCCTATAAAAATAGGCTTTGTGACTTTCAGAGTCCCTCCTTCATAAATGAAGCAGGATGTATCTGATCATGTCACATGGCCAGATAAGGTTGTAAAATGTTAAAATTACATTTCCCGGTGAATGCATGTGTCACAGTTGAAAGCAATACAAAAGTGCAAAAAACGCATCAAAAACGCTACGTGTGAACATTGCCCAAGGTGTGGAGAAGTATTTTTGTTTTTGGTTATTTATTTTGCCTTCTATACAAGTCAGTACCCTGGAAAGGATGTTCCTTAACATATTTCCCAGGAAAATCCATTTAGGTTTCGTTTTTGTATGTTTTATTCTGAGTCCGCAAAAGTGGCGTAATACCTCTGACAACGTTGCTGACAGCAATGACCTGGGAGTCAGAAATGCTTCCAGGGGTCTTCCCCAAGCTGTTCCCATGTCATTTGAGCACTGTTCCCATCGATTTGGGCAATTTTTAGGCCCTCTGCAGACTGCCGGGGGGAGCCGCCTGAAAAATGCTCGAGTTTACCATAGACTTACATTGGGCTCGTTGCTCGGGTTGAGCACCTGAGCATTCCAATTTGCTTGACCCGAGCATTGAGCATCCGAGCATTTTAGTGATCGCCCATCACTAATAGGAATGCAAAAGCATTCAAGTATTCAATTGATAAATTTCCAAGGTTGAGTGAAACAAAGATAAAGGAAGGTGTCTTTAATGGTCCTCAGATAGCTATTAAGAGTTGGTGGAAAATCTTCCAAAAACATATAAGGATCTTGGCTTTAACATGTCCTTAAAGATTAATTTCTTACATTCGCATCTAGACCCTTTTCCACCGAACTGCGGAGCAGTGAGCGACGAGCACAGTGGAAAGATTTCACCAAGATATTGCGGCTAAGGAGAAAAGATATCAAGGAAAATAGAATCCATCAATTTCTTGCACATTACTGTTGGATAATTATAAGACATGATCCAATGCAGGAGTACAAGAGACAAGCAAAAAAGAGTTGACACTGAATGAGGACCAAATTTTGTAGTGCAATTTCTGTAACTGTTTATAATTCACAATAGCAATTAGACATGTTTAGTTATTTGAATTGTTGCTAAGTTTCTTCTAAATAAATATCAGAAAATCGGCATAAAATATTCTGTATCTTTATATTTGCAAAAATAATAATATTTCAAAGTACTGAAACTTTTATGCATTAACTATATGTACCAGTAGAAGGAAAACTCTGATATAGAAACAAGAGCCAACTAAAAAGTTTCATTGCCAGATTTAAATCCAGGAGGTCGAAATCATTAAAAAATGCCTCATTTAATAACTGAACCTCACAACTTTTGAAAATATGTACAACAGTCCTAGTATGAATAGTAGTATACTGTATATAGAACTAGTATAAAAATTCTTCAATTTACTGGTAAACATAGAGGTACAAATAACACTAGTATTAATAATAGTATAAAAAGATCTAGTATAAGCAATAGTATGGATAGGAATTGTATAAATAGCGTTAAATCTATCCTGTTAGGGGAAGAAATCCAATGAAATATTTGGCATTGAAACATAAAGAGATTAAAAGGAACAATGAAATAAATGAACTGAAATAAAGTTGCAGAATCAGTGTAGCATTACCTTCATTTTCAGAGGCCACAAGTTTTTGGTGTCTGGGCATACCTTCTTTGCTCCAGGCAAATATTCTCTGCAAGCACGATTGATAAAAAAAAAAAAATTAAGAAACCGCAAACAGTTTGAGGATAAACCTCTTGCACTAGTAATGGTGCATCTGCCAATGAGAGGACAGTGGTGTAATGTCACTTGTTGAAATATGAGAATAGACTAATTTCCCATCTTATTAAGAATTCATGAATGTTTAGTTTATCACTTAGAATTGCAGTGCTAAGGTCAAAAGGGTAAAAAGTTTCCTTTGTTAACTTTCATGACCAAGAGATGAGAATATGCAGAATGTGTATTATTAAAGATAATTAGGGATTTGTTAGAAAAAAATCCGAATTGAGAGATATGCCTCAGACTGTTGACTTTTAGCTGAATAGTTAGTTCTGGAAATATTTTGATGTGTCGCCAATGTAACCACATAAGTTACTTCACCTGTGGATTGTAAGTGAATTTCCACAAATATTAGCCCCTATTTAGCTTTATTCATTTATTATATGGATATGTGAGCCTTGTGGATAAAAGCTCGGACAAGCATACCATGTTCAGACAGCAGGTGTTTTACATTGCAGTCAGGACGCCGTCTAGCCACAAGAGCTATCCCATCTATTCAGTTCATATGAACCTCTGAACGTTACAGGATCTCGGTGAGGACAGATATGAGACTGATACACAGTGATCAATTGCTCTGAAGCTGCCAACAGTTCCTAAGAGCAGACAACCTTATGCAGCCTGAGACAGTGTTCTAGGTGGGCATCAGATAAGAACGTGATATAGTCAGTGTAGGTAAGAAAATATTTATATGTTATACGTACCTAGTGCTAAACTACAGAGAGAACTATTCCTATCCCTTACAAGTTAGCTATAGGCGACCATGTGTTCTAAGCAGAGGTACTTTTCATTCAATTAGACTAAATATGGTCTGTGTAATTCCAAGGTATATAATGTTGAATGTGTCATGCTTGCTTTTAGCATATTTTTGTACATTATGTGAGGGAATAGCACCTATAGCAAAATATAGGTGAATGAAGTCTGTTAGTCTGCTTCTTTAGGCTCTTCCTGATCTGTTCTACCTTCGTAGGCTCTGCTTGGTTTGCCCTACATCTTTAAAGGGAATCTGTCAGAAAGATGTTACACCCCAAATTCTTTATATGAGCAAGTACCGCTTTCACTGACAAGTCCAGCAATACCTTTACATGGCCAGTCTGATCCTTAGCCTCTTAGAAGCTGTGTTTGAGTTGATATACAAATTAAGCTGTAGATCTGAAGCCTTTGTCACTCCAGCTCTATTCCCTGCCCTGCGCCACCTCCTCCTGCTTGACTGATGGCTCCTTTGCCTGAAGTCACACAGAATAGAGGCTGTCAGTCAAGCAGAAGGAGATGACACTGGGCAGAGAATAGAGCTGGAGTGACAGAACACTTCAGATCTACAGCCTCATTTGCATATCAAATGCTGTTTTAGCTTGCCATGTAAAGGTATTGGTGGAATTGTCTTTCAGTGTTTGGGTGGTGAAATCCCGCTGACAGATTCCTTCTAGGCTCTTCATCACCTATTCTACATTTTTAGACTCCTCTATTTCTGCGCTTACTCTTTAGAGTCTTTTTTGCCAATTTTACTTCTTTAAACTCGTCTACCACTGTCTAACCACATTAGGCTCTTCTTTGTCTACCCTACCTCTGTAAGCTCTTCTTTGCCTGCCCTACATCTTTATCCTCTTAATGGTCTTCCCTCCCTCTTCAGATTCTTCTTGGTATGCCCTACCTCTTTCGGCTCTTCTTAATCTCCCTTAACTCTTTTGGCTGTTCTTGGTCTGCTCGATCAAATTTGGCTCTTTTTGGTCTGCCCTACCTCTTTTGGCACCATTTGTCCCGTACTACCTCTATTAGAGAAAGAGGTAGTTAGTAATTCAAAATAATAACATTTGGCAGATCGTTCTGAAACCTTCTTCTCTGTGTGTTCTTCACATCATATTTTTTAAGATTCCTTCACCTATCCCTATTTTTGCCGCTTTCCCGCGCAAAAGTCCTCGTCTCCCCCTCTCTCTAGCCACGCCACCAGTTTCCCGGTTACCTGACCTCCCAGCTCTCACTCTGGACACGCCCCCAGCTTCCCAGTCACCTGACTCCTGTGCTCGCAGTCTGTCTTTCCCCTGCAACCAGAGGTACGGCCCCGGCAGTTCCAGATCCCTTCTTCTGAAAGTACTTACACCCCGGTCTTCCCCCTTACACCCCCGCTCTCCTTTAACTCGCCATTCCACGGGCGAGAGTTCCTTCACCAAACGTTCACATTCTTGGACTTCCTGGACGATACGGTGCCATATGAATTGATCTTGTTCGTAACGATGAGGAGGCACTCCTGCTGTTGTCCGTTCTGACTGGCGTAACTCAGTTTGACCGATGGGGGGTGCAGGGTCACTCGGATTCCCAATCTCCGCCTGCCCGGTGGCTTCAACCGATGTTGTTCCCTCACCGCCTGCACTGGGGACTGCAGGTAATCGAGTGCTGGGGCTCGGAGGTAGAATCAACAATTCTTCTTCATCCACATTGTGGCTTGGGGCAACTGTGACAGGACCCTCTCTAGAAGCAGGTGATTCTTCTCCATCCTTGTCATCTTTAGACAGACAGGGTCGCAGCATACTACGATGAATCACTCTGGTAGGGGCTCTTTCAGCCCCCTCGGGTTGAACTTCATACACAGGTCCTTCAGCGCCAATCCTGCGCTTCACTCAGTGCGGGTTCCATTCCCACCGCCTACTCAATTTGCCCCGGGGCCGCCTGTCCCGACACCCGCTCCCCGGGCCTCAGAGCTGTCCCTCGAAGAGTCAATGTCTCATGATGTTTGAGCTCCTGAAACTTTGGTTATACCAACCATCGGAGGGTCTGCAGTCGATGCCGACGTTCCCGGACCCAGGAAGACATCCCCGTCTGTCGGTAGTCCTCCTCGGGGTCCAGCTCTAACTCGGTAATCTCTCGCCCCTTTCGCCCGAACAGCAAGTTATAAAGAGTGAACCCCATCGTACTATTCACTCGGTTGTTGTAGACCCACATCAGCTCGGCCACAAACTCAGGCCATCGTACCTTCCGATCCTCCTCCAACGTGCGGAGCATTTGGATCAGTGTCCGATTAAAGCGTTCACAGGCCCCATTTCCTTGAAGGTGGTAAGGTGTAGTCCGTGACTTCTCAATCTTGTACAACCGGCCTTAGAAGCAGGCGCCTTGATCGGAATGGATCCTCTTTGGGCAGCCGTACACCCGAATGAAGTCTCGGCAGATGGCCTGCACAACTGACTCGGCGGTCTGGTCTCTGGTCAGGGTCACTCCGCAAACTTTGTGAAGTGTGAAGTGGTCTGTAATTACCAGGCAATGTTCATACCCAAGATGCGCCGGTCCAACAGTCAAATAGTCGATCATCAGCACCTCCAAGGGGGCAGAAGTCACAATGGTTTGTATGGGGACCCGTTGTTCCGGGGGCTTAACCAGCTCACAGCTCCGACATCTTCGACAAGTGTCTTCTATTGTTGCTCGCAGTCGGGGATGATACACCAGCCTCTGCAACCAATGAAACGTCTTCTCTGGTCCGAAGTGAGCCCCTCATTCATGAGCCTCATAAGCCACTACTCTGACCAACTTATCTGGGATCACCACTTGCCAGGTGGTCCCGAACTCTCGCAGTAGCTGCACCCGTCGGTACAGCAGCCCGTCTCGCAAACACAGTCTCTGCCATTGTCCCAACATTTTCAGTGCTCCCGGGGACAAGGTACTCCTCTCTTCTCGACTGGGGACTTGCCACAAAGCCACCCATTGACGTAATTGAGCAACTTCTCTGTCAGTCTGTTGAAGTCGGATCCAGTCATCTCTTGGTCGCCCTAGCACTTGTTCTTCCGACATCTCTCCGATCTGTACCTGTGCCGTGGCCAGCAGTCCCACGAAACTTCGGAAGCTGGGGGTCTCATCCGCCTCCAAATCTTCATCGTGGTCATGAGCAGGCCGTTCGTATGTCACTCTGGAGAGGGCGTCGGCATGAGTATTCTCTGCCTTAGGCGGGTAGGCGATCTTATACCGGTACCTGGCCATGCGGGCCACCCACCGCTGCTCCAGGGCCCCCAATTTTGTATTCTCCAGGTGGGCCAGCGAGTTGTTATCTGTTCTCACCAGTACTTCGGACCCAAACCAGAGCCAGCAAATCTAATTTGAAAGAGCTATAATTATCTGGGTTCCTCTCGAAGTCGTGAAGGGAGCGGCTGGCGTATGCAATCACGCTCTCTTTCCCCTCCTGTACTGGGATAACACGGCTCCCAGACCATGTAGGCTCCCATCAGTGCTGAGTATGAATGGTTGGGAGAAATCCGCATAGGCAAGTATTGGGGCCTCGGTCAGGGCCATTTTTAGGGCACGGAAGGCCTCTTCCTGGCTGCTTCCCAACCGAATCGCCTGATTCTTGGAGCCCGCCGGCACTCCCTTAACTAGCTCCAGCAATGGGTTGGCTATGCGGGTGAAGTTCTTCACAAATCTTCGGTAGTTCCCAGCAAGTCCCAGGATGGCCCGAACGTCCTTCACTGTCTTCGGGGTAGGCCACTCCTGTACGGCGGCCACCTTTTCCTGGGTGGGCCTGACTCCTTCACCGGACACAGTATGACCGAGATATTCGATCTGTTTGCGGAACAGGTGGCACTTCTGGGGCTTCACCTTTAGGCCATGACTCTGTAGGTGACTCAGTACTTGCTCCAGTCACTGTAGGTGCTACTCGAAGGTGGCGGCATAGACAATTATGTCGTCAAGGTAAATCAGTGTCGCCTCGAAGTTCAAATCGCCCAGGCACCTCTCCATCAGAAGCTGGAACGTTAGTCAGGCCGAAGGGCATCCAATTGAACTCGAACAGTCCCATGGGTAATATGAACGCAGTCTTTGCACGGTCATGTTCGGCCATGGGCACCTGCCAATACCCACTGGCCAGATCCAAGGAGGAGAAGTATCTTGCCTTCCCTAATGCCGACAGGGACTCTTTGATTCGGGGTAGTGGGTAAGAGTCCCGTACTGTACAGGCATTCAGTTGTCTATAGTCCACACAGAACCTCAGGGTCCCATCTTTCTTCCGGACCCGGACAATCGGAGATGCCCACGGACTCTGACTCTCCCATATCACACCATTCTCTAACATAGGGGCTAGCATCTCCTTAACCTCTTTATACATCTTGGGAGGTATCTGTCGGTATCTCTCCCACACTGGGGCAGCGCTCCCCGTGGGAATCTCGTGGGTAGTGGCTTCGGTGCAACCAAAATCATCCTCATGGTGAGCAAAGACTTCCTGGTATGGCTCCAGTACCTCCTCAACCTGTTGCACCTGTCGAGATGTAAGTCCCATCAATTCAGCCCGCATTTGTTCTAGGATTCTTCGTCCCCCCTTCGCACTAGCCCGGTGGGATTCCGGCGGCACGGTGACCGCCAGAGTCCAGGGGTCTCCTGGTACAGCGGACAGCTGTACCACATCAGGTCACAGCAACTTCTCTGGCATTCCCAGAATCTGGGCTATTTCTGCCCTGGGAGGGAGTGTGAGATCATCTTCACCCAGATTAACACACCGCACTATAACATTGCCACCCTGGACGGTGGCCAGTGTTCGAGCCACCAAGAGTCCGGGGGGTACTTTGTCCATCAGTGTTGGTTCTATCTGAACTTCAACCCCCTCAAGAGGTGTGCAGACCCGTGCGGATAATGTGAGTACAATTTGTCCGGGCGGTAAGGTGAGCGTTGTTGCTGCTGGCACTATTATTTTCCCCAGGACTTTCCCCCCACTCGACGTCTCCTGAGCTTGGGCAGCTCAGATTAGTTGTTGAAAGGCCCTCCTTTGGGGGGTTTGCGGGTCCCACTAGTCTAGAGGAATCTCCTTCGGCTCACTAATCAGGATTTGCCCGATCTCTATCAGCACATTCATTCCGAGGGTCATCGGGGGTCCACTTCTGGTTCCCCCTGCGACCAGGACGACTCCTTTTTTTCCCACATCTTTTCCACACACTCAGATCTTCATCCACACCACCCCTGCAACCGGGGTGGGTAATTGATTAGCTGCCGTGAGTCTAATTACTGGTCCACATTCAGGCCGCGCTATCTCTGGAAATCGCTGTTGAAAGTAGGTGTTATGATCTGCAACATAATCTAAGGAAAGAATGGGAAAAGCTGTCCCTACAGTAAGACTAAGCTGAATCCCTGCGATGTAGTGGGCAGCCTGTTCCTTGTGAACAGACCCGCCTTCGTCCTCGGCTAGTCTGAACAGAGACCTATAGAATAAAGGGAGGGGTCCCTAAAAGAACTAAGGACTGGGACAAAAATGGGACACCTCCTAACAGAAGTATTTGCAGAGCAAAAAGACAAACTGACAAAAAGTGCAAGATGTCCCAGAGGATCAAGCAAACGAGAGCGAGATAGGCACCGAAGCACCTGGCTAGAGAGACAGGCAAAAAACACTGAAGTCCAGCAAAACCAGAAGGGCGGAGCTGGAATATATAGGCAGCTGGTCACGTGACCGCAAAACACAAGATAGCAAAAACTAACAGGAGGCTTCTAACAGTAGGCTTCTGTCATCATAGTCATCTGGGATCCCGTGTCAATTAGGCAGTGAACAGACCGACCGCTTATTTCAGCCCAGACAGTCGGGCTGGTGGAAACCAGGTCCTTGGGACTTCCTCTTTTTCTTTCCCCTTCCTCAGGCTCCGGGCTGTGTCCCCCAAACACGGAGCCCGCTAGTTTAACGGCTGTCGCGACAGAGGCGGCCCTCGGCTAGCACAGCCCCTGGTGTAATGTCCTGCGCCTCCACACTTCCAGCAGATCATGTTTCTGTCTGTGTAGGGCTGCCTCACTCCTCTATGGAACTCTCCTGCAGGTGGGGGCCTGAATTCACTTCTTTCCATAACTGGGGCAATCGATCTGGGTATCTCTGGTGTCGGGCAGGGGTCTTCTTGAGGCTGGACCATTCATCCCGCATCTCCTGTATCTCCTTTTGCATCGCTCGAGCCCATTCCTGTTCAGCTGCAGGCGGGGTGGGTACCTTGTTACTCTGGACCATCCCTGCCAGGGCCGTCACCCCCATCTCCTGCTCTCTCACACATGCCTCCGCCCCCACTTCTAGAAAAGTCATACATGGATTGACGCGCAGGCGCTCCTGCAAGGCCAGCTTCAGCTGCACATCCCTGAGGCCTGCCACAAACTGGTCCCTTAAGATCACATCAGGGGGGCCCATTCCCAAATTTCCCATGTCGTCTTTTCTAGTGATATAGGCATGCACCCTCTATAAGGCATTAACATACTGTGTCACAGTCTCCCCCTCCTGCTGCACTTGGTGAAACAGGCGTATCCTCAGCTCTCCTACATTGGTGGGATCCCCATGCATCTCCTCCAGTATCCGCACCACTTTTTCTACAGTATCCCGGTCATGGGGAGGGCATCACGGATTGTCGGGCCTCGCCGTCCAGGGCCAGTAAGACTATTTTGGCTTGCATAGCTGGGGTCATCGGATGCATACGTAACATACTCCTAACTCTCTCAACCCAGTCCCATCATATTGTCCCCAGTGAACTTTGGGAGATTGCTGAGCATAGCCCCCAGCGGAAAGCTAGATCTAGGGGCTCCCACGATGGACTGCTCTGCAGTGTCTGTGTCTAACGACTGCATCCTGCCGACTACGCCAAATGTAACACGGGTACTTTAAATGCAGTGACACAGAAACACAGAGCAGCCAATACAGGGTTAATAAACAGGGGAGTTTTATGATAACAGGGTAAATTTCCATGCAGGGAGTAACAGGGGAAAATATGGGGAAAAACAAGGGAAATAGCAGGTAGAAGTCTATAACTGACAGTTCACAGTTTAAGTAGATGTAGCAGAGTCAAACCGGTTGTAAACGACAGTTTTTACACTTAGCTGACTTTTATCCTCCACAATGCAGTTGCCAGCTGATACTGGTGACGCTTTCTTCAGGCTTCCCCGCCCTAACAATGCTCCATCTTCTCACGGCAGCGGGCGGTCTCCGGTTTTACCCCCTGCATCTCTTCTCCCTCTAGTCGGCTTGACTCCTCCGGTCCACTGCACTCGGATCTTGCTCCCAGTACTGGAGCCAGGAACCTGGACCCTCTCACACTGCACTCCTGAGCAGAACTCTCTTGCCGCTTTCCCACGCAAAAGTCCTCGTCTCCCCCTCTCTCTAACCACGCCACCAGTTTCCCGGTCACCTGACCTCCCAGCTCTCACTCTGGACACGCCCCCAGCTTCCCAGTCACCTGACTCCTGTGCTCGCAGTCTGTCTTCCCCCTGCAACCAGAGGTACGGCCCCGGCAGTTCCGGATCCCTTCTTCTGAAAGTACTTACACCCCGGTCTTCCCCCTTACAGTAGCTTGCCCAGAATGTTTAGCTAACAGGCTTTTTATTGTGAAACCTCAGTAATGAGTATGTGTTCATAGATCCATGAATTATTTACATAGTTTTGTGGCTTATTTAATACTATTTGAGTTTCCTGCTTATCAGGAAACCTACTTACCTACTTACAGCCAAAGCTAACAGACAATTCTCTATACTCCTCCTTCTAGACCTGTCCTCTGCCTTTGATACAGTTGACTACTGCCTCCTACTACAGATCCTCTCTTCCTTTGGCGTCAAAGACCTTGCCCTATTCTGGATCTCCTCATACCTTTCCAAACGCACATTTAGCATCTCCCACACTACCTCCTAATCCCGCCTCCTCTCTGTTGGAGTCCCTCAAGGCTCTGTCTTAGGACCCCAACTCTTCTCCATCTATACCCATGGCCTGGGACAACTCATAAATTCACATGGCTTCCAGTATCACCTATACGCTGACGACACTCAGATCTACCTCTCTGGCCCAGACATCAGCTCTCTGCTGTCCAGAGTCCCAGAGTGTTTATCAGCCATATCCTCCTTCTTCTCCTCTCGCTTCCTCAAACTCAATGTGGACAAAACTGAACTCATCATCTTTCCTCCATCTCATGTATTTTCCCTACCTTATCTATCTACTGCAATAAAAAAACATCACGCTTTCCCCTGTACCGGACATCCGATGCGTCAGAGTAACCCTTGACTCTGCCCTTTCCTTAAAACCGCACATCCAAGCTCTTTCCTTCTCCTGTAGCCTCCAGCTCAAAAATATTTCCAGAATCAGTCCTTTCCTCAACCCTCAATCTACGAAAAATGCTTGTGCATGCCCTCATCATCTCTCGCCTGGACTACTGCAACATCCTCCTCTGTGGCCTACCAGCTAACACTCTCGCACCTCTCCAGTCCATTCTTAACTCTGCCGCCCGACTAATTCATCTCTCTCCTCGTTACTCCTCCGCTTCCCCCCTCTGCAAATCCCTTCACTGGCTTCCATTTCCCCAGCGTATCCAATTGGAACTACAAATACTGACCTACAAATCCATCCATAACCTTTCTCCTCCGTACATCTCTGAACTAATCTCCCAATATTTTTCCTCACGTAATCTCCGGTCCCCCCAAGACCTCCGTCTCTCCTCCACACTTATTCTTTCCTCACCCAATCACCTCCAAGATTTCTCCCGAATATCCCCTCCCGAATATTTCTCCCGAATATCATCCTCTGGAATTCTGTGCCCCAACACGTCCGACTATCCACCACACTCGGATCCTTCAGACAGAACCTGAAAACCCATCTCTTCAAGAAAGCTTAGAGCCTGCCATGACCCCGATGCCTCCTCAACACCACTGGATCTGCTACCTTACCAAAACCAGCCCTGTGCCTCACGAACACTGGAGCTGCTGCAACCCCCACCTACTGTCTCCTTCCTCACCATCCTGTAGAATGTAAGCCTGCAAGGGTAGGGTCCTCTTCCCTCTGTACCAGTCTATCATTGTTTATTTGTTAGTATGATATCTGTATTTTGTATGTAACCACTTCTTATGTACAGCACCATGGAATCAATGGTGCTATATAAATAAATAATAATAATAATGATAATCTACTGTAATCGGACTGCCTCTATCATGTAAAATAAACAAGGTCTCAAATAAAGTTAATATAATCATCAAATTGGCATGCCTTCACCAGGATATGGCGATTCAATTCTATCCACAAATCCCGAGACTCTCCACATCTGTAATCTGCAAATTTTGGTAGATGTAGAAAACAATCATTATATTACATTACACCTTAAAGCATTAATACATGTATAGTTTCAATTCTCAAATTAGCCAAAAGTTTCAAACTTTTTTATTAAGGAGATCTTCTCGCCCATATTTTTTTAGATAAGCAATGTAGGCACTTGCAGTTTTCTTTATGGACACATGAACAAAACACAAGATATAACAAATAAAATAGGATAATACACATATAACATATATATTTTTTCTTTTATGTACATTATTATTCTGGCCACCTAATTTCTCTGTAGATATAGCAGAGTATATACTGAAAGCGTCCACTAGAGGATGGTATAAGCCTCTAAGAAGTCAAAATATATAAGTATGGATTCGCTCACACTAGTGTATAAATCGAACAAATGCAATCTGATAAAAAATCAGATTGCACTCAGACCAGTGTTATTCAATGAGATAATGCAGATCTGTGTATTTTTTTCTCAGCTGTATTTGGCATGAGAAAAAAATTGCAGCATGCTGAGATTTCACACGGACATTAGTACAGTTTGCATGTCATACGGACCATCAGTATAGCATCCGATTTTTAAGGATACATTGCAATTCTGCAGCATAGGAAAATGCAAATGGTCTTGTGATTTCTGGTAAAAAAAAACGGATTGCATACAGACAGCACACCGAGAGCACACAGATGGCAAGTGAAAAAATTGTCCCACTTTCCTGGATGAAAATGGGACCAATTTTTTTATATTCTCGTCTGAGTGAACCCTAATAGAGATTAATGTGCATGGCAGTAATCAGAGAACCTAATCCTTTCCCTCTATCTGTCCTAATATATAAAACATATTTCCTGGATTCTTCTTTTCTCAGCACAGTTCTTACTTTAATTAGCAAATAAATTTATTTAGATCAAGATAAATATTACTCATGTTTTAGCACAGCTAGTCACATTTTATTCTCAATCTTCTCAATCGTTATCTTGCCATATTATTGTAATCTTATTTGTTTGTCATGTTTTAAATGAAGAATAAAAATCTAGATAATTATTCTACTAAATTATTATTTAACATTTATATATACTTACAAAATAGTTACAGAACATAACAGGACGTCGACTGGAAATCTCAGTGTTATCAGTGTATGCCTGCTGAGTTAAAGGGTTGTTCCCAAAATCAAAATCATTATATGGCCCTGTAATAATGTTCACATATAATTTAGAAACTTGTGCCAAAATAATTAATTTCTAAATTTGTTTTATCGCCATCCAAAGGTGATACAATAAGGTGCAATCAAGACATATAGACATGGTTAATTCAAATATGTAAAACGAGTAAAAAAAACGGTGTAATTAGTGATGGCAACAATGTTCAAGTCCTATACAATAAATAATGTAAAGTGCAAAATGTGCATATGATGATAGGGACATGTAGGGGCCTACCCATCAAACACCCAACATGCATTTCAAAAATACTTAGTCAGGGGTCTATCTGTTGCCACATATGGCAAATGCTGCCATATTGATGCAGATGGCAGGAGATAATCCTCTACCATAAACATCAATAGAGCAGCATCTGCAGTTTCACATCACTGATCTGTCAACAGCAGACAACAAACACAGCACAGTTCTACACTGTCTAGTAAGTACGGGATCTGTTGTGGAAGAATACAGCAAAGTTGAGCTCCAAGAGAAACCAGCGAATAGTGGCAAAATGATCACAAATGCAGAGCGTACAAACAGTACCAGGATCAGAGCTCCATGTGACCACTGATGCCAGAACTATTTTCATCTGGATGTGTATCATTGGACACACATTCAATTGAAAACGACCTAATGGCTCTCCACACTGCAACAGTACATGCCAATGGTCTATCAGAGGCCAGCAGCTGACTTTATTAATGTTTCCATTGTGGCCCTAATCCTTAAGGGGACAAATGGGGGCGTTGCAACTGTAACAGGGCATAAAAGATGGACGCCATTACTGTATAGGTGCAGAAATAGTGTACATTACTACTGTGTGGTTGCATTTGTACTGTGAGGGGGACACAAAGGGGGAAATCACGGTAATATATTTTTATTTGGGGGATACTGTTGCTGTGGGGGGAGCAAAAGAGAAGTTCTGTTACTGTGTAGGACACCAAGGCAGTACTACAACACTTTTATTCTTCATCCAGCACAGTGTAGAAGTGGGTGGAAAATGGAGAGAGTGCTGTAGATGTGATCAACCATAGGTGTATCTGTGTCTATGACGCACCCCCAGGGCAATGGGGTACTCGGCAGCCGGGCCTATGGATGCTGGTGGGGGCGTATGTCACAGTGGCTGGCCTGGTCCGTGTCCCAGGGCAGTCAACCAAAAAGGGGGATTGGAACTTGGATAGAAAATAAAAATAAAGTAAATAGCTTGTGACGCCACCTGTGGTACCTGGTAAGGTTTACCAGCGCTGCTGCAGACCTCCGGGAGGTGATGGGATGGCAGCTGAGGTGTTTCTGCTCCCCACAGGTGAAGCGGGCCCCCGGGGCAGTGTGGAGTTTGGTGGGTGGTGATGCTGGGACTTGTAGTGCAGGCGAAGTGATGGCGCAGCTGAAATAATGGACGGAGGCAGTGCGGTGCAGTCATCCGAGTCTTTACTCACAGTTCTCATGCACGTTCCACTGATACACTGCGAGGGTGCCAGCCTCCCACGTCGCGCTGCGTTCACCAGACCGGGGGTTCAGCTCTTCCTCAGGTAGGTTAGCAGCACCTGACGGAAACCCGCTTTCTTATGTTCCTCTCTAGACCGACTTTATGCTGGGTCCTCTCCCTCCTGCCCTGCGCTTCCCCACTCACAGTCCCGCTCGGGTGCTCTGAAGTCCCTCTGGGCAACTTGGAGTTCCCGGACCTGCTTGACCATCATGGTGACTAGGATGAGGCTTTGGCAACTGCACTATAAAAGCCAGAAGTCTCCGTTTTTTCCAGCCAAGACCTGGAGTAACACGGCTGGTCCAGGGGCCAGTCCCCTTCTTGCGGCCTGATCCCTCTGTCTTCTGACAGATTCGGGGCGTACGGGTGCCATCCTGCACTCGCCGTACCCCCTGGTATCCCTTCAATAGAACGGAGCCTTTCTCCTCTGCTCCCCTCCTGGGCCTCTATCACTAGGCCCCCCTTGTGGAGCAGAGCTCCTGTAGAGACTCTGCTCCCTGACTGACTAACACTCTCTTCTGATCTACTGAACTGCCACCCTAAGATGGCTTCCCTTTATATACCTCCTTCTATGGTGCTCCCCTACTCTACTTCCTCCACCCACACCCACTACTGGTTCCTCCTACCTTTGGGTTCCCCCCACTCCAGCCAGGGACAGGGCTCAGCAGGAAAACACATTGCGTCTTGCCCTTCCAGCCGGCCTGGAGCAGTATAGTGTTGAATGTGGGTGTTGGGGTTGCGGGCAGCACTCCCTGCTTACCTGAGAGAAGGAGACACCACACCTCTGGATGAGGAGCAGTACCTCTGTGGCGACCCTCAGGGGCGCCACACTCCCCCCTGGTAAAACACACTGAGTAAAAACTGAGTAAAAACACGGTATATTTAGACATGCAGTATTTAGAATGCATTCGCATATAACATTGTAACAAAAAACATTTCTTCCCTTTATGGGAGGCACTTCTCTTTAAACGTTACAGGTCATTATTACACTATAAACACTTTTAATAACATTCTGTAAAAGGTTACAGCACATTCTGTAACCAGGTGTCCATTTTCCTTTTAAACAGGTGCAAAAGTAGCAGCATGAGGAACCCGTCCGCAAACCCTCAACGTAGGCCCTGGGCGTGGCTGCAGGGCTTAGGTGATCCTGGTGCTGGACCACGTCTTCCGCGACACCAAACGGGTTTTTGTTCTGAGGTCACTTGGTTGCACTTATAAAACCAATAGAGAGCACTTTAAGAAGTGCAAAACTATATATAATATCAGTCTTTGGCTGTTCACAGTCCTCAGCCTGAAGTCTGTATACCCTGACGGGTAATTATGCACACATAAAACAACTTTAAATTTCTGTACCCTTACGGGTGACTATATACAGTTTAGTCCCACCTACAGTACTAGTAGGCAAGTATTGGGGCCTCGGTCAGGGCCATTTTTAGGGCACGGAAGGCCTCTTCCTGGCTGCTTCCCCACCGAATCGCCTGATTCTTGGAGCCCGCCGGCACTCCCTTAAGTAGCTCCAGCATGGGTTGGCTATGCTGGTGAAGTTCTTCACGAATCTTCGTTAGTTCCCGGCAAGTCCCAGGAAGGCCCAAACGTCCTTCATTGTCTTCGGGGTAGGCCACTCCTGTACAGCGGCCACCTTTTCCTGGGTGGGCCTGACTCCTTCACCGGACACAGTATGACCGAGATATTCGATCTGTTTGCGGAACAGGTGGCACTTCTGGGGCTTCACCTTTAGGCCATGACTCTGTAGGCGACTTAGTACTTGCTCCAGTCGCTGTAGGTGCTCCTCGAAGGTGGCGGCATAGACAATTATGTTGTCAAGGTAAATCAGTGTCGCCTCAAAGTTCAAATCGCCCAGGCACCTCTCCATCAGACGTAGGAACGTCCCGGGGGCGTTAGTCAGGCCGAAGGGCATCCAATTGAACTCGAACAGTCCCATGGGTAATATGAACGCAGTCTTCGCACGGTCATGTTCGGCCACGGGCACCTGCCAGTACCCACTGGCCAGATCCAAGGAGAAGTATCTTGCCTTCCCTAATGCCGACAGGGACTCTTCGATTCGGGGTAGTGGGTAAGAGTCCCGTACTGTACAGGCATTCAGTCATCTATAGTCCACACAGAGCCTCAGGGACCCATCTTTCTTCCGGACCAGGACAATCAGAGCTGCCCACGGACTCTGACTCTCCCATATCACACCATTCTCTAACATAGGGGCTAGCATCTCCTTAACCTCTTTATACATCTGGGGAGGTGTCTGCCGGTATCTCTCCCACACTGGGGCAGCGCTCCCCTTGGGAATCTCGTGAGTAATGGCTTCGATGCAACCAAAATCATCCTCATGGCGAGCAAAGACTTCCTGGTACGGCTCCAGTACCTCCTCAACCTGTTGCACCTGTTGAGATGTAAGTCCCGTCAATTCAGCCCGAATTCATTCTAGAATTCTTCGTCCCCGCTTCGCACTAGCCCGGTGGGATTCCGGCGGTACGGTGACCGCCAGAGTCCAGGGGTCTCCTCATACAGCGGACAGCTGTACCACATCAGGTCACACCAACTTCTCTGGTATTCCCAGAATCTGGGCTATTTCCGCCCTGCGAGGGAGTGTGAGATCATCTTCACCCAGATTAACACACCGCACTATAACATTGCCACCCTGGACGGTGGCCAGTGTTCGAGCCACCAAGAGTCCAGGGGTACTTTGTCCATCGAAGTTGGTTCTATCTGAACTTCGACCCCCTCAAGAGGTGTGCAGGCCCGTGCAGATAACGTGAGTACAGTTTGTCCGGTTGGTAAGGTGAGTGCTGTAGCTGTTGGCACTATTATTTTCCCCAGGACTTTCCCCCCACTCGACGTCTCCTGAGCCTGGGCAGCTCAGATTAGTTGTTGAAAGGCCCTCCTTTGGGGGGTTTGCGGGTCCCACTGGTCTAGAGGAATCTCCTTCGGCTCACTAATCAGGATTTGCCCGATCTCTATCAGCACATTTATTCCGAGGGTCATCGGGGGTCCACTTCTGGTTCCCCCTGCGACCAGGACGACTCCTTTTTTTCCCACATCTTTTCCACACACTCAGATCTTCATCCACACCACCCCTGCAACCGGGATGGGTAATTGATTAGCTGCCGTGAGTCTAATTACTGGTCCACATTCAGGCCGCGCTATCTCTGGAAATCGCTGTTGAAAGTAGGCTTCTGTCATCGTAGTCACCTGGGATCCCATGTCAATTAGGCAGTGAACAGCCCGACCGCTTATTTCAGCCCAGACAGTCGGGCTGGTGGAAACCAGGTCCTTGGGACTTCCTCTTTTTCTTTCCCGTTCCTCAGGCTCCGGGCTGTGTCCCCCAAACACGGAGCCCGCTAGTTTAACGGCTGCCGCAACAGGGGCCGCCCTCGGCTAGCACAGCCCCTGGCGTAATGTCCTGCACCTCCACACTTCCAGCAGGTCATGTTTCTGTCTATGTAGGGCTGCCTCATTCCTCTATGGAACTCTGCTGCAGGCGGGGGCCTGAATTCACTTCTTTCCATAACTGGGGCAATCGATTTGGTATCTCTGGTGTCGGGGCAGGGGTCTTCTTGAGACTGGACCATTCATCCCGCATCTCCTGTATCTCCTTTCGCATCGCTCGAGCCCATTCCGGTTCAGCTGTAGGCGGGGTGGTTACCTCGTTACTCCGGACCATCCCTGCCAGGGCCGTCACCCCTATCTCCTGCTCTCTCACACGTGCCTCCGCCCCCACTTCTAGAAAAGTCATACATGGGTTGGCGCGCAGGCGCTCCTGCAAGGCCTGCTTCAGCTGCACATCCCTGAGGCCTGCCACAAACTGGTCCCTTAAGATCACGTCAGGGGGGCCCATTCCCAAATTCCCCATGTCGTCTTTTCTAGTGATATAGGCATGCACCCTCTGTAAGGCATTAACGTACTGCGTCACAGTCTCCCCCTCCTGCTGCACTTGCTGAAACAGCCGTATCCTCAGCTCTCCTACATTGGTGGGATCCCCATGCATCTCCTCCAGTATCCGCACCACTTTTTCTACAGTATCCCGATCATGGGGAGGGCATCACGGATTGTCGGGCCTCGCCGTCCAGGGCCAGTAAGACTATTTCGGCTTGCATAGCTGCGGTCATCGGATGCATACGTAACATACTCCTAACTCTCTCAACCTAGTCCCATCATATTGTCCCCAGTGAACTTTGGGATATTGCTGAGCATGGCCCCCAGTGGCAAGCTAGATCTAGGGGCTCCCAGGATGGACTGCTCTGCAGTGTCTGCGTCAAACGACTGCATCCTGCCGACTACGCCAAATGTAACACGGGTACTTTAGATGCAGTGACACAGAAACACAGAGCAGCCAATACAGGGTTAATAAACAGGGGAGGTTTATGATAACAGGGTAAATCTCCACGCAGGGAGTAACAGGGGAAAATATGGGGAAAAACAAGGGAAATAGCAGGTAGAAGTCTATAACTGACAGTTCACAGTTTAACTAGATGTAGCAGAGTCAAACCTGTTGTAAACGACAGTTTTTACACTTAGCTGACTTTTATCCTCCACAAGGCAGTTGCCAGCTGATGCTGGTGACGCTTTCTTCAGGCTTCCACGCCCAAACAATGCTCCGTCTTCTGGCGGCAGCGGGCGGTCTCCGGTTTTACCCGCTGAGCCCCTAGTCCATAACAGTGCACCTCACGTGCTCGGCTCCACGGACCCTGCGTCTCTTCTCCCTCTAGTCGGCTTGACTCCTCCGGTCCACTGCACTCGGCTCTTGCTCCCAGTCCTGGAGCCAGGAGCCTGGACCCTCTCACGCTGCTCTGCTGAGCCGGATCCATCTCCGCTTTCCCGCGCAAAACGTACTCGTCTCTTCCTCCCTCTAGTCACACCAGTAGTCCCTCTATCACCTGACCTCCCAGCTCTCTCTCTCGACACACCCCCTGCTTCCCTGTCACATGACTCATCTGCTTGCAGTAAGTCTTCCCCCTGCAACAAGAGGTACGGCCCCGGCAGTTCCGGATCCCTTGCTCTGAAAGTACTTACACCCCGGTCTTCCCCCTTACAGAAGAATGCAGCAAAGTTGAGCTCCAAGAGAAACCAGCGAATGGTGGCATAATGATCACAAATGCAGAGCGTACAAACAGTACCAGGTTCAGAGCTCCATGTGACCGCTGATGCCAGAACTATTTTCATCTGGATGTGTATCATTGGACACACATTCAATAGAAAATGATTGCGTTGCAGAAAGCTACTGGCTCTCCACACTGCAACAGTACATGCCAATGGTCTATCAGAGGCCAGCAGCTGACTTTATTAATGTTTCCATTGTGACCCTATTCCTTAAGGGGACAAATGGGGGCGTTGCAACTGTAACAGGGCATAAAAGATGGACGCTGTTACTGTATAGGTGCAGAAATAGTGTACATTACTACTGTATGGTTGCATTTGTTCTGTGACGGGGACACAAAGGGGGAAATCAGGGTAATATATTTTTATTTGGGGGATACTGTTGCTGTGGGGGGAGCAAAAGAGAAGTACTGTTACTGTGTAGGACACCAAGGCAGTACTACAACACTTTTATTCTTCATCCAGCACAGTGTAGAATTGGTGGAAAATGGAGAGAGTGCTGTAGATGTGATCAACCATAGATGTATGTGTGTCTATGTCTCTGTGTGTTACATTGTGCAGGCACTAGTGGTGATGAGCGAGCATGCTTGCTACTGCTCGGTACTCGCCCAAGCATCTCACTGATCCTCGAGATGCTCAGCGCTCGCCGAGTATTTCCGGGGTTGCTCGGCAGGAGCTAGGGTCCCCTCCGTGCATGTTTGGCGCTCTTTACAGAGCTAATAAACATGCAGGGATTGTCTGCCACTCACTGTAATACTGCCGCCATGTTGGTTGTGGCATTACAGTGATTGGCTGGCAGCACAGCGTCATCAGGTCTATATCAGACCTGGCACCGCCATGCTCGTCACAGTCACTCCGGAATCAGGCTGCGTAGGGAGAGGGGCTGCTGAGCTAAAGAGAGATTTGCTTGTTTCTTAGTTAGTGTAGGTATACAACCATATATTATACACACATCCATCTCAACTAACAGTCCTTCTGAGGACTAATCCAGCTGCATAGATATCAGTGCTAGGCAGGCAGGCAGTGTATGTGGCAGACTGCAGTGCATATAGCAAGAGGGTCCATTCCAGTTCTTTCTGCTGGTGCTTTTACAGATATTTCTAGAAATAGCCCCAGGTATCAGGGGCCAGGAATAATTTTTTTGGGATCTTAATCCAGAGAACACTGTTTTTCTGCTCCATTTGCTTGTTGGCACTGCAGAATACAGCCAGATCCTTTCTATATTACAGCGCTAAAAATCCATCTATTTAAAACTCTGGTTTGTCCGTCACATGGATCACATATAAGTGCGCTAAAAATTCTGCCATTTCTGGACTCCATTGAAATTTTGTTGCAGTGTGTTAGCGAAGTTATTGACACCAGTTTTCTGTTAAGAATAGTTGCCTACAGGCCAGCTATTTAAAACTGTGGTTTGTCCGTCACATGAATCACATGTAAGAGCGCTGAAAATTCTGCTATTTCTGGCTTCCATTGAAATTTTGTTGCAGTGTGTTAGCGAAGTTATTGACACCAGTTCGCTGTTAAAAATAGTTACCTACAGGCCAGCTATTTAAAACTGTGGTTTTCCGTCACACGTATCACATATAAGAGCGGTTCAAATCCAGCCATTTGTGGTGAACGTGGAAAATATTGTCCTCCATTTAAAATGGGCAAGGCGCGTGGCAAGGGACGGGAAGTGGACGTGATGGTGATGATGCTGCATGCAGAGGACGAGGCCGTGGGCTAGCTGAAATTGTGCCACAACAAACACCCACATCTTCTTGTTCGACCTTCCTGTCCCAATTAATTGGGGACCGCAGAATACCACTATTGAACACAGAGCAGTGTGAAAAGGTTATTGGTTGGACAACAGATAATGCTTCCAGTCACTTCGCCACCACCACCCTGTCTTCCACATGGTCAAGTCTCAGTAGCCGCGAGACTGAACCGCATATTCCTCACCCTGATCCTCCTTCCTCCTACCATGCCGAGTGCCTGAAGACAACTGATTCCACATTTGGATACTCCGAAGAGCTGTTCACTTTTCCATTTATTGATTCGGGCCTCTCGCTCGGTCCACTTGAAGCGGGGCAAGAGGAGATCCATGTAGCGATGCCCAAATATTTGAGCAGCCATGGTCACACGAAGGTGACGGTGGGAAACTTTCACAAGAGGTGGACGATGATGAAACACAATTGCCAGAAAGTCAGGAGGAGGACCAGGGTGCAGAAGTGGAAGATGAGGTAGTGGATGATATAGTAACTGACCCAACCTGGCAGGGGGACATACAGAGCAAGGACAGCAGCACACAGGGGGAGGGAGGCATAGCACCACAACAGACAGGAAGAAGCAGTGTGGTGGCCGCAGAGAGAAGGCGGGCAACCGTTCCCCATAACATCAACAGGACGGAAGTTGCTAGTACAACTGTTAGGTCTTCTCGAGTCTGGTTGTTTTTTAAAGACTCTTCCGATAACCCCCAAAAGGCCATTTGCACCACCTGCCAGGCCAGCATCAGCAGGGGTAGCAAAACTACCAGCCTGACCACCACCAGCATGATCAGGCACATGGCAGCAAAGCACCCGACTAAGTGGGCCGAATCCTAGGGTCCAGGAACAGTGTCTGCGGGTGGCACCACTGTTTCTTCCGGTGTTGTGCGTGGAAGCCAATCCTCTGTTCATGATGCATGCGAAGATGCCTCCTGTCCTGCATCTGTCGTTGCACACTCTCAACTAGCACCATCAGCAAGCACGTCCACGTCCTTGTCCTAGCACAGCGTTCAGTTGTATCTACCCCAGTCCTTGGAACGCAAGCGTAAATACACAGCCAATGCTCCACAGGCCACCTTACTAAATTCACACATTTCGCGACTGCTTGCGCTCGAAATGTTGCCTTTTAGGCTCGTGGAGATGGAAGCTTTCCACAACCTGATGGCGGCGGCCGTCCCTCGGTACTCGGTCCCCAGCCGCCACTATTTCTCCTGGTGTGCCGCCCCCAAATAACACGTGCACATGTCCTACAACATTAGCCGTGCCCTCAACATTGCAGTTACTGGGAAAGTCCACCTAACCATGGACACGTGGACAAGTGCTTGTGGGCAGGGATGGTACATCTTTCTGATGGCACACTGGGTTAACATAGTGGAAGCAGGGACCCAGTCGGACCTTGAGACGGAACACGACCTGCCGACGCCGAAGATTGCGGACCCTGGGTCAATAAGGGTTGCCCCTACATTCTACAGCTACTGCACCTCCTTCTCCTCCTCCTCTTATGCATTCATCTCCGAAATGACCACATCAGTCGCAAGCTGGAAGCACTGCAGCACTGCCTCGGCCAAGCGGCAACAGGCTGTGCTGAAGCTAATATGCTTAGGTGACAAACCACACAATGCTGAAGAGTTGTGGACAGCTCTGAAAGAGAAGGCAGATCTGTGGCTGACACCACTAAACCTACAGCAAGGCATGGTCATGTGTGACAATGGCCGGAACCTGGTGGCGGCTCTAAGGTGAGGCGAGCTCAGACACGTACCATGCCTGGCCCATGTGCTTAACCTCATGGTCCAGTGGTTTCTCAAAACTTACCCGGAGCTGCCAGATCTGCTTGTCAAAGTACGCCGCCTGTGTGCCCATTTTAGAAAGTCACCTACAGCTTTCGCCGCCCTTGCCGTGTTTCAGCAGCGTTTGCAGCTTCCGACTCACCGACTGGTGTGTGATGTCCCCACGCGTTGGAACTCTACACTGCAGATGTTGGGAAAGATTTGTGAGCAGAAGAGGGCAGTTGTTGACTACCAGCATCAACAAGGCCATCGGTATTCAGTTCAGACTCCACACATAAGACCTCAGGAGTGGACATGGATGTCAGACATATGTACCATCCTCTAAAATTTTGAGGACTCCACCAAGATGGTGAGCGGCGATGACACCATAATTAGCGTCACCATCCATCTTCTCTGTCATCTGAAACGCTCTCTGCTCTTAATCAAAGAGGATGTATTGCAGGCGGAGCACGATGAGGTGGAGCAAGGAACCATACAGGGTGATTACACACAGTCCAGCCTCATCTCATCCCAACGTGGATTTGGTGACAATGAGGAAAAGGAGGAGGAGGAGCTAGTTTCATGCGCTATAGATGGTACTACCTGCACAACTGTCATACCGTCTGTTCAGCATGGATGGCCTTACGACAGGGAGAAGGGGGAGTAGGAGAGCATGTCCTCTTGGTGAGGACACGGAAGTCTTGCCTGTTAGCAGTCGGCACACATAGCTGAGTATATGTTAACCTGCCTTTCCCATGACCCTCGCATTCTCCAAATTTTGGGCGACAGTCATTACTGGTTAGTGACACTTCTAGACCCACGCTACAAGGAGAACTTTCTATCGCTAATTCCCGAGGCGGACAGGTCTACTAAAATGAGGCAGTACCAGAAGGCCCTTGTTGCGGAATTATTAAAAAAATTCCCATCTGAAAACGCTGACAGCAGAGGTCACAGTTCGTTGGACAACCATGGAGTGCAGGCGAGAGTGACACAACTCCAATCCAACAGAGGCAGGGGAACACTGTCAAAGTTCTGGGAGAATTGTCTCAGCCCCTCCCATCGCACAAGCCCTAAGGCGCGGGGTACTCTCACAAGGAGGGAAATGTTTTGGAAGATGGTGAGGGTGTACCTTGCTGACCGTACCAACGTCCTCCGTGATTCCTCTGTGCCTTATAATTATTGGGTATCCAAGCTGGACACGTGGAATGAACTGGCTCTCTACGCCTTGGAGGTCCTGGCCTGCCATGCCGCTAGCATTTTGTCAGAGCGGATTTTTAGTGCCACTGGTGGAATTATAACTGATAAGCGCATCCGCCTGTCAACTGAAAATGCTGACAGGCTGACTCTTATAAAAATGAACAAGGGCTGAATTGGGCTAGACTTTGCAACACCACCGAATGATAGCAGCGTAACATAAACTCAAATCCAGTGTCTTTTTTTGGGAGGTCTATTCCCATGCACCTCTTCACACCTACACATGGGTAGATGCTTCCTAATTTTGTCTATTTGCTCTTGTCCTCCTCCTTCTCCTTATCTTCCATCACCATATTATTCACCACTATATCTATCATATCACCTCCTCTACGTGTCTTGCAAGGGGCATACACTAAGCAGGAATAGAGGTACAGAGAAATACATAAAGTGCATGTACACTAATTCCAGAAGCCTCACAAATGAGATGGGGAAATTACAATTAAAGCAGTTGTCCAGTACTTTATATTACCCCCCCAATGTATCCCCCCGGGGTCCCTAAGGATTTTTGTAATTACCTTACGTTTAAGATACTGCCTGTGAGCGGCGCTATCACTGGCCGCTCACAGGCATCACTTGACCCCCGGCTGCAGCCGTCTCTGACATCCGCTGACGTCACGACAAGTGCTGGCAGCAGCCGGGGGTCTCTGTCTTCTGCATTCCACGGTGTATGCCAGGCTGTGGGTGGGGTTACCCCCCACGTCACACCCGGCATCCACTGCGCGTTCTCCCTCTCCCCATTTACTGGGAAAGCGCCCACAACCCAGCAGCCACCGCGGGGTCACATGATGCCTGGGAGCGGCCAAGGATAGCGCCACTCACAGGCAGAAACAGCAACGTAAGGTGTTTGCAAAAATCCTTAGGGACCCGGGGGGGATACATTGGGGGGGTAATATAAAGTACTGGACAACTTCTTTATTATTGTTGAAAGAAAATTATGATATGGTGGGGATAACGAAGACATGGCAGGACAAGAGCTTTGACTGGGATGTTAATTTACAGGGCTATAGTCTGTTCAGGACTAATACAAATAAGTACAAATAAGTGAGGGAGAGGGGTTTATTTATATATAAAATCGTCCCTGAAACCCATCCTATGTGATAATATATGTGAGGTTAACGAAAATATAGAGTCCAGGTGGGTGGAGATAAGGAGCAGGAGAAAGAATAATAAAATACAGATAGGGGTTTGTTATAAATCTCCAAATTTTAGCGACGTCTCAGAAAAAATTCTCATAAAGCCAGTAGGTAAGGCAGGAAATCAGAGAGAATTATTATGGGGGACTTCATCTACCCTGGTATAAAATGGGGAGCAGAAACCTGCAGGTCCATCAAAGGAAACAGTGTTCTGACAACAATGAAAGACAATTACCTTTCACGACTGGTGCAGGACCCAACAGGAAGGGGGGCACTCATAGAACTAATATTGACCAATAGGCCAGACTGCATATCAAATAAACGGATTGAGTAATAGTGATCACAAAATAATATGTTTTCATGTATCCTTTAATAAGATGTATAGTAGAGGGGTTACAAAGACACTAAACTTCAGAAAGGCGAATTTCCAACGGAAGAGAGATGATCTTAATGCCATAAACTGGGACAATGTCCTGAGAAATAAAAGTACACAAAGCAAATGGGACACTTTTATAAGCATACCGAATAGGACCTGTGCCCAAAATATATGTGAATATACAAGCTAGAAATAGGAGGAACCCATTATGGCTAAATAGAGCTCTAAGGGGCGCAATAACTGACCAAAAGAAAGCGTTTTGAGAATGAAAGAAAGATGGTACTGACAAGGCATTAAATAATTATAGAAAAAAAATGAATTGTATAAAAATCAAATCAAGGCAGCAAAGATTGAGACATGGAGACCCAATGACAAAGAAAGTAAAAATAATCTAAAATTTGCTTAAACTAAATAAATAGTAAGAAACTGAAAAATTATAGTGTTGGCTAAATCTGAAATGGGTTCAGAATCATCAGTGGATTCTGTGGTCTCCCATGCTGGTCCAGCCAGGGCAGATGCTGCTCAGCATTGTTGTCAGTCCCAATGCCTAGCTGGTGCACAAGATGTACAGGCTGTCTCTTGGGTATTTGTGCCTAGCAACATGAAGCATAGGTTGCGGAGGGAGACAGGGCTACTGCAGCCTAAGTCCAGGATGCACCGCACTGAGCATGCCCGTGACATGACGGACCTTGATTGGTGGTTTGGGAGTCAGCTGATCCGGTGACCTGGCACCGCCTGATTGGTCATGGGTGACGTCTCCAATGGCGCGATGGTGGGCAGGGCTTAATCTTTAAATAGCCCGCCCACAAACATGGCGGCGCACTTTGATCTTTGAGCTGTGATGGTGTTGTGTGGAGGCTTGGTCTCTTGGGCTCCACGTGTGCTTTAGTTTCTGGCAGGCAGGTTTAGTGGAAATAGGCAGGCTAGATGAAATAGGCAGGTAGCTTCATCTGACAGTCTGGCTCTGACAAAGGGGTCACCTTACACCCCGAGCAGTCTGCAGACACCCTATTCCCGGTACCACCTGTAAGCCACGTGGAGAGATACTCCTCAGTCCGGTAGCATGCCGGCTGGGGGCACGTATTCGCCGGCGTGAGTCACACACGCATCCTAGCGCCAACAGTGTAGTCCCTGTGCTGCAACAGGACTACAGATATATTATTTATCGCACATCTCTCGTACAGTTAACGGAGATAGTGCGAATCCCTATTCCCGTTCCGGTGTGCTGTAACACGGAGGGGATTGCTATTTAAGTTGGTTGTTTCCTTCTAACCCGGAAGGTGTTCGGCCGCAGTCCACCAGGCTGCATCGCGGACCCCGGGGTCGGTTGCGTTCCATTATAATAAAGTTGTTTGCAACCGTCCCCTTAACAGTTGGCCCACTTAAAAATAGTCTGGTTGAAATTGTGGAAGAGGATGATGGAAAGGTCAATCTGCTAAAGTTCTTTTCTCTTCAGTATTTATACAAGAAAATCCCTTGACATACAACATGATCAGGGATGCTAGAAATTCTCCAGTACGTTTAGCCTCAGGTGTGAGCAAAATCCTTGAGGGTTTCCTAAGGGATGCTATCTTGGAGTATCTCAATAAGAATAACCTCATGACCCAGCATCAACATGGTTTTATGAGGGATCAGTCTTGTCAAACTAATCTGATCAACTTCTATGAGAAGGTAAGTTCCAGACTGGACCAGAGAAACGCAAGGGATGTGGTCTATATGGATTTTTCAAAGCATTTGATACGGTGTCACACAAAAGGTTGGTATACATAAAAGGGAAAATGGGACTAGGGGAAAATATGTTTATTGGGTTAACAACTGGTTCAGTGAAAGAAAACAAGGAGTGTTTATTAATGGAATACACTCGTATAGGAGAGGACAGTACACACATCTGTCTAATAAATTTTTGCACCTAGGCCTGCGACATGGACAAGGAGGTATCCTCTGTGTCTAGAGGAAAGAAGGTTTAATCATAATCATAGACACAGATTCTTTACTGTAAGAGCAGTGAGACTTTGGAACTCTCTGCCACATGATGTTGTAATAGTTGATTCACCATGAAAATTCAAGAAGGGACTGGATGCCTTTCTTGATAAATATAATATTACAGGTTATGGATTTCTATGCAAGGGTGTTGATCCAGGGAACTAGTCTGATTGCCGTATGGAGTCGGGAAGGAATTTTCCTCCTAATATGGAGCTATTAATGTCTTCCCCATGGGGTTTTTGCCTTCCTCTGGATCAACATGTTAGGCTATAGGATTAACTCGATGGACTTAAGTCTACCTCCAACCTTCCTTAATTACTGGTATTAATAGGTAACTTCAAATCTCAGAGAGAAAGAAGAGTCTCGGAATATAAACTACTTGTGACCTTTGACACCTTCAGAGCAGGAATGAATGTGTCGCATGGATTTATGTCATTCTACATCAACTAAGGAATGTGCCCATCAGAATTGTGGGGTCATCACCACACTGCACCAGACAATAAAACTTTCACAGTCCTTATCTATGAACTGCTAAAATATTTACAGCCAGAAAGGTTTATCTCTCCCTTATCTCTGCTTTTCATCACCTGTCTCATCTATTGCATTATTTCTGTGCTCTATTGTGTATAAATATGTGACTCTGCTGATTCTGGGTTATACTCGCCTTATGAAGAGGCCTGAGTAGTCTCGAAAGCTTGCAACCTGTTACCATCTTTTCAGTTAGCCTATAAAAGGTATCAACCACTGAGAACTCTCAAATCTAAATATAGTGCTCAAAAAAATAAAGGGAACACTTAAATTACACATCCTAGATCTGAATGAATGAAATATACTCATTGAATACTTTGTTCTGTACAAAGTTGAATGTGCTGACAACAAAATCACACAAAAATAATCAATGGAAATCAAATTTATTAACCAATGGAGGCCTGGATTTGGAGTCACCCCCAAAATTAAAGTGGAAAAACACACTACAGGCTAATCCAACTTTGATGTAATGTCTTTAAAACAAGTCAAAATGAGGCTCAGTATTGTGTGTGGCCTCCACATGCCTGTATGACCTCCCTACAATGCCTGGGCGTCCTCCTGATGAGGTTGCGGGTGGTCTCCTGTGGGATCTCCTCCCAGACCTGGACTAAAGCATCTGCCAACTCCTGGACAGTCTGTGGTGCAACGTGATGTTGGTGGATGGAGCGAGGCATGATGTCCCAGATGTGCTCAATCGGATTCAGGTCTGGGGAACGGGCGGGCCAGTCCATAGCTTCAATGCCTTCATCTTGCAGGAACTGCTGACACACTCCAGCCACATGAGGTCTGGCATTGTCCTGCATTAGGAGGAACCCAGGGCCAACCGCACCAGCATATGGTCTCACAAGGGGTCTGAGGATCTCATCTCGGTACCTAATGGCAGTCAGGCTACCTCTGGTGAGCACATGGAGGGCTGTGCGGCCCTCCAAAGACATGCCACCCCACACCATTACTGACCCACTGCCAAACCAGTCATGCTGAAGGATGTTGCAGGCAGCAGATCACTCTCCACGGCATCTCCAGACTCTGTCAAGTCTGTCACATGTGCTCAGTGTGAACCTGCTTTCATCTGTGAAGAGCACAGGGCGCCAGTGGCGACTTTGCCAATCCTGGTGTTTTGTGGCAAATGCAAAACGTCCTGCACGGTGTTGGGCTGTGAGCACAACCCCGATCTGTGGACGTCGGGCCCTCATACCACCCTCATGGAGTCGGTTTCTAACCGTTTGTGCAGACACATGCACATTTGTGGCCGGCTGGAGGTCATTTTGCAGGGCTCTGGCAGTGCTCCTCCTGTTCCTCCTTGCACAAAGGAGAAGGTAACGGTCCTGCTGCTGGGTTGTTGCCCTCCTATGGCTCCCTCCACATCTCCTGGTATCTGCTCAATGCTCTGGACACTGTGCTGACAGACAAAGTGTAGCATCGGCGTCTCTGCCCCCTGACAGGCAGAGACGCCGTCCCCCTTACCGCCGCTCTCTTGGCCCGGCGTCTTCCGGCCCTCCTGCTCTGCTGCCGGCGCACGCAGCTTCCCGAGCACTGTGCTTAGGGCGCGCGCTCCCTCCCTCTTAAAGGGGCCGCGCGCGCCGTCCTAAGGAGTCCCCGGCCAATGGCCGGAGGACCTCTCATATAAAAGGCACCTCCTCCAAAATGGAGGTGCCCGTGCAAGGTTGTACCTCTGTGTTCCAAACTCTGCTTCAGCCCTCAGGTCCCGCTGCTAGCCTGACTACCAGTCCACCAGCCTGACTACTAGTCCAGTCCGTAAGCTTGACTACCAGTCCAGTTCGCCAGCCTGACTACCAGTCCAGTCCGCCAGCCTGACTACCAGTCCAGTCCGCCAGCCTGTCTACCTATGTCCACCAGCCAAGTACACTCTCCAGCCCGACGGTCTGCCTACGGTCCTAACCCACCAGTCTGTCTATGGGCCAGGCTTGCCTGCCTACCTTAGAAGTACCAGTTACCTGCTGTGCCTACCAGCCAGCCTACCTGGAGGGTCCTGCCAGTTACCAATGGTGTCTGCCAGTCCGTCTTCCCGGATCACCCGTCTGCCTGCCTGCCGTGCTCATCTCCTGTACCGGTCAGTCCCAGCCTTCTGACCCGTGGGAGTCACCTGCTCTCATACAAGGACTGGTCCAGAGTAGCACCTGGTCCCTCTGCTCGGTCCTTCCCTGGTTCACGGAGTCGATTGAGCCGCCGTGCGACCTTGGTCAGTCTGAGTTGATACCTAGTACGCCCCTCTGGTCCCTCCTTGCACCGCAGCACAGAGGTTCCACCACCCGGATCCGTAACACAAAGCTACCCTTCTTGCCACAGCTCGCATTGATGTGCCATCCTGGATGAACTGCACTACCTGAGCAACTTCTGTGGGTTGTACTGTAGACACCGCCTCATGCTACTGTACCTCTAGGGGTGAGACCAATGGCAAAATGAAAAAGTGACCAAAACAACAGCCAAAAAGGATGAGAACAGAGAAATGGTCTGTGGTCACCACCTGCAGAACCACTCCATTATAGGGGGTATCTTGCTAATTGCCTATCATTTCTACCAGTTGTCTGTTCCATTTGCACAACAGCAGGAGAAATTGATTCACAATCAGTGTTGCTTCATAACTGAACAGGTAGATTTCACAGAAGTGTTATTGACTTGGAGTTACATTGTGTTGTTTAAGTGTTCCCTTTATTTTTTTGAGCAGTGTAGTTTACCTCCAACCTTAAAAGTATGGAAGTATGGCTGGCTTTATATTGCCCTTGCATAGAGATATTGGTTTTGGCTTAGTGAACTTTGCTCAGTAACACTATCGTTATCATAATAGTTATTTGGTAACTGTATAACTTTTATTTACAAGTATAAGTTAGAAAGTTTTCTTATTGTGAGGTTTATATTTTATCTGTATTTTTTTATATTTATGGGGTTGAACACATGTATTTACATTACAGGATGCTGCAGTGCTACTTTGGCCCATGAATTTGAGCAATATGCTGGTGGGTGCGGGAGGCTCCGATAAGTTTTGCCCTGGGCCCATAGGACCCATAGTTGCATCACTACCAGCTAACTGATAAAAAAACACAGAGGCAGCTATACTGTACAGTTTCCATTTTAGGACATGATCAGATATCCAAATCAAACATCAGAATGATGTCAGTTTGGTGCTAAATACCCTGTCTGAGAACTGATTCTGACGAATGATTTTGACGAGTGATTCTGATGAGTGATTCTGACGAGTGGTGTCCATTTTAGGACATGATCAGATATCAAAATCAAACATCAGAATGATGTCAGTTTGAGCCTAAATACCCTGTCTGAGAACTGATTCTGACGAGTGATTCTGACGAGTGATTCTGACAATTGATTTTGACAAGTGATTCTGACAAGTGATTCTAACGAATCACTCGTCAAAATCATTCGTCAGAATCATTCGTCAAACATGATTTGAATTTGGCTTGCTTGCAGTCTGTACATACGTCCCAATGAGTTTTAGACAAGTTTGCACTGAAAATCATATAACCAAATAGAACTCCAAGGTCTTTACAATTAAGTTAATAGCTTAGTGGTTAGTGCACTGGCTCTGGGACACAGAATTTTGAGTTCAAGTCCCATCAGCGAACAGTTACTTTTTTTTATTATTATTACAGTTGTAAAAGTCACTCGTCAGAATCACTCGTCAGAATCACTCTTCAAAATCACTCGTCAGAATCACTCGTCAGAATCACTCGTCAGAATCACTCTTCAAAATCACTTGTCAGAATCAGTTCTCAGACAGGGTATTTAGCCTCAAACTGACATCATTCTGATGTTTGATTTTGATATCTGATCATGTCCTAAAATGGACGCTGTAATACTGATTTAGATGGCACAAGACAAAATTGGTCAGCCCGGGTACTGTACAGGAACATATAGTGCATAGAAACATAAGGTGAATTCTACATTTAATTAACCCTGATAACCCAGAGAGGTGGGGCTAGTTTAGAATACACAGGAGAGGGGATAGTGGTCTGCAGCACTCAGGAGAAACAAGTGCTGCTGGGAAATGTAGTTTTAGGCTGTGTGCCCACGTAGCATTTTTCAAGCGTATATGCTGCGGAATTTCCGCAGCATAAACGCTCCAAAAACGCTTGGTAATCCGCCCCCCATGGTCCTCAATGAGAAGCCGCACTGTCAATGCCCACGCTGCGGTTTTTTCCGCTGCGTTTATGCTCCGCGGAAAAATCCGCAGCATGTCATTTAATTTTGCGGAAGCGCGGCGTAATCGCCGCCATTGACTTGCATTGGGCCGCTTCAAATCCGCAAATATGGAAAAATAATTGCGGAAGTGAAGCGCATTTGCTGCGGTCTTGTACCTCAAAACCGCAGCAAATAGGAAGTGACGTCACAATTGGGCGTTCCATCCATCCATCCCATGAGCATCCCATAATCCAGGAAGACGAGAATCCCATAATATTCCCATCTCTCAGGATCATGGCTGCTAACGTGGGATGGTACAAGCGGATGAATGTTAACGTGGGATTCATGATTAGTGTGGTAAGTGTCTGTATGTGTCTGTGTGGTGTGTATGTGGTCTGTATGTGTCTGTGTGGGGTCTGTGTGGGGTCTGTGTGGGGTCTGTGTGGGGTCTGTGTGGGGTCTGTGTGGGGTCTGTGTGGGGTCTGTGTGGGGTCTGTGTGGAGTCTGTGTGGAGTCTGTGTGGGGTCTGTGTGCGCGGGTGTCAGCAGGCAGACATAGGCCGATGTGACACTACTACTCCCATCGGCCTATGTCTGTCCCCCGTCCACTCCTGCCAGCAGGATCAGCTCGATGGGAGCAGTAGTTCCCATCAGACTGATCCTGCTGTAAAATGTGCCCCAAAATTAAATTTAATAGCCCCCATATGTGCCTCCATATATTATTGACCCTATTCCCCCCCCCCCCTATTTTTTTTTTTTTTTGGGGGGGGGTGCTATCATTAGTTTTTTGTTTATTGGCCCCAACAATATGTAATCTACTGCCCCCTTTTTTTTCATTGGTGGCCAGTGGTTACCTAAAATAAATTAGTTCATACATTACCTGTCCCCGCCGATCGCCACCTAAAATAAAGTAAAAAATAAAAAACTACACCTATACTCACCTAGACACCTAATTCCCCGAAGCCATCGATCTCCTGTAATAAAATATAAAATAATAAACCACAACCTTATCCTTACCCCTCCGTAGTAGTCCACGAGTGTCCCACGATGATCTCCAGTTCAGAGCAGCCACATAGAATGTGACCGCTCTGAACCGCTGCCGCCGCTAGAATGAATGGGTTCGCCGGAGTTCAGGCAGCGCTGCTCCGGTTAGCTGCTTTACGGCCCCGCTGTATCGTGAGAAATTCCCACGGTACAACAGGGCTGTAAAGGAGGTCACCGGAGCAGCGCTGACTGAATGCACTCCGGTGACCTCAGTCAGGGGCTCATGCTGCTGGGAGCGGACGTGTTCCAGGCAGTGTGAGCTTACAGCAGCCATGACAGCTGTCACATCTCCAGATGTGACAGCTGTGCATGGGAGATCAGCGCAGGAACGTGGACAGGTAACTATTTTTTTTTTTTTAGTAAAATTAGAATTAAATAAAATTGTGTTTTATTTCAAATAAATTATTTTTTTCTGGGTGTTTGTCTTTTTTCTTTTTAACACTTTGTAGGTTAGTAATGGGGGTGTCTTATTGACGCCCATCATTACTAACCTGGGCTTCATGTCAGCTGGCGCTGACATGAACCCCACCACTATTACCCCCTGCCACCGCACCAGGGCAGCGTGGAAGAGCGAGGCTAAGTGCCAGATTTGGCGCACAAATATGATGCGCCAAATCTGGGGCAGCTGAGGGCTGATATTATAGCCTGGGAGGGGGCCTATAACCATGGCCCTTTTCTAGGCTATTAATATCAGGTCGCAGCTGTCCGCCTAGCCTTTGCTGGCTACAATTTATAGGGGGACCCCATGTCATTTTTTTTGGGGGGGTCTTCTTATATAGTAGCCAGAAAAGGCAAAGCGGCTAGCCTTTGCTGGCTACAATTTATAGGGGGACCCCATGTCACTTTTTTTGGGGGGGGTCTTCATATATAGTAGCCAGAAAAGGCAAAGTGGCTAGCCTTTGCTGGCTAAAATTTATAGGGGGACCCCATGTCACTTTTTTTGGGGGGGGTCTTCATAAATAGTAGCCAGAAAAGGCAAAGTGGCTAGCCTTTGCTGGCTACAATTTATAGGGGGACCCCATGTCACTTTTTTGGGGGGGGGGTCTTCATATATAGTAGCCAGAAAAGGCAAAGTGGCTAGCCTTTGCTGGCTACAATTTATAGGGGGACCCCATGTCACTTTTTTGGGGGGGGGGGTCTTCATAAATAGTAGCCAGAAAAGGCAAAGTGGCTAGCCTTTGCTGGCTACAATTTATAGGGGGACCCCATGTCACTTTTTTGGGGGGGGGTCTTCATATATAGTAGCCAGAAAAGGCAAAGTGGCTAGCCTTTGCTGGCTACAATTTATAGGGGGACCCCATGTCACTTTTTTTTGGGGGGGGTCTTCATAAATAGTAGCCAGAAAAGGCAAAGTGGCTAGCCTTTGCTGGCTACAATTTATAGGGGGACCCCATGTCACTTTTTTGGGGGGGGGTCTTCATATATAGTAGCCAGAAAAGGCAAAGTGGCTAGCCTTTGCTGGCTACAATTTATAGGGGGACCCCATGTCACTTTTTTGGGGGGGGGTCTTCATATATAGTAGCCAGAAAAGGCAAAGTGGCTAGCCTTTGCTGGCTACAATTTATAGGGGGACCCCATGTCACTTTTTTGGGGGGGGTCTTCATATATAGTAGCCAGAAAAGGCAAAGTGGCTAGCCTTTGCTGGCTACAATTTATAGGGGGACCCCATGTCACTTTTTTTGGGGGGGGGCTTCCTATATAGTAGCCAGTAAAGGCTAAGCTAACTGCTGCGGCCTGGTATTAATAGCAAAGGAAGGGTCCATGGTTATTGGCTACTTCACAGACTATAACATCAGCCAACAACCGTCTGCTTTCCCTTTGCTAGTTATTAAAACTATGCGTGAGCCCACTTATTTTTTTTGGTTAAAAGATTTTATTAAAGTGAAAGATTATTGTACAGTGTATGTAGGTTCATTCACTGAAAGCTCCTGCATACGCTGTAAGGTTGATTTCTCACGTCCACATATCCACGTTAGTACAGATAAGTGTGACCGAGCATGCTTTGCAATGGGTCTGTGTGTGGGTCTCCGCTGTGTGTGGAAAATGGCATCAACACTCGTCCCGGAGATTGACGTGTGAAAGAACCGTACAATATAGGTGAGGGGTTAGTGTTGGTGTGTGTGCGTACATATCTCCATATGTTTATTTAATTATTTTTTTGGGGTTAATCTTTTATTCCTCCATTTTGTTTTTAAAATAATATTCACACACGTTATTATTCACTGTAGATTGAAAAATATCCCGAAATATGGGACCGAGCTAGTCCTGACTACAAAGACAAGCAGAAGAAAAAAGACGCCTGGGCCTCTGTGTTGAGCCAAATGTATCCCCAGTGGGTGAATGCGGAACGTGATGCCCAAGAGGAAATTAGTAAGTTTTGATTTTTACACTTATTTTTATATCTATTTATAATTGCACTTTTTGGTGTTAAAGCAGTTCATAAATTGTTTTGGTTGTGTCATTGCAGTGTATGATATTAAAAATCGGTGGAGATCGGTCACCGACTGGCTGGTGAAGTATCACCAGTCGGTGCAAAGTGGCTCATCACCAAAAAAAAGAAAATTTCCTTTTGCGGACGAGCTGGCCTTCATACTAACCAGTAGGAGTTTGCGGAGGTAAATTCCCAAAACATATTAATTGAAATGTTTCCAAAAATGTTGTATTTACATTGGGATTTACCTTTTATTATATACAGAACTGAAGGAAACATCATGGCCCCAACAGCAGAAGAGGACACAAACACAGAGCAAGCAGAGGAGGAATCCGAGGACTTTTTCCAGCTTTCCTCACCGGATCCATCTGCTTCGGCATCTTCAGCATCTGGTTGTCCCTCACATTCTTTGTCCAATCCAGCGGACATCGGGACGGGTTTGGTGACTGATTCTCCTGCTCCTGCTCCAAGTGACGCTGGAAGCTCTGCTGGTGATGTGTTGAGGCCCACTGGGAGGGGGTCTGGTTCTGCTCATCTCGTGGCATCGAGAAGGGCGGGCAAAAAAAAGGCCAAAAGCCACGGGGGTGGGACTATTGTGCTTGAAGCACTCACAAATCGAACCCTCAGCCTTGTGGAAAGGGCATCCCAGGAAGATGCCATCGATAAATTTTGCTCAGCCCAAGCTGCCCGCATCAGATCTCTGCCACGAGATAGGCAGAACATGTACATGACTGCAGCAGGCGCTATGGTCATGGCAATTGAAGAGGCAGCAGTTATGCCCTCGCCCCCAGCCGTAGTATGCGGAATATTTAATTGTTTCAAACCCAGTGTGCCTCCACCACGACCAGCAGCTGCAACCCAGTGTTTTGGGCAGGTTGCTGCAGCATACCGTCCAGAAGATATGCAACCAAGTTATGGTCGGCAAATGGCTCATGGTGCATCATCATTTGTCAGAGGACCATCCCCCAACTCTACTTTTTCTCAAGAAATGTTTCCTGGATACAGCTTTGAAGAAGACCTTCAAAACTTGTAGTTAAAAAATTTTACCCCTCCCTGTCAGCATTTTTGGACCCTAGCAAATACAGACAGCACCTGTAGGTCGATAGATACACAATGTTTTAGAGAATCAGACAATTAACAAAGACCTTTTCTTATGGTCACCTATACCAGGCATCAGGCGTAGGGGACTGTAAGAAAAGGTCTTTCTTTTTATATAATTAAACAACCTACAGGTGCTGCCCGTATTTTAGGGCCCAAAACTGATTACAGGACAGGTGTGCTGTACACAGTGTGTAATTTCTTTCCAAGTTATGGGCAATGTTTGTCCGATTAAATTTTCTAGAAGTTTGTTGTTTTGTGTTTTTAAAAAGTTTTTTACAGTTATTCTATATATTACGTATTAAAAAAATTATTTAAACTATCTGTTAATTTTTCTTTTCAAGTGTATATGTGGTTGGATTGGGTTGTAATGAAAAAGTGTTCCCCTGATCTGCGCTCACCATAGCGCAGGTCAGAGGAACTCTACATTTTTGAAATTTGTTCAAACTAATCTACGTATGTGGTCGGCTGTATACAGTCGTTTTTAAATTAGAAATATACTTTGATATTTTGGACCACAACTATTTTTTGGATGAATACTACTCTCAACACTGTTATTTGCTAGTTCTGTTCTTAGCGCAAGCAAATAACAATGGTGAGGGTTGACTTTAGCAGACAGTACTTGTGAAGAGCGCTCTAGGTAGTAATGCCAATTTACAGGCTCTGGTCTTTGTGGGTTGTTCACTTTTGCGTTGACGTATTGTCGGAAAACAAAATGTAGAAGGTTGCAATTCAAGAAATATTTTAGACAAATTTAAGTTTAACCAAAATTTATTTTTTTTAGAAACATTTTTTTTTACATTTTTATTTAAAAAAAAAGGAGGAAGTTCTTCTTTTATTGTTCATCAGATCTTCTCTGCTGGTCAGGCTGCTCAACACCAGCACAGGAGTATTGCCAGTGCACGGCACCTTCAGGACTCATGAAGTAGTCAGCGAAGGTTTCTCGCACCCTGGCACCAGAGTTGGATGGCCTTCCCTGACCGGAGTTGACAACTGGAATTAATTCAGATAGCTGTGACTCCTCATCTTGCTCGGTGCTGTACTCACGAGCATAGTTGTGGAGTACACAGCATGCCTTAATTACAGTGTCAACGGTCTCCGTATCCAACTGGATGGCAGTGTGAAAGATCCTCCACTGACTACACATGATTCCGAAGGTGCATTCCACATATCTGCGTGCACGACTCAGCCGATAATTGAAAATCCTCCGCCGGGCATTCAGTGCCCTTCGTGGGTATGGGCGCAGCAGGTTGGTCTGTAAGGGAAATGCCTCATCCGATACCATCACAAAAGGAACTGGATGTGTGGAACCCGGCAAAGGTCTTGGGGCTGGGAGCGTTACGCCATCTTGAAGAATTTGCAGCCCAATCTGTGATGATCTAAACACCCGAGAGTCCCCAGTACTGCCATAAGCACCAACGTCAATGGCAACTAATTTGAAATGTGCATCAGCCACCGCCATCAGGACCACAGAAAAAAATTTCTTATAATTAAAGAAGCGTGATCCTGATCGTGGTGGCTGCTGAACTCTCACATGTTTGCCATCGACAGCACCAATGCAGTTTGGGAAATTGGCCACAGTTTGAAAGCCTGCTGCGACCTGCAGCCAAGTCTCCTCGGTTGGAGAAGGCATCACGATGGGCTGCAACTTCTGCCAGATGACGGTACATGTGCACCTCACAATTCTGGAAATGGTGGATTTACCAACCCTAAATTGGAGGTGCAGTGATGTATAGCTCTCTCCTGTGGCCAAAAATCTGAAAAGGAAAAATAGATAATTAGAAAAGCCATAAAAAGAAATACAAGCCAACAGTAATTATCCATTATTGATTCATCTTTTAAAAAATTAAGGTCTTTATTACAAAAAACTATTCCAACAATGGGCGCGTTTTTTTTTGGGGGGGGGGGGGCTCCACATTTTCAATCTTTTTTGGTCATCTTTTGTTTTCTCTTGAGTTCACACATATCAATTTATAATGTGTTTTGACTTTGTGTCTGTGTTTGCCTACGATGTTTGCTCTAGAGTTTACACATCAGTGACCTTTTCAATCTGATCTCTGTGCATGGTGATCTCATGGTCAAGCCAAAAATATGTACACAAAGACAGACACAGTGGAGCCATCACCACAGGGTAACAAAACCAGGTACACCAGCCATCACCGCAGGGTGGCGAACAAAACCAGGTACATATAAATCAACATTCAACTTACCGCAAGGTGATGAGCAGCCTTTCCTCAGCAGAGATGGCCCTTCGCATTACAGTGTCTTGGAAGTCCAGGTCAGGAGACATAAGGCTCAGCAGCCGATCAAATGCAATAATGTTCAGACGGCAGAACTGTTTAAATTTTTCAGGAAAACTATAGTAAACAGAGAAAAAAAAAATATTAAAAGATAATTTAGTAACATAGTATACAAACAAAACCTTAAAAAAACAGCATAGATGGGTGACATTATACTTTCTTCACATATATCTTACCTCCTTAAATCCTGGTAGAGAACATTAAAGTGGCCCTTGTCCGTCCGCTCCTGCAAGATAGGGTGCACCCAAATTTTTTTTGGTCGTCTTCTCCTCCTTAAACGCTCCTATAGAACAATAATAGGTTAGTACACACACTACATAAAAATAATGTACCCCAAAAAAACTTAGTTTATATTACCTGCTCAACGTTGTAGTGCAGGAGATTTAAGCAAGTCATTAGCAGAAGGTTTAGGCATGGTTTAGGCATGGTCTGCTGACCCGCAGGGGCTGCAATTCCTGTGGCATACTGTCTTTTGCAAAAAACAAAATGGTGAAGAGGGGTTGAACTAGGAAATGACATCAGGATTTCCATCTTTTTTTTTTTTTTTTTTTTCAATAACTTTATTTGTGCTCAAAAACGCATGAAATAAGCTTACAAAAACGCATGTAAAATCCGCATACAAAAACGCGTCAAAAACGCGTCAAAAACGCGACCAAAAAACGCACGCGATTTTCTGGCAAGGGACATGCAGAAATGTTGCAGAAATTTTCTGCTTCATAAATGCAACGTGGGCACATAGCCTTAGTAGTGTATGAATATGATCGCCCATTCAGCTGTATGAAGCTGGATTCAAATAGAGGCAGATATAGATGAAAAAAGACACAAAGGTACAAGAAAGAAATTTTATGTTGGGCTTAGTCTGTGTATTAACAATAGGCATTAATTTATCTTACTGTGTGAAAAATAATGTAATTTTGGGAATAACCCTTTAAGCCTTTTGAATATGTACCAGTCATATTGATCAGCTGATCAATATGGGTCTCTCTGTCAGCGCACTTCATCAACAAAGCTGTGGTCAGCCAGACATTTCTACTTGCATTGCCAGTGTCATAGAAAACATTAAGATCCATAAAGCCACTGTAGTGAGAGGGATTTCACCCTCTCCCCTTCTTCTCTCGTGCCAATTTTAAGGAGAAAGAGTTGGCAATCTAAGAGTCTCTTTGAAATAGAATTGCCCAGTTGACATGTGGGAAATTACGTATAGTTGGGAAATGACAAATCAAATTAAAATTCCTTTTGAAGCCCAGACTACCTGCAGTGCCCAGGTGACTGAAAGAGGATATCTGTAGCGTCGGCGTCCCTGCCTCCTGCCAGACAGGGACGCCGTTCCCCTCACCGCTCCGCTGGCAGCGCGCGCTGCTTCCCGGCCTCCGTGCTTAGGGCGCGCGCGCGCTCCCCCTCTCTTAAAGGGGCCGCGCGCGCGCCGTCCTAAGGAGTCCCCGGCCAATGGCCGGAGGACCTCACCATATATAAGGCACCTCCTCCAAAATGGAGGTGCCCGAGCAATGTTGTTGCAAAGCCTTTCAACTCTGCTTCAGCCCTCAGGTCCCGTTACCAGTTACCTGCCAGTCACCTGCCAGATACCTGCCTGATACCTGCCTGATATCTGCTTACCTGCTTGCTATCCTGTGGTCTGACAGTCTGCCTACCAGCACCTGCCAGTCTGTCTATGGATCAGTCCGCCTGCGGACCAGGAAGTACCTGCCAGATACTTGCCTGATACCTGCCTGCCTGTCTAGAGATTCTTACTCGCTCACCTGGGAGCGCTCACCTGCTACCTGCCTGCTAGCCTACCTGGAGGCTTAGCCGTCACTTGCTGTGACCACCTGCCTGTCCAGAGACTCTTACTCGCTCACCTGGGAGCGCGTACCTGCTACCTACCTGCTAGCCTACCTGGAGGCTTAGCCGTCACTTGCTGTGACCACCTGCCTGTCCAGAGACTCTTGCCCGCTCACCTGGGAGCGCTCACCTGCTACCAGCCTGCTAGCCTACCTGGAGGCTCTGCCGTCACTTGCCGTGACCACCTGCCTGTCCAGAGACTCTTGCCCGCTCACCTGGGAGCGCTCACCTGCTACCTGCCTGATAGTCTATCTAGAGACTCTTCCCTGCTGTCACTTGCCGTGACCACCTGCCCGTCTAGAGACTCTTTCCCTGCTGTCACTTGCCGTGACCATCCGCCTGTCAAGAGACTGTCCCCGTCACTTGCCGTGACTTCCTGCCTTTCTACCCAGAGACTGTCCCTGTCACTTGCCGTGACTACCTGCCCACCTTCCCTGGGAGCCACCCGCTTCCTTACAAGGACTGCCCCTTTGTATAGTTGCTCAGAGGTTCCACCTCCCAGACCCGTTACAGTTTGCTCGGGCCATGGAACCCAGTGGCACCCAAGCTCCCTCGCTCTCGGACCTATGTCATGAACTTTCCCGTCAGAGGTCCCAACAGGAGTCCATCCTGAGTCACCTGCGTAGTGTTAACTCCCGCCTGGACACATTTACTGCCTCATCGGGAGCTGCCTCCACTCGCACACTTACAACCCTGGCACCACTGCTGCCGATCAATACCATGGCATCTCTTCCCGGTCCCCGCCTCTCCGCCCCGCCTCGTTTTGGTGGAGATCCTGTCCAGGCACGGGGCTTCATTAATCAGTGCACTCTGCATTTTGAACTGTTGGCACACCAGTTTTCCACCGACCGAGCCAAAGTAGCCTTCATCATGTCCCATCTCACGGGGGAGGCGGTGGCTTGGCTAAATCCTCTATGGGAGAGAGGAGACCCCCTGGTGTCCAACCTGCCAGCCTTTCTCACGGCTTTCCGGAAAGTCTTCGACGAACCAGGACGGAAGACTTCATCCGCCTCATCTCTGCTACGCCTCCGTCAAGGAAGTCTCACCGTGGGTCAATATGCCATACGGTTCCGTACCCTTGCTTCGGAGCTTGCCTGGGATAACGACGCCCTGGTGTCCGTCTTCTGGGAGGGTCTGTCCGGCCGTATTAAAGATGAACTCGCCGGTTGGGACATTCCTACCACTCTCGACGACTTAATTACACTTGCCACCCGGATTGACATCCGGTTCCAGGAGCGCACCAAAGAGGCCACCCGTGAGAGGAGGTTTCCACGTCTTGCGCCTACCTTCCAGAGACCCGTCACTTCCTCCATTACTCCCCCGGCGCACTCACCTGAGCCTATGCAGGTCGACCAGACCAAGATGGTCAAGACCCGTCAAGAATTACGCCGTGCCGAGGGGAGCTGCTTCTACTGTGGCAGTAAGGAGTACCGGATCCGTTCCTGCCCAGAGAGGTCGGGAAACGCCTGTGTCTAGGGTCGCTCAGAGAGGTCGCCCTAGACAGAAATAAACCCTCTCCATCTCTAATGCTGTCGGTCTCTATCATCTGCGGGGAGAACCGTTATTTTGAACTGGCTCAACTCGACTCTGGAGCTACCGGAAATCTCATTTCTCAGTCCCTGGTAGAGAAATACCGCATTCCCACCAAACCTCTGGCTGTACCATTATCTGTCGCCACCGTGGATGGAGGACTCTTACCTCATCCCATCCAACTCATCACCGAATCCATAACTTTGCAGGTGGGAATGCTGCACTCTGAGAGCATCTTCTTTCATGTTCTGCCTGGACTCTCTCACGCCCTCTTGCTAGGCCTACCTTGGCTCCAGAAACACGCACCCGTGCTTGATTGGCAGACTGGAGAAGTTCTTCGCTGGGGTCAGGACTGCCATAAGACTTGTTTAGTTCCCGTTCATCCTGCCCGTCCTTCTCCTACCCCAGCCAATCTACCCGGCCTACCGGTTCCCTATTGGTCTTTTGCGGACGTTTTTAATAAAAGAGAGGCAGAGACATTACCCCCTCATAGACCATACGACTGCCCAATTGACCTGATGCTCGGCGCTACTCCTCCCCGTGGGCGTATTTACCCTTTGTCCGCTGCTGAGACCCGGTCCATGTCTGAATATATTGAGGAGAATCTGGCACGGGGATTTATCCGGAAATCTACCTCCCCGGCGGGAGCAGGCTTCTTCTTCGTCAAAAAGAAGGACGGCTCACTCCGTCCCTGTATAGACTATAGAGGCCTTAACCAGATCACAGTGAAGAATAAATACCCCCTTCCACTCATTCCTGAATTATTTGACCGTCTGAGGGGGGCTAGAATCTTCACCAAGTTGGACCTCCGTGGGGCGTATAATCTGGTCCGTATCTGTCAGGGGGATGAATGGAAGATGGCATTCAACACCCGGGACGGTCACTATGAATACCTTGTAATGCCCTTCGGTCTCTGTAACGCTCCCGCCGTCTTTCAAGAGTTGGTCAATGACATCTTCCGTGACCTTCTCTACTCCTGCGTGCTGGTGTACCTGAACGACATCTTGGTCTTCTCTCCGGATCTTCTAACTCACCAGAGGGATGTTCGTCAGGTCCTGCTTAGGCTCAGGCAGAACCACCTCTACGCTAAATATGAGAAGTGCCTCTTTGAGCAGACCTCGCTTCCGTTTTTGGGCTACATAATCTCTCAGACCGGCCTACAAATGGACCCTGAGAAACTGTCTGCCATCCAGAAGTGACCCCGACCAGAGGGGTTGAAGGCTATTCAGCGGTTCCTGGGCTTCGCCAACTACTACCGCCTCTTCATTCTGCACTTCTCTTTCCGGACTGCCCCTATCTCGGCGCTCACCCGTAAGGGCGCTAATCCCAGAGAATGGCCGCCCGAAGCAGAAGAGGCCTTCCTTTCCTTAAAACGAGCTTTTTCCTCCGCCCCTGTGCTGCATCGTCCGGACGGCAACAAACAATTCTTTCTAGAAGTCGACGCTTCCTCCTCCGGAGCCGGAGCAGTACTTACCCAAAAGTCGTCTTCCGGAAGAATGGTAACCTGCGGCTTCTTCTCCAAACTCTTCTCCTCATCGGAGCGCAATTATTCTATAGGAGACCGAGAATTGTTGGCCATTAAGCTGGCACTGGAGGAGTGGCGTTACCTGCTCGAGGGGGCTCTTCACCCGGTAATAATTTACACGGACCACAAGAACTTGGCTTACCTCCAGAGTGCCCAGAGACTTAACCCGCGCCAAGCCCGGTGGTCCTTGTTCTTCGCCCGCTTTAATTTCATTCTTCATTTTCGCCCGGCTGACAAAAACATCAAAGCTGATGCCTTATCCCGATCCTTTTTGGTCTCTGATCTTGAGGAGGAGCCTAAACACATCATTGACCCCGCCAGAGTAATGCAGGTGGCCCTCGTGCATCTAAATCGTCTTCCACCCGGTAAGACGTTCGTATCTGTTTCTGATCGTGAGAAGATTCTACACTGGGGACACTCGTCCAAGCTAGCTGGCCACGCTGGTCAGAAAAACACCCTCCAGCTTATTTCCCGGCATTACTGGTGGCCTACCCTGCACAAGGACGTAATAGACTTTGTTTCAGCCTGTGTGTCCTGTGCCCGCAACAAGGTTCCGAGACATCTGCCAGCCGGCCGTCTCCTTCCTCTTCCTGTACCTGCTGCCCCGTGGCAACATATAGCTATGGACTTTATAACGGACCTCCCTGTCTCTGCCGGTTGTACGGTCATATGGGTGGTCGCTGACCGCTTTTCCAAAATGGCTCACTTTATTCCCCTGCCGGGTCTCTCGTCTGCATCAGAGTTAGCTAAAGACTTTATCCATCATGTCTTCCGTCTACACGGTCTTCCTCTCCACATCGTATCCGACCGAGGGGTTCAGTTCACCTCTCGTTTTTGGCGAGCCATGTGTAAACTGCTGGGGGTCACCTTGGACTTTTCTTCTGCATATCACCCACAGTCCAATGGCCAAGTAGAACGGATCAACCAAATTTTAACCAGTTACCTCCGGCACTTTGTTAATGCTCACCATTCCGACTGGGTGGATCTTTTACCATGGGCCGAATTTTCTTACAATAATCACGAGAGCGAATCTTCCTCCAAATCCCCGTTTTTTGTAGTCTTCGGTCAGCATCCTCGGATCCCGTTTCCCGTCTCCACCTCGGTGGACAATCCGGCTGCGGAATCTCTCGTTAGTGAATTTTCCTCCATTTGGGAGAGTACCAGATCCGCACTTCTTCAGTCATCCGAGCGGATGAAAAAGCAGGCTGACAAAAGACGTCTGGATCCACCACAATTCCGTCCTGGAGATAAGGTCTGGCTCTCGTCCAAGTATGTCCGGCTCAAGATTCCTTCCTACAAGTTAGGGCCTCGGTTCATCGGCCCACTGGAAGTTATCAAACAAATCAACCCGGTGGCCTATAAATTGAAACTCCCGGCCAATTTGCGGATTCCTAACTCCTTCCATGTATCTCTACTCAAACCCGTGGTACTTAACTCTTTTTCCAAGTCTACAGGTACGCCTCCTGCTCCGGTTTCCGCTGAAAACGAGTTTGAGGTAGAGAACATTCTGGCCACCAAAAGGGTAAGAGGAAAGTCCTTTTTTCTAGTGGATTGGAAGGGGTTTGGTCCTGAGGAGAGAACATGGGAGCCCCGGGAGAATATCCATGCCTCGCTCATCCTTGATAAATTTCTCTCTGGCCTAAAAAAGGGGGGGCCTAAAGGGGGGGTACTGTAGCGTCGGCGTCCCTGCCTCCTGCCAGACAGGGACGCCATTCCCCTCACCTCTCCGCTCCGTGCCCGGCGGCTTCCTCCCGCTCTGCTGGCAGCGCGCGCTGCTTCCCGGCCTCTGTGCTTAGGACGCGTGCGCGCGCGCTCCCCCTCTCTTAAAGCGGCTGCGCGCGCCGTCCTAAGGAGTCCCCGGCCAATGGCCGGAGGACCTCACCATATATAAGGCACCTCCTCCAAAATGGAGGTGCCCGAGCAATGTTGTTGCAAAGCCTTTCAACTCTGCTTCAGCCCTCAGGTCCCGTTACCAGTTACCTGCCAGTCACCTGCCAGATACCTGCCTGATACCTGCCTGATATCTGCTTACCTGCTTGCTATCCTGTGGTCCGACAGTCTGCCTACCAGCACCTGCCAGTCTGTCTATGGATCAGTCCGCCTGCGGACCAGGAAGTACCTGCCAGATACCTGCCTGATACCTGCCAGCCTGTCCAGAGATTCTTACTCGCTCACCTGGGAGCGCTCACCTGCTACCTGCCTGCTAGCCTACCTGGAGGCTTAGCCGTCACTTGCTGTGACCACCTGCCTGTCCAGAGACTCTTACTCGCTCACCTGGGAGCGCGTACCTGCTACCTACCTGCTAGCCTACCTGGAGGCTTAGCAGTCACTTGCTGTGACCACCTGCCTGTCCAGAGACTCTTGCCCACTCACCTGGGAGCGCTCACCTGCTACCTACCTGCTAGCCTACCTGGAGGCTCTGCCGTCACTTGCCGTGACCACCTGCCTGTCCAGAGACTCTTGCCCGCTCACCTTGGAGCGCTCACCTGCTACCTGCCTGCTAGCCTACCTGGAGGCTCTGCCGTCACTTGCCGTGACCACCTGCCTGTCCAGAGACTCTTGCCCGCTCACCTGGGAGCGCTCACCTGCTACCTGCCTGATAGCCTATCTAGAGACTCTTCCCTGCTGTCACTTGCCGTGACCACCTGCCCGTCTAGAGACTCTTTCCCTGCTGTCACTTGCCGTGACCATCCGCCTGTCAAGAGACTGTCCCCGTCACTTGCCGTGACTTCCTGCCTTTCTACCCAGAGACTGTCCCTGTCACTTGCCGTGACTACCTGCCTGTCTTCCCTGGGAGCCACCTGCTTCCTTACAAGGACTGCCCCTTTGTATAGTTGTTCAGAGGTTCCACCTCCCAGACCCGTTACAATATCTATTGTGTGGAGATAGCCATAGAGCCTAAGTTTTGAAAGGAAGGAAAGCTAATATCTAACACCTTTGGATACCTATTGTGCTCTCAAGGATGAGCTTCCTTTCATCAAAACATTTTTGGTAGCCACTGGGGTTCCAGTGGAAAGTTATGAATATTGGGGTAGTATAGATCTGATATTGATGGGACATACAGTACAGACCAAAAGTTTGGACGCACCTTCTCATTTAAAGATTTTTCTGTATTTTCATGACTTTGAAAATTGTACATTTACACCGAAGGCATCAAAACTATGAATTAACACATGTGGAATTATATACTTAACAAAAAAGTGTGAAACAACTGAAAATATGTCTTATATTCTAGGTTCTTCAAAGTAGCCACCTTTTGCTTTGATGACTGCTTTGCACACTCCTGGCATTCTCTTGATGAGCTTCAAGAGGTAGTCACCGGAAATGGTTTTCACTTCACAGGTGTGCCCTGTCAGGTTTAGTAAGTGGGATTTCTTGCCTTATAAATGGGGTTGGGACCATCAGTTGTGTTGTGCAGAAGTCAGGTGGATACACAGCTGATAGTCCTACTGAATAGACTGTTAGAATTCGTATTATGGCAAGAAAAAAGCAGCTAAGTAAAGAAAAATGAGTGGCCATCATTACTTTAAGAAATGAAGGTCAGTCAGTCTGAAAAATTAGGCAAATTTTGAATGTGTCCCCAAGTCCCTCAGTTGTTTCACACTTTTTTGTTAAGTATATAATTCCACATGTGTTAATTCATAGTTTTGATGCCTTCAGTGTGAATGTACAATTTTCAAAGTCATGAAAATACAGAAAAATCTTTAAATGAGAAGGTGTGTCCAAACTTTTGGTCTGTACTGTACATCGACAACTTCAGGACTAATCGGGGAAGAATATGCATATTTTTTCAAAACTGAGACACCTGCCTATATATCCCCAAATCAATAGTGTCCTGATAACTGACAATAGCCATGCCATGTTTACAATCTATGGAAAGGTAAAATCGAGATAAATTTGGTGGCGATCTTGAACTGCTGCAAGTGTCAGGAGTAAAGATATTGTTAATTTTGGGAATTTCATAAAATTCTGAAGGGCTGAGAGCATACCACAACCCAGCCCACATGGGTGTAACTTAGATGCTGATAAAAGGTCAAAGCAAATTATGATCTGTGTTCCTGCAGAGAGATACACATCGGTGTATGCATGATTTCCATTCACTGGACGTCTCAAATTGAAGTACTCTCCTTCGCTAGCCTGAATAATTTCTGTGATCAGCGTAGTAATCTGTGTAACTGTGATCAGTCTTTTGGACATCTATGCGGAAGACAGAGGGATAAGAGGAGTGCTCATGGACCATGAGCACTCCTCTTATCCCTCTGCCTGCCACATAGATGTCCAAAAGACATTGTCTATGCAATAGTGATATAAGAAATACACTGCTCAAAAAAATAAAGGGAACCCTCAAATAACACATTCTAGATCTGAATTAATGAAATATTCTCATTGAATACTTTGTTCTGTACAAAGTTGAATGTGCTGACAAGAGGTAGCCTGACTGCCACTAGGTACCGAGATGAGATCCTCAGACCCCTTGTGAGACCATATGCTGGAGCGGTTGGCCCTGGGTTGATCCTAATGCAGGATAATGCCAGACCTCATGTGGCTGGAGTGTGTCAGCAGTTCCTGCAAGATGAAGGCATTGATGCTATGGACTGGCCGCCCGTTCCCCAGACCTGAATCCGATTGAGCACATCTGGGATATCATGTCTCGCTCCATCCACCAACGTCACGTTGCACCACAGACTGTCCAGGAGTTGGCGGATGTTTTAGTCCAGGTATGGGAGGAGATCCCACAGGAGACCATCCGCAACCTCATCAGGAGCATGCCCAGGCGTTGTAGGGAGGTCATACAGGTACGTGGAGGCCACACACAATACTGAGCCTCATTTTGACTTGTTTTAAGGACATTACATCAAAGTTGGATCAGCCTGTAGTGTGTTTTTCCACTTTAATTTTGGGGGTGACTCCAAATCCAGGCCTCCATTGGTTAATAAATTTGATTTCCATTGATGATTTTTGTGTGATTTTGTTGTCAGCACATTCAACTTTGTACAGAACAAAGTATTCAATGAGAATATTTCATTCATTCAGATCTAGGATGTGTTATTTGAGTGTTCCCGCTATTTTTTTGAGCAGTGTAGTATTCTCTATTATCTATAATATTATTATATTATTCTCTATCTTATAATTACTAATCACCTAAATAAAACAGACCACTCTACTGGTTAATAAAATTTTCTTACAGCCGTTTACTAATAGTTCACTTCTGATATGATCACAATTGAGCTGATGTTATCTTACATACTGGAGGCAATGAAAACAAAAGAGGAATGATTCAGCAATAATATTAGTTTTAGTGATGCCATAGCAAAGTGTAACAACACAACAAATACCCAAGGCTAAATACACTGTGTACCAAGAAGTAAAGCCAAATGGAAAAAAGTATGCAATGTTTTCAAGTACAATTTCACAGCAACATAGCTTTTTTTCTATACTGTGCAGCCATTCTCCATAGTGCAGCACTCAAAACATGGAAATGCTACATTTAGGCTAGGCAGGGGCGGATCAAGAGTAGCCAGGGCCCTGAGCAGTTTAGAAGGCGTATCCCTCCCAGGTATCACCTTTGATAGATCATGTGATAGGTCATGTGAGTAACACACAGGTGCTCTGGTGCACATCTGTAGATGGAAAATGACAGAGCAAATTTTTCCCTTATGTACATCACTATACATAACATAGGGCTATACATAATAGAGCAGGGTGGGGGATTAATTTTGTGTGGAGGGGGTATATGACATAGAGGAGCTGTGGGGGGGGGGATATGATGGAGAAGAGTTGTGTGTCGGGGGAATATGACGGAGAGGAGCTGTGTGTGGGGGGAATATGACGGAGAGGATCTGTGTGTGGGGGGAATATGATGGAGAGGAGCTATGTGTGGGGGGAATATGACAGAGAGGAGCTGTGTGTGGGGGGAATATGACAGAGAGGAGCTGTGTGTGGGGGGAATATGATGGAGAGGAGCTATGTGTGGGGGGAATATAACAGAGAGGAGCTGTGCGTGTGGGGAATATGATGGAGAGGAGCTGTGTGTGTGGTGGTTATGACGGAGAGGAGCTGTGTGTGCAGTGGTTATGACGGAGAGAAGCTGTGTGTGTGTGGGGAATATGACAGAGAGGAGCTGTGCGTGTGGGGAATATGATGGAGAGGAGCTGTGTGTGTGGTGGTTATGACGGAGAGGAGCTGTGTGTGCGGTGGTTATGACGGAGAGAAGCTGTGTGTGTGTGGGGAATATGACGGAGAGGAGCTGTGTGTGTGTGTGGTGATTATGACGGAGAGGTGCTGTGTGTGTGGGGGGAATATGAAGGGACAAAAGATGTGTGTGGGGGGAAATTGACAGAGAGGAGCTGTGTGTGTGGTGGTTATGACGGAGAGAAGCTGAGTGTGTGGGGAATATGACAGAGAGGAGCTGTGTGTGGGGGGAATATGATGAAGAGGAGCTGTGTGTGTGGCGGTCATGACGGAGAGGAGCTGTGTGTGTGGTGGTCATGACGGAGAGGAGCAGTGTGTGTGGTGGTCATGACGGAGAGGAGCTGTGTGTGGGGGGAATATGATGAAGAGGAGCTGTGTGTGTGGCGGTCATGACGGAGAGGAGCTGTGTGTGGGGGGAATATGATGAAGAGGAGCTGTGTGTGTGGCGGTCATGACGGAGAGGAGCTGTGTGTGTGGTGGTCATGACGGAGAGGAGCTGTGTGTGTGGTGGTCATGACGGAGAGGAGCTGTGTGTGGGGGGAATATGATGAAGAGGAGCTGTGTGTGTGGCGGTCATGACGGAGAGGAGCTGTGTGTGGGGGGAATATGATGAAGAGGAGCTGTGTGTGTGGCGGTCATGACGGAGAGGAGCTGTGTGTGTGGTGGTCATGACGGAGAGGAGCTGTGTGTGGGGAATATTATGGAGAGGAGCTGGGTGTCTGGTGGTTATGACGGAGAGGAGCTGTGTGTGTGGGGAATATGATGGAGAGGAGCTATGTGTGTGGTGGTCATGACGGAGAGAAGCTGTGTGTGTGGGGAATATGATGGAGAGGAGCTATGTGTGTGGTGGTCATGACGGAGAGGAGCTGTGTATGTGGGGAATATGATGGAGAGGAGCTATGTGTGTGGTGGTCATGACGGAGAGAAGCTGTGTGTGTGGGGCAAATATGACGGAACAGGAGCTGTGTGTGAGGGGAATAAGACAGATAGGAGCTGTGTGTGGGGGGAATATGATGGAGAGGAGCTGTGTGTGTAATGGGAAAATGACGGAGAGGAGCTGTACATGGGGGAATATAAAGGAGAGGAGCTGTGTGGGGGGGAATATGACGGAGAGGAGCTGTGTGTGTGTGTGGTGATTATGACGGAGAGGTGCTGTGTGTGTGGGGGGAATATGAAGGGACAAAAGATGTGTGTGGGGGGAAATTGACAGAGAGGAGCTGTGTGTGTGGGGAATATGATGGAAAGGACCTGTGTGTGTGTGGGGAATATGACAGAGAGGAGCTGTGTGTGGGGGGAATAAGACAGAGGGGAGCTGAGTGTGGGGGGAAAATGATGGAGAGGAACTTTTCGTGTGGGGGAATATGACGGAGAGGAGCTGTGTGTGTGGAGAATATGAGAGAGAGGAGCTGTGTGTGGGGAATATGATGGAAAGGAGCTGTGTGTGGGGGAAAATATGACAGAGAGGAACTGTGTGCATGGGGAATATGATGCCACCGCCACCGCACATGCTGATGAAGAAATGTCAGTCAGATGGATTACGGCGTGGGACACTGGATTATTTAAACATCGGACAGATGAAGGATATTGTTCTTTTTTATTTTAGGTTTGCTTACAGGGTACAATGGCTTCAGGGAATTAGGTGTAAAGGTGTGTATAATGTGTTTTTTATTTTATTCTTATTTTTACACTTGCTTGAGACAGCGGGGGCAGAAAACTACTCTCAACATTGTCACTTGCTCGCACTGATATCAGCACCTGGTGCCGGGGAACAGCGAAAACTGTACGGCTGATTCCCAGGTGCCTATATGTGTGATACTGATGACATACGGATGTCATCTGTGTGTCATCAGTGTGCACGTGTGCGGGACGTTTTGCGGCCAGTGCAGCTTGCAAAAAACAGACAAGTCAGCGTGCTTGGAGAAACGGTCCGTGGAAACACAGTGACATGTGCGCAGACCCATTCATTTGAATGAATCTATGCAGGGTCGGTCTGGGCTGGCGGGATACCGGTGGGCCCCGCCCCCTGCTGCAGAGTAGAGGGGGGAGAAGAGAACAAAAAAAAATCCTGCGGTTTTAAGGGGCACGGGCCCTTTAAAAGCGCAGGCACAGTGTATGCAGGGACGCGCGCACGCAGCGTTCATTACCTGAACCACCGCGGCGCACGTCCCAGTGAAGCAGCTGAAGCTGCGTGTCTCCCTTCGCCGGCCGGCTTATGACGTCATCGTCATGCGCCTGCTGTGAAGGAGGCGCGCAACTCAGGAGAAGGAGGACACCGCACGGGATCGCAGGAAGGTAAGAGGTGTGTGTGTGTGTGTGTGTGTGTGTGTGTAATGGTCTGGACACACAAGGGGGGGCCCAGCTGGACAGACACACAAGGGGGGGCCCAGCTGGACAGACACACAAGGGGGGCCCAGCTGGACAGACACACAAGGGGGGCCCAGCTGGACAGACACACAAGGGGGGGCCAAGTTGGACAGACACACAAGGGGGGGGCCCAGCTGGACAGACACACAAGGGGGGGCCCAGCTGGACAGACACACAAGGGGGGGCCCAGCTGGACAGACACACAAGGGGGGGCCCAGCTGGACAGACACACAAGGGGGGCCCAGCTGGACAGACACACAAGGGGGGGCCCAGCTGGACAGACACAAAAGGGGGGGCCCAGCTGGACAGACACACAAGGGGGGGCCCAGCTGGACAGACACACAAGGGGGGGCCCAGCTGGACAGACACACAAGGGGGGGCCCAGCTGGACAGACACACAAGGGGGGGCCCAGCTGGACAGACACACAAGGGGGGGCCCAGCTGGACAGACACACAAGGGGGGGCCCAGCTGGACAGACACACAAGGGGGGCCCAGCTGGACAGACACACAAGGGGGGCCCAGCTGGACAGACACACAAGGGGGGGCCCAGCTGGATGGACACACAAGGGGGGCCCAGCTGGATGGACACACAAGGGGGGCCCAGCTGGACGGACACACGAGGGGGGGCCCAGCTGGACGGACACACGAGGGGGGGCCCAGCTGGACGGACACACGAGGGGGGGCCCAGCTGGACACACGAGGGGGGGCCCAGCTGGACCGACACACGAGGGGGGGCCCAGCTGGACGGACACACGAGGGGGGGCCCAGCTGGACGGACACACGAGGGGGGGCCCAGCTGGACGGACACACGAGGGGGGGCCCAGCTGGACACACGAGGGGGGGCCAAGCTGGACACACGAGGGGGGAACCCTGGCTGGACACGCAAGGGGGGGGCCCTGGCTGGACACGCAAGGGGGGGAGCCTTGGCTGGACACGCAAGGGGGGAGCCCTGGCTGGACACGCAAGGGAGGGGAGCCCTGGCTGGACACACAAGGGGGAGCCCTGGCAGGACACACAAGGGGGGACCAAGGTGGACCCAGGCAAAGGGGGGTGGGAGGATGGGTATATGGGGGGCAGGCTGGACACATGGAGGCCAGGATGGATATATGGGGGGCAGGATGGATATATGGAGGGGGCAGGATGGATATATGGGGGGGCAAGATGGATATATGGAGGCCAGGATGGATATATGGGGGGGGGCAAGCTGGACTTATGGAGGCCAGGATGGATATATGGGGGAGGGGGGGCAGGCTGAACACATGGAGGCCAGGATGGATATATGGGGGGGGACAAGCTGGACACATGGGGGGCTAGGATGAATATGTGGGGTGGGCGGGCTCGATACACATGGGCTAGCATAAATATATGGAGGGGCACGCTGGATATATGGGGGGTGTCAGGATGGATATATGCAGGGGGTAAGGGCAGTATGGATATATGAGGGGAGAGGCTGGACACATGGAGGCCAGGATGAATATGTAGAGGGCAGGCTGGACACATGGAGGATATATGGGGGGGACATATGGGGGCGCAGGCTGGAAACATGGAGGCAAGGATGGATATGTGGGGGGGCAGACTGGCACATGGGGGGGCTAGGATGGGTATATGGGAGGGGGCAGGCTCGATACACATGTGCTAGGATAAATATATGGAGGAGTCACACTAGACAAATGGTGGCCAGAAGGGACATATGGGGGTGCCTGGCTAGACAAGGGACTTAATTACTGTTTGGGAGCCAGATTGAGGAACATACTTTATTAGTTTATGGTGACCAGTGGGGAACATTATTACTTTAGATTCCAATTATTATTACATTATTACTTCTGTAATATAATTTACTTTTTAGGAAATTGTTTTCCATGGGATGGGACAAAAGAGAGGTCCTGTTACTATGCAGGACGGCACTATGTTGCTTTTTTTCTTCAACTGGTGTAGTGTAGAGGTCGGGGGGGGGAAGTGGGAATATTCTCTAGAAGAGATCAGTTATTAATAACTGTGTGTTATTTTCTGCAGAGATGATTCCTGGCTGGAAGAAGTGATGGCTGCCTGTGCCAGATGAAGAAGAAAAGCGAAGATGAAGGACTTCACCTAGAGACATCACTGGTGAGTCAGTGTATTACATGTACACTTACACTACACACGTGGTCAAAATTGTTGGTACTCCTCGTTTAATGAAAG